>NC_138182.1:56969858-58169858 GCF_964194105.1 Spermophilus citellus | reverse complement strand
GTATTAAGTTTGCTGGGTCATATGGTAGTTGTATTTTTAATTGTTTTTAGAAAGCTCCAAGCTCTTCTCCATAATGGCTATACTATTTTCTATTCTTATCAACAGTGCACAAAATTACTCTTATTCCACATCCCCGCTAAACTTAGAATAAACAAATTTAGTATAGTTGCAAGGTAAAAAAAAAAATCAACATACAAGAACCAGTAGTATTCCTGAACATTGATAGTGAACAGTTGAAAAAGCCATCAATAAAGCAATTCCATTTATAATAGCTATTAAAAAAGAAAAAGGGAATATAAATTTAACTGAAAAGGTGAATGATTTCTACAGGGAAAACTATAAAATATTGATGAAAGAAAATGAACAAGACACAAATAAATTGAAATATATTCTGTGTTCATGGATTGGAAGGATTAAGGTTTTTCAAATGCCCTATTAAATAAATCTCAAGTTTCAAAGTAATTTCTATCAAAATACCAATGGTATTCTTCACTGTAATAGGAAAACAATATTATCATTTGCATAAAATCACAAAGACATCCAATACCAAACCAATATTGAGCAAAATGAACAAAGCTACAGACATTACATTGACTTCAAAATACATTCCAACCTTGAATTTATTATTCTACTTGGATGTCTTCCCTTTTTCCTCAGAAAGTGTTAGGGGATCTATTGCCCATACTATATTGCATTTTTTGAAACTCTTATTTAGTAATTTTATTAAGTTATATCCATATATTTTCATATTTATGTGTGTCCCTAACACTTCCTTAAATTGTGAGTACTTTTAAGATTGGGCTTTTTATCCTCATCTTTCTATATTTAGAGCCTAACATAGTGTCACTTAAAATGGAAGTGCTCACTAAATGTAATTTCAAGTGAATTCAATTGAAAAGTCTAATTCAATATTTTAAAGGAAGTTTAAGCATAGAAAGAATGATTAAATTAAATGACTTTAAATATTCCTTCCAATTCTGAAATGCACAAAATGATACTTGGATACCAGAATTATGGATTTGGACTCATCACTAGTAAAAGAATATTTCAGTTAAAGGAATTGATAGCAAGCCAAGTGTTCAGAAAAAAAAATGACTGTAAGAAGTAAAAGCTTTAAATGGGCAATAAGTGTTTTTCTTTTTCATGCCAATCAAAAGCATCTGTGTTTATCAATATATTTCAATTAGCAAACAGGTTAATAGAGGGGTTTGGGATTCAGCTTATCTGTCCCTTGCAATTGATATACTGAGAAATTCAATTCTGTTTTATTTCAACACAGGGCAAAAATTAGATTAAATTAAATTGATACACTAGGAAGTGATAGAATAAAATATAGTAAGCAGTAGTCAAAAATCTATAGCAACTTTGCTTTACACATTTTGGCTTCTAAGTAGGAGTAAATCCAGCCTCCTGAGAATAAAATCTAACAAATCTGGTTGGCGCAATGTAAATGAATACATATTTGCATTTAAAGTCCTAATTAGAACCCAAAATACAATTGATAATATCAGTATATAAAATATGTTAAATTAGATTTACTTTACATATAGAGAATATGTCTTTAATTTGTCTTATATGCTTATATGCTACCTGTGTTTGTTTTTTGCTACTCTTGTTATTCTTTTATTGCCAAAAGTGTAGTGAATATTTGTTTAGATAAGACTAAACAAAGATCTGAACACTGAGAGTTAGGATCTAATAAGAACATGTTTTCCCAGTTTACTGAGGAATATTTCATGTAATGCAGCACCAAAATCATTGCTCACGTCAAGAAAGATTGCATCTATTGCTTCTCCTTGATTGATCAAGTTTAGATTAGTTTGATAGGACAGGTGCTTTACAAAGCCATTGCCATTATTAACTAATTCCAGGGTTAAATTACCTCTATAAAATAGACCAGAGTAATTCCCCTGTTGACTGGCCAGGAGGCAAACTTGCTGGCAGAAGCAGCCAAGTACTACTCCCTCCACCCAAAAAAAGTACAAAAAGTGTCATTTATTCTCCTGGTCACTGAGCAAATGAACAATCACTCTTAGCTGTATTCTTGCCCTTCAGAGTAACCTTTTCTCATCCAGGTGATGGTAAATTGATTTTATAACACATTTTTATTATTTTTGAGTAAAATACTTAAATGAAGGGATGAGTAATTTCAAGGGTTATATATTTTCTCTTTTCACAATGTGGGTACAACACTGTACACAAAACTAATATCTATAATAATATATTTAAACAAGATATTTTATATTGGGCATGTTCTAACATTAGGTATTATTAATTTTAACTAATTTACTATCATATTAGATATTTTTATCTATACTTCTGTCTTGAAATACTTTTTTAATGTTCCCTAAACTATTTTTATTTGTTGTATCATCTTAATAAATTTCAGATACCAAAAGTGTGCAATAAATGTTACCTATGGAAAAAACTACACTAAATTTGTGTAAGTGAAAAATAACCCACATAATTTCTAGTTGGAACAGATCCCTGTTACAATTGCAGTTTTCCATGAGAAAAACAAATTGAAGCTTGCTATGAGGAAATAGGTAGTGTCAAAGAAGTGGTTTTGAATTCTACCATATGTAACATCATTAAAAATGTACATTTACTTTCCAAAATGGATCAGTTGGAAAGAAGAAAGAGGTAATGGGTAAGAGGTTCAGTAAGTCTAAAACCCAACAAGGCAAACAATACTAAATGTTAAGCCTACAGAGTAATATTCTTAGATTTCATTTTCTATTTTCTAAATATACTCTTGTGAGGGTAGGGTCCCCAATACAACTCCACCATTATGGTGTTGCTGGTCACGGTCTGCATTGCAACTCTTGAAGGAGTCTTGTGCCTTTACCCCTCCTAGGATATTGTTCTGGAGTATCCCAATTCACATGGCTCCATATGCACTGACAAATGGAGCTTTTCATGATGGCCTGATTCAATAATTCTCTGTGCATTTCTCTAAGTTAGAACCTTCCATAATGGCTTTGAATTTATGGTTCAACTAGGCATTGCCCCAAGTGTGGCTTTCTGTGATGGACCAACCTCTGGCAATTGTTTGCCTTGTCCCTGAGACCTTAAAGGGCATCTTTTGAAATCTAGGTAGAGGTAGATGAGCCTTCAAAATTATTGCATGATCCACTTCTATATTTAATACTACAGGGACAACATCATGGTTTGATTTTTGCTGTCTTTATTTATGATAAATTCTTATTATATTTGTGCAGGACTAAAGATTCTGTCTATACATAGTGAAAGGGCAAGAAAGAAAATAAAGAACATTTTTGCTGCTGTAACTAAAAGGCCAACCAGGATGTAGGCTCTTTGTTCACTTCCCATATTTTTATCTTTTGCTGAGAAGAAACTTTTTAGTTTGATTCCATCCCATTTGTTGATTCTTGGTTTTAATTCTTGCACTTTAGGAATCTTATTAAGGAAGTTGCGGCCTAATCCCACATGATGAAGATTAAGGCCTACTTTTTCTTCTATTACACACAGAGTCTCTGGTTTAATTACTAGGTCCTTGATCCACTTTGAGTTGAGTTTTGTGCATGGTGAGAGATAGGGCTTTAATTTCATTTTGTTGCATATGGATTTCTAGTTTTCTAGATCTTCCTTACTCTTGAATAGGCAAAATTAATATTATCAAAATGACCATACTACCAAAAGCGCTTAACAGATTGAATGCAATTCCAATCAAAATCCCAATGACATTCCTCATAGAAATAAAAAAAGCAATCATGAAATTTATCTGGAAAAATAAAAGACCCAGAATAGCTAAAGCAATCCTTAGCAGGAAGAGTGAACCAGGTGCCATCAGTATATCTGACCTTAAACTATACTACAGAGCAATAGTAACAACAATAGCATGTTTTGGCACCAAAACAGACTGGGTAGACCAATGGTACAGAATAGAGGACACAGAGACTAACAAACAAAATTAGAATTATCTTATATTAGACAGAGATGCCAAAAACTTGCATTGGAGAAAAGATAGCGTCTTCATTACCCAGTTTCAAAATTATCTCCACATTGCCGACAACTTCCTAGTACCAGTTTCTGGCTTAGTCAATTCCTGCTACTATCACAATACCTTCAATTGAGTGATTTATGCAAAACTGAAAATTGTTTCTTATATTTCTAAAGGCTGGGAAGGCCATAATCAGTGTCTATCAGCTTTCATGTGTCCTGAGGGTCATCCTCATTTATGATGGATTCTTTTTTCATTAGTACAGAGAGGAAAAGATAAATGACTTATCTGCACAAAATGGAAGGGCAAAAAAGAAAATAAAGAAATGAACAGACTCCCTCATGCACTTTCATAAGGACACTTGTCCCATTCTTTTATTTAATTTGTAATTTTTAGTTATACATGAGAGCAGAGTATATTTTACATATTGTAAATGCATGGAGGATAATTTATTCTTGTGGTTATAATTGTGGTGTAAAGTGGAGTTACCCTGTTCATTCATCAATATATGAACATAGGAAATTTATATCAGATTCATTTTACAGTCTTCACTATTCTCATCCTCCCTTTCCATTCATTCCCCTTTCCTCCTTCTTGATCCATAACCTCTTAAAACCTCACCTTTTAATAAATTGCATAAAGAATTAATTAATTAATTTATTTATTTATTTTCAACATGAATTTTGGATGGACACAAACAATTAAAAAATAAAAAAATTGTCTAATGTATTTTCATATTTATGTCACCTCATCTTTCTCCACAGGTATATGAAAGTTAAGTAAATACATGTAATTTCATCTGTTTTATATATTTACATCCCTGAATGTACAGAAAACCAGAGCTAAATTAAGTGCTAAATAAAATTACTGAAACACTCCACAAAATGGACACATTATAATCTTTTTTCATCATTTGATTATTATAAGAATTAGCAAATATCCACAATGAAAGAAAACATTTCCATTATCTAAAAAATATTCTAATTTGTTTTTTATTAAAATAAAATTCATGTAACAAAAATTTACCTTTCTGACCATTTAAAGTACACAATTGGCTAGTGTTTAGTGTATTCATAATGTTATACCATCATCACCATTATTTAATTCCAGGACATTTTTTTCATTTTAAAAGGAAATCCCAAATCACTTACTTTACATTACTCCTCCTAACCAAGAAAACAAAGCAAAACTTACTACCAAGAAAAAATTAGGTAATATCTTCTGTTTTCCACAAATAAGGATTATCATGCTCTATTTTGTATTTGAATAGAAAAATCACAGGCTATTGGAAATAGACTATATGACATAGTGAATATGATAATAGTCAAGAAAATTATTTTAATTGTTCCACCCACATAATACAAATCTTTTTGTGACGAGTTCTTACACTGCTGTTTCAAAAGCAGTTAGCAACTCTGTCTGAGTCATTGTGGAAACATACCACTAGATAATTCTCCTTCTGAAGTACACAACAAAGACATAATGTCCTAAAAAATTGACATTTATCTTTCTAAAAGGAATTTTATTATTTGCCATTTTTCAAGAACACCCCTAAGTGGAGTTTAAATGTTCTAATGGTCTAATCCCAGGTGATACCAGCATGTTATTCACAATGCACAAGTAAAAGCCAATTATTTTTTCTTCAAGCAACAGGAAATAATGAATTTATCTTGAAATTCTAGGTATATATTGAGGTTTTAGAAGTGCCACTGAAGTAGGTGCATTAGAAGAAAACAACACATGTTCATCTAAATTATTTGTACATTTGGGATTTTCCAGATCCTGACCTTTTATAGACTTCCAAGTAACAGCAGACTCCTGCTACTATCCATCTGCAAGCCTCTCCAAATTATCTGCATTTTGAGGCTGATAGATTACATGCTGTCCATCAGGGCAAACTCAGTGAGCATGCTTATGTGGTGATTCATGAGTACACATTCAGGATTTTCCAGGCTTAAAAAGGGCCATCAATAACTTTTTTCATAAAAAAGAATACATATTTTCCAAAAAGGAAGTGATTTGGGTTCAAATCTCTAGGTCTTTTCTGTTATTCTCCAATCCTAATAATTATTTCTTCCAAAAACTTTTTAAACACCTTCGGATCTGGTGTGTTATAGGTCCAGTGAAAATCAGCTAACAGCTAAATCAAATAAAAACGATGAGTATTTATTTGTATTATATTGCTCCTTAACAATAATTGACATCTAACTTGTAATATCATGTTGCATGGATCATATTAATTTTATCTCTGCCATACTTCTTGCCTTCATGAAGAAAGAATTTCTATTTCTGTTCTTCAAAATATTTATATCCCAGAATGAAGAACAATGTTTGGCATGAAGCAAGTACTCAAAAAAAGCAACTTGCCTCTTTCTTTGCTGTTTTCTGTTGAAAATGGTAGACACCAAATCCAAATTATTGACTCTCCAAATTATTGGCTTTTATGTCAAGCCTCTGGCACTAAAGGATCAACTAGCACTAAATAGATCATGTATCGGGCTGGGGATGTGGCTCAAGTGGTAGCGCGCTCGCCTGGCGTGCGAGAGGCCCGGGTTCGATCCTCAGCACCACATACAAAGATGTTGTGCCCGCCGAAAACTAAAAAATAAAGATTAAAAAATTCTCTCTCTCTCTCTCTCTCTCTCTCTCTCTCTCTCTCTCTCTCTCTCTGTCTCTGTCTCTCACTCTCTCTCTAAAAAAAAGACTATTCCATTATAAAAAAAAATAGATCATGTATCAATATTCAAGAATTCATATCTAGTGTCATAGAATAACAGGTTCAAGTAGAACAAAAATTGAGGGACTTTATAGTAAAAGTAGGAATGCACAGTGAATGGGATGGTTGAACTTCCAATTGTACAAGAGTCATTTAGGAAAAAACATGGCATTAAATGATTATACTCAGGTATTACATTAATGTCTTAAGCATAGTCTAAGGACCAGACAATACATTAGGTGTTTGGATGTACCAATGACTAAAATACACAAAATTAATGTATTATGGTATTTACATTATATTATATCTCTTTTAAATATGTTATGATATCATTGGTAATGTTAAAGAAATAAACTGTAGTTGGATTTCAGAAATGAATTTGTGATTATCAAAAAAAACCAGGTAACCAGAGGAGTCAAGCCTAGCCAAAGCACTCTGGAAGATACCTTTGAAATTACAAATTATAGAACTATGATGAAGCAGAAACAATTTAGAGGAAATCATGACCAGAAGCCACTATGATTAGAAGTAAGTAAATAAAACTGAGGATCTCTGAAAATCTCCATGATGATATCTATGTGCCCAAGGAAAGAGCAAAAGCACTTTCATATCTCAAAATTACATTAGTACAGGTGTTTGGCAACAGGAAAAATCACAAGAAGAACAATAACTGCAAAGAAGCCTGGGAGATGTATTTTTTAAACTATCAATTCTGCCATGGAAGAAAATATTTTCAAAGACTATTTAAATGGATATTTCCTACCAATCATACTATCTACCATAGTTTGTCTTTGGCTTAAATTATAACCAAAATACTAGGCATTATGAAGGTACATGTGAATTATTATGTACAGAGGAAGAGATTTAGAGATTAAAACTAGGTTAGATTGAGAAGATTATTGATTGATTGATTGATTGTACCAAGGATTGATCCTGGAGCACTTAACCACTTACCTGCATCCCTGGCTATTTATTTATTTATTTATTTATTTTGAGATAGGATCTTGCTAAGCTGCTTAGGGCCTTGCTAAGTGCTGAGGCTGGCTTTGAATTTGTGATTCTCCTGCTTCAGAGAAGGGTATTTTGTCATAAACCATGGGCAAAAACAGCAGCATCAGTGAGTAATATTTATCAAGCAAAAATGTGATTTAAGATGATTAGATACAGTTTTCTCATTAAAATAATACAAAGGGATAAAATTGAAATAAACACTGCAGTTCTGAATAGAGATTAGAGATATATCTATGAATTTGCATTTGTAATAATATATACATATATATATATAATATGCACATAGACATATAAACATAAATATACACATGTGGATATGTATATGTATAAATATAAATAATTGACTATATATTTGTTATACATATACATTCAGATATATATGTATATATATATATACACACCAGACATAAACGTACACATATATGCACATACATATCTATATATATATATATAGATATGTATGCATATCTATCTATATATATATATGTGTGTGTGTGTGTGTGTGTGTGTATGCAAACAGATAATTGCTGGTTCTGTCTACTAAAAAGAACCAAGGATCCTGCTTTTACAATTGGTACAAAAGATTAGAAAGTTATCTGGAACATTTTGTATGTGTATTGTGTGTGTGGCACATACATTACACAAATCATGATTAACAAATAAATAGGCCTCTTTATAAAAAGTCTGGTAAGTAAATGAATATATTTAAAGTTGATACGTAATTAGATGATTCCAGAGTTTTAGATTACCCCCAAAATATTAATTTACTGATTTTAATGATTATAAATGGCTATGTAGGAGAATGCACTTATTTGTAAGAAGAATGCACTGAAGTACAGTTTCATGAGGGATAGTACCAGCAATTTACTCTCAACTAGTTTATGAAGAAGAAAGTTACTTATACTATTCTAACAAATTTCTATAAGTTTGGGATTGTTTATTGTTAAAAATATTTAATACTAAATCTAATTACACTAATTATTGCTTTGGTTGATATTTATTGCCATGCAACACTTAATTTCCCATATTAATTTATTTCCTAAAATATTTATAATTACTAGTGGCAATAATTTAGGTTTTATATCAAATTCCTAAATCAATTGTACTCTTACTTATATCAGGATTAAGTGTGCACTTTATTTTATGTACACTGAATATAAACAAATTTTTTTTTTAAAAATCAGTGTTCTTAGTATGACTCTTGAAAACTACATAAAAACTTGATATCATTTTATTTCCATATTTGATCACAACACTTCTAAAAGAATCATGTAATAAGTCTATTATTGAAATAACATTCCATCCCTCATGTTGTCCTTACTTTTTATTTGCCATTTGAGTCATGTTAAACTCTATCTTCTTGCTTAAAAAGATTGAAACATATGTTCATCTGTGTGTAGAATAGAGAAAGCTATGTTATAAATGTTTATTTACAAATTTGTACAATTTTCTGAGAATATTAAGATATCATTATGCAAATTGTCTACTTTTAATTGGCATTTAAAACAAGATTTATATTCTAATTTTCTCTGAAAGAAAATGCAAGCAACACATTCATACATCTTGTATATTTTCTAATGTCTTCTTTTCTTTTATTCTTATTAAACCTTCTTATCAGTTGCACTATATGTTGCATTATTTAAAGACTATTTGACATATTTACTACTTGTGGAGAGCTAATTCAAGAACAAAATTGCTTCTAACATGCTGTGATAGATTTTCAAAAAAAAAATTTCAAGTTCAATTATTTATAGTCTAATTTTCTGTTTGCTGTCTACTGAATGGCAAAGTGAAAAGTTCACAAATCCGGCTAGCTGACACTCGCCTCATCATATTCTAGGGCACTGACATTTCTTGGTGGACTGACAGTAAATCATAAGTCCCCAGGCTGCTCGTTAACTTTCAGAAGTTGATATAGTAACTTATAAGTTTGGTCTCTCTTGGATGACCATGAATTCTGCTTATAGATACTATTTTTTAAAAGTACTTTGATGGTAATAAATGGTGCCTTAAAGACTAAATTTAACCGTGTTAAACTTGAACCATGATCACTACTGATACTTCCATAAACCTCCACATTGATGCTGTAAAGCTTTAGGGATAACTGTATTTTTCACATCAGATAACCTTTTTTCTTTTCATTTAAGTCGGTGTCATTATCAGACCTATGGGCATCCATCAATCACGTTGTGATCACGGAGTCATGCATCACTTTTATCAGAGTTTGTTATCAGGGTTCTGCTAACATTTAGTTAAAAAATCTCAAAATTTAGAGGCTTATGATATTTTATTCAGAGAAAGATGACACAATAAAAAACTATCACTCAAAATAAATCAATAAATAAAAAGTACATTATAAGAACAAAGTATGTGTACAGCAAATACATTTTGAAACACCATAGTATATTTATAACAAATTTCAGGTTTATAAACAAATATATTGACACTTTAACTTTTAGTAGTCAAAAAATGCATGCATAGATGCATAGTAGTCTTTAAAAAAAATTTCTAGATTTTTTTTTCATCACATACTGATTTAGGGAAAAAAAAATTGACCACTAGTGTCATAGCTTTAGATTTTCTATTTTGTCTTTGTTGAGTGGACCTCCCTCTGCTTCCTGATTGCCATGCCCTCATCTCTTTCCTCCTCTACACCTTTCCACCATGATGTTCTGTCTCATCTTGGGCCCAAAGCAATGGATCTGGCCATTTATTCACTGAGAATTCTGAAATCATAAACATCAAATAAAATTGTGCTTGTTGGGTTTTTTCATCACAGGAGTGAAAAAGCTAACCAAAACATGGCATAATCCAAGAAAAGAAAATCTGTTTCTGAAAATACATAAACATATGGAGAATGCTTTTGTCGTATGAATCTTAGACATTCTTTCTCTAGCCAACTACCTTATATCCATCTCAAAACTGCCCATTTATGCCTCTCAGTGATCATATAAACAATTTAAGATTTATATAACACTATTAGTGTTATAAGGTTATAACACTATAAGGTTATAAGGTTATTAACCTTATACACTTTAGTCCTGTTTTTTGTTTGTTTATTTATTTTTTTTTTACTCAGGACAATTATTGATGGAAAAATTGAGAAAATATAATGATTTCTTCCTTGTGGAACTAATCAATGAAATTGTTCAGAATCATTAAAATACCTAAATATCTTTAGATTCACTAATTTATCTCTAGTCACATTTAATCCTCAGTTTAATCCAAAATTTAAGATCCCATCTAAATTCACACATTTTCATGAACTCACAATATACTGGGGAAGCAGTGTAGAAATCCTCTTTAATAATGTATTAATTAGTATATTTAAAGCAAATAATTAATTAGAGGAATTCGATACTCATTGTTTAAACCTTTTAAATTTAAAGTAAGTAATAATTTATACAAAGCTTTCGCAGTCTGGCTGGGCACAAATCACGAGCCACTCAAGCAGGAACAAACTCTATTTCCAAACTCCACCAGGACACTCCACACACGCTCCCCGGGAACTTATCCTGCAAGCCACCCACGTGGCTCCTCCAGGCACCACACACCAACCAGAACTCTCCAGGAACTTCCCCAATCAACCCAGGCAATCCTTATGAGAACTCCAAAGTAGAGGGCACCCTAGGCGGACACTAAAGGTCTAATATACAATTGAATCAATCCAGCATCATCTTAATGGCTCGCCTCTCAACCAATACTATTGGCAAAATGCCAGGGGCCATTCCAACTCTGATGTGGCTCTCAGCACAAAGCCTTTAAGAAATTATTAGGCTTAAAAATTTATCTCTGTTTTTTTTTTTTTTTTTTGCTATGCATTTAGTGCTTTTGTCATGTTTACTAGTAATTTTTTCAAATCTGCAGAAATACTTTTGCTTTGCAAATGCCAATTCTACCCTATGTCCTCACTAATCAAATGTACTTATACATTAAATCTCAGCTCAAATGGCATTTTCTGTAGAAACTTTCTACCTACTTGTCTTCAGTTCTCCAACCTTCATGAAAGTATTCATTTTTAAATTTTTTTTTGCTAAAGAGGCACTTAACACATTCATATAAGATATCTCCTTTTTTTCTTATCATCTTCATTAGCATATTCATGATAATCATCCCTGCCACATAGCTTCCATCTTGACATACATAAAGTGCCATACACTGAGCTAAGCACAAGTTGAAAAATCACATTTAATCTTCACATAAAGCTGTAGTTTTTCACACTGTTTCTTTCAACTTCTTTCAAAGTATTATATTTTATTTTAGGACAGTTTTATCCTTAGAGAAAATTTAATGAGAAAGTACAGAGTGTTTCCACCTATATTCTCTCTCCGCACACATACTTATCCTATTATTTAAATTTGGTATTAGTGTGATAATACCAGGTATACCTTTGGTCCACCATTTTATCTCTTCCTCCTATCAACCTCTGATTATTTTCCTGTCTACACACTTTTACCTTTTCCAGAATATCATATATTTCAATTAAGATTGTTTATACATTTATCTCTTGAAGGGTATCTTGGTATTTCCAAGTTTGGCCAATTTTTACCAAAACTGCTATAAATATCAGTGTGCATATTTTTTGTAGACAAGTTTTCAACTCATTGGGGTAAATAACAAGCAATCTAATTGATTAATCATATATTAAGAGTATGTTTAATTTTGTAAAGAACTACCAAACTGCCTTCTAAAGTGGCTATGCTGCTATATATTAACAAAGACAAGATATGAAACACCCTGTGGATCCACAGTTCAGCTAGAACTTGATGGGTACCATCAACATGGGTTTTAGCCATTCTATACATGGGTTCTAGCCATGCTTTTGTCCTGTGACTGTTTTATACATTCTAACAAGAATGTTTATGTGTCTTACTATTTATTTTACAAATCTCTAATTATAGATATTATTGATCTTTTCATAATCATTTCCCCTTTTTATGTCTTTTTTGATTGTCAGTTCAGAAGTTTTGCCTACATTTTTAGCTGTGTTTTCTTATTATTGAGTTATTTATGTTTTCCATAAATTTTTTTTTTCACATGTATGTTTTGCAAAATTTTTCTTCTGGTTTATGACTTGTGTTTTCCTTCAATGAACATTATCCTTTGAAGATCAGAATTTTAAAGAAATCTAATATATATATATATTTTTTTTTTCCAGATTCATCCTGTTGCTGTTGAATCTGAAAAGTGATTGCATAGATTTTCTATGTTATCTTCTAGTTATATTTAGTTTTGCATTTTACCATTGTTGTGTCATCCATTTTGATTTATTTTATCTAAAAGATGTGAGTTTTGTGTCTATTTTAATTTGAAGTAATATTGCATTGGTATTTTGGTGTTATTGATGCTATTATATTTTTATTTATAGTTAAACTAAAATAATACAAATCATGTAAGTACTTTTGAGACGTCATTCATAAACACTAAATGATAGAATTACACATCTGCTCAAATCTGTTTTCAAAGTCAATGAGGTTAATTACTAGTTTTTTAATTGCATCAAGAGTCCAGTCATCTTTGTAAAGCACTGTCTAGCATAGTCATTGGCTCTTAGCAGATCCTCAATAAATCTTTGGTTAAAAAAAATGATTAAATAACTGACAAAAGAGATGCAGTTGATGTGACACAACAGACATCAGCGAAAAAAATCTGGAAACATTTATTATTGGTTATATTCAGTTGGGGGTAGGCTAAACATTCTTAACTGGATGTTTTATTAAATAAGATTGGCATACTTTATTTTCCATAAATCCAAAATAATTAAACTTATTTATATGCATGGAGTAGCAAGATAGATATAGATTATGAATTACAGGTAGGGAACTGTGGTGAGTTTTGAGTTGGATTCTCTTTATGAATTTCTATAAAACAAACTTAGACAATTCCTGACATTAGGGAGACAGAAAGAATTTTTAAAAGGTTTTAATTGCACATTAATCTTCAAATGAAAGACACTTAGAAGGCAAAAGTAATCAATTTTATAACCTTAAAATTATGTTCTTATAATGACATTTTTACTCAAACAACATTAATTACATCTTTTAGATAATTTAACATTTTTTTAGCTCATTCACTTTCAGATTTAGGATTCTACAGAATTACTAGCTAATAGCTATAAAAAGGGAAGATTTGGGGCATAAAATTGAATGCACACTTTCCATGGAAAGTTACTGAAAGAGGTAGATATTCTTTTCAGCTAATTAATTTCTGTAAGCTACATTCTCATTTATCATCTGACAGCCTCACAATAACAATGCATGCCCTTGTGATCATGAGATTCAGTATTATATCTTTAAAAAATGCCTTTTCATAGAAATTTTCTAACATTGGAAATTTTTGCAGAATGAAGCAAAATAACTGTTTATGAGACAGAGAAGCATGTTTGATTTTTTTCAAACTTATATGATATGTATATCATATTTATATATTGTGTGGCACCACATCCTTCATAAAGCATTAATGTCTGTATGCTAGCATAGTTACAATGCAGATATCAAAAATACTACTTTTTAAAATATTCTATAGTTAATCTAAAGTCAAATTGGAAATGTATTATTAATTTTTTCAGGAATAAAGAGCATCTTTCTTATATTTATTTTTAAAAAGGAGGGGGTATTTACCTATAGTCATAATTGGCGAAAAACTAAGCAAACTAAACAGAGGTCCTTGACTTACCTGAGGACCATCACAAGATATGTATGTACCTTGGGATTACATAGTTCTGAATTTCTGCTATTCTAAAATCTTTCCATTGGATTGAGATATATCACGGAAAGAAAACTGTTCTCTAGATTTCTGAATATACCTTTGATTTTCTGTCCCAAATAGTTACAGGCACTTTTATGACAGGAGATAAGAAATATTTTATTTTGTTTCTCCCATTAATATCTGCTTCTAACCTGCCATGGGTAGAGCAGCCATGTACTTCCTTACTATTAAAATTATTTGCTTCTATTCAAAGAACATAAGCCTTCTCTTTTTAGCTCTAGACAACTGAGTTCAGAAAAAAGGTCTTAGATTGAAAGCAAAGGAGACTAACAGCCAAAAATACCTAAAGGATTGAGAGTCTTTTCCTTATGTGTTTACATTTCAAAAGTAATAAATCTCATGTTTAAAATTTGAAACCTCCTCTCTTATAGTCACATTGAAGACACTTATTTATATTAAAAATATTAACTAAGAATCTTTCCCATTTTTTTCAGAGATGTATTTATTTACATTGTGCAGTAAAGATTTTTTTTTCTCCCTGGGGATTTGTTAGGGGTGTGGTTGATCCTCTTCTAAATAAACTTTTAGATTCATATTTCTGGGACTCTTCACTCTGTTAGTTAATTGCCCCCAAAGACCTAACTTGCTTCAAGTAGGGCCCACCTCCTAACAGTGCCACAGGCTGGTAATGAAACCTTTAAAACATGGACCTTGGGATGCACTTATCCTAAACCAAAACATTCACATGCAATATAGACAAAGATAGATGTAGAAAGATCTGGCTCACATCAGAATAACCTACTGTAGATGGGAATAATATACTTTTTCATGTAATTAATGAGTAATTTATCACCTTTTGAGAAATATCTATTTTCAGAAAAAACATTAGTAAATATAGATCATAAAATCTTAGGGCATCACCTCTGAGAACCTCTATAACCTGGAAGTAAAATAAAGAATGATAATCTCCCATAAACATGTCTGATTCATATACATTTTTTCTTAATTATTAAGGTAGATGCATACAGACAAAAGAAGTATTTTTGTAATTATGTAAATCATCACATGACCTCAAGCAAATAATGTACACATAAATGTAAATTACTAATAACTATATAATATAGTTTTAATTTTAAAAATCTATGACATAACTTAAAAAGATGAGGAATAATACTGTTATTAAAACATCATCCTGTCTGGAAAAAATACATAGATAGGTCAGGCAATAGAATGCTAATGAAGGAGAAATGTTCACAAATATTCAATTTTTAAATCCTTCCACAGATCATCTAGTAGATCACAATTTGAGATCACAATATAATATTTTCTGAATTGTAATAATTTTTTTATCTTCTGTTAGTGCTCTTAATACATTTGTAGGGCTATGAATTCCTTCAGCCTCAATAATCATTTGACTATCCCAAGTACTTCATTGATCCATCAATTCTTTTGGGAAAATCTGGCTGATAGAATCACTCCCATCAAAAATATGTAAATACTAATTTATTTCTTCAGAAAAATAAAATAAAATTGAGATCACACTTCAGTCATGAACCTAAGAAAGGTACACTTACAAATAATGAAATAGGATGAACAGCTGTATATGCAGAGTATAAGATGACATCAATTTGACATTATGAAATAAACTGCTATTAATGTCTTTGTCAGAGTGACTTCTTCCACTTTAATTTTAATCTTGAGGTTATATATTCTTAATTATCAAATGGTAAGGATTTGGCTTCTATTTCTGTGTGCAAAGAGCAATATTAATTGTGAAAGACATCGTTTTGTCAGGAGGCAAATACAAGGTCCACATATATTTTAAATAAGCCCAAAAGATTAGAAATACATCATTATTTCTCTTATGAAAAAATTAGTCACATTTTCTTGGTACTTCAGTTCCAAATTTTTTAAAGAACTGCAAATTGGTGTAAATGATGCTGAATATTCCCCTACATACTCCACTATTATAACCTCATTCATGATAATTTCTATGACAAAATGGGACTAATTTCATGGAGTATGGTCCCTGGTAAAAAGTCTTTCTGGTTTTTTAAAATGACCATAGGGAGTTAAGAAGGTTTTACCCCCAAGTCTCAGAGGGGAAAGCTACTGTCCTATGCAGACTTGGTCCGAATAGGTGCTGTCTTTGTGGACAGTTGCAGTCAGGGATGTGAGCCCCGATGCCCAGTCATACTCTAAATGTATTTGGATGTTAGCCCAGGTGTCTTTATCCCTATGCCTCTGTATTTGATGCCTGCATTGGAGGTCCTCTTTTGGACCTCTTTGGAAGTCTCCTTATTAATGAAGAAGGAGGAAAGCTAAATCTATTGTCTGATTAAGGACTCAGTATCTTTTGCTCCTAGCCTTCCCTCTTGTCCTTATTCCTGACCCCAGGCTCTGTGGAACTGAAAGAGCCTCCTTGGAAGGATCCCTTCCCTTCCAGATGAATCTCCAATTTGTGCTGATGCACCTGACCCCTTCACTGTAGCTTCATGCCATGGGGAAGAGTGGAACAGTGGAGAGTTTGGTAGTTTTTCTTATTGTATCTTATTGCTTCCATCATGATTGACTCTTTAATTTTGACTTATTGCCTTTGTCAGACACTTGACAGTTCAGCTCCCTCCACCGTCATTAAAAATTTTTCTCAAGGGCTGGAGATGTGGCTCAAGCGTTAGCTCACTCGCCTGGCATGCATGTGGCCCGGGTTCGATCCTCAGCACCTCATACAAACAAAGATGTTGTGTCTGCTGAAAACTAAAAAATAAATATTAAAATTCTCTCTCTCTCTCTCTCTCTCTATATATATATATATATATATATATATCTTTAAAAAAAATTCTCAAAAATAGTGAGGCAGTATTTATACCAAACATTTGTATTTTTGTGATTGACCCAAATTTTTATGTGAGTAAAAAGCATTCACCTAAATATAAAAGTTTTTGTGGTATAACTATTTGTTTGAAAAATACTAATTACTTTAATCTCTTACTTTACTGAAGATCAAAAGGAATGAGCAGATTTATTAAAAACAATAAGATTCCAAAGCCAATGAATTGGTTTAAAATATTTTATTATCCTAACTTGTATCCTTAGTCTACCTACAGAGAATCAGAAAAATGCAACACTTCAAATTCATATATTGTCAGAAGTGTGTGATAGAAAAATGCAGAAAAATCCAATGGAATTAGCATCCTCACAAACCTATCATTCATATAAAGTTCATCTCTTTGTTAAATGTGTGTTTAATCATATTTAAACACTGAACAATTTATACTGGACATGATTTGGATCAGAATATTTTTTCACTACCATGTTACTTAATTCTTTCATCAAATATTTATATAATATCACAGTGTGTCAATGATCTACAAAATATTATGTAGAATCACAATGTTTCCATGGCAAAACAATACCTCATCAGAAAGACACACCATAATGTTTAATAATTCGATGTTTTTTAAAAAAAATATTGATTCAATCTTATTAATATGATAAAATTAATTGATATATTTGAAAAGGACTTTGTGATTATTTAACAGAATAGATTTCAGCAAATAAAAATGTTTCTTCAAATAATATAAACATTTTAATATTTTTTAAACATAACTAGCAAATTTCTTTTCAATTAACTGTACCATTCATAGTTGCCAGGAAAGTATGAAAATTTTCAAAAAATTTTGCCAGAGTTTTTACCTTACCCAATAGCATGTTTATTTCATAGTTTCCTAAATTTCGTTTCTTTTGTTACTAGAAATTAGTAAATTTATTAAAATTTTATGTATGTTTATGACCAATAATCCATAAACTATTCATGAAACTCCCAGATTTATTGAAACTAGTTATGTATTTGTTTTGCAAATATTTTGCATTTTTCTCCCAGCAATTTTTCACATTTGGGCATGAGGAAGGCATAGCCAGCTTTGTGCTAATATGATCTCAGGCTTATGAAAAGATATTTCAACTTAAAATGGCCCAGACTCAACTGTTTTCTTCTATTGTAGCTTTGAGTAAACTTTTATATTTTATTTTATTTTTGGAATATTTTGATACCCAAGGAAAAAAATTCTGGACATTGCTCTTAGTTTCTTTTTTTTTATTGGTTGCTCAAAACATTACAATGATCTTGTCATATCATATATCATACATTTGATTCAAATGGGGTATGAATTCTTATTTCTACCATGTGTACAGATTGCAGGATCACATTGGTTCTACATCCATGTTTATACATACTGCCATACTAGTGTCTGTTGTATTCTGCTGCCTTTCCTAACCCCTTCCTATCCTCCCTCCCCTCCCCTCCCATCATCTCTCTCTACTTCATCTACTGTAACTCATTTCTCTCTTTTTCTTCCCCCTTTCCCCTCACATCCTCTTATATGTAATTTGGTGTAACAATGAGGGTCTCCTTCCATCTTCCGTGCAATACCCCTTCTCTCTCCTATTCCCTCCCACCTCTCGTCCCTGCTTAATGGTAATATTCTTCTCATGCTCTTCCTCCCTGCTGTTTCGAGTCACCCTCCTTATATCAAAGAAGACATTCAGCATTTGTTTTTTAGGGATTGGCTAACTTCACTTAGCATAATCTGCTCTAATGCCATCCATTTCCCTACAAATGCCATAATTTTGTTATTTTTTAGTGCTGAGTAATATTCCATTGTGTATAAATACCACATTTTTTTATCCATTCATCTATTGACGGGCATCTAGGTTAGTTCCACGGTCTAGCTATTGTGAATTGTGCTGCTATGAACATTTATGTAGCTGTATCCCTTAGTATGCTCTTTTTTAGGTCTTTGAGGAATAGTCCAAGAAGGGTGATAGCTGGGTCAAATGGTGGTTCCATTGCCAGCTTTCCAAGGAATCTCCATAATGCTTTCCAAATTGGCCACACCAATTTGCAGTCCCAGGAGCAATTTATAAGTGTACCCTCTTCCCCACATCCTCGCCAGCACTTGTTGTTGTTTGACTTCATAATGGCTGCCATTCTTACTGGAGTGAGATGGTATCTTAGGGTGGTTTTGATTTGCATTTCTCTGATTGCTAGAGATGGTGAGCATTTTTTTGTGTATTTGTTGATTGATTGTATATCCTTCTCTGAGAAGTGTCTGTTCAGATCCTTGGCCCATTTGTTGATTGGATTATTTGTTTTCTTATTGTTTAATTTTTTGAGTTCTTTGTATACTCTGGACATTAGGGCTCTATCTGAAGTGTGAGGGGTAAAAATTTGTTCCCAGGATGTAGGCTCCCTATTTACCTCTCTTATTGTTTTCTTGCTGAGAAAAGAATTTTTTGGTTTGAGTACGTCCCACTTGTTGATTATTGATTTTAACTCTTGTGCAATAAGTGTCCTATTAAGGAATTTGGAGCCCAACCCCACAAGATGGATATTAGAGCCCACTTTTTCTTCTATCAGATGCAGAGTTTCTGATTTGATCCCTAGCTCCTTGATCCATTTTGAGTTAACTTTTCTACATAGCGAGAGAAAGAGATTCAGTTTCATTTTGTTGCATATGGATTTCCAGTTCTCCCAACACCATTTGTTGAAGATGCTATCCTTTCTGCATTGCATACTTTTAGCACCTTTGTCTAATATAAGATAGTTGTAATTTTGTGGATTGGTCTCTGTGTCCTCTATTCTTTACCATTGGTCTACCCACCAGTACCATGCTGTTTTTGTTACTATTGCACTGTAGTGTAGTTTAAAGTTTGGTATCACTATACCACCTGTTTCACTCTTTCTGCTTAGAATTGCTTTTGCTATTCTGGGTCTCTTATTTTTACAGATGAATTTCATAATTGCTTTTTCTATTTCTGCAAGAAATGCCATTGGGATTTTGATTGGCATTGCATTAAATCTATAGAGTACTTTTGGTAATATCACCATTTTAAAGATGTTAGTTCTGCCTATCCTTGAATGTTTATAAAACAAACTCTCCTCAAGTTCAAGAGTCAAATAGACCACAACACAATAATTATGTGTTCCTTCAGATCTTAGTTTCTTCTTCTTTATAAGTTCTTTTTGTTTTACTTTTTTTTTAGTTGTAGTTGGATACAACGTTTTTATTTTATTTATTTATTTTTATGTGGTGCTGAGGATCCAATCCAGAGTCTCACACATGCTAGGTAAGCACTCTATTGCTGAGCCACAACCCCAGACCCTTCTTTACACTTTCTATCAGTTAATCAAATTATTTACCTTATTTGTACCCATCTCATTCGCAATTACTCCTCACCTTCATGGCATCTGTCTTGAAATATTCTCTTACAATTTCTTGCTTGAATAATTCTGCCTAACATAACTCATGCAAAAATTATAGAAGACCTTAATTAAAAATAAGATCATTTTATTAAACAAATCATTAAAATCTCCATGCATCTGGACACTCCTTCAATCAAATAAGGTGTACCATTGCAATCCTTTGTTCATAAAATACATTAATCTCTTTCCAATGATGTCTGGATATGACTTAATTTTAGCAAGACTTTTATGGTGCATTATTATTTTGTCACAATTTCCTCCAGGCCTTTTATGCACTAGGGGGATTAAACAGGAAGTAGGTAGTTCTCATTCCTATACACCTCCACAATGCATAAAGGGTCTGAGGTTTTTTTTTTTTAATATTTTTTAGTTGTCAATGGACCTTTATTTTATTTATTTATATGTGGTGCTGAGAATTGAACCCAGAGCCTCAGACATGTTAGGAAAGCACTCTACCACTGAGCTATAACTCCAGCCCAAGGGTCTGAAATTTGTGCCCTACTTCATTATTCTGCCTTTCCATATGTTACTTTCAGGCACCAAATGCACCTACCAACAAAGTGGTGATAGACTGAACACTTGTTCCATTCATAGCACCATATCTACTGGATGACATCTTTCCCAGAAGCACTTTTAAAACACAGGACTAGGTCTTCTGGGTAATTGTATTTTTTAATATAGTCACTGAAATTGGAGAATTCTAAAGTTTACTAGGCAATATAATATGCATACAATTAAAATTCCTTGATGAAACAGTGTGGTATAATAGAAATAAAGGATAAAAGACTGTCTTCTGTTCACTCCCACATGAAGCAAAAACACACATTTGGCAGAGGTGTAGGGCTCCAACTCTATATATTCTTTATCTGATTTGAGTCCTCTCTCTCAGTCTATCTGTATGTAGTAAAACTGAAAATCTCCTCCAGTACAGGTAAAAACTATAAATGGTATAACCATTTGATATATGCTTTGGCAGTTTCACAATGTATTAAACCATCCATTTTCCAAGTCATCCAGTCACTGTACTCTGAGGTATTTGTACAAGAGAAAAGATAATATATACATATATAACATATACACAAATGTTGATAACAAATCTATTTGTAGTAGCCCAAACCATTAAATAATATAAAAATGAATAGAAAAAAATTAATTCTTAGATTACCATCCAATGTGATATTATCAGCAATAATAATGAATAAGCTATTGATGAAAGCAAGAATGAAGAAAAATCAAAAATTATATTGGGTAATGGAGGCCAGAAATAGAATTGTGCTTACTGTATGGTACCCTTCATATAAAATTCAAAAGTGCAAACTAATATGACAGAATGCAGATCACTGGTTTCTGGGGAATTGGGATAGTTGCTGGGAAGGGAGAATTACCAATGGAGCCAGCCTCAGTAACTTAGTGATGCTCTAAGCAACACAGAGAGATCCTGTCTCTAAATAAAATATAAGAAAGGACTAGGGATATGGCTCAGTGGTTAAGCACCTATGGGTTCAATTCCCACTAGTACAAAAAAAAAAAAAATTACCAAAGAGACTCACTTGTATGCTTTGCCAAAGACTATGAAACTTCAGAGGACTGAATTGTTAGTGTTTTAGTCAGCTTTTTTTCCCTAGAAAAACAGGACGAGAAGTTTATTTGAGGGCTCAGGTTTTCAGAGGTCTTAGGCCATAGAAGGCTGGTTGGATTCCTAGGGGCTCAAGGTGAGGCAGAACGTCAGAGTGAAAGAGCGTAGCAGAGGGAAGCAGCTCATGGTGATCAGAAAGCAAAGAGATTCTCCATTCTGGAGATATAAAATATATACCCCATAACCACACCCCAATGAATCACTTCCTCCAGCCACACAACACCTGCTTACAGTTACCACCAAGTTAATCCCATCAGGCATTAACTCACTGCTTAGGTTAAGGATATAACCAAATCATTTCTCCTCCAAACCTTTTTGCATTTTCTCACATGTAGCGCATCTAAACCATAACAGTGAGTTTTGTAGCAAAGTCAAATTTCAGACTCTTCACCCATTTGACATTTGTTAAAATTTGCACAGTTATGCATTTTATATATGTTTATTTTAATGCCTAATAAATAAATGTCAAAAAGCAGTTAATAATAAACCATCAATTGTATCTGTATTTAGATGGGTTAAAGTATTTTTCAAAAGGTGAATTTATTAGGAATACTATAAGAAATTTTCACAAAAATATTCTTTAGCAATTTACTTCCTTAAGAATACTTTAATTAAAATCCATTATGCATGTGTCTCTTACAATTTTATCATAGTTAATTAAGAAAAATGAATGTAAAATTAGATTTTATGCAATATTGACCTAGCAGTTTCATCTTGAGGTTCACATACAATTTTTTTATACTCATCAATGTATGCAAGTTCTAAATATACACATAGAAATAACTATAAAGCAAGTGCTTCAGACCAGTCACACACACATACCCCCCCATCAATAGCCCCTTAGATTGATTTTCATAACCTCTGAAGTATGATTGGCACCCTGAAAAATTCTGACCTATGATACAGAATTTTTATAGACAATGTGAAGTGTTGTGAATACTTTTCTTTTAGGAAGTTGACTAGACTATGAAAGATATGATAATAAAAGAGAATTGGGGATTAAATAAAAACAAAGTATAGTTCTTTAGAAAGATTCAAAATGTTTACTATATTTTTATGCTCTGGTTAATAAACTTTTGAGAAAAAAACCATTTCATCAAGTTTCTTTAAATACACATACAGAAATTATACATATATATCATGTAGAATTGTATTTTATGTATGTGTATAATTACATGTTATGTATATTAATTTTGATAGATATCATTCATAAAAAATACTCAATATTGCGACATTTGGAAAGGAATGTATGTTTTTTTAAAAGCCTATGTTAAAGCTTACTGAAGCATAAAATATGAAGGAATTTTGAAATAGATACCATTGTATCTTAAGTTCATTGTATTAAAGCAAAATTGTAGAATTAAAAAAAAAAATTAGATCCCTATGTGCAGTTTTAATATTTGTGTTGCCACATTTTGAAGTGGAGAAAAAAAAGTGAATTAATTTAAATATCATGCATCATTTAAGTATATATGCTAAATATTATAATACTACACAAAACCCAAATAAAATGGTAAATGAAACATTTGATTCTTTCAAATCCTTGTGACAATATCATATGTTGGAGAAAGCATAGTCCTTTTCTCGAATGATGCTGGGAATGCTGAATATCCATATGTAGAATATTGAAGCTGGATTACTTCACCCTGTACACAAGACAAATTAAATTGAATTAAAGACCAAGGAATTAGATCAGAAACACTGTAAATATTAGAAGAAAATGTAGGACCAGGATTCTAACATATATACACAGGAACCAACTTTGTTAACAAGACCTCTAAAGTGTAAGAAATAAAACAAAATCAATAGGTGGGATACCATGAAACTAAAAAGCTTTTTCACAGCAAAGGAAACAGTTAAAAGCATGAAGAGAGAGCCTACAGAATGGGAGAAAGATTTTTACTCCCTATTTCTCAGATAGGGCATTAATATCCAGAATATATAAAGACCTCACCAAAAAAATACCCTAAATAATCTAATAATAAATGGGCAAAAGAACTAAATAGGTACTTCTTAAAAAAGGAAATACAAATGGCCATCAAATACATGAAAAAATGTTCAACATTGCGAGTAATTAGAAAATGCAAATCCAAACCACATTGACATTTTATCACACTTCAATTCAGAATGACAATTAGAAAGAGTACAACTAATAATGAGTGTTGGTGAGGATGGAAAGTAAAAAGGTACATCATATATTTTTTGTGAGACTTCAAATTAGTGTTACTATTCTGAAAAACATTATGGAATCTTTAAAACACTAGGAGTATAACCATCACATGACCCGGCTATCCCTCTCCTTGTTATATTTGCAAACAATTTAATATCGGCATACTATAGAGATGTAATCACATCTGTGATAGCAGCACAATTCACAATAGCCAGACTGCCACAGTCTGGCTGGGCACAATTCAGGAGCCACTTGTCAAAAGAAATGAACTTTATTTTTAGAACTACAAACACCAAACAAAACAGCTCCTCAGGAAAAAAACCCTCAGAGCCCAACTGCCACCACCGGCTTCCCACAAGCCTCTCACCCACACAAGCCTCACCACCTCCCACAATCCTCCTGCTCTTGAGGCCGATTGGCTGGGTTGCGTGGGCAGAGCCAAAGAAGTCCCCCAATGAGCAGCTCCGTGGTCTAAAAGGGCAGGGAAACAGCCCAATGAACATCACCACAGAGGAGCCATTCAGCTAGATGTTGCTGGGGCCGCTGTGAGCCAATCATCAGCTGGCAGTCTGAAGGGCGGGGAAACAGCCCAATGAACATCACCGCAGAGGAGCCAATCAGCTAGATGTTGCTGGGGCCGCTGTGAGCCAATCATCAGCCGGCAGCTGGAAGTTTGCTGGCAGCTGGAAGTTTGCTGGGGCACCTTTGGCTGTGGCTCTCAACACCAGACTATGGAACCAACCTAGGTGTTTTTCAACAGATGAATGGGCAAAGAAAATGTCATATTATATAGAAAATGAAGTATTACTTGGTGACAAAAATAATGAAATCCTGTTATTTGACTGTAAATGGATGGACCTTCAGACTATAATGCTAAATGAAATAACCCAGACCCAGAAAGTTGAAGTTGAATGTTTACTCTGTTATGCAGAAGCTACTATAAAATAAGGAGATAAAAAGGGAGAAAGGGAGAGAGATAAAAAATGGGAGGATTTCATTAAAATAAGACAAAGATAACAGAAAGTAGAGGAAGAGGATGGGGGAACAGTTAAGATTAAGGTAAAACAGAAAAATGAATCTAAACTAACTTTCCAATGAACAAATATGAATATACTACAGTTAAGCTCAATACCATCTATATTCACAATACATTACTTTAAAAAAAAAGAGAAATGTAAATGAATATATCAGTAGAGCAGAAGAAAGAAACAGGGGGAGGGAAGTTGGAAAATTAAGGACAATTACTGTGTACTAAATTGGAGCAAAATATATTCCTTTCATTTATAATTATGTCAAAATAAATCCTAATGTTATATATAACATCATATATATAGATGTTATATATAACCATATATATAACCATAATGAACCACTAAAAATATAGGCTCTCAATTATTCACATATTTTGATATTTATATTATCTTTGATATAGAATCCAACAGCATCCTTGATAGAGAGTGCTTTTCTGAGAACTGAGTGAAAACATTTTAACATGAGTCATCAGGAAGAGCATGTCCAACAGGTAAACCCATCTATCCTGTATTAAAATTATAACAAGTTCAAAATTTTGACAAATGTGGCTAGTGCACAACTGGAGATGAAAGACACTATATTTAACATATGGGGGTTAAAATAATTATAAAACACACATGCCATGATTTTTATTTTCTATGGTATATATTTGATAAGAATTCTATTAAATATAGGTCTTATTTGAGGAAAAGAAAACATACTTCCCAAATTAATTTGGGAATCATTCTTAAGATCAAAAAAACCTAAGTTTTCAGGTATTGAGTCAGTTGATATGAGATATTTTCTTAGGTATCCTATATTTTGTATACAGAAATTTAAATAAAGTTCTTTTATCTTTATAATGATATTGTTTTTTTTTCTTTTCTTCATAAATTTGTAATATGATTTCTATAACACCATGAAGAAGAAAGTACTGTCATTTGCAGAAAACTGCTGCAACTGGAGAACATCATATTAAATGAAATTAGTCAGATACAGAAAGGCAACTACTGCATGTTCACTCTTTTGTAAAAAAGAACCCTAGATTTGAGTGTAGAATAGAGATTTCTTGAAATTGGGTAGGGTCAAGGGCTGGGGAGGCTGGATGCATGTATTGGCTGTCACACCAAACTCCATTTATATGTGCTGAAATAAATAAAAAATAAAATTAAAATTAAACATGTTCCATTCTAATTTTTTTTTCAAAAGAGTATTTTACAGCCCTACAAATTCACGAGTTAAGATCACATTAGAGGGCGATTCCAAGATGGCTGCGAATAGAGTGCATCACACCCCGTGTACCGCATCACTGCGTAGTTGAATAACAAGTTAGAACAACAAAAAGCTATCTTGTTAGGAATTTACAGCAAAATTGGGGTGCACCGAAACCTAGAGGAAAGATTTCCATCACTGAGGACAGGTTATTGAGTCTCAAACGCGAGCCAACTGTGCGACCGGAGATCCAGGCTGACTGATCCGCCATCCGCCACGCAGCCAGCCCCGTGGCTACAGGCGACACCAAGAAGCGATCAGCAAGCAGAGAGAAACAGTGCTACGGATTCTGTGGAGTCCTGCCGGCTGTGCCCTCACTGAGCTCCGGGCTGAGTTCACGGTTTGAGACGGGGAAGGAAGCGGTCCAGTTATATCCCCCACAACAGATAGTCCACCAAGGAAGCCAGAAGCCACCATCTTGGAAAGCTGACGTCACCACTGCCAGTTTCTGACAGATTGCAACAATAAAACAGGTGTGTCACTCAGCCCATCTCCCATACAGCAGGGAATTCGCATAAATTCTCTCCCAGGCTTTCCGGGGAAGGGATTATCAGAACGAACGGGGAAAGGTAGAGACACCTGACATCCAAGTCCCCCTCCCATCAGTGGCGAAAACAAAACCTGTCTTGCTAGCTCTGGGGGAGGGGCAAGCAGAAAAAATTAAAACAACAGGGTGCCGGTTCCCAATAGCCACTCTCCACACCCAGCAAACTGAAGGACCAGAGTACAGTTTGAACTGCCGAGAGGCATCACACAGGGGAAGGCCGGCCTAGCAGGAGAAGCCAGGGGACAAGAGGCCAAGCGCTCGCAACTGGGCAGCTAGAGACTGCCTGCCTGCCGGCGACCGACCACCCGCCTTCTGCCCGTGCGACTGGGGGGCTGGAGACCACCCGCCCACAGGCGACCGCCTCCGGTCCCCGCGACTGGGTGGCTGGAGACTGCCCGCCCGCCAGCGACCGCATGGCTAGACCCCGAGGTGCAGCCCAGCAGGTACAACGCAGAGACTATAGGAAGAGGTCTATAGCCAGGCCTTCATGAAGTAGCCAACCAGGAGCTGAAACCAACCAGAGACAGACCAGTCCCACCCCTCCCTTCGGACACCACGGCAAGGAGCCTGGGGCCTGCCATAGAAGAGAGGTGACATCACCGGAGTACGGCCGATGGAATTCCTTTCCAGCGGAATCCACTTTAGCAGGCATAGTCTACCACCACAAAGGAGAGACAACAGAGATATACAAAACCAAAACAAATTTATATGAGAGAGCAGAAACACAGCAATCAAACAGAGCTGGAAAGTAACGTGAACAACATAAAAAACAACTGAAAAAAAGATTAAAAACAATGCAGGACAACTTAAATCTACAGGAGGACCTAGAAGAATCAGAAACAGGGATAGGGAAAGAACTCAAGGCATACCTAACTCAGATGGAAGGGAATATTAGGGAAGACATGAGACAGCAAGTCCAAGCAATGAAAGTATATTTTGAAAACGAATTAAGCAAACAAATTCAAATGGCAAAGAACGAGCTTTACCAGGAGATAGAGATTTAAAAAAAAATCAAACAGTAATACTAGAAATGCAGAAAACTACAAACCAGATTAAAAACTCAAAGGAGAATATTACAAATAGACTAGATCAAGTAGAAGTCAGAACATCAGATAATGAAGACAAAGTTTATCAACTTGAAAAGATATAGTCAACACAGAAAGGATGCTTAAATCTCACGAGCAATCTATTCAAGAGATATGGGATGTCATAAAAAAACAAACTTGAGAATCATCGGGATAGAAGAAGGTATAGAGGTTCAAACCAAAGGAATGGACAACCTATTAAATGAAATAATTCTAGAAAACTTCCCAGAGGTGAAAGTTGGAATGGATTGCCAAATCCTGGAAGCCTACAGGACCCCAAACATTAAAAACCATAATAGACCAAATCCAAGACATACAATTATGAAGATAGACAACATACAGAACAAGGAGAGAATATTAAAAGCTACGAGAAAAGGAGGCAGATTACATTCAGGGGTAAACCAATTAAGTTAATGACTGATTTTTTATCACAGACTTTGAAAGCGAGAAGATCTTGGAAGAATGTATTTCAAATGCTGAAAAATAATGGATTCCAACCAAGAATACTGTATCCAGCAAAATTAAGCTTCATATTTGACAATGATATTAAAATAAATCATGATAAACAAAAGCTAAAAGAATTCACAGCCAGAAAACCAGCACTGCAAAGCATTTTGAGCAAAATACTACAAGAAGAGGAATTGAAAAATAGCACCCAAAACTAACAGTGGGCAGTATGTCAGTAAAGGGGGAGAAAAATAACCAAAAAGTAAAAACTAGCTAAACTAAAATAAATAAATAAATAAACATGACTGGAAGTACAAAACATATTTAAATTGTAACCTTAAATGTTAATGGCCTAAATTCACCAATCAAGAGACATAGGCTAGTAACCTGGATTAAAAAAACAAATCCAACAAAATGCTGCCTTCAGGAGACTCATATGATAGGAAAAGACATACACAGGCTGAAGGTGAAAGGTTGGGAAAAATCATACCACTCACATGGCCCTCGGAAGCAAGCAGGAGTGGCCATACTCATATCAAATAAAATCAACTTCAAACCTAAGTTAATCAAAATGGATAAAGAAGGACACTATATACTTTTAAAAGGAACCATCCACCAACAAGACATAACTATTATCAATTTGTATGCCCCAAACAATGGTGCTGCAACGTTCATAAAACAAACTCTCCTCAAGTTCAAGAGTCAAATACACAACAACACAATAATTATGGGTGACTTCAACACACCGCTCTCGCCATTAGACATATCCTCTAGACAAAAGTTGAATAAAGAAACTATAGAACTCAATAACACAATCAATAACCTAGACTTAACTGACATATATAGAATATATCAACCATCATCAAGTGGATACACATTCTTCTCAGCAGCACATGGATCCTACTCAAAGATAGACCATATATTATGCCATAGGGCAACTCTTAATAAATATGAAGTTGTGGAGAAAATACCATGCACCATATCTGATCATAATGGAATGAAACTGGAAATCAATGATAAAAGAAGAAAGGAAAAATCCTGCATCACCTGGAAAATGAACAATATGTTACTGAATGATCAATGGGTTACAGAAGACATAAAGGAGGAAATCAAAAAATTCTTAGAGATAAATGAAAATAGAGACACAACATACCGGAATCTATGGGACACAATGAAAGCAGTTTTAAGAGGGAAATTCATTTCCTGGAGTTCATTCCTCAAAAAAAGAAAAAAACCAACCAATAAATGAACTCATACTACACCTCAAAACCCTAGAAAAAGAAGAGCAAAACAACAGCAAATGTAATAGAAGACAAGAAATAATTAAAATCAGAGCAGAAATCAACAAAATTGAAACAAAAAAAAAACATTGAAAAAATTGATAAAACTAAAAATTGGTTCTTTGAAAAAATAAATAAGATCAACAGGCCCTTAGCGATGCTAACGAAAAGAAGAAGAGAGAGAACTCAAATTACTAACATACGGGATGAAAAAGGCAATATCACAACAGACACTACAGAAATACAGATGATAATTAGAAAGTATTTTGAAACCCTATATTCCAATAAAATAGAAGATAATGAAGATATTGATAAATTTCTTAAGTCATACGATCTGCCCAGATTGAGTCAGGAAGACACACACAATTTAAACAGACCAATAACAAAGGAAGAAATAGAAGAAGCCATCAAAAGACTACCAACCAAGAAAAGCCCTGGACCGGATGGGTATACAGCGGAGTTTCACAAAACCTTCAAAGAAGAATTAATACCAATACTTTTCAAGATATTTCAAGAAATAGAAAAAGAAGGAGCTCTTCCAAATTCATTCTATGAGGCCAACATCACCCTGATCCCGAAACCAGACACAGACACTTCAAAGAAAGAAAACTACAGACCAATATCTCTAATGAACTTGGATGCAAAAATTCTCAATAAAATCCTGGTGAATCAAATACAAAAGCATATCAAAAAAAATTGTGCACCATGATCAAGGAGGATTCATCCCTGGGATGCAAGGCTGGTTCAATATACGGAAATCAATAAATGCTATTCACCACATCAATAGACTTAAAGATAATAACCATATGATCATCTCCATAGATGCAGAGAAAGCATTCCACAAAGTACAGCATCCCTTTATGTTCAAAACACTAGAAAAACTAGGGATAACAGGAAATTACCTCAACATTTTAAAAGCTATATATGCTAAACCTCAGGCTAACATCATCCTAAATGGAGAAAGAAACTGAAGGTATTCCCTCTAAAATCTGGAACAAGACAGGGATGCCCTCTCTCACCACTTCTATTCAATTTAGTTCTTGAAATACTAGACAGAGCAATTAGACAGACAAAAGAAATTAAAGGTATAAAAATAGGAAAAGAAGAACTTAAGTTATCACTATTTGCGGATGATATGATAATATATCTCACAGACCCAAAAGGGTGTACAAAGAAACTGCTAGAGTTAATAAATGAATTCAGCAAAGAGGCAGGATATAAAATCAACACATATAAATCAAAGGCATTCCTGTATATCAGCAACAAAACTTCTGAAATGGAAATTAGGAAAACCACTCCATTCACAATATCCTCAAAGAAAATAAGATACTCGATAATCAACCTAACAAAAGAGGTGAAAGATTTATACAATGAAAACTACAGAACCCTAAAGAGAGAGATAGAAGAAGATCTTACAAGATGGAAAAATGTACCTTGTTCATGGATAGGCAGAACTAACATCATCAAAATGGCGATATTACCCAAAGTTCTCTACCGGATTAATGTGATGCCAATCAAAATCCCAATGGCATTTCTTGAAGAAATAGATAAAGCAATCATGAAATTCATATGGAAAACAAAAGACCCAGAATAGCAAAAGCAATTCTAAGCAGGAACTGTGAATCTGGAGGTATAGCGATAACCAGATTTCAAACTGTACCACAAAGCAATAGTAACAAAAACAGTATGGTACTGATGCCAAAACAGGCAGGTGGACCAATGGTACAGAATACAGGACACAGAGACCAATCCACAAAATTACAACTACCTTATATTTGAAAAAGGGGCTAAAAGCATGCAATGGAGGAAGGATAGCATCTTCAACAAATGGTACTGGGAAAACTGGAAATCCATATGCAACAAAATGAAACTGAATCCCTTTCTCTCGCCATGCAAAAAGTTAACTCAAAATGGATCAAAGAGCTTGATATCAAATCAGAGACTCTGCGCCTGATAGAACAAAAAGTTGGCTCCAATCTACATATTGTGGGGTCGGGCTCCAAATTCCTTAATAGGACACCCATAGCACAAGAGTTAATAACTAGAATCAACAAATGGACTTACTCAAACTAAAAAGTTTTTTTCTCAGCAAGAGAAACAATAAGAGAGGTAAATAGAGAGCCTACATCCTGGGAACAAATTTTACCCCTCACACTTCAGATAGAGCCCTAATATCCAGAATATAGAAAGAACTCAAAATATTAAACAATAAGATAACAAATAACCCAATCAACAAATGGGCCAAGGACCTGAACAGACACTTCTCAGAGGAGGATATACAATCAATCAACAAGTACATGAAAAAATGCTCACCATCTCTAGCAGTCAGAGAAATGCAAATCAAAATCACCCTCAGATACCATCTTACTCCTATAAGATTGGCAGCCATTATGAAGTCAAACAACAATAAGTGCTGTCAAGGATGCGGGGAAAAGTGTACACTTGTACATTGCTGGTGGGACTGCAAATTGGTGAGGCCAATTTGGAAAGCAGTATGGAGATTCCTGGGAAAGCTGAGAATGGATCCACCATTTGACCCAGCTATCGCCCTTCTTGGACTATTCCCTGAGGATCTTAAAAGAGCATACTATAGGGATACTGCCACATCAATGATCATAGTAGCACAATTCACAATAGCTAGACTGTGGAACCAACCTAGATGCCCTTCAGTAGATGAATGGATAAAAAAAATGTGGCATTTATACACAATGGAGTATTAGGCAGCACTTAAAAATGACAAAATCATGGAATTTGCAGGGAAATGAGCATTAGAGCAGATTATGCTAAGCGAAGCTAGCCAATCCTTAAAAAATAAATGCCAAATGTCTTCTTTGATATAAAGAGAGCAACTAAGAACAGAACAGGGAGGAAGAGCATGAGGAAAAGATTAACATTAAACAGAGACGAGTGGGGGGAGAGAAAGGGAGAGAGAAGGGAAATCATATGGAAATGGTAGGAGACTCTCAATGTTACACAAAATTACATATAAGAGGTTGTGAGGGGAAAGGAGGGGGAAACAAGGGAGAGAATTGAACAACAGCAGATGAGGTAGAGAGGGAAGATGGGAGGGGAGAGGAGGGGGGATAGTAGGGGATAGGAAAGGTAGCAGAATACAACAGTCACTTATATGCCATTATGTAAAAATGTGAATGTGTTACCAATGTGATTCTGCAATTTGTATTTGGGGTAAAAATGAGAGTTCATAACCCACTTGAGTGAAATGTATGAAAGATGATATGTCATGAGCTTTGCAATGTTTTGAACAACCAATAAAAAAAGATCACATTAAAAATTAAGTAATTTCAGTTTGGGCTGGGGATGTGGCTCAAGAGGTAGCACGCTCGCCTGGCATGCGTGCAGCCCGGGTTCGATCCTCAGCACCACATACAAACAAAGATGTTGTGTCCACCGAAAACTAAAAAATAAATATTAAAATTCTCTCTCTCTCTCTCTCTCTCTCTCTCTCTCTCTCTCTCTAAAAAAAAAAAAAAAAGTAATTTCAGTTATAGTTATATTTACATTTCCGGCAATGAAATTTGTTGACTCTGCTTTGATTATTTATATCAAATTTACTGTGACTTTGCTAGTAATATCTTTTAAAAAAATATTTTTTTGATTTTTTTAGTTGTAGTTGGACACAATACCTTTATTGTATTTTTATGTGGTGCTGAGGATTGAACCCAGGGCCTTGCCTGTGTTAGAGGAGCACTCTACCTCTGAGCCACAATTCCAGCCCCCACTAGTAATATCTTTTAGCAGTGTCTCTTTTACTACTTTTGAGGTGTCAATATACAAAGAACAGCCTTCAACTTGTTGTATATACAGCAAATGGAAAAACTGTACCTCTCTCTCATTTGTGACTATAACTCTGGGAGACCCATTTTGGATTTTGGGCCTCCCAAATTGTAAGATTATATAGCTATGTGAATTATAGCCACAAAGTTTATGTCAGTATCAATATAAAAGTGTTACAATTAAAGTGACAATTTAAAATTGTGATTTACTTGAATGTTACTGTAGCTCAAGTTGGCTACATAAAATTTCAATTAAAATATGAAAAATATTCCCCTATTTATAGAAAACATCATTTTATCTGAATCAAATTTAACAATACTAGATCAATGGTGGGTGTTTAAAAAATGTGTTTCCTTAATAGTAGAAAACCCAAATACCCAATATCATATGTGTCTAGTTTGAACAATATTATCCAACACCCTAGAGCACTATAATGGAAAATATGGGATATTTTCATAGACTAAAAAAAAAAAAACTAAGAGAAAATAGGCATTGTCTAGGACATCCTACCAGGCTACCTCTGCTTTTTATTGTGTGAATTAGTTTACAATTGCATAAGTTCTATAAAACTGATCATAACATAAACAATGCAAATTCAAACAAACTGTGTACAGTGGAATGCACTTTTATAGGTTTCCATTTAACGGTTTGAAATTTTATTATTTTATGGTTTTGAGAGTCATGGCAGCCTAATTAGAGACCACTGCAGCCATCATGGTTTAAGGGCCTCAGCTACTATTCCAGCTGCAGGCATACCCTAGCATTTCTACATGGTGCTGTTTTTTCAGGAATACAGTATGCTTGTGTTAAGGGGTTGTGGAGGTTTCCACTCAGAGTTCAAAGGAAAGCCTAGGAGGACAGACGAAGTGTGGCTGGATCAGAATCACTATGAGATGACCCTGAGGGCAATATATGAAGGTGTGAAAAGGTAGCCAAAGTTACCATGCACACCCCTGAGATTAAGAGATGTTAATAATGTGGAACATCTGCTGAGGAAAGCCGTTGGCTGCAGGAAGAGCAGGCTTAAAGATAGGCCACCTGGACTTCCAACAATACATCAAGCACTAGAGCTTCTCAAGTCCTTTAGAGAAAACATCTTGCCATGATGGGTCCCAGACGCTAGAGGCTGAGCTACAAATGTGCTCCTTTTAGAGCACATTTATACTTTGTGCAACTGTATATTGGACTTTTGGGATAATTAAAAGGGCTCACAGACAAGAATTTGCCTTGTCTCAGATGAGACTTTGAACTTGGATCTTGGGGAGCTAGAGCTGTTAAGATTATGGGAATTCCAGGAAAAGGACTGAATACATTTTGCATTGTAAAATGGGCATGAACTTTGGGAGGATATGGGTAGAATACTAGAATTTGTATATTAGATGTCCCCCAAAAATTCCTGTGTTAATGCAGGAATGTTCAGATATGAAATTATTAGATTATGAGAATTGTAACCTAATTAGTCCATCCTAGTTTGAGTGGACTAATTGGTCAATAAATGTGGACAGGTGGAGCGTGGCTAGAAGAGATGGGTCACTGGGATTATGCTCTAGAAGGGTCCACCTGCGCTGAGGCCCCTTCCCTTCCTTCACTCTGATTCTTGGCTGCCATTACTGAGCAGCTTTCCTCTGCTTTGGTCCCTCCACCATGGTGTTCTGTCTCACCTAGAGCAAAAAGAAATGTAGTTAGCTGATCATAGCCTCCACCTTTGAAAACACGAGTCTAAGATAAATTATTCTTTCTCTCAGTTGGTCTTGTTGAGCATTATGTTCATAGTGATGCAAAGCTGAATTAAATATAAGGATGTCTGCAAAAGAGTACTGCAACCTGAATAGATTTGATCATTTTCAAATATGAAAACTTCTCATTTATTCCTAGAAACTTTATTTTTCAATTTCCAGTTATCTTTATGGTACTGTTCTATTTCTTAATGTGCTGCAAAATAAGACAGGTTTTCCTCAAAGTATTTACTTTATTCCCCAAATTTAGTCTTGATTGCCTAATCTCAATTATGTGGTTACCTTCATATGAATTCTAGGTTATAAGGAGCTTACAGACAAAGATTTTTCATAAAATTCACATCTTTAACATCTTTTTCAGAAAAAAATGCCCATTTTTATTTATTCTATTCTCAGAACCTCATAATCAACCAATACAAAGCTAAATACAAAGCAATAAAACTAGTTTCCTTTCAGAGAACTATTCTGCAATTATTTATTAGAACTTTTAAAATTACATGCCATAAAATGTTTAGTCATGAAAACATTTTTAAATGACTATTTTTTATATACTACTGTTCCATTTATAAGAAATATTTGAAGGCATGGTGATCTATCTAGTAATTTGTATATGACACAAAAATACAGTAACATTTGCTTAATTTATTTATGTACAATGGGTCCTTACACATTGGGAAATATATAGTATCTTCTACCCTAAAATCTAAACAAAGATCACATTGCCATTAAGCACAATGTGCCAGAGTTTGATCAATGTTTGAGTGTCCATCATAATTTATTTCATATGAAACTTCAAATAAGTATTTTTAAATGATGAGTAGGTAGTACATAAATGGATTTAGTTTGACTTCTGTCTTTTTGTATATCATATGTCTTTGCAAAACACATTTGAAATTCTGAGAATAAATCAAATCTATTTATTTGTTTCTTTGTTTATTTACTTATATGGTACTGGGAATTGAACCCAGAGGCACATAACCACTGAGCCACAACCCCAGCCCTTTCTCTTTTTTTTTTTTTTTTTTTTTGAGAGACAGTTGCTAAGTTGCTTAAGGTCTTGCTAACTTGCCAAGGCTGGCCTTTGAACTTGCAATTTTCCTGTTCAAACTCCAGATTTGTTAGGATTACAGGTGTGTGCCACCATGCCCACTCAAATCATTTTAGACTCCATAGTAAACATTATCAGTGTTGTTGGGCATGGCAGTGCATGCCTGTAATCCATCAGGAGGCTAAGGCAGGAGGATCATGAGTTCAAAAACAGATTTAGCAATTTAGTGAGACCTTAAGGAAATTAGCAAGACACTGTCTCTAAATTAAAAAAAAATAATTAAAAGGGCTGAGAATGTTGCTCAGGGCTTAAGTTACCCTGGGTTCAATTCTTGGTACAAAAGAGAAAAAAATACAAACAAAAATACCCCCCAAAAAACAAAACAAAACAAAAAAATCTCATCAGTGTCTATTTCACAAGTTTGTTTATGCAACATTATCATAACTAATATTCAATGATATCATGAGTTGTGAAATAGAATAATGTGGGTTATGTATATGGTAATGTATATATTCGTGATACACACACACACCAGTATTTTGATATTCATTTGCTCCTATACCTTACCAAGTATATCCTCAAAGCAGAACACATAACTGAGTTTCCTTTTTGCTGGAAGAGATTCAGGTAAATCTAGTTGTATTTATGAACTTCAGCTCTTACAATATAACCTATGAAACAGTCTATAGAAAAGTCCAAAGTCTTTTTTCAATTGCACACTTGAAATCAAACAGCTCTCCTATAAGGATAAAGATTGCAACTTGCTGAGTGAGTTTTGGTCTTCCACTTCCCTAAATTGATAAAATTAGACTCTTTAAAAATGCACCAAAGGCAAGTATAATTCCAAAATCTTATTCATCAGTGTCTAGATGACTTCTCTCACAATAGTACACTCAGGCTCCCATTTGCTAACTACTTAAAAATAATTTTTTCAATCATTCCTCTTACTCAATTATTTCAATTCTATAGAGCCCTAGGTATAGTTTACATGATCAACATTCTAACCCCACAGATGAGCTGACTATAATTCACTTAGCCAGACAGGTTTTCCTATTCTTTTATCAAATTTTTATTTTATTTGATATACAAAATAATCCCTAGTAAAAACATGTTAGCTTTTTCCCCAAAATGCCAAATTGAAAGAACACTTTTCTTATGCTTAGATTGTTTTTATTGGGATGAAATATATGGTTTGCTCTCAGAGGACTTTATCTAAAAATGAAATATATAATATCACCTACCAATCTCATTATTATACCTGAATTAAATAATACAATATGTATTTTATCACTTGCATTTCCTAAATTATCCCTATTCTATAGACAAACTGAAAATATACAACTAAATTCCAGGGCATACACAAGGATTTCTTCTACTCAAAATCTTCTTGATAATCTGTTATTATTCTACAAGTAAAGGAGTTGCCCCATTGTGTCCACTACTGAGAATTCATTCATAAAAGTAGCATTTATCATTTTTCACAAAACAGTTCTCATTTATCAGCATGTATTATTTTCTGATAAAGAAACTAACCTGGCTGGCATCTGACAGGTATAATGTAATGTGCATGTCCTCCTCCATGGGATGCCTGTCAAAATCCTTCAAAAATATGGGTTTCCTCCAGCCTTTTTGTTCCTAATATCTCTAACATGAGGCTATCATGATCGCCTGTATTCTCCTACAGACAAGCCAGTGACTAGATACATTAGTTCTTTTTGGAGTTGTCTGAAGCTTTCACTTACTGCTAAATCTACCCACAGGGCAAACACTAGCACTTTCTCAATTTGAACTGTTTACTGTGGTTTTTGCAATAACTTTTTGACAGTGGAAGACAAGCAGTAATCTCAAGAGTTTCTACATCCTGACAATCTTATTAAAATACATGAATGTATCACTATCATTCTCAACCTTAAAAAAACCAAAAACCAAAACAAAACAAAAAAACTACTCCCCTAAATTTGCCAGCAGAAATTATAGGAAAAATATGGGAGCCTGGAATTTTTACAACATTGCTGGTTATTTTGGCCTGAAGTTGATTTTGTAATTTAATTTATGACTAGTATCAATATCTATATTAATGTTAAAATAGTGAAATAATATAGCTGGGGTAGGGAATGTGTAGTTGAGTGCTTACCTAGTATGTGTGGACCTCTGTTTTCCAACCATTTTATTAAAAAAATAAAGAAAATAATATAGCCATGTCTACATCAACAAAAGTATTAGCCTATATATAAATCAATAAAGACTAAACTGATTTTTTTGGGGGGAGGGATACCAGGGATTGAATTCAGGGGCACACCACCACTGAGTCATATTCTCAGCCCTATTTTTTGTATTTTAGTTAGTGACAGGTTCTCACTGAGTTTTTTAGTGCCTCACCATTGCTGAGGCTGGCTTTGAACTCAGGATGCTCCTGTCTCAGTCTCTCAAGCTGCTGGAACTATAGGCCATTGTGCTCAGCTAAAATGATTTTTTTTTAAGAAAATAATTTTCCCCTTAAAACCTTTTCCTTGAGGAAGTGAAATTGACATTTTTGTCCTTCACTAAAATAACTTCATAGTATAGTTTTAGCAAAAAGCCATGGAAATAAGCTTTTTAAAGATAACTTTGCCTTATTTTAAAATTTACTATTCAAATAAAATTATGATAAAATTGTTCTTTTAACATTTCAATACATAAATGTTTAAGAAATTTAAGATTTAAGAAATCTCACTTACCTAAAGAGCAGACTGGCATTGAACTTTTGCACTGAATCATCTGGATGTTTTTGTTTGGGAATATTTACCACTCACTCATTTAAAAGGTGCTGAAATATAGAGCCAAATAAAACATGTATCCTTAGAAAATATTATACTGCAGCATCAAACTGAACAATAACAACAATAATGATAATAATCCAAAAATACATCTCCAGAATTTTGCCAGTCATTTCAAGATTCATAATCATTAAACAAAATTACAAATGAAAAACAGCATTTTCTATTCAAAACACACTTTAGAAAATAATTATTTCTATTATAAAATAAAGCAATAACAGAAACAATGCAGAATATGATGAAAACTTATTAAATTAACAATATAACTGTCAGCTCTGTCAAAAGAAGTTTTGGCAATAATTCATAAGATTCAAGTGGGTTTTAAAACATAAGATACAAGGGTACTCTGATTTCATTGAATTACTTTTTTTTTTATTTTCATGTTTATGATATTCTTACCTTAATTATTTTCCTTGTGATTTCCTCTTTGATGCATGGTTTATTTAAGAATATGTGGTGCGATCGCTATGTAATTCCAGATCTCTTGTTTCTTATTTATTCCTATTTTAATTCTGTTTCAAACAAATCACTCAAATAATATTTCTTCTTCATCATGAAATATTTAAAATTTAATATTTAGATTAACTTGACAATGAAGCTACCTGGGTCCTTTATTCCATAGAAGTAGTTTTTATTACTCATATTTTTAAGTATATGAATGTTCAATTTTCATTTTTTAATCCATTTAGCAAGTGATGCATCTCTGTAAGTCTATCTATTTTATACAAATATTCAATATTTAATGTTTTTCAAGGAATTTATTAACTTTTCAAATTTTTTTAAATACCTTTTGGAAAATTCTGGCATATGTTTGTGTCTTCTCTTCATTTTTTTCTCTTTCTTTTCAGCCACCTTTTTTCTTATTTCTACAAAGGCTTGTCATTTTGGATAGTCATTTGAAAAACAACAAGAGAATTTCTATTATTTGTTTTCCCTGGTACTGTTTTTTTATGTTATGCTCATTAACTACTTTCTTTACTTTTCAATCTTCTTTATGAAGACCAAATTTAAGATATTTATTTCTATATTTGTTATCTAGATTTATTTAATTTTAAAAATAAATACTTAGTCTTATCTTATTCAATGGCAATCATTATTTCTTTCTAAAATTGTAGATGAATTAACCCAGCAGCACAAACAAAAGTAAACAAAAAGTTTAAAAATAATTAAAATTGTTTTCAAATCTAAACTTTTCCTAGAAGAACTTATTAGTCTTCCTTTTCTGTGTTTTTATGTGTAGAATTGCTATTAGTGGTTATTTTTAAATAGTTCTAGAATTCTATATATGTATTTTTTTCCAGTACGTGAGGAACACCAGGGGCACTGGATCACCAAGTCACATCCCCAGTCTTTTTTATTTTTTATTTAGAAACAGGGTCTAGCTATGTTGCCCATGCTGGCGTCAAACTTGTAGTCTTTTTGTCTCAGGCTCCTAAGTAGCTAGGATTACACGTGTTAACTACCATGCCAGTTTGTTTATTTATTTATTTATTGACTCATAAATGACTTATATTGCTAATTTTCCCAGGTATATGGACTTTTTTTTTTCTTTCTGTTACTAAATTATGTTTCTGTCTCTAATTTATGAACTATGCTGTAACTAGAAAAATTACTACTTCTCTTTAATGTTTAGATTTTGAAAAGATATTGTTTATGACAATCCATAATTTGAGATATATTTTGTATGTATTTACAAAATACAAAAATAACTTTTTCAGTCTTCAGTTCTATAAAAATATATATTTTGTCATTTTCCTTAACCATGTCATTCATAATTTAAATTTATATATGGATTTATTGTGTGCTTCTACTGTGAATTATTAAAAGAGGCTAAACCTTTGAAGAGGGTTCTCTCTTGTTTTGTGGTTTATGTTTTATTTCTACAACCTATTCTTAATAGAATCAAGTTTGCATTTTGTTGAACTATTCAGAGTTCTAAAATTTATGCAATTTTCATAAGAAGTGCCTGTGGAAGGGAACAAATAAGACAGATTAACCAGGAAGAAGGGATCCTGATATAGTTTCTCCTGGTATTCCTGAAACTGAAATGCCTCAATGCGTGCCAGACCATATGCGGTTTACTACCTCTATCCCACTTAGCCACTTGATGTGGCTACTCTGGGATGGCACTGCTTTTGGAGAGCTGACTGTCTACAGCTGAAGCAATTCCTGAAACAAATGAGAGCTAATGACTATAGGTTAACAGCATTCCCAACAACTAGGGCAACAAATTATTCCTTAGAGAGGACTGTGGGTCAATCACTATGTACACTATATGGAGTTACAATGGTTTTCCTGTTGCTGTATGAGTTTTTGTATATATCTCCTGGTTCTTGACCTTATCTTTCTACTATATTCCCATTTTTTCAATATAGTCCCATCATTTTATCTAGAACATTCAGTAAAATCACATTTAATTATCTTATTTCCTGGCCTGAAATATAATTATAATTTTTTAACATATACTTTTTTTTCTTTAGCTGGAATATAAAATAATGTTTACCACTTTAGTGCCAAAAGTTTATTTTTATTATATTATTTTTACTGTATTAAGAATCTAGGTGGCATATATTTCTTTTAGCATATGAAAGAGGTTATTCCATCATCTCATAGTTTCCATTTTTTGCTTATGTCAGGTAACACTCTGTTGTGCCTTTGAAAAATTTTACACTTCTCCTTTCCACATCCAGATTCTTTTAAGGATTTTATAATTGTCATATCTTTTCTAGTTTCAACGAGGTGACTTAGGTTTGGAATGAAGATATTCTTATCTGAGAGATTTAAATTTTGCTTTGAACAAACACTCAGAGCTCAGAGATAGAACTAGTTTGAAATCAGCTCTATGAAAGTGAATGCTTGATTATTAGCAAGTTTTTTAAAGTCTATTTTTAATATTGTTCTGAAGGATAGTCTGTTATATGATTTTTTAACCCAATAAGACCATGCTTTTCTATAGGTTAGAGTACCATCTTCTTTGACTTTTATTTTAGTCTTTTTTTTTTTACTTATTTCTCCATCAGATGATAAATAAAATATACACTCAACAACAAAATTACTTCATAGTTTTGCTTTGCTCTCTGGACACTTATTTATGTGAGGATTTGATCTAAAAATTTATTATTTTATTGTTAGCTCTCCATTGTTAGTTTTCTTATTTTATCTTTAGCTTTCAATAACACATTTAAAATATGGTATCCAATTTCCATAGTTATTTTCAGCAGAAAAGTTTTCCTGAATAACTTGGTCAATTATTTCTGGAAAATGGAATCTCACATGTATACGTGAACAGAGGCAAATATGTGGCTATTGATTATTAGTGTGACCTAGTTCTCAAAGCCTCAGAACAGGAAAGGATTTGCAGCTTCTCAATCTCTAATGATACTTAAATACAAAGTGAAAATTTTCTTCTTGATGTGATTAACATACAATCCCATTTCCCTAGTCAATCATGAAAGTTCTAAAAGATAGCAAATTACTATGTACATATGGTAGTTAAAGAGGAATCTTGCATGTGCCTGAACTGCTAATTGACAATACAACAACCGCCTTTACACAGTTCAATGTTGATGAAACATTTGGTGGTATATCATGGCACTTTCTTTAATATGAAAACATTTACAGACACTGACATGACAGTTTTAATTGAAACCTAATTGTTTATGTAATGGCTACTGTATACAAAATTAAATGTGGCCACAGTATCAATCAGTAATAATGTGCATTCATGCTGAAAAAGACTCTTTCTTTACAAATATAAGAGAAAGCATATTCGGTAATTTCACAAGTTTAAGATCATTCAATCTTTTTAGTCTGAGACAAACAACAAAAAAGCAAATGTGGAAACAAATTAATGTGTTGCAGCTGAATCTGTTGCTCTTTAATGTCAAAACAGTGTTCAGAGGCTTTTGCTCCTATCATTTGGATGCATCTGTTACAGGCATAAAAGAAAGCGAAGAATTATTTCAACATGCATTTTCTTGTTGAATCTTACTCCATTTAATCTTCCACTGCATATTTCTTTTCAAATCAAAGTCTTTTTAAAGGCAAGTTTCAAATCTATTCTCCATGGTAGGGTCATGCATATTAAGTGTTAATCAGAACCAAAGAGATGTTTACAAAGGCTTATTTCCAAAAGTAAAGAATATTTTGTTGTTTTAAACAAATTATCTATATTCCTTTCTTATTTAAATAATCTAAGTTAAAACACAGAACATCAAAGGATACATTCTGGAGTCATTCTTAATATTGTTTAAAAATATCCAGTTGAAATAATAAAAAATGATAATTCTCAAATTTACTTCAAGTCATGCTATAGTAGTTTTCATGCATTATTCTCCTATTTTGGAAAAAAGTTTCTATTCAACTTTGTAAGGTAGTTGTCATTTAACAAGGGTCAGATTGTTCTGAATAAACGGTGAGCTAGAGTTATAAAACAATCTTAGTTTACATTATATTAAATATGTATTTTATGTGGAAAATCTAAGCTTTTCATTATTGCTTTCAATTGTACATATATTTCTGCCAATATTTTCCTCATTGCTCTCTGCTCTCTTGGCATAGTTCTTGCACTGTTGTGTAAACACTATATACCAATTCTATATTTTGCTAAAATCTGCTAATCACACTCTATTGTTTTAATATGAGATACAGTTTCAAAGCAATCTTTTTCCAAGTAAAACTAAAATAATTTTAATCTCTAATTTGAATATTAGATAGCACTTTTCTGCAATAGTGATGGCTGTCTTAATTTGATTTTGTGGGAGAAAAAATGTTAATAGGCATTAATAATGACAAAATGCCTTTTATTCTAATTTCTATCAAATTCTATGTTTTATTAAATTCTATTTTATATCTCATTATAATGAATTAGGCAGAAACTAAATCAAAAATTTTATTTCAAAGAAGAAATAAACATAAATCATTAAGTAAAGATTTCTTTCAAATATCAACCCATTCAATATGTAAATAAATACAACCATAAACAAATACAACCATATATGAAATATTATTTTCACTTTATTTTCTGTCTTTTTGTTCTTTTTAATCATGGGATGTTTTTCTCTGTTCCCACTTAGGTATAAAAATAGATACTAACTGTTTGGGAATAAATCTTCAACCCCACTGTGAAATTCTTCATAAACGCATCCTGCCTTCACTAGTAAATTGAATCCTACTGTGATGACTGTGAGAAGCAGCACTCTCATCAATTAGATGAATTTAATCTTTAAAGATAAGCTCAGTTTGATAACCATTAAGTGCACCTTCAATTAAAATGAAGAGCACACCTTCTTTTTGTCTCAAAAAGAATTAATCCAAAATAGATTTTTAACAAAATACATACATCATGATTTGGTTTAGATGATATGTATAAATAATCTGTTTAAATCCTCATAGACAATATATTGGAGTCATTTATTACATGGATAGCCTTTTTAAACAGTGTTTAAACCTCACAGATGTATTTGTCCTTTAAACGTCTTAAAACAAAAAATATACAATGTACCTTTAAGGATTCTGTTATGAGATCACTGAAAAATAAATAAAATAATCAGTATTCTGAGAGAAATGGCTCACAATATAAACATAACTTTAATAGTTTCATTGCTATAAAATGTACATTTTTTGTATGTTTCTTGTGACCCATTTAACATACATCAAAAGTACTTACAAGTACCATTTAATATACAGTTTCTTTTCTACAGTTTTTGTTTTGATAAAACTAAAGAAAATCTTTAAGCCTTACTGAGGAAAGGAAGAAAATCGCCCAGAGACTATTATATTCCCAACAAGATAAGGACATAAGCTAGATGGAACTGACAATCTACAAAGTGATACTGTGTAATAAAAGTAAAAGTTGGCCCAAGTGTAATGTTTGAATTTTAAATGCCAAAACTCCATTTTAAATCTCTGGGTGTGTGTATGTCTGTGTGTATGAGCACATGAGTAAGTGTATGCATCCCCCATCTGGGATTCTATCCACAAGCACTCTTATTTTAAATGTACATATCAAATTAATTTTTGCAAGCCTACCAAAGATTAGAACACTGCTATATGCCAAATCAAATTAGAGTTCACATTTTCCAAAGGCCTGCTTCCATCATTTTTACCAAAGTGCAGTTTCTCTCCACAGCATGTAATGCATACAAAATGGTATCAGGCTCACTTCTGAATACATTAGCTTAATGTCCAACTAGCCATTGCCATCCAGTAAAAATGACCTTTACAAGTAAACCATCGGTCTGCCAACAGAGGCAAAGCATTGCATTCAGTCTATGAGTACACTACTGAATATTATTTATGATTACTCAGTCATCTGAGAGTATCAGGATAAATGGACCTTTATTTTTTCTCCACAAATCCGGAGAATTCAGGACCTAGAATATTAAACAACATGATGTTTATTAGCAGCAATAGGCATTCAATAATAAATAGTAACTTTAAATGGAATCTTACATCTCTTGCATGAATTTGAATATCTCTAGAATACTTGGTTCATTAATTTATAATTCAAAACCTCTTTAGCTTTGTCATCTAATACTAGAAGCATAGTATGTCTTAGCTATGTTATTATTTCAATATTAGTAATGATATTTCAGATGCATTTGCATTTACAAAAACTTTCCCTGTAGTAAAGAATATCTTTTTATCTTTTTCTCTCCATAGTGAATTCTTATTTTTAAAGAGCAAGATGAAATTTTATGTTTTTAATGGACTCTTGAAACTATCTTCCAGGGAATGACTGAATCATCCTTAACAAACTCAAATGTTCTTCCAAATCACGTTATTTTTATAATCCTTCACACACTCGTGGTGAAATTATTTGTTGGCATAGCACAAATCTATCATGTTTGCCTGATATTCAAAGTGTAAGCATTCATTTCTGTGTGCATGTTTTCTTTCTCAATCTTTATATTTTTTCTTCATTTTAACAGATATTCACTTTGCAATGTGGATCACTTTAGAAAATATAAACTTTGATTTAGTGCATAAAAGTATTCAAATCTTTGGCGGGCTTTCAAAAATTAATATGTACATTTAAAATATGAATGCTTGTAGATATAATAGATATTATATGTATTATATTATATAGATATTATATGTAACATTTTTATCTCAGATTTAAGGTGAGTGTAATTATGTTACAAGAGATTGTGTCCATTATCGAGTAAATGGTAATCTTGTTTTTGTCTTAATCAGTCCAAGGATATTAATAGCAAAAAATTACATTGAGTGACACCCATACTTCATGATTTGATGTCTTCTTCCTGTTGACAGACAGAAAGAAGTCAGGATGCTTTGAGAAGTGTAATGGGTAGAAGCTGAGAGGTCAAGGAACAAGACAGAAATGGAAAGAACACAAAGTGTGAAACATGCCTGCAGATGTTCATCTGACATGGGCTCAACATAACCAATGGATGACACAAAGGGAAAGAAAACAATCATCACTATCATATGCAACTACAGAGAAATTCCTCTTTTCTTTTAAGATGGTAATACTTCTAAAGAAGTCTCATTTTCTTGGATGGAGTTGGGAGTGGGGATATGACTTGACTTTGGACAGAAACAAATTTTCTAATCTGCTTTGGCAATTTACATACTTATATTCTTAAGGAGAATTTCAAATTGTTATAAGTTTCCATTGTGTATTTTTTTTAAGAGAGAGTGATAGTGGGAGAGAGAGAGAGAGAGAATTTTTAATATTTATTTTTTAGTTATCAGTGGACACAACATCGTTGTTTGTATGTGGTGCTGAGGATCAAACCCGGGCCGCACGCATGCCAGACGAGCGCGCTATCGCTTGAGCCACATCCCCAGCCCCCATTGTGTATTTTTTAAAAATATTCAATCCTTTGAGTTAAGGCATCAATTATTTGACTACATGAGTGGTCCAATTGAACATATTAAGACTAACACAAGGGAATAGTCATCAATTTGCAATCCTGTTTGATTCTGAAAGCTACTAATTTAGTAAAATTTGAGACAGTCCTTCTACTAGGTATTTTCAAATCAATCAACATTTTTATATTATTTCTTCCAATCATATCCCCTTCCTTTCCTAGTATTCCAATTAAACATATTTCAAGTCACTTGATATTTTTGCAAATTTCACAAAAACTGTTCATTTCTATGTGTATACTTTTGTGTGAAATATAGTTAGTATCATTTTGATTATCTTGTCATCATATTCACAGTCATTCCTTTAAAATTTTTTAAAGTTTGGATTAGACCATTCAATGAATATTTAATGATTTTTGTTATATTCAGAGTAAAAATCTTCCTAATTGATACCAATTAGGAATACTGACAAAACACACACACATACACACACACACACACACACACACACACACACATAAAGTCTAAAGATCTTTGAACATTCTGTGTGATTGTAAAGCTTAAATGAGTGATTCTTTTAAATACTGTCTTCTCATTCCCTTTATTCTATGTAGCTTGATACCATATTTATATATGTATATATATGCAAGGAATTGTCACTTTCCATGAGCAATTTATCTAGTTTTTACAATCTCTCATCTACAAAATAAGGTGCTTCTATTATATGCTGTTCACTAAATTTCTGCATTGTATTTTAGTTATTTTTAATCAACCTTTCATTTTCATCATTGTGCAATGTATATTATTTTCCACTGGAATTATTTTAACTATTATTTAATTTATTTATAAACTCAGAGGCACAAGCCATAGTTTCTATTTCAATTATTGTTACTATTATTTTTTAAATCTCAAAAGGACTTTCAAGTCTGTATTTGTTGACTTCATCTCTCTTTCTCTCTCTAGTTGTCTACCCATTTTTCTGTAAGCCATTTTTGTTTATTTGGTTCCCAGTCTCAGACTAGAAGTCAAGGATTTGTGAGATCAACTAGAAATTTTCTGTTAAATTTTCCCTCTCTTATACTATTGTGCTAATTTTGGATGTGAGTATGAAAATTAAAAGTACCACAGAGTGGCTTCTTCTTATAAATTTCCAGTTCAATTTTTAGATAAAAATAAAACAAAATCACAGGATTCTCCAGAATAGAGTTGTTGCCTTATCTGAAGCATAGATCTTAATAGAAATTAACCTATAGATTGCTTCTTTGTCTCATTCTCCTAAAGACATTTTCAAGCATTTCTTACTTTCTTTAAATTTTTATCACTTAAGTTCCTTCTCATGATCCATCTCTACTTCTGACACTAGTTTCAGAGAAAGTATGTGAGAGTACATAAGACCTCCCATAGATTGTTACTAGCAACTCAATAAACCAGTGTATCTTCAACATCTTTTCCACATACCTCTTCCTCCAATAGAATTTCAAAGTTTTCTTTGTTTAGAACACATGCTATTTTTTCAACATGCTTAATTATCTTATTCCTTCCATTTTCTCAAATAATATGCAAGAAATTGGCACTTTCCATGAGCAATTTATCTAGATCTTACAACCTCTCATCTACAAAATATGGTGCTTCTGTTATATGTTTTTCGCTGAATTTCTGCGTTGTATTTTAGTTATTTTTAATCTACCTTTCTTCATGTGAGTATAAACTCATTCAATCTATATTTAAAAACATCCTTTTTTAAATGTGCTGAACAGTAAGAGTCATTAAGAGGTAAATTATAAATTCTGTTTTTAATGTATATTAATTGTATAAATGATACATATATTTTACATTTGTGTACTTATTTATACATATAGACAAATACATACATATACTGTTTACTCTCTACTGTGAAACAGAGTAACCAGTAACTGGTACACAGAGATAGCACTGATGGTTATGGAAGATATCCATACTGCCTGAGTTCCTTCACTGTGACCCTCGACAGAATCCTAAATATTTCTTTTTTCCTTTCTATAAATTGACTATGAGTATAATAATTTTATTTTTCCACACTTCTTCAAAAGGGTTCTAAATGCTTTATCAAGTGTTAGATTTATAAAGAATTTAATTAAATCATGTTGTTTAACATTAGCTGGTATGGTTACTGAATATCACTATTATTATCAGTTTGTATAAGCCAGATTTTCATTGCTATGAGCAAAATACTTGAAGAGAATAATTAAGAGCAGGAAAGGTTTATTTTGACTCATGGTTTCAGAACTTCAGTCAATGGCCAGCTCATTCTAAAGCAGAAACATCATGGTGGAAGTGTGGTGGAGGGAATGCTCACTCAGTTTGTGGAAGCTGGGAAGCAGAAAGGAAGAGCCTGGAGTGGAGAAAAATCCTTCCATGACACAACCCCAGTGACCTATTTCTTTAACTAGGTTCCACTTCCTATTACTTCATTTAGTCATCAATCTAGTGATAAAGTCAGATGTGTGATGAACTAATTATTTCTGAAAAGTGCCACCTCTGAGCACATGAGACTTTCAAGACCATTCTAGAACCAAACCATAACAGAGTTGAATCAATCAATCAATCAATAGGAAAATTAATTTTTAAAGTAAAATAAAGTACATTTCTCAATAAATATATAGTCTCCTTTAAAGTTACTTTCAGCAATGGCTATAATATCTGACACTATCTTTTTTCCACATCGATTAAAGAGGAAAATGATGCACAGCATTTAAAATGCAAAAAAAAAAAAAAATTGTCAGTAAATTGATGTTAACTTGATTTGATTGGGAATGGAACAGAATAATCATGCTACCAAGAAAAATAAAAGTTGGATTAAAATAGAATAAAGTAGAACACAAGTTATAATTTTGCAATTTAAAGTGTGAGGTAAATCATGAATATATACCTATGATGAGAAATGATTTAATTTTGGACCTACAGCTTCAATATCTTGTTCAAAGAACAAAATAAACTATTAGAGTCCATCATCTAAAACATATACATATTCTTACATATCTGCAGTGAAACTATAGTTTATTCACCAATATGACATTGTCTAACTTCTTACCAGAGTCTTCTTTGTCTAACATCATTGTCTCCAACCTTTAATTCAAAACGTAAATCATGAATATATACCTATGATGAGAAATGATTTAATTTTGGACCTACAGCTTCAATATCTTGTTCAAAGAACAAAATAAACTATTAGAGTCCATCATCTAAAACATATACATATTCTTACATATCTGCAGTGAAACTATAGTTTATTCACCAATATGACATTGTCTAACTTCTTACCAGAGTCTTCTTTGTCTAACATCATTGTCTCCAACCTTTAATTCAAAACTCACGTCTGATAGTTCCACCTGTTTTGAGCTACTCCCCTTTGAGAGCCCATTTACACCTTTGGACCATTGCATAGCTTGCTTGGTTTTCTTGTTCACTCTTCTCTATGACTCCTATACTTTTAACACAACACAAATTTTAAAACTATCATTAAAAACTTTTTTTTCAGAACTAATGGATTTAGAATATATGAAAGAAAAATGGGCATACATATGAAAACCGTGTAGAGGTAATGCATATTGACCTCACTCCTAGTGATGACTTTCATTCAGTTTATGATTCAATGTCCCCAAATTCGTATTATCAGATGTATTGTTCACAATAACTGCACACAAATTTATCTAACTGTCCTTTAATAAATCTTATATATCTCCAGGAAATATCAGCTCAACAAACACAATAGTAAGTTGCTGAATTTTCTAAACAAATTTTCTCTTCCAAAAACTTTTTTTTTCTTCAAATGATAAACTGAATATTTAATAGGTTATTTATTTATTTATTTATTTATTGTTATTGCTGGCCAATGGTCATAGGTTGAAGAAACTCATTGCTGGCAGGGTCTTGAGACTCCTAATCATCTCTCTTCTAGCATTACCTCTTTCTGTGACTCCCTTGGTTTTTGTGCTGCCATCACACTGACTTCTGTTAATGCTCTTCAGCTGCACATGCTTATTCGCACTTGGAGAACATTACATAAGCTAATCCCGTACTGCCTTTTTAGACTTTCAGACAAAATCACTAGTAGTTTATCTTAGGGAATTATTTTCTGAGTTATGAATTTAAGCCTTGCTCTTTTAGTATAAATTCCTAAAGCACCATAAAAATACATCCATTTACTTTAAAGCACATAATTTAGCTGTAAATAAGAAGTAAAACAGCAGGGAGGACCCTGACTCCCCAGCATGTTTTTCTGCTTAATGCAAACTACTTTCAGGAAATTTTTTTCCACTAGTAAAATAGTGGTTCAGGAGCTGCTGACACCTCCCCAAGCTTTGCTGCAATGTCCAATGTGCAATGTGCTTGAAGTGACTTACCTATGACCTTCCTGAGATGGTTGTATTGATCACCTCCACATCTTCTTCGAGCTGAGTGCAGATGAACCTACTGGGCATGTGTAGATCATGGTACCAACTGGAAAATCTGGTACCAAGTGCAAAGATTTGACAAGATGTGTAGAAATCCAGAGATAGTATGCAACAGCTGACTGCATACCTATGTGAGCCCACAATTTTTGTTTACATAAACTTTGCTGCTCACATTCTCAGCAAGCAGTCTGGAGATCCTAAACACATGTTTCTCTCTCTCTCTCTCTCTCTCTCTCTCTCTCTCTCTCTCTCTCTCTCTCTCATCTCTCTCTCTCTTGAATACAAGCCCCTTTAATAAAGTCTTATTCAGATAGTATTGCTTAGAATACTTTTAAAAATTTCTATCTCAAATTAAGCAAAAAAATCTTTGGGGGGCTGGGGATGTGGCTCAAGCGGTAGCGCTTGAGGGTTCGATCCTCAGCACTACATACCAACAAAGATGTTGTGTCCGCCGAGAACTAAAAAATAAATATTAAAAAAAAAATTCTCATTCTCTCTCTCTCTCTCTCCCCTCTCTCACTCTCTCTTTAAAAAAAAAAAAATCTTTGGGTGAATTGGTAACAATAAGAACTGGGAGCTGGTAATCCTAAGAGATGGTAATGTTAAAAAATAAAATAAAACCTGTTCTTTGCCTTTTTGTAATTTCTATCTCCAATTAAGCAAGAGAACCTCACAATGATTGACAACAGGATTTAAAGCCAATTGTTTTCCTTTATATACTTCTCTCCTTGAGAACAAGGACTAACCTATATTTATGCTTATCATTGTAACATTAGCACTGACACATTACCTGGTGTAAAAAAAAAAGTGTTGAATTAATGTTTATATATACTTTTAAAAAATCAGAACTATATGAGGCTTCTTTGAATAAAAGTTGTGACTAAGAAAACAGCATTGTATAAAATAAGTCATTTTGAGAAACACTAGTTTAAATTATACAAAATATTAACTATGGAGTAAATTGAACCCTGATAAGTAAAAAAAAAAAAAAATTCAAAACAACAACATTTTCAAATCTCCTGGAAAATTTTCTTCACTTAAGTACACAGTGCCTTCTTCTAATTTTGACTCAAAATTTTCTAAGTATTATCATCAGGTTGATAGTATACATGTGTTTGTGTGTGTGTGCTATGTGTGTCCATGTATTATACATATAATAAATATACATATTACATATTTCTATGTCTTACATTTTTTACTTGAATAAATAACAAGAGTTTCTACTCTTTATTATTTCTTTCAAAGGTATTAACATAATCTTCTATACAAAATAAGCAATCATCCAAAATATAGCATTCATGACGTTATTCTCATAATGCCAGATTAAAGTTGGGGAACTTTTGTAGTGTATTTATTGTATCTCATAGATGCCAACACACCAAACAAAGGGCCATAGGACAGCACTGGACTAATGTAAAGAGAACAAAATTTTGACCCCTGGGTTTTAGGAGACTTTATGAGTATATGTTACCTCTAACCCCAGGAGATTCAAACAATGATTTTAGATATAAGTTATCAGAATTTATTAGTGAGAAAGATTTATAAGGATTTCCCCCAATCATTGACATTTCCTCCTTAAAACAGTAATATTAAAGAAATGGAGCAAATCCCTGATAGAATCTTGTCAGGGGCTTTGTCTCCTTTGATATTGTAAGATCAGAACCAGAGCTAATAGTTAGGACAGTGTTCTTTAAGCCAGAAAATTGCATGAATTTTACATAATAGGCAGCTGGTTTTTATCAGGAGAATAATGGAATAGAGGTAATGTTCTCAAGTAATCAATTGGGTAACAAAAAGGAAAAGGAAAAGCTATTATGCAAATATATAGCTAAGTATTGCTAATCTACTTTGAGAGGCTTTAACATAAGATGTGGAAAAACTACAGATTGAAACTTTCAGCCAGTGGCCAATTATATTTTAATAGTAGTTACCTGTAAAATAATAAATACTATTTCATAATAATCATGGAAAATTATGAATGACGTAGGTGAGCATACCTTATTTCTCTGTTACATTACCACCATTCCCCATGTGTTTCTAACTTTCTCATGGTGAATATATGAAAAGTAAAAATTAGCAGATTTCTCACTCCTAAATTATATGATTTGGAATTTAAAAGACAAATAAATGAATAAAATTTGTAAATTATCCAATCTAAATAATAAATATCACAGTACTAAATCTATACTTTGAATAAAGTTTCAAATATTAAATATTGCAACATATCAAGTGATAAAAATGCTGCAGTATTAAAACAAGAAGGATTTCAAAATGATGATCCCTAAGGATGATAAATTTCTGTGCAATTCATAAAAAAAGGAACAAAAAACCCTGTTTCTTAAAACATGACCCAACAACACAAGTTCATGTAGATTTACATCTTAGTTCTTTTATCAACGTTCAATATCAGATTCAAAGTCTTTTCAGAAAATGAGTTATACATGTAAATGCAGATACTCTTTTTAAGGAACTCTAATTTTTATTATCCTACACAACTTACTTGATGGAAATATAAAAAGAAGAACTGACTATGACTTCCAAAATCAATGAGCCATTAGAACTGAAGGAGACCACCTGAATAAGATGAAAGATTAGGAATGATGATTAAACAGAGAACTGCACCCAGGCAATAGGACTGCTGCTGCCTCTTCAGAAACAACCACTTCAGCATACTTAATGGGAGTAATGGTTCTTTAAATTTTTTTCTTTATGTAAAAGGAACCATTATATTTTCAGAAAATTATCTTTGAATCTTCATAGAAATGTTATTGATTTTTTTCAAGGGGATCTAAAGGCTTTATACCAAATAGGAAAAAGGAAATAGAGCATTCACTTTTTCCTGGTATTATTTTAACCTTGAACCAGTTCAGAAGTAACTAAAAGTTTCAATAGAGGGGAAAAATTGCTTAAGGTTGTGAATTATTAGTTCTGATTACAGAAAGTTGTATTGTTAAATTCTAATCTATAAGCATTCTAATAGCATCTAATTACACAGAAATGCTGAAAATATGATGACAATAATTATAGTAGAAAGTGCAATATTGACATGTTCAGAACAAGGAGATAAGAACTAGATAAACCATATTTTTGCTAAATTTGCACCTTAAGGAATAGGGGGAAAAAAGTGGCAATATATCATGCAAAGCAAACCAAAATTGGACCATTAATGAATAAATTAAGTGGTGTAAAAAGGATGGTAATCCCAAGCTAATTGTTTTAAAATTACTAATTGGATATTACCAATTAAAATTTATTTAAATATGAATGATTATTTTTTAAAAAAATGGAAAATTCTGTTTCTATATTTAAAGATATGCAAATATGAAATAAATTGTAACTAGGTCATAATATCATTATAAGAATTAAAGAATATAACTCATTTAAATTTCAAGATATCTTGTATATATACTCATTAATATTAGTGATTAGCAATATTTTTATTGTTCCCTGTGGTTTCTGTTAAGGTTTTGCTGCTGTTATCATTTTAACTTATTATCCCCAGATATTTACAGTGCAATCCAGGAATGGAAAACATATATGTATTCATTGAGTTCAATGACAATAAAAGAAAATATTCAAATGTGACCACCTTTACTGTCAAATCACTGTGTTACCTTTAACTGTTCTCCATTTCTTCAATCTATTTTAGAAGAAAAGATGTTCAAATATCTTCCTGTCTTTATTTTTATTTATTTATTTATTTATTTATTTTTGGTACTGGGAAATGAACCCAGGAATGTTCTACCAATGAAATGCATCCCCAGCTCTTTTTTATTTTATATTTTTAAATTTCAGTCAGGATCTCACTAATTTTCCCAGGATGGCCTTGAACTGGAGAGTTGTTTCAGTCTTCCCAATTCCTGGGATTACAGACATATTTCATCATACCTAGCTTTCAGTGTTTTCTAAGGCAAACCCTTACACTTTTTTTTTCAGTCCAGAAATTATTGTTTTGTTTTGTTTTTTAAATCATGATACTCCATTATATTTATATATCCTCTCTTGAATATTCATTTTTCCCTGTATCTGACCATATATGATGTCAACCAAAATCACCAGTGGAAACCATTTATGCAAATATATGACACTCAAGGAAACAGATATTCAAATCTTGTTTTACTTTTAACTACATAACTGAACTTATTAATGGGAATTCTGTTTTAAGAGAGATCAATATATGTAGATCAAGTAAATATTTGTTATTGAAACTATTTAAATCAGTTACAAAAATCCAACCACAATAATAAATATGTACCAGGCATAGTTCTGAAAACAAATGATAGGCTTAGAGAATAGAATTACTTATTTCACAAAACAAATTCTATTCAAGAATAATTGGAAACAAATAAATAAAACTTTAGTTGAAGAGAAATAGATGGTTTCAGTGACATAAAATAATACAACTTTGAAGATGATACAGAATAAAGAGTAAATATGTACATCTTAAAGAATGGATTTTTTTAATGTGCATGAAATTTTTAAGAATTTTTTTATTTGAATGGAATTTTTAGAATTTTTTTTTAGGAATTTGTGGGAATGGGGGTGAAATATGGTTTTATGTTCATTAAAAGATTTGATCAACTGAGATATTTGGCATCCCTCAGATTTTTTTTAAGTATGGAACAATGATGCCATAAAAATATTTAGTTTGGGGAGGATAATTATTTAAGAATAAATTATTATTTTTTCCATGTTCTGAAACCCTCTAGCATGAAGGAGACATTAGATTTACTTCTAAACTGAAAAGAAAAACATGTGTTGTTATAATATATTTCCTGTTAATAGTAGATGTCCCAGCATAAACAAGCTTCCTCAAAAGGTAATGACAACTCCATAGCACTTGGAATGATTGAGTATTTGTTAGAAAGCAGTTTAAGTGAAAGCCACTACAGATTTAATCCTCAAACAGTTCTATTAGTTTGGTGTCATTACTTCATCCAATTTATAAAGATTATGAGGCTTTGGAAATCTACCAACAGATAATAAGAGACTTAGAATTGAAACCAAGCTGTCCATGGGTTCACCCACTTTTCTTTACTGATATATTAAAAATGTAGACTCAGTTCAAGCACTGGAAGGTTGTTTGTACTGAAGGCTTTGAAGTGTGGGAGGCAACAGAAAGCAGAGAAAAACAACATCTACTACAACTACAAAATATTATGGCTTTTAAAAAGATTTGAACTGTACTTAATAACAAGACTTGGAGCTGACAGTTTACAAGGTGATTGTGAGAAACTTGAATAAATTTTCTATGTCTTTCTTCTAGAAATGATAGAAATATCACTCTACAATGTTTTATAAAATAAAATAACTTTTGTTAAATTGCACAGCCCAGTGCTTAGTATACATTCACCATTCAAAGAACATAATGTTTCTTTGAATTCTTTCATTATCTAGTCACTTATTTAACCAATATTTGTGATATATCAATGAGACCACTAGTTTTGTTCTTCATTCTGAAGGAAAATATTGGCGACAGGTATGTTTCCTGTTCTCTAGCAGGTGAAAGTCTCAAGAAATGCTTTTAGCTACTTTAATTCCTATCATACATAAAATTCTTACTTATAATGTATATCCATATCTCTTAAAATTATGAATACACATGCACATAAACAAAACAAATAATCTTCCCCAACATGCAGTTGAACAGTAAGCTTCACATAGTTCACTCCTCACAAGCTTCTTTACTTCTTCATGTAGTAGAAGAATAGTTGTTTGTACTAAATTCCTTTGAAAGTATTAGTTTTTGCCCTCCTCTCCCTTTCTCCCATGTTTTAGCCTTACACTGTATCACTGTAAGACTGATGGCTCTACTAGTTCTTTAAAGTCACATATCTCTTCTTATATTCATTGTCATTTCATGTGAACTACAGAGCCTTTTTGTTATCTGAATACTCTACCATTTTTATGTAATATGTTTCTGAATATCATAGAAACATAAACTTCTGACATGTTACTTAGCGTGTCAGCCATGTTATACATAATTTTATATTCCATTTTTTTCTCCAGAAAAAATAATATAAGATCCATACTCAGTTATAGACCTATAGTATGATTTTTACATATCAGCATGAAGGAAAAAATACATACAACATCTTCTCAGTAAAACAAGGTTATGAAAATGTGACAAGAATAAATCTGATCTTAAGTTTCCCCAGAAAACAGTCTAAAATGTGATTTCTATATATTTTTATATCACATTAATTTGACCTACAAATGAGAAGTTAACAAAAGGACATTTTATAGATGCTGCTAGAAAATTTTACTTAATGATAAAATATTGATCACCAAAAGATGAATAAAATTAAATGCAAAAAAATGTTTATATGAAATAACTGAGATAGCCTAGGAGTCTAAGCCTTCTTTACAATTCAGCTGCCTTATGTTACTTTAGTAAAACAAACAAATGTTAGAAGTTAAAATATCAGGCTCATTTCAACCCAACAAAGCTATAGTTTTCAGTATCCCTTGTGTTGCATTTTAATTCTGTGATATTATATGAATTGTTGCCCAATGGAATGTATGAATAAATCATGTTAAAAATGTTCATATTTTACATTCTTCAAATAATTAGCTTGTATTCTCTACTCTGGTGCTTCTAGGAGGACACAACATGACTGTGGGGCTGGAATAGAACCAATAAGAATGCCAGTGTGGGTCTTGTCAATAGCAACTGAAGAAAATTATGCAGAAGAAACTTGAGCTCTGATAATTTTATTGAGAAATAATCCACCTTCACTTTGGAGCACTTAGTTGCCAGTAGATTATGAGAGACATTTAGCATCCATATTTTTTGAGTCAATATATTTTTGTGTCTATATTTCATTGTAATATATCCTGCTTCCACACTTTTACTTTTAAAGGATAAAAAAAAATTTAAATAGAGACAAAATATTTAATTTCAAAATACTTTAGAAAAAAATTGCAAAAAAAATAATAGCAGCAAGAGTTTATTATTTATTTACTCATGAACCTTGTTAATTGCTTATGAAAAATAATTCAAGAAAAATCAACCTGGTCTGTAAATATACCTTTAAACATAAGAGGTATTGGTAGAGCAATGAAAGTAAAAATATTTAAATCCTTGTTTTGCATAATATATTTGATAAGTTAAATTTTAAAATCACACTATAATTAATATTATTGGGAACTTTTTATAATATTATTTTATAATAATATTTCATATTATATAACAAATTTATATATAATATATGATACCTTTTTAATAATATTATTTTATAATATTACTATTTTTATAATATTATTGGAAACTTTTTAGTACTGTTGCCATGTATGTACCAACTAATCAGTGAGATTCCAGTTCCAAATGACAGCCTTTAAATCCACGTTTGTTCTACTGAAAACAGACATCTTTTTGATAAAAACAAGTATTACAGATGAAACTTGGTCCATCCTGGAACAATTGGAGGGCATCTCCCCGGTGTTTGGAATTTGTCTGAGCTAAAGGCAAAAACTAATAATTAATATTTGAGTGGTAATAAATAAATATGTATGCCTATTAGTTATTACATCATGCTTCTGTAAGGATCAAAATAAAAGGTCCAGGTGCACCTAAGACTGTCTCCATTGTCTTGCCAACCTACCCAGGCTGAGCCCTATCTCTGAAAGTGGTTGTATACAACTTGGGACACATCCAATGCTATCTTGAGTTACCACTGCTATTGCAGCCACCACTGTTAGTTGCAGTAGCATCCATTGTGGAACACCAGCAGGGAAGCCCAAAATTGGAATCCTGAAACCAAGGTGATGTTCAGAACATTATGTGATTACAGGGTAGAAACTGTAATACCTCAGATCTACACTGCAAAAAAGGAAGACACATAGATAACATGAAAAAACAAATAAAGTACCCCAAACAAATTAAGATACCACAACAATAGAATCCATTGACAGAGCAGTTGATGACATGTCAGAGAAGAAGTTCAGAATATACTTAATTAAAATAATCTGTGAATTTTTTTAAAAATTACATAAGAGAGCAAATACAGGCATCCATTGATCACACCAACAAAGATATAAGGGATCAAATACAGCTAGCAAGAGATTACTTCAAGAAAGAGATAGAAATATTCAAAAAAAGAAAAGGAATTAGAAATCCTTGAAATGAAAGAAATAATAAATCAAATAAAATCATCAGTAGAAAGCATTACCAACAGACTAGATCACTTGGATGACAGAGTGTCAGATAATAAAGACAACATATACAATTTGAAAATGGAGTTGACCACATGGTGAAGATTGTAAGACACTATGCAAAGAACATCCAAGAATTATGGGATAGCATCAAAAGACCAAATATAAGATTTATTGGGATAGAGGAAGGCACAAAGATTCAAACCAAAGAAATGCACAATCTCTTAAATGAAATAAGTCAGAAAAATTTCCAAACATGAAGAATGATTTGGAAAATAAAATACATAAGGCTTACAGGTAAAAATTTACAATAGGTCTGCACCAAGGCACAGTATAATGAAAATGCCTAGCATACAGAATAAGGATAGAATCTTAAAGGCCCCAAGAGAGAGGAATCAGATTAAACATAAGGAGAGACTAATTTGTATCTCAGCAGATTTTTCAACCCAGACCCTCAAAGCCAGGAGATCATGGAACAACATATAACAAGTTCTGAAAGAAAATGGATGCCAACCAAGAATCATAACAAAATAAGAATCTTTCATGATAAACAAAAAAATTTACAACATGAAAGCCTGCACTAAAGAACATACTTGGAAATATTTCTTGAGGAGGAAATGAGAAACAACAATGAAAATCAGCAAAGAGAGGTACTACACTAAAGAAAAAATCAATCAAATGAGAAACCAAGTCAGGTTAAAAAACAAAAATAAATCAAAATATCCAAGAACACAAACCATATTTCAATAATAACACTTAATGTGAATGGCCTAAGCTCATCAATTAAAAGACAGAGACTGGTTTGATTAAAAAGAAAAGAAAAGAAAAAAAGGATTCTACAATATGGTGCCTTCAAGAGACTCATCTCATAGGAAGACATCTACAGAATGAAGGTGAAAGGGTGGGGAAAAACTTAACATTCACATAGAAGATTTTCCATCCTCATTTCAGATAAAGTGGACTTCAAACCAAAGCTGTTGAAAAAGGATAAAGAAGGGCATTCCATTCAGCGAAAGGTCTTTCTTCATACATCAACAAGACATAACAATCATAAACACATATGACCCAAACAATGGAGCAATCTATGTATACCAAACAAAACCTTCTCAAATACAAGAATCAAATAGACCACAACACACAATACTACTTCATGACTTAATACACCTCTATCACCAATGGATAGATATTCCAAACAAAACTAAACAAAGAAACTATAGAATTCAATAAAACAATCAATAATTTGGACTTAACAGACATATATAGAATATTCCATCTATCAATGAGCAAATACACTTTCTTCTCAGCAGCACATGGCTCTTTCTCCAAAATAGACCAGATTTTATGCCACAAAGCACATTTAAGCAAATACAAAATAGTAGAGACACTAACCTACATTCTGTCTGATCTTAATGGAATAAAATTAGAAATCAGTGATAAAAATAAAAAATAGAAGCTATTCCAATACCTGGAAACTAAATAATATGCTATTGAATGAAGCATGGATAACAGAGGACATCAGGGAGGAGATAAAAAAAAATTCTTAGATTCAATAAGAACTCTGATACAACTTATCAAAATCTCCAGGACACTATAAAGGCAGTGCTAAGAGAAGAGTTCATTGCATTAAGCTCATTCATTAAAAGAAGAAAAAGTCAACAAATAAACAACTTGACATTACACCTCAAAGCCTCAGAAGAAGAACAACAAAGAAAAACCAAAAGTAGTAAAAGACAGGAAATAATTAAAATCAGAGCAGGAATCAATGAAATTGAAACAAAAGAAACAACTGGAAAAAATTGACAAAACAAAAATCTGATTCTTTGAAAAAAATAAATAAAATTGACAAACCCTTAGCCACCCTAATGAAAAGGAGAGAGAAAACTCAAATTACAAACATTTGTGATAAAAAAGAAAATATCACAACAGACACTACTTAAATACAAAAGAAAATTAGAAACTATTTTGAAAAATTATACTCCAGTAAAATAGAAAGCCTCAAAGACACCAACAAATTTCTAAAGGCATATGATCAATACAAAGGGAGTCAAGAGGTTATATACAATTTAAACAGATCAATTTCAAGCAAGGAAGTAGAAGATACCATCAAATGCCTACCAAACAAGAAAATCCTGGGATCATATGGATTCACAGCTGAGTTCTACAAGACCTACAAAGAAGAATTAATACCAATACTTTTCAAATGATTACATAAGAAAAGGAGGGACCCTTCCAAACTCATTCTATGAAGCTAGTATCATCCTGATGCCAAAACCAGGAGAGACACCTCAAGGAAACAAAATTTCAAACTAATATCCCTGATGAACATAGATGCAAAAATTCTCAATAAAATTCTGGCAAATAACATACAAAAACATATAAAAAAAAAACAATGCACTTTGATCAAGTGGGGTTCATTCCAGGGATACAAAGATGGTTCAACATACAGAAATCAAAAAATGTGATTCATCACATCAATAGACTTAATGATGAGAATCATATGATTATGTCAATTGATGCAGAGAAAGTATTTGACAAAATATAGCACACTTTCATGTTCAAAACAATAGAAAAATCAATAATAGTAAGAATATACCTCAACGTTGTAAAAGCTATCTATGCTAAATCCAAGGCCAACATCATTCTAAATGGAGAAAAATTGGAAACATTCCCTCTAAAAACTGGAACAAAACAGGATGCCCTCTTTTGCCACTTCTATTCAACATAGTCTTTGAAATTCTACCCAGAGCAATTAGAGTGATGAAAGAAATTAAAGGGATTCAAATGGGAAAATAAGAACTCAAACTATCATTATTTGTGGACAACATGATTCTATACCTAGTGGATCCAAAAAACTCCACCAGAAAACTTCTAGAAATAAAAAATGAATTCAGTAAAGTAGCAGGATTTAAAACTCATACCCATAAATAAAATGTATTTCTATATATCAATGATAAATCCTCTGAAAGACAAATTAGGAAAACTACTTCATACATATTAGTCTCAAAAAAATACTTTGGAATCAATTTAACAAAAAAACTGAAAGAAGGAGATCTTATCAGATGGAAAGATCTCCCATGCTCTTGGTTAGGCAAAATTAATATTGTCAAAATGGCCATACTCCTCAAAGCACCATACAGATTCATAGCGATTCCAATTGAAATCCCAATGTCATTCTTTATACAAATAGAAAAAGCAATATGAAATTCATTTGGAAAAAAGGCAAACTAGAATAGCCAAAGCAATCCTTAGCAAGAAGAGTGAAGCAGGTAGCATCACAATACCAGATGTTAAACTATACTACAAAGCTATGGTAATAAAAATGGCATGGTATTGGCACCAAAATATACATGTAGACCAATGGTAAAGAATAGGAGACACAGAGACAAATCCACATAAATATAGTTATCTCTTACCAGACAAAGACACCAAAAACATACATTGGAGAAAAGATAGCCTCTTCAACAAATGGTGTTGGGAAAACTGGAAAGTCATGTGCAACAAAGTAAACTAAACCCCTATCTCTCATCATGCACAAAACTCAATTCAAAGTGTGAGGAGGACCTAGGAATTAAACCAGACCTGGCACTTAATAGATGAAGAAGTTGGCCCAAATCTTCATCATGTCAAATTAGTCCCTGACTTCCGTAATAAGACTCCTAAAGAGCAAAAAGTAAAATCAAGAATCAATAAATGGAACAAATTCAAACTAAAACTCTTCTTCTCAGCAAAGGAAACAATCATTAAAGTCTGCATTTTGGGCGCAAATTTTTGCCATGCATGTCAGATAGAGCACTAATCTTCAAGATTTATAAAGAACTCAAAAAATGTTAACACCAAAAAAACCAAACAACTCATTCAACAAATGGGCAAAGGAGCTGAACAGACACTTCTGAAAAGAAGATACACAATCAATCAACAAATATATATTTCAACATCTCTAGCAATTAGAAAAATGCAAATCAAAACTACTCTAAGATTTCATCTTACTCCAGTCAGAATGGCACCTATTAAGAATATAATAAAAATAAGTTTTGATGAGGATCTGGGGAAAAAGGCACACTTACACATTGCTGGTGGAACTGCAAAATCTTGCAACCAATATGGAAAGCAGTATGAAGATTCCTTGGAAAACTGAGAATGGAACTGCCATTTGCCCCAGCTATCCTACTCCTTGGTCTATACCCAAAGGACTTAAAAATGGCATACTACAGGGATACAGCCATATCAATGTTCATAGTAGCACAATTCACAATAGCTAATCTGTGGAACCAACCTAGATACCCTTCAGTAGATGAATGGATAAAGAAAAGGTGGTATATATACACAATGGAATATTACTCAGCTTTAAAAAAAAGCACAATAAAATCATGGTATTTGCAGGTAAAAGGATGGAGTTTGAGAGTATCATGCTAAGTAAGCCAATCCCCCTAACAAAAACAAAGGCTGAGTTTTCTCTCTGATATGTAGATGCTGATCCATAATGGGTGGGGACATGGGAAAAATGGAGGAACTGTGATTGAGCAAAAGGGAGGGAGGGGAGGGGAGGGGAGGCATGGGGGCAAGAAAGATGGTGGAATGAGGTGGACATCATTACCCTAGGTATATGTTTGACTGCACATATGGTATGACGCTATATCTTGTAAAACCAGAGAAATGAAAAGTTATGCTGCAATTGTGTACAATGAATCAAAATACATTCTGCAGTCACATATACCTAATTAGAATAAATTAGCTAATTAATTAAAAGAGAACAAAATAAAAACAAAGACAAAGAAAAATTATGCTGTACTACAGAGGTCTAATTAAAAACCAAAGAAAAAGAGGGAAAATTATACTTCCCCATTTAGGTCCTAAGAAATCAATTGTTTTGTATCCAAATTTTATTTCTACTTTTTGCTGTTTATGATTCATAATTATACTTTCTACCTTACAAAAATTATATATATATATATAAAACCATAATATATTTATCTATCAGCAGTGCCAGCCATGCACCAATACTCCACAGAGAGGAGCTGCAATTCAAACAGAAAGAAAAATATAGTGTCAAAGTTTGGCATGGGCATACCTGTGAAACATGAAAGCAGTTAGAATTTAGCTGAAACAGAAGTGACAAAAAAAGTGGTATTTGAAAAGTACTCTATGTTTTTTAACTTGCAAGTGAAGAACTGAGGTGGGGACCATCTTAAAGAGGCCACACTGCAGCTTGCTGCCCTGGAAGCAAGGAGATCATATATTGCCACACTGTCACTGTAAGATTGTACTGTGTGGCCTAGGGTGTCCTTAGCACAGTTAATTGAAATGTACACAAAAAGAATTATGCCCAGGGAAATTCAGGTAACAGATATGGAGGGGAGTGGAGCTTGTTTTCCTTTTGAAACAAACTATTTACTTTACATAATTACTGAACTAAATAGATTATGTTATCAATTATTTTATAAATTATTCATATAAATAAATCAATTATTTTATAATTATTTATATAAATAAAGATAAATATAAATTATTTATTTTTATAATTCCTTCCCCACAACTCATTTTGCTCTAGTTATTAGTACAGTGGATATCATGGGACCATCACTCAAAGGACCAGATAGAAAGGGTCCAGAAACTAGACCAGTGGATATGATTGCACTCAGGAACTAAGTTACAAAAGGCCACATTCATGAGTGGTGGAATGTGTAAGTTCTGTGCTATGTTGGTTACCCTGACCCAAAATCCAGATGCCAGCTGTGATTAGCATCATCTGCCTGGCCCTAAGGTATGCAAACACATAATCCTTCCTGAGCAGATACCACCTGACAAGATTCCAAAGTCCCAATCAGAACCAAATCCTAATTGTCTAAACTTCTCATACAGAAATCTGCATCAGCCTTGCCCAGAAAGTGCATCAGTCTACCCATCTAGATAAAACTCCACTTGACTATTTCCCATGCTCTCCTGGTGAAAGGAGAAGATTTAAGATATTTTATCCAGCCTTCATTTTAAGCCTCTACTGGCAATTTGGTGATTAACATAAAGGACTCAGGATTTAACAACCATCAGTGGTTCCAATATCTAAGAAGTACCCAGCCCATAATGAAATGAAAATAAGGGCAGCCTGGAATAGTCAGTGCTCATCTATTCTTGTCAATAGGTGTGACAATGGCAGGAAAGACAATTCTTTAATTTCTCATTAAGTTTTAAATCCTCACTCGCTCCTTTTTTTAATATGGTATTCTTGCTGTGCTGATTGTTTCATAGAGATATATTCTATTTCACATTTAGAATATTCTGCACTTTCTTTTTCCATTCTATGTCATTTTATTTTTTCTTAATGAACAGTATTTTACCATCTTTTACAATTATTTAAGTTAGATAATGTTGCCCCCTACTAGACGTAGTGCTGTGGTTATTAGTTCTGTGGATAGCATAGTTGAACACTGTTATTTCCTTTATGACTAGATATAGGTCATGAATATTTATAATTGCTGCTGTTATTAATTGTAGACACATCATTCCTCTTTTTATGGTAATTAGTACAGTAGATAATATAGTAGATATAGGATATTTATTTCAGAGCTGCATATTATTCAATGCTATTGTTGCTATTGTTTGTTTTCCTATTTTAGAGAGAGTGTTGTAATACACTGGGATATGATTAGTTCACAGTGTAGAGACTCTTACTAAGCTCAGCTCACTACCCAGCAAAGAGACAGTGCATCTTGCTCCAACACACAAACTAAAACCATTCAAGCTTCAACAAAGTTTCAACACATAGAATAGTAGAGATGAAAAACCTCTAACTGATGATCCAGCAACAAGGAGGAGCCACTAGGAAGGGTCATCAGGTCCCACTTACAAACATCTACACCTATAGCAAAAAAAGAGGCTCCAAGACAGAGGCTCAGAGGAATCCACAGTATTGCAGTAGTTCTCCCAAAATGATTTAAATCAGCACTTCCACAGTGACAAACTGAGAGGCATTTGAGGCTGAAAGTAAGCCTTGAACTTGCTGATCCTAGGTGTTGAAGCCAAAATGTACACATACCACAGGACTTTTAACAGAAGAGACAACGACTCAACAAATGAACCCTCATTAAAAAGAAAAAAATCTACCCCAACAGATATGCCAGTCTAATATCTTTGAAAGCATGAGGAAATAAGCACATAAGATTCATCCACCAAATTTAAAATATTTCAACAAAGATATCCACAGTTATTGAAGGAAATGCAATCTTGGAGAAAGACTACAAAAATTTTTTCCTAAAATGATTCACGGGCTAAAATATGATCTAAGTAAAATATTAAGAGAACAAGTACAGGAAGTGAAAGACAATTTCAATACAGAGATAAAAATTTTGAAAATAAATCAATCAGAATTTCTGAAAATGAAAAACACAACAAATAAATTAAAAATTTACTTAAACGTTTTACCAACAGATTAGGTTATGTAGAAAACATAACTTTAGCTCTCAAAGACCTGAAACACTCAAACACATAAAAAGTTGAACCTCAATAAGCAGAAAAAATAAATAAAACCCATTATCATATGATCAGAATATACAAGAACTGTGGGACAATATTAAGAAAACAAATTCAAGATTTAATAAGACTGAAAAGGACATGGAGATATGGTAAACTGCATTAAGAAACTTCTTATTGAAATAATAGCAGAAACATTTTCAAACATTAGGATTGAGATAGGTATACACATGCAGACTGCATATAAAACTCCAAACAGACAAAATTGGAAAAGAAGATTTTTAAGACACATCATAATCAAAATGTGTCACATAGAGAATAAGGGTAGGCTGTAATAAAATGCAAGAGAAAATGCCAGGACACATTTTTTAAAAAATATTTTTTAGTTGTTGATGGACCTTTATTTTATTTATTTGTATGTGGTGCTGAGAATCGAACCCAGTGCCTCACGCATGCTAGGCAAGCACGCACTACCACTGAACCACAACCCCAGCACCCCAGGACACATTTATAGGTAAATAACTATGGCTTACTTATGACTGATTTGAGAATCAGATTATATAATCTGGGAGGGCCGAGATTGAGATAACCCAAGCTCAAAAAGAAGACAATTGCCAACCACGATTGCTTCATACATCAGAGTTATTCAGAATGAAGGAGAAATTAAAACTTTTCAAGGTAAGGATAAATATATATATAATTACTAAGCCAGCACTTCAAAAGTACCTAAGAAATCGTACACTCAGAAGAACTCAAAAATAAACCATAAATTTCCAAATAGCTGAGGCACACTAGAAGAGCGGTTAAGCAAGTGAAATTAAGAATTAAATATATGAAACAAATCTAAATGGTAAGGAATAATAAACATCTATCTTACTCTGAATGTAAGAGGTCTCAATTCTTCAATGAATGACGTAGTCAAACAGCAAGGATCTGAAAGCAAGATCTAATTATATGCTGTTTGCAGGACACACATGTTATAGACACAAACTTCCACTGGCTGAAAGAATGGAAAAAAATCGACGCAAACAGAGTCTGAAAGCAGGTGGAAGCTGCTATTCTCATATCTGACAAGGGAGATTTCAAGTGAAAATTAATCCAATGAAACAAGGAAGGTCAATATATAATGGTAAAAGAAACAATCTAGCAAGGAGATATAATAACAGTAAATATACCCTCCCCCACATTATTTTGTCAAGTTACATTTAACATATCCTTTTTGACATTAAGTCTCAGATAGAACCCAACACAATAATACTTGATGATTTCAACACATTCTTCTCAAAATTAGACAAGTCATCTAGACATAAAATCTAGAAAGACACTTCTGATTGAAATAACATTATAAATCAAATGGACCTAAGAGACATCTGTAAAATACATTACCCAAAAACAGCTAAATTTACTTTTCTTTCAGCATTTCATGGAACTTTCTACAAAATAGACCACATCTTAGGTCACAAAGTAAATCTTAGAAAATACAACAACACCCACAAAAAATCAGCACAATTCTCTGCATTTCATCAGAATATAACAGAAGGAAATTAGACATTAATACCAAGAAAAACTATAAAAGCCACATAAATACATAACAATTGAACAAAGATTTTTACAATAAATAATGGATCATAAGAAGATATGAGTGTAAAATAAAAATATTCTGAGACTCAAACAAGAATAGTGATACAATATATCAAAATCACTGGGATACTGTGAAGTCAGTTCTAAGAGGAAATTTTATGGCATTAAATGTCTACATTTTATAAAATAGATGCCAAAAACAAGATCCCAAATAAACACACTAATGTTATTTCTCAAGGTCATAGAAATTCAGAATCTAGTTAATCCTCAAAACAAAAAAAGGAATAAGAACAGAGCAAAAACTAATGAAATAAAGAATTTAAAAAGCAATATGAAGAATCATTATAGTACAGAGTTGATCCTTATAAATGATATAAACAAGGGTGATAAACCCTTATCCAAATTAATCAAAGGAAAGAAAAGATACAAATGAAAAAGGTAGAGATAAAAAAGGAGATACCACCACAGAAATTTTTGAAATCAAAAGAATAGTTGAGACTACTTTGAACATTTGTGTTTCAATAAATTGGGAAATTAAAAGATAGAGAAAATTTTTTAGACCCATATGATCTATTTAAATTGAAAAAAGAGAATATAGAACACCTAAACAGAGCAATAGCAAGAAAAGATATAGAAGAAAAAAATCCCAGGATCTGACAAAATCTCAGCTGAGTTCTACCAGACCTTTAAAGAATTAGTGCAACTACTCCTCAAATCATTTCATGAAATAGAAAGGGAGGGAACACTACCACATTCATTCTATGAAGTCAGTATCACCCTGATATCAAAAATCAGATTTCATCTCTGATATGCAGATGCTAATTCACAATAAAGGTAGGCTAGGGAAGAATAGAGTTACTTTAGATTAGGTAGAGGGGTATAAAGGGAAGGGAGGGGTAAGGGGGTAAGTAGGATATTAGAATGAATCAGATATTTTATATATATATATATATATATATATATATATATATATATATATATATAATGAACCTTCTCAGAATCCAGTGAGAGTCTAAATAATGTATAACCAGAAGAATGAGAAAATATACTGCATCTATATATGATGTATCATAATCCATTCTACTATCATGTATAACTAATTAGAACAAATAAAATATGTATTTAAAAAGATACATCAATTAAAGAAAATTACATACCAACATCTCTGATGAATATGTATGCATAAATACTTAATAAATTATTAAAAATTATTAGCCATGTTCATTCAAAGATTGAACAGCAGGTTAAATTGGATTCATCCCAGGGATGAAAAGTTGGTTCAATATGCAAAAAACAAAAAGTATGATTCAACACATAAATAGAATTAAGGTCAAAAATTGTATGATTTTCTCAGTAGAGAAAAAGACCTTCAACAAAATTCAGCACCTATTTAAATTGTTAAATAACAGAGAAAGGAGAGAGAGAGAGAGAGAGAGAGAGAGAGAGAGAGAGAGAGAGAGAGAGAGAGAGAGAGAGGAGGAGCTTATCTCAACATCAAAAAGCCATGTGAAACAAACCAAAGGCACCATTATACTGAATGGAGATAAACTAAAAGGAGCTCCTTTAAAACCAGGGAACAACAAAACAAAACAAACAAACAAAAAACACAAGAATCCCTATACCAACACTTCTTTTCAATACAATTCTTGAAACTCTGGTGAGAGCAATCAGGCAAAAGAAGGAAACTAAAAGGATACATGTAGGAAATGTACACATCAAGATATCACTGTTTACCAATTACATGATCCTATATTTAGAAGACAGAAAAATCTCCACCAGATAAACAAATTCACCATTGTAGCAGGAAATGAGAACAACATACAAAAATCAACACCTTTCCAATACTCTAATAATGAACCTTCTGAGAATTATATAAGAAAATCAATGCAGGGATTGGGGTTGTGGCTCAGCAGTACAGCGCTCACCTACTGTGTACGAGGCCCTGGGTTCAATCCTCAGTACCACATAAAAATAAATAAATAAAAACAAAGATATTGTGTCCAACTACAACTAAAATTAAATATTAAAATAAAAAAAAATTCAGTTCTCAATAGTCTCAAAAAAGTTTGGGAATAAATATAAATCTAACTTAGTAGGTGAAAGACCACTGCAATGAAAATTATAGAATACAACAAAGAAATTGAGGATTTTACAGTATGGAAGGACTAGAAATGTTCTTGTATCAGGCAGAGTTAATATTGTCAAATGGCCATATCACCAATGAAATTATACAGATTCATTGAAGTCTCCATCAAATACTAAAGACATTTTTCAGAAACCTAGAAAAAAAAAAAACAGTTCTAAAATTTATGTGGAAGAATAGCTACCCAGAGTAGACAAAATACTACTGAGCAATATCAAACAAAATCCTTTGATACACAATAATGGAACTCAAAGTGTATCAAAGGCTTAGGAATTAGGCCACAAAAACTGTGCAACTACTATAAGAAAATTTAGCCTCAACCCTCCAATGTATTGGCACAGGCACTGACTTTCTTAACATTGTTACTAAAGGACAAAATATAAAACCAAGAATCAATAAGTTGCACAGCATCAAATTAAAAAGCTTCTGCACATCAAAGAAAACAAGACCATTCAAGTCAGAACCTGAAGAATGGGAGAAGGTCTTTTTCACCATCATCTCAGAAAGGGGAGTGATATCCAGAATACATAAAGAACTCAAAAATTTAACACAAAAAGAAAATTAACAAATGTGCAAAAGAACTAAACAGACATTTCTCAAAGGAAGTACAAATGGCCAACAAATATGTGAAAAATGAGGAACTTCTAGTGATTAGTGAAATGCAAATCAAAAGTATACTGATTTCATTTCATTCTATTTAGAATGGCAATCATCAATAAGTAACAATAAATGCTAGTAAGGATTTTGAAAAATGGTACACTTGCACGTTGTTAGCAGAACTGCAAATCAGTACACCACTTTGGAAAACAATATGAAGGTTCCTCAGAATACTGGGAATGGAACCACTATGTAACTGACCTATCCCATGCCTCTATAGTGAGACATACTTAGCAATGTTTATAGCAGTGTAAATCACAGTAGCCAAATTATGGAACCAGCCTAGGTGCCCATCAGTTAATGCATGGATAAAGAAAATCTGAAATATGCAAACAAGTTTTACTCATCAATAAAGAATAATGAAATTATGCCATTTGCTTATGAATGGATGGAACTGAAGCAGGCCAGAGACCCCCACCCAATAGACCCTTGCCATAATTCTGCTTTTCTTCTCGTCAGATTAAATGGATGTCTGCAGAGATTATTGTGGTTGGTAGCTTCCTCTTTCTTGTAAATATCAGGTTTGCACACAAAAGTTGTGATAGTTAGTCTGCAAGCTTGTTGAACAAAAAGATAGTGTCTCCATTTTTCTTGGTTTAAAACAAAACAACAACAGCAACAAGAAAAAGACTTGTGAAACCTGTGTCTGGGTCTAGGGGATGGAACAGAGAGTTCTTGTCATGTAAATCTCCAAACCACTCCATTCACTGGATATAGAGTTCAAAGAACTTTCAAAATTTTTCTTCAGAGAATTTTAGGTGACAGCCCTCTCTGAACCCCAAAAGTCAATAAACCTGCTTCCTGAAAATTCCTCATGTGTCCAGCATCTTCTGTCCTACTTCAGAACATTGTGCTATGTGAAATAACCAGACTAAGAAAATAAAGGGTTGAATTTGTTATTTAATATATTGAAGCTAGAGAGAGAGAGAGAGAGAGAGAGAGAGAAAGGAATAAATTAAAAATGTATCTCATGAAAATAGAAGGGAGACAAAGGATAGAGGAAGAGGATTGAGAGGGATGATGATGGGGAGAGCATGGGGAGTTTCCGGGGATGAAATCTACTGACTTATTCTATGTCCATGTACAAATAAACTACAATGAATTCCACGTATTTAGAGAATCAAAATAGTAGCAGCAGTAGTAGTAGTAGTAGTAGTACTTCTAGTAGGACAAGGGAGATCAGTAGACTAGAATAAGTGGATCAGGGGAGGGAGAAGGAGAGAAAAAGGGAAGGTACTGGCAAAAGAGGATTGGGCAAATTACTTTCTGTGCATGTATTCATATGTCATAATGAATCCTGTTAGTATTTGCAATACTTATTAATTATTAACTATAATGCATCAACATATTTTTAAATGTAATGTAATTAAAAATAATTTGAAAAGTTACAGGGAAAAATATATTTATATTTCTCCTGATCAAGTCATCAGAAATAGCCCCATAAGGAGGTAGCTTATAAGTGACAAGCAGGATCTGCCTTTTGTGGGTTTTCTAATAAGAGATAAACAGGGGCAGAAATAAGATTGTAATTTGGAAAACAAAAATAGAACAATATATGAACAGGACAAGTTTATACTTAGCAACTATCGTGCCCTGTAGACCAATGTAAGCATTTTGCATCTCTATTGTTTTAAACAAGAATTCTTTAAGCAGGTAAGAATGTGTTCTTTTTATTAAAGTACCAATGAATGTAAATGAATAAATAATAATTTCAATTATTAATTCATCAAATGGACCAATCCACTGATTAGTTTTTATCTCTTATAATCACTTCACTGGTGAACATTGTTACATTGAATAACACAGGAACTTTTGTGGGATTCCTCATATCCACACCATAACACACACACACACACACGCACACACACACACACACACACACACACACACGGAGAAGGGATGGAGAAAGAGAGAGGGAGATACACATGCTAAAATCTACAACAGATTTATTTTTATTTGTTTTTTTTTTTGTGCCTTGGGATAGTAAATGAAAAGTGGAATACACTCCACGATTCAATTTTTTTAATTCATTTAGTTTAAAAAAAATGATTTGTAGCATAGAAAAAAACACTGCAAATCTATAATGAGTTGTTAAGTTTAAGGTTTTGTAGTGGGATCTAATATTCAAGAATTATATATTCTTTCTCATACTCATGCTGTATTATGCAAAATATGAGTATATGTATAAGCACTTTACAAAAATTATCCCACTCTACTCCATTTACAACCACCTTCACATTATCACAGAAACCTGACAAGAATCAAGATCTTAGTATACATAATTTCCTATACCTGGAATTTTTACTTACAAGTGGCCACATGGTTCTGTCGTATCTATCCGTTTAACTGACAACTTTATTCTCTTTTCTTCACGTTTATATAACATTTTATCATTATATAATGTACTAAACATTTAGCTAATTTTTGTGTTTACCATTAGCCTATTCCTCGAAAGATTAAAAGTTTTATAGGATCAGAGATTTTTTTCCTAAACTGCCGCAGTCTGGCTGGGCACAAGATCACGAGCCACTCAAACAGGAACAAACTTTATTTTGAAACTCCCGCCAATGCCCTGTATGCTCCCAGGAAATGTGCCGACAAAATAATAAAGAAAACAATTACAGATTGGAATATGGCGTACATATGTCTTTTTGTACAAATAATTTATCTTTCTATATTCCAAATTTTAAATATTCTACCAAAAAGACTACTATTGGAAATAATTCAGTATAGCTGGATTTCAGGATGCAAAGAAAATGTAAAAACATTAATTTTATGTTCATAGACTACCAATAGAAATTACAAATTGAAAATACTTTAAACAATGCTATGTACAGCGATGTTAAAAGTATGAATACTTATGTATCATAGAACCAAAATATGTGCAGATTCTATATGTTGAAAACCACAAAACATTTGTGGACTATGTTAAATAATAACTTAAAAAATTAAGAGTTATGCTGAGTTCATGGGTTGTAAAACTCATTTTTGTCTAGATTTCAATTCTCAAATTGATCTCTATTGAATTATCAGAGGAAATGATTGTATTAATTTTAAAAAGTTATTATAGAATATAAAGAAGAATTTTTAAAAAATTACAATAGCCATATAATTCTAAAAAGTAAAACCAAAGTTGGAGGTCGAATACTAGGTTATTTCAAGACATACTTTAAAACAAAAATTATAAAAAATAAGATAAAAGTTAAAGAAGAATTAAAGAAAATACAAAGAAATGCAAAATACAAAAGATCCCTGTATACAAATTATTAATTGATTTTGGATAAAGTTGAAAGGGCAATTCATTGAAGGAAAGACACTCATTTCAACTATTGAGCATTCATATGGTAAGAAGCAAACCTGAAACTACTCATTGCAAATTACATGTAAATATTTAGATAAAGTTAATCATTGATTTGATTGTAAAACCTAAAACTACAATGCATCTTTGGAGAAACCATACAAAATATCTTATTGACTTTGTGCTGTATCAACTCTCTTAATTCCTGAAATTATTTTAAAACAAGACAGAGCCCTTAGTGCCATTTTTCTTCTTTACTCTTCCTAGAAGAAAATTTTTGCCCTCTTTCCACCTTGACTTTGTTACCAAGTATTTTAGATTAAGAAAGGTCCCCAATTTTCTATGAACTATCCATACTGCTTTCCATTTGACTCAGCTATCCCTTGCCTTGGTCTATACCCAAAGGATTTAAAAACAGCACAACAATGTTTATAGCAGCACAATTCACAATAGCAACTGTGGAACCAACCTAGATGCCCTTCAATAGATAAATGGATAAAAAAAAATGTGGCATATATACATAATGGAATATTACTCAGCATTAAAAGGTATTTGCAGGTAAATGGATGGAGTTAGAGAGGATAATGCTAAGTGAAGTTAGCCAAACCCCCCAAAAAACAAATGCCGAATGTTTTCTTTGATATATGAAAGCTGATTCACAGTGGGATAGGGAGAGGGAGCATGGGAGGAATAGAGGAACTCTAGATAAGGCAGAGGGGTGGGAGGGGAAGGGAGAGGACATGGGGTAATTAATGATGGTTTAATGTGATGATCATTATCATCTAAAGTACATGTATGAAGACACAAATTGGTGTAAATTTACCCTGTATACAACCAGAGATATGAAAAATTGAGCTCTACATATGTAATAAGAATTGCAATACATTTGGCTGTTATATATAAATAAAATATTTTTTTAAAAAAAGGTCCCCACTTAAGGAGATTTTCCAAACATTACTGAAGAATTCCATTTTAAACAATAGCAGATGTTAAAATCACTATAAGAAAGAAGGTTCACAAACATTTAAAATTATCTATAAATAATCTTTTATAAAGCATGTTTTGAAGCATATTGTATCATAGTAAATTTGACACAGGCAGTTTAGAGCTTCATGTGGGAACAGAAGCCTCACAGCCAATGTTTACTTTGGAGACTTATGGCAAATGGGAATCTACTAAAATATTTAAATTTTTATTTTTTTCCTTTCAGACATTGTTTTTCTTTTTTCCCAGACAGTAGTAATTTAATTTGCATATCTTAAATATACGAATGAAACTACACTATCCTTTACTTTGAGTTAATGTGTGCTTAATTTTAAAGGGAAATCACCATCAATTGATAGATTCAAATGCATTGTGTGTCCTGTGTTACTATGTTCTTTGCTATCTTGTTTATTCTGAATCTCTCAAAGTTTATTTTCAGAGAATAGGCTTACAATATGTTCTGAGTGGGAAATATGACTTTCATAGAATATTTTGGAGTGATATTTTATTGACACCTTTATCTTGGAGATTCATTTATAAATTGCATTGCCACATTTAAAGTTCTAGGAAGTCCTCCATTAAGAAGAAAATACTATAATTTTGTATAGTGCACTCTTTCAAAACTTATGTGGTTTTTGCAAATATATAATAACGCTGGGACACTTAAAGTACTTGATTTCAAGTTTAAGTAGAAAGGTAAGGTATCAAGACAGTATGGAATTTGTGTGAAGACAGTTGCAAGGCTCAGTAAAACCCAGAAGAGTACAAAAATATAAACACTTTAATAAATTTTAATCTTTGGCAAAATGCCAAGGTAATGTAGGTGAAAAATCATGCTCTTTTTAGAAAGTAATTTTGAATGGAATTCAAAATTAATCCTTGATCTTTACATTATACTGTGCAAAAAATTAACGTGAAATAGATCAAAGTCAGAATCAAAGTAGCTAACAATACCAGGAACAGACTGGACTAAAGGTTGAGGTTCTAAACATACAGAGGTGTAAAAAAATGTTCTGAGGGACTTGAAATTTTAAATGTAATGGAGACAATGATACACAATTATGGTAGAAAACACTTTAAGATGAATTAATATAAGCTCAGGTATATGTGTTTGTGTGTATAATCAATCAAATTTATTTGGGAAAAATAAAATGCATTTAATAGATAATTTTTTATTTACTTAATATATACTAGTAGGTAGCAGAAAAATGCAATAATATATACAAAGAGAAAACTGAAAAAAATAAAAAAAAATTATTCTTGTTAATGCTTTGTGTGCACCCAAAAGAAAGGTCTCATTGCTTAGCAACTTAATTATATATTGTCACAATCTTGGGAAGAATAACCCTCAGCATCTTCTTCACCACAATCTACCTTAAACATAGAAACATATATGACATTTTATTTTATATAATATACTTTCCTATGTGAATAAGGCATTTATAAAGTTGATTAAACTCTCATATTACTATCAAAGGACACATGGATATGCAGTATTTATATGCACTTAGATGTAATCTTTCTACATATTTGGTCTAGGAAAACTCTTTGGCCAATACACAGCAAAATTCCTGAGTCCTGTCTGACTCTTGGGTACAGCTCCCTGTCAGCACAACTTTGACCTAACAGCTTACCAAGATCTCAGCAGAGTCAAACTTCGCTCCTGTTCAGCTTTTCAATCATGCCCTCACTAACCCTGGCCAATATGACCCAATTTCTTCTTCACAGCATTATAGAATTTTGAGCCATGATTTTTCCACTTCAACTAGTATTGAGTGTCAGATAAAGTTTTCAAGGGATCACCACAAACAATTTTATTTAGCTTATGAAAGTTCAAGAGTCATGTGGTGATTTCTCACTCTACTGAATCTGTTCTTAGTCATTCTTAAGAGTTAGCCACATAACAGAGTAGAATTTCCTTGTTAAAAATTATTTTTGGTGCTGAAGTTCAAGAAAAAAAATAAAGAAAAGTAAAGAAAAAAATGTAAATCTAAGAGACTGCCAGTTAGAAAAGATTTCATTATTTTCCACTGATGCAGGCCATAGTTGTCTACTATGAAGTCCAATAGCATACTTCTATTAGTAATATAATATCCAAGTCACACAAAGTAACTTCAAAAATAATTCATAACACATTTTGTTAAAAGAAATAGCATAAAGGATATTGGCTATATGTTTCCATGGAAACTAATGTGCTTGCAAAAAAAATCCATACCCATTATTTCTCAATAAAATGTCTCTGATTTATATTAGATTGATTCCCCAAAGGAAACTGGGGAATTTTAAACTGAAGAAAAAACCTTGAAATTAAAAATACAGCAAAAGGAAACCATTGTCAAATTTTTAGAGTAACTTAGTTTATGCACACATCCCCCCTCATCATTCAATAAAATGCCACATTCTGAAATTAAAGAACTTTGGTTAAGATCTATTTGTGATCTTATAAATATATTTTCAAATTCATATATTAAACAAGAAATTATATATAAATATTTTATAGAAATGACTTCCGTTGGATCACTATACAATTATTATTTGGAAAAATAATTGTACCTTTTACAAAAGTATAATCCACATATTCAGGGATTGTAATCTTGAAGTTAAACTTAATCACTCACATAAGATATGTGAATAAATTTAGCATATTCAGTTCTTTATTATTCTTAAAGCTCAACACTAAGCTGAGTGATGTTTTCCAGATGACTAAATGCACTATTCACTATATGATTTTCAAAGTACATTTACAGTCTTATATAATCTTTATTGAACCTCAACAACAAATCTTCTTCCCGAAAAGTTTCAGTTAATCAAATCGAATCTTGGAAATTCTCACAGAAACAAAGGTGCATATTTTGAATGAATAAAACAGGTATTTTAGTTATTTAGCTAGTTTTTAAATTTTCAGACAGTCTATTTAATTAATATTAATTGCATATTTTGCTAATCAATATGAAAACTCAATTATGAGAAAAATCTATTAATATAGAAATCTGAGAAAATGAAAGACAAAAAAATGAAAAGACAAAGGTAAAACTATTTTCTAAATAGACTACAACTAGATCAAAGGGTAGAGATAAAGACTGGATGGGGAAACTTCCCAAATAATAGCAAATTAAAATCACAGCACATTCTGGGAAGAGCCTTTAGGGTGAGCTGTGTAGAAAATTCAGTTTTCAATTCCCCACTATTATGGTTTGATCTGGATAGTTGTATACTGCTGACACTAACTACAATGGCTGTTGTTTACATGCTTGACCAGCTAACAGTAATAAAATTTGTAAATTAAACTATTTCAGATCTTCCATTTTTGCCCAGGGAATTAACAAACACTTGATGAAGATTTCTGGCTAATATTCACATCAATATATTAATATTGATATAGCACAGAAATTTGTACTTCTGTATTTAGATACAGTATGTACAAGTATAGGTTAAAAAAAATCAACATGAGGAAAAATGGCTAACTGGAGTCTCTAGGGTCACTTTCCTGCAAAGAAGAACAAAGACAAAAATCTAGATTATTTGGGGGAGAATGCTGAAGTGTTGTGCCAATGAATAAGAAAATGTAATACATGGAGATTAGGTTGTAGTTAGAAGAAAGTAAAGTGCCTAGCATCAACCAACCTTCCATCTCAGAACTGACCAGATTAAATCTGAGAAAGTATTAACATAAGGGGTAAAAGGGGACCAGGAGCCCTTCCAATAGCCCTCACTTCTGTGCTTCATGTGCTCAGGCTTGAGACAGAAACATGCTCCTGTGCAACTTTAGAAAGTGATAGGCATGTGCCACAATACACAAGCTCCATGCTATCAGTGCCACCTGAGATGCATAGCATGTTCCCAGACCCACAGAAATAGATCCATCCATTTGTGATCCAGGAGTCTGGTAGTTGCCCTCTTGTTGTCAAGTGTGCTGTGCTACACTTATCCAGACCCCTGGGAGTAGATGTGCACAGGGTGCCCCAGTCTCAGTGTTTGTACACACTCACACCCATGTGAGCCACTGCTACTGCATTTATGTCCAAAGCTGAAGAAGCTATGCAGAAAGTACACTTCTGTCCCCATGGAAACAAGGTCAATTGATACTATATAATTGGTACAGATGAGAGTTCACCCAAATGAAAAACATATCAATATAGGGTAACAAAATGTATGCAAATATATAGTAATAAGACACCTTCGAAGGAATACAATGAACCTCTCCCAAGAGATCCAAAAAAAGCAAGGAAAAAATATCAGAATAATAATGCTTAGGAAAATAAAATCAATAAGTTACAAGAGAATACAGCCTATTCAATGAAATTAGGAACCTAATTCATAATCTGTAATTGAAGATGGATACAGAGAGCATAAGAAGAGCAAACAAATTATGGAGCCAAAGCACTTGGTTAATTAAGTATTAAATAAAAATAGAGTTAACTGTCTAAACATTGGTCTAGATAAAGAATACGAAAGAATCTCTGAACTTGAAGACAGGCCTTTAGAAATGAGCTGTCAGAATAAAAATAAATAAATAAATAAAAGAAAGGGAGAAATAAGAGAGAAGAAAATTAGAAAAAAGGAAAGGAAAGAAACTAAAGCGAAAGAATAAAGAAGTTCTCAAAACTTATAAAGAACCAGTACTTGAACAAATATTTAAATTATGGGTGTTTGAAAAGAGAAGGAGAAAAGCCATAAAAAAGTCAACTCAATGAAATAATAGCTTAAACTTCCCAAATCTTGGGAAGGATATGGATACCCAGATACAGAAAAATCTTTATAGTCCCCAGATAAATAGAACATCTTCATAGCATATTCTAATCAAATTGTCAAAACTCCAAGACAAAGAGAGAATTCTAAAATCAGCAAGAGAAAGGTTCCAAGAAAACCCTTATTACACTAACAGCAGATTTCCCAGCAGAAAATTAGGGGCACACATTGATATATTCAGTATACTGAAAAAAATTTTTTTTCAACCAAAAATACTGTTTTCAGAAATACAACTTCCCAAAACAAGGGAGAAATGAAAATTTTCAAGTGAAAACTGAGAGAATATATCCCATTAGACTGGCATTCCAATTAAAACAGAAACAAAAACAAAAAACTACATCTAGAAATGAAATGAAAATAACTACTATCATGAGAACAAACCTAAGTATAGAACCAACTGGAAGTGAAGTTACAAACAGAAAAAGATAAAAGAATCAAACCTATCATTCCAAATAAACCACCAAACTATAGTAATTGTTCATATTTTGATAATAGCCTTGAATGCAAATGAAATTCAACTCTAATTAAAAGACTACTTAGCGTTGATAGATAAAGTGAATAGAGCTTCAGGAAACAAAATCAGCAAACAAATATCACTATTGTTTTTATACACCACCAATAACAAACTTGATGAAAAGGGAGTCAAGTATATAATCTTGGCTTTTGAAGAACATGCATAAATTTAATCAAGGAAGTAAACAGTAGCTATAATAAAAATTGTAAAATACTGGCAAAAAAAATTGAAGAATACCCACAAAATGCAACATTTCCCATATTCAAAAATTGGAAGGATCAACCTTGTTAAAATATCTACAATGCTCAAAGAGATTTACAGATTCATCCAATTTCATCAAAATACAAATTACAGTTGTCACTGAAGTAGGGGGAAAATATAAAAATTCCTGTGTATTTTCAAAATACAAAAATTCCTGTGTATATACAAAAATTCCTGTGTATTGTCAAAGCAATATGAGCAAAAAGAACAAAACTGTCAACATCAAAATACTTACTATCAAAAGAAATTTCAGGCCTGTCATAACCAAGACAGTAGAGTATGGTATTTTAAAAATGGACACATCACATGAGTGATGTGTCCATTTAAAATCCCAACTCCTCAGAAAAGTGAGGGAGAAGGGTCATGTGTGAGTGAGGCCAGCTCAGCAAGTTAGCAAGACCCTGTAACAAAATTTAAAAAGAAAAAGTACTTGGTAAGTAACTAACTGGTAGAACACACCTGAGTTTAAAAAAAAAAATACATGAACAATGGTCAATTGAAGAGAATAGAAAGCACAGAAATTTATAACTATAAATGCTCCTGGAAAAAGTTGTTGAAAAACTCTTTTAAGTGAGTCATTAAATATATTCTTGTAGAATATCACCCACATTGACACTCTTTCTTAAAGTACAAATTACATTGATTTTTTGAGCTGATAAGTAAACTAATAGAAATTTTACATATTCATGAGTTCTTGTGTGGTATTTTGGTACATGTATATATTGTGTAATGCTTATATCATATTCACATTTTCATAGTAAAAAATAATACAAAATGGATCAAAGTCTTAAATATAAGACATGAAACTGTGAAACTGCTAGAAGGAAATATAGGGGAAACACAGAAATTTGTTTAAATAATACTTTTTTGGGTCTGAAACTCAGACAACAAAATTTTAAATTGTATAATATTAAATTAAAATATTTCTGCACAGCAAAAAAAAAAAATCAACAGATTGAAGAGATAACTTCTAGAATGAGAGTGAATATTTGCAATACATTCATCTAACAAGGGTTTAATATTCAGAATATATAAAGAACTCAATAAACTTCACAACAAAACAAATAATTCCATTAAAAAATGGGCAAAGGGCAAGTCTCCTAAAGAGACATTTCTCATAAGACATTTCTCATATATAAATGGCCAACTAGCATATGAAGATATGTACAAGATTAATATACCTTCATTCAAACAGATATCCTTTTTTTTTTACACCACCATTTAGCAACAACACTATTTATCTTTAATAAAGCATGAGAATCACTCTAGCCAATCTTCCTATTCTCTCTGTTTTTCCTCCAATTTCTTTTTGGCAGGTGTTTCAAATGAGTTATCTATTTCAGCCATCTCTTTGAGCTCCTAATTGTATACCTTGTTCTAAGTTTTCGTCATTTGATTTGAACACCAATAAGCAAAGTCCAGATTCTTGGAGATGTTGAACAACTCTTTTAGGTGAGTCATTAAATATATTCTTGTAGAATATCACCCACATTGACACTCTTTCTTTAAGTACAAATTACATTGATTTCTTGAGCTGATAAGTAAACTAATAGAAATTTTACATATTCATGAGTTCTTGTGTGGTATTTTGGTACATGTGTACACTGTGTAATGCTTATATGATGGTAAACATATTAATCTTCTCAAACATTTGTCATTCTTTATGGTGGAAATGTTCAAAATCCTTTCTGCTAGCTCACGTTTCTATTTTGTTATCAGCAAATACAGCATACACATAAAAAGACACACAGTTTCTCCCCCCCCCTCTCTCACACACACACACACACACACACACACACACACACACACACAAACTCTCAGAGGTAATTAGAAGTGCCCTATGTTATTCTCTGGTTCAAAGATTTATATCATTCTTCAAGATACAATATTATTTTGATATTATCCTCTGCATGATATTATTTATTTCTAAGTAAGCTTGGATTCTAAAATGCAATGCCATGTTTTTATGTATCACTCATGCAATTACAGGAGAAACCTAGAGTCCAAACACAATGGTTGACAGAGAGCTAAATGATAATGTGGACACCAGACAGAGGCAGATATGGTGTAACACTCTTGTTTTCACTTCCTACCTGCATATATTATTTTCATCTGATGATTGAGAACCACTGAAAACTCAATTAATAGCTAGTTTGGCCAGAAAGTATATAATTCACAAGGTTTGCTAACATTTTGTGGTCTGCAAATTTCCTATTGCTAGTTACTGAATATCCAAAAATGTTCTGTGGTACTCAGGAAGGAGTGACTTTATTTTATTTTTTAAAGAAGTACACTTAATGGCTAAAAGTGACATGTAATTATTTATGAAACTTAAAGCTTCTGATTTGATTACCTTTTCAGAAATTTTCAGATTCCTTAATGCATTACAATCCAATTAGTATATTCCCATTCCAGTGAAATCTTACCAGGCATAAGCCTTAAATGATAGAGAAGCTTATTCCACCTGGGGGGTCTGCTGGGAAACTATTCTAGTCCTCATCAGGGAGCACAACTAGTAATAATTTAGGTATGAGCCAATGGAAATAGGACAATGGAAAGCCAAATACTTGCCTTAAAGCCCAAGGAGACCTAGCAATTATGTTTGCTTCCTTCTTATTATATGCTCTTTTGGTCCCTCTTGATCCTTCACAAATCACCCTGTTTTGTGTTTTGTCACAGGATGTCCAACTTTTTGGACTAAGTATATGTGTCTGTTGCTCTATGGCAAGTTTGGACACACATAACTATTTCACAATGCTGGGTATCTAAGAAAAGCAAGCACATCTGGGAAAGCAGCTACAATTGAATTGACTACCCAATTAATTTCTTTGTAACCTATTGTCAATTTCAAACACATGCCAGTCTGCTGCACAGTTCAGCCCAGAGATATTAATGGGTAGATGATAAGCATCTCCATAGCTACAAAATTTTGGACATGGTGTTAATCTCTGTAATTCTCACAGGGATGCTTTATTCCATTTAGACTGATAGTTTAGTAAGTATGAAAAGTTCTAATTATTTTCAGTTGGCTTTTCCTTTCAGTATGGGGATTCTGCCAGTTTATGTGTATTCATTTAAATCTTGCAAACAGAAAAAGATGAAATAGGGTATCAGGATGAAGCCTATAAAAATTTTATTTAAGTTTAACTATATATAACATCAACAATATTTTTTTAAAGTATAAAGAGTTTAAAAATGATGAAAAGGTTTTGTTTTGTTTTGTTTTTTTGTAAGGAAATTAAAAAACTAGACAATTTTTTTTTCAGATTTGTCAGTGTCCCAAGATAGCCAAGTATGACACTACTGTTGCATTTGAGTTTCTTTCTGTTTTAACTGTTCTCCATTACAGGATCTCTACTGATTTGGCACTATTCACATTAAATGTTTATGCTGGGCCTAATGCTTTCTGAGGAACATGAATCCTTCCAAAATATACCATGTTCCAACTACCTTTCATACCATTTTATGGTTGTTCTTGATAATCATGTTTGCTGCTGGGAATGGTTCGATAAATAAATTTACACTTAAAGTGGTTTTAGGAGTTTTCTTGAGAAATTCTATCAACACATGGGATGGCTTTTTTTTTTAATGATAATAATATTTACAAAAAAGAAATACAAAAAAACTGCAAGTCAAAATTAATTACATATGTGAATATAAACATTTAAATAAAAACAAAATAAAAGAATGATTGAACTACCAAAACATTGTTTAGAATTTCATGAATATAGGATAGTTCAATATTGCAAAACTATAGTTTCCCTTTTTCATGGTAATATTAAAGCCAGAATTAGACAGGCAGATAGACAAGGGTCAGATCCAGAGAATGGAGGAATTGAAATGTTAATTCCTTCAAAGTCCTTCCTCCACCCTTATCAGGAACCTGCCCCTGCTCCAACCTGTTGCTAAGGTAACACATCCCAGGAATTGCCCCTCCCTACAGGGAGTTATAAAGTTGTTAATTAATGTGTCCTGGGCTGCTGGATCTGGCCCTTCCCCCATTCATCTGCTTCTCGCTTTTTGGACATCCCACTGAGCATCTTCTGGGAATTTTTTTCTAGTCACCTACAAGAAGGAGAGATGGGAAAGAGGGCAGGAGAACAAAGGAAGCTCAGGACATATAAAAAGGCACAACACCCTTGCTTCTTGGGATATCAGGATACCAGCTATGGCCCCTTTTCCCTCTCCAGATATGTCTATGTTACCCCTTTTAAAAATAATCCCTGCTTTATATGCTTGCCCCGGCATTATACTTAAACATGTGAAGAATCAGTACTTGTCATTGATAACCATCGGTATCTATATAATGAATATTACATATATGTCTAATTTTTATGAATGTTGAAAAGAGTTTAAATAAACATCATATTAAATAATGACATCAGATGTTTGACCCAAATTCACTGTCTTTTCTTTAACCATTATGAACCAGAATACCATTTGAAAATAAAAAAAAAAAAAATAAAAAGTAATCCCTCTTCACATCAAGCTTATTTAATTTTATTGAACAACTGGTAGCAAATGAATTAGGATATTCCAATAAATTAAGAAGTGTAAATATTTGAAAATTTAAAATATTTCAGTTGAAATACTTCAGATTAATAAAACAAGATATTAAAAATTCACAAATACATAAACAAAAATAGTGTTTTTTTTTGTTTTTTGTTTTTTTTTTTGAGAGAGAGAGAGTGAGAGAGAGAGAGAGAATTTTTAATATTTATTTTTTAGTTCTCGGCGGACACAACATCTTTGTTGGTATGTGGTGCTGAGGCTCGAACCCGGGGCGCGCGCATGCCAGGCGAGCGCACTACCGCTTGAGCCACATTCCCAGCCCCTAAACAAAAATAGTTTTATCCCATTGCTGTAATAAACTATTTGAAACAATAATGGCAATGTAATACCTTTCAAAATGGAATCAGAGCACAAGAATAAATATAGAACAAAATATAAGTCACAGTAAATATAAGGATGAAATAAAATTTTAATAGATCATGAAAATTAAAAAAAAATCTTTACTGGTATTTTAACCAAATTTTACCAAAATTATAGTTAATTTTGAGAAAATAACACTGAAAGACCCTCAAATCCCCCGTCCAAAAGAGAACTACGCGTCACACTGGCTGCAAAAGCAAGAGGCAAGTTTATTAATACACAGGCGCCTGCGGGTGCACAGCAAAACCTCAGCCGAAGCTTTGGTGAACTGGCACACTGGGCTTTGGGGTACAGTTCTTTTATAGGGAGAGGGGAGCTGTTTCCCGCTTAGCACACTAACAGGTATCTCATTGGTTCTTTTGAATCCAGCATTAGGGTAAACTTGCTTTTCACTATACGTTCTTGGAAAACCTACAGGGTTACATTCCATTCTCAAGCATGTCCTGAGATATGGGTGCAGTGCTCTTTCTCAACCAGTTATATGGTAAGCTCATCCGGTACTTGTGCCTATTTATTGCATACTTTTACTTTCTCAACAAGGCCTCAGGTTATGGGGCTGGAGTCTTTCAAACACAAATTCATTTTTTTAAAAATTCAGCCAAAATACAGTAATGAAAACAGAAATATCATGAAATATTAATATAGAAAATCATAGTAATTATTAGAATTTTGAAATATATAAATACGACTAAATCTGTATACCCAGTAAATACAGTAAATATAATACAGTAAATAGTCTGGAAATATATACAAGCACTTTTTATGAGTATATTAAAAGATACAGTAACTTAAAATGAGTGAGACAATATATAGTTGACAATGATTGGTGTTGGGAAAATTTTCACTAACATAAATTCTAGACAAAAAATAAAAATATACAACACTAATTCAAGAACAGCATAAAATATAAGTTAATTCTTTTCACCATTATACCAGAACACAAGAACAGGTGTAGAATAAAGTAGATCATAGGAAATATAGGAATAAAATAATAAAACTTTATTTTTTAGGTAGTAAAATTTAAAAAAAAAGATATTCTGGTATATTAAACCAAATTTTATCAAAGATAAAGAGACAGAGAATATGATGGTAGTTATCACAGAGGAAAGAGTAAATAAGATTTGTTTTTTGTAAGATATAAAGCATCAGATGAAAAAGTTCTTCAGGTCTATTTTCTAACAAAATAAATTTATTTAAGATTACTGAAATACACACTTAAAAATGATTGTGATAGTGAAGGTTATGCTATGTGTTTTTAAGTATAATAAAAATTGAAGGAAATTAATTTTAGTAATTGATAAATTGATCAATAACTTTCATAATAACATAAGAAAAGTGGTCATATCTGTGAAAACTATATACACATGATGTATCACAATTGAGAAGGAAGAAGAATTGAAATTAAAACCAGAAAAATGCTTGAGGTATACTTGAGTCATGCATGTATACTTGTAAATAACTTGGAGAAAATATTTTTACTAAGGTTTAAAAATAGATTTTTTTCAATAGTTTTTTTCAGTTTATAATTTCTACATAGTTCTCTACACATAGTTTATATTTTATGTCTTCACAGAATGATTCAGTTTTCAAACAACAGTTGCAAAATTATATGTGAAATATACTTTTATTCTCACTATATCATGTCAACAAGGCTGCCCCATGTATAATAACTTCTAATTAACAGATATTAAGTGATGGGGTAGATCCTCTATGTATCTTGTTTTTCAGAATGATAAGAAGCATATTGTTACATTTCTCAAATTTAAATAGAATCTTTACCTAGAAATTTCAATGTGCAGCCAATTGATTTTTGTATAAATGAGTCTATATACAGAAAAAAAAATCAATTGGGCAAAGGATATCCTTATTGCTTAAGTCACTGTCAGTTGAGTTGTTTGTTACTTGCTATGAAAGGGTGCCATCTGGTTATCATCATCATCTGCCCATGATGGTAGTTACTGAAACATCCATTTTCCTGTGGAGTCCTTAGTCATCAGTGCATATGGGTTGCCACTAAATCATCCTTCATTTTAATCCTCAAAAGTCTCACTGAAGGAAATCATCCTTTTGCTCCTGTAGAGGAAACTAGGTGATATCACTTAAGACCATCTACTTAGATTCTTCATATGCCTTTTTTTTTCTTTAGTGTCAGTTTGTGCTTCCCCTACCCCTCAATTCGACCTGAAAAACAAAATACATGTTTGTTTGTTTGTTTTTCTGATTTAAATAATACAAAACTTTCTGGAATGCTACATCTCTCTTGTATCTGCCTAATGTATAGGAAAACAAAGATGCTTTTCACAGAAAGTTTCTCCCATCTACCTATTACTACTTCTTATACCCATCTCCATTTATCTTTGATTTAAGCATTTATTTCCCCAGACTTAAGGGGCCTTGAATTCTGTTTTCACATGTCTAACTCCAAAATTCTATTGTTTGTGCCCTAAGTTCTTTCTGCTCCCCTCAAGGACTAATCATGTGAAATTCAAAATTTAGAAGAGGCTGCTTTAGGCTAACATCTCTTTCCCTGGGGGTCGTGAGCATAAAACTGTTTATGTTCTATTGAAATAAGTGAGGAAATAAGAGGTATCAGAAAACAAGAAAAATAGAATTATTAATATTTCAAACTTATGAACCTAGCACACACAGGTTTATATTTAGAGGGTACTGGTACGTTTTCAACAAATCATTTTATTTTCTTTTTCAGTCCCTGAATGTGTGAACTGGGTAAAGGTGGTTCTCTCCCTTGGTACATTTCCCAAAGAGAGTGGAAATAAGAAGATCTTCCTATTTTAGGAAATAGGAAAAACTACCTATTTTAGTTCATTTTCTGGTGCCTAGGGTAAGCAAAATTCATTATATATTCAACAGTGTTGAATATCACCCTAAGACTCAGCTTCACAGTTTCAAATTAAATGTAGCTATATTCAACAGAAGACTAATTCTAGAGGCATTTTATAAAGCACTTGTTATAGAGAGTCTTCTGAGACTTGGCCCCAATATCTGAAAATAAATGGTTAGAATTAGGGAAAGTGTAATTCCAAAGTTTTATAAGTTAGAGGTAAACCTTAGTTGGAGGAAGGTGTTCATTTGGGAGAAGTAAGATTATGGGAATCAGTTAAACGGGCCTTTGGTGATATAAGTGAGAAAGAAAATTCTTTTAATAAAAATAAAATTTTGGAACAATATTCAATTACTGTGTGTATTAATATCTAAAATTGTCTTCCCTGGGCTAACTTGTTTATTTTCAGGAAGATAATTATGATGATGATGATGCTGAAGTCTTTTCTGTAGAATTATGCCAGAAATGAAAGGTTTTTATTTGTTGTTGCTGTTCCTGTGGATTCTTTTGTTTTCACACTTCATTGAAAAGGGAAGTCCAGTAGACAATGAGTGATTAATGAATTTCATTTTGGTAAAAAGGTAAAAAGAAATTTTAGATTCATTCATAATATAGAGAAAACTTGATTAAAATCTTGTGTTGCCAATGAATTCTAGGAGACACTCGTTTTTTTTTTTTTTGTTGTTGTTGTTGTTGTTCTTGAAAGTTCTTCCTATTTTGCATCTTATTTTGTGCTCTTCAAGTTCAGTGAAGGTATGCTGAATTTTCAGACTGTATTTCTTAGTGTCAGGGAGTGGGATTTGGAGTATCTTTATGGAATATGTCTATACATTGACAACAAAAGTCAGAGGACAGTTATTGAGTAGGAAGTAGTGACTTGCAAGGAATCAGGCAGTCTTCAATCCGTCAGTGGGGTTAGCTGGCTATACTTCTCAGTGAAAACCTTTGAGGATGAGGAGAGCATACACTACATCCCTGAGGAGGGTCACCTGAGAATGACCTTAGAACAACTGAGGGCTTCTATATAGTTAATTTTTAATAGCAGAGAATCTACATAAGTTAATCACTATAAGTTAATCACATTTTAGCTCTTGCTAGCACCACTATAAAATATGTAGCAGCTGGTACTGTGCAGACATCCACCAATAAGAGCAGAGGATGCTTTAAGACTACAGTGAGATTCTTTTTTTTTTTTTTTTTTGAGAATTTTTAATATTTATTTTTTAGTTCTCGGCGAACACAACATCTTTGTTGGTATGTGGTGCTGAGGATCGAACCCGGGCCGCACGCATGCCAGGCGAGCGCGCTACCGCTTGAGCCACATCTCCAGCCCCTACAGTGAGATTCTTGAGATCTGATGTTGTGGGGGTGCTCCTGGGTTTACAAATTGTCCTAGCTGCTGAGACTAAAACTGTAAGAAGACAACTAGGAGGGTTTGAATCAGTAGCTGTTTGGCAAGTATAGGGAAGAAAACTGATTATTTATCTCTTATCCTTTGCCAGGTTCCTGGCTGACACCCCTGTGACAAAGGTAGATAACAAAGAAGAGTGTAACAAAATTTTTAACCAAAGTTTTACATGACAGGGGAGCCTACATGAATGAAGACTAAAAGAAACAGGTAAAAAGGTGTTCTTAAAGTTAGGTTAGGTTAAGAGTAGTCATATAAAAGTGTGATTGGGAAAAAAAGTGGGTATGATATAATGGTAATAAACTGGGAGCAATTTAAAGAGGCCTGTTTGTTCAGATTCTTTTTGGCATTTCCGGGTCTTCACTACTTTCTTTAGAATATAGGGAAAGACACCTGTCAAATGAGGGTCCCTAAGAGGAAAAGGGAGGGAAAAGGTCAGATACTGCTTCTGACATTTTCTCAATTTCCTTTAGTTTAAAATACTCAGTATGTCAAGATGCCATATCTGAGGATGTCATTTTCTGAGTCCTGATACAAGTAATCCATAAGTATTTCAATATGAAATGAGTGTAAAGGCCACGTATTGGTCCAAATCAGATGCTCAAATCTCTACTGAAGAACACGTAATTATTTGAATTGTAGCTAATGAGGAGTGAGGTGAAGTTTACTAAGCAGATATTAGAGAAAGAAAGTTTCTTTAGGAAAGAAGAAACACATAATAAGAGACGCCCCAAACACACATGCACAGACTGAATGCTTATATTCATGGTTGACACTGCTGTGTTTTAATGTACTGACAGAAACTGTGAGCAGCATTTTGCAATTGTAAGTGGGACAGACAAAGGAAAAGACTGGCATTCTGAGCAAGGTATAGAATAACGGAGAAAAAAAATTGGATCCTTAAAGTAAATTTGGATATTGACTAAAATAAGCCTATAGGTACTTGTTCTACTGTAATACCATGTACTTACACACTTTTCTTTTAGGCTTGTTTTGGTAATAGTCTTTTTCAATATACCTCGTTTTCCTGCTTTTATGCCTGATATTTTTTCATTAATAACCTGAATGTCATAGGAAAAGATGAAAAATGGTTGAGAACTTGGAGAGACAGTTAGGGCTATTCTAAGAATTCTTCAATTGAGGCTTAGAGAATTTGTGAAAGTGGAGTTGTTACCACTGGAAGAACATACTGGATTTCCTCTAGAGGATATCAAATCACATATATGGTAACCATTTTATTAGCAATGATCAAGCATTACTATATTGCAAATAAAAATATAAACCCTTGATCCTTTACATGTAATTCTTAAATACAAAGTTGAGTGATTGCTATATTTCATTTTTCATCTGTTATTTCATGACCCACTTTTATGAAGAAAAATATTTCAGCTCACATATCTAAATTACAATCTTTCATAAATGTTTTTATATGATCAGAAAAATCAATACTTGATTTTTTGTAATTATTATCAATCAGTTCATGAAAATAAAACATAAAGTATTCCATCAAATAATAAAAAAAATGAAAAATAAATTTTACTTAAGAATGGATCATACATATTGGACATACAGTCTTAATTGCTTGTTATTTGGGTGATAAGAAAGAACTAATTTTTCTTACTGATTATGGAAAGATATCACAGATACTTTTCTTTTAAAAAATATAATCTTAATGTATTGTTTAACTTTTAATTTTCTGAACTCATTAAATTTTAATAATATTTAATTTTTAAAAGGACAGACTGAATGACTATGGCTATTGTTCTTAAAAAGTCCAGATAACAAAAGAATACTGGGTTTTAAAGCTTCCTTTTAACTAAAACAAAACAGACCAAAAAGCTAATATACTAAAACAAGGAAAATAAAATAATTAAATACAAGTGCTTATAATACAATTTTGTGTGTAAGAATTAAATGTTTTTGACAATACACATAAGCATCTATCTCTAATTTAAGCACTGTTTAAGAACAACTTACATAATTATTCTCTGATAGATTGAATTATAGATGCTTATGCATAAACCATACTACCAACCTTTCAAATTTGTATTTAAATGTGTAAAATGTGATGGATTTATGACTGTGACTTGTTCTCAGAATAATGACTCTTCTACAGTCTTTTGTTGGCTTTATTAAATCACTACTAGCATAGTTTCTGATTCCAGAGAACATAAAAGTTTGATGACACAAGCATGTATTAGTCACAATGCTTTGTGTTCTGAGCACAAAGCCACAACACTTGTTGTTGATTAAGACTACAAAAAAAATTCTGCACTTGAGAATTCTATGTTTGTTCTTTTCCTAAACACATGATTTTTTACCTCTCCTCAAATGCCAGTGTTTCAGTGAGATATTTTATGGCTATCCAACATTGAAGAGTAATCTGTTCCCAACAATGGAAATTTATGTGTTTTTTTTTAATCTTTTTATTAGTTGCACAATACAATGATCTTGACATATCATACATTTGAATCAAATGGGGTATAATTTCTCATTCTTCCAAGTGTACAATCTGTTCCCAACAATAGAAATTTATGTTTTTATGTTTTTCTTACCTTGATTTGTTTTCTCCGTAGCACTCATCATCTGACACATTAAATACCTCATTGTTCCCTATTTTGACTTACTTGCCTTATATCACTAAAATGCAATCTCCACAAGGATACTTATTTATTCTTTAATGTTATATTCCTGGAGCTAATGGGAGAGACACATAGTACGCATTCGAAAGATATCTGTTCAATCAACTTCACAATAACTGCCACAGAGAATACAACAAAACCTAAAAATTTGCAGAAATCTTAAACCAAACAATTAAGTCTCTCTCAGAAGCATTTTCAATGCATGCCCAACAGCATTTCATTATCATGTCTTTTCCTTATTGCATTTACAGCTGTGTGATTACAGAAACAAAATTCTAGGGTTTTTGTTGCTGTTGTTGTTAGAATAAGGTTGTATAAATTATAAGAATAAAATACATAACTATTGTTTTACCAAAGGAAATAAATGCAAATATAATGCAGTACCTCAGTGATTTACAAATATATTGTCAGTGTAACATGAAGATAAATGCACATGTTGCATAATGATTTGCTATAAAACATTTTAAAAGTAGCATCAAACAAAAAAGAAGCTGATCTCTGTAATGTCAGGCTGCATCACATTATGCAGTATCCACAACACTGGAAAATTCAAAATAACATATTACGTGGTTTGTCTTATTTATAAAATATTCAAAGATATCTGATTTCTTTAGAGTGAAATTAATAACTCTGGGCTCTTAATGAGGGAGAATAGAGCTGTCTCAATTTCTTAATATTAAGTAGATAGGTTTAGCTATTTTCCAGAGATAGTCCAAAGGCTTATCAATGTATCAATCTCTGACTACAGATAAAGGGTTTCCTTAAATCATGATTGAAAGAAGTAAAATATATGGAGCAATAATCTGGTATATTCTGAGAAATATAAGAAAGGATATATATGACATGGACCACTGAATGAGAAAATACCTTTAAGAAAGTATCAATTGGAGCTGGAGTTATCAGCAGTAGAGTGCTTGCCTAGAAGTATGAGGCACTGGGTTCAATCCTCAGCACCACATAAAATAAATAAATAAAATATCGTGTCCAACTAAAATTAAAAAAAAATATATCAATTAGTAAAAATTCATGTATACACTGATATAACAAGCAAATTCATAGAATATTCTCTCATTAAATAGTGAGTCATATAATACAATAAGAATTAAAAAATACAAAGAAAATAAAACATCCGATTCAAGCATATCAATTTTAAAACATTTGGGCAAATACTCTTTAGAGGGAGGAAATTGTCATAACATAAGCACAATCTTGTAGCAAACTTTTCACATTTACCAATGTACTATGAAATTTTCTCCATACAGTTAATTTTCTTCTTATTTAAACATTATGTATACCAATGCTAGTTTTTTAATATTTATGTCAGGAATTTGAATAAGTTATCTATAATACTATGGATATGCAGTAATAGGAAGATATGATGCCTATACTCAAGTTGATCTTATCTAGATTGCTACATTATCAGTTGAGGGATTTTTTCACAAAATATACATACTTCATTAGTGAGACATAAATATTTTGTCTCTAACCCTCAGTGGCATTCATAAGATTCTTCTGTTTTGAATTCCTCAGAAATGAAATTTGTTTAAATTAGGACTACTATGGCTGTTTTTGATAAAACAACTTATTATTTTTACCAGGAAACTTTATATTTTTTCATATACCAACCAAAGCCTGAAACGAATGCTTATCAAATCTCTCTTCTGTCCTCTCTATAATTTCATGTTGTTTTATTCTATTCTATCTGAACTTAAAGGTGGTGGTAAGGAGCAAACAATTATTAATGTCAATATGGACATCAAATATTTGGTGATAAAATTCTAAAATAATAATCCAGACAACTATATTATCTAATTATCAAATGTAAAAGGGATTTATGTATTAGCATACCTGATTTAATCAGGGTAACAGTTGAATTTACAAAAAAACATGAGAAAAAGGAATTGTCCCATCTCCTTGGAAGTTGTAGTTTTTCTTAGGTGTGAGTGAAAGTCTTCTGAGTCTTTGAGCATGATTTGTTTCCTGATTTAGGCACTACTCTTTCTCCTTATTGTTCCTTATTTATATACTGCTTTTAACCAGTAATACAGGAATGTAAGTCACTGTGGGACAGTGAGCAGGAATATGATAGCACTCATTGTGAATGGTGAACCAGAGATGGAGGAAGTCCACAAAACTGGTGACCTCAAGACACTGATGAACTGAACTCAAACTTGGTAACTTGACCTGGTTTTAATACAGAAAAAAGTAATCTATTATTTCTTTATATCTATTTTGTACAGCTGAAGGCAATCCACCATTGATATTTTCTCCCATCCAAACTCACTGTGTTTTCTGGAATCCTATTCCATATATAAAAATAAAAGAAATCCTACATAAATTATCATAATTTTCAGAATTATCTTCTCTTTGTCTGAAATCCAAATTTAAACTAAAATTATCATATTTTCTGAGACTTTAAAAATATGCTATTTAATTTTTCCTAGTCCCTCATATGTTAGAACCTTCATAAGGCACATATAAATGTGTCATTCAACCACTGAAACCAAAATTAATGCAACACCCACATGTATGAATAATATTCAAATTATTATAGTCTTACTACATACATATATTAATGTTCATTGAATTTAAGCACCTTATCCGTATATATACAAACTGATTGTTAACATCAAACATAAGGCTTCATCTCAGAAATTTTAAGATAAAGATTTCTTCATCTGATTCAAAATGCTATTGGAATCTTCTCTCTTTTTTCCGCTTTATCACTTAAAAACCTCTATTCTTTGACTCTTCTAATATCTCTATAAAAATTTTCTTTTCCCCCTATTCTTTTCTATGAGACAATGTCAAAATTGCACTCTTGCTGTTATAAACTATTTTCCTTTCTTTAAAGACTTTTTGAGGTATCCCCTAACAAAACAGAATCAAGATCAATAAAGCTGTTTACTTACACCTTTCTATATACAGGAAACTTGATGGTTTACCAAAAAATGAAAAAAAAGAACACAGTATGGTTATGTTGACAATAAATTATAACCTCTTGCCTCAATTGGGCCTGAAAAATTACCTGTAATTTTTGTGGATATGTTACATAACACATCTCTTCAATAGCATGAAAGGTAATAGAAGTACTTAAATCTGCTTGATAACAGAAGGAACAGAATTCCACAGCAAGCATGTTTACATAAGTAAGTATAAGTAAATTTACAGATAGTTATTGAAAATTAAAAAGAAATTTGTAAATATTGCATATGTTTTATATATACTATGCATTTATATTATATATTAATGTTTGTATACAGTTTTTATTGTGTATAAATAGTATTTGTATTACATATTTATTATGTATATTTGTTATGTTTACTCAGTTTCAAAAATTGCTTGTAACTTATTGTACTTGAAATACATGGGCTTCATTCAAAAGATGGAACTGGATTGTGTATGGAAGACATGTTTTCCATTCAATAAGCATTTCGTTTTATTCTATTACAAATAAAAAGCAAAAAAGTTTGTTTTAATATATCTTCTCCTATCAACATCAAATTACTTCTCATTTAAAAATACCAATGAAACATAGCAGAAACAGTTTCTGAGAAATGCATCATTATATGATTAAGTCATTGTGCTCACATTATAGGGTGTACTTGCAAATTATAGAATATATTGGATGGTAAAGTCCAATTACTCAGAATGGCTTCTTGATATAAAAATTAGATGCAATAGATACAAGATGTGTGAAGTTGTTGCCAATGTAATATGGCATGTTATTTTTTACAGTAAACATTTTTTACAAGCAGAAAGAGTATATGTTTAATGATGAAAATATATTTTAAAACATATGTAAACTTTAACATAGTTGATTATTAGCATATCAAGTATTTTACACTGTATTAATTATTTTACTATGCTTTACATGCTTGAAATTACAGTATATATTTTATACCATCATCATTACAAACATGTGAGTAATGTGTTCTTATAATGTTAAAATGGCATCATCACCATGAAATGTTCAGATCCATTATAATTTATAGAATTATCTACATATAGTCCACCATTGACAAAACACTGTTATTTAGCAAAAACATAAAGTAATAAAACCCATAAAGGTAAAGGTCAAAAGAAGTAACATTTTGGTAGGTTGTCTAATAGATGTGCAATTGCCAAAGTTGGAACATATTGTACATATTGTTTATTTCTAGATTTCCATATGAATAGACCCTAATTCTATTTCTATGTTCAAAGTAATTCTAAGACAACATTTTAATGACATCAAACTATCCTAACATAAATCAAATACAGCTACATATTCTACAATTGATAGCACTTTGTACCAGGAATATTAACATTAATGCAGCAATAAATTTACTTATAAATATAACTTTGTGTTCTTCATTATTTGTTTAGAATTAATTGATTCTATTCTGCTTAGCATAAATAAATACCAATAATATTCTAGATATTAATACTTACAACAAACAATCATTCAGGAAATCAGAACTAATATATATGATAACACAGGTTTTAAAATTCAGTATTTTAAGTTCTTAATTTCTCCATCACAAACTCAGTTTCCAAGCTGGATTTTCTAGAATCAACAAGATGATTTTAAAATTTATTTAGAAGGACAAGTGTTCAAGAAAAGCAAAAGCAACATATAAAAACAAATAAAAATTTTGAGGGACTTCAAGATTTATTATAATGCTACAGTAATCCAAACAGTATAATTCTGCCAAAAAGATAGAAAAATACATCAATGGAGCAGAAGTGAGAGTACAGAAATAGATTAACATATAGCTGGTCAATAGATTTTCAAAGATGCCAAAGCAAATCAATTGGGAAGAGAAAATCTGTTCACCAAATGGTGATAGAACAACATGATACAAACATAGGAGAAATAGAATAACCCAGCCTTTACTATCTACCATACACAAAATCAATTTTAGATAAATTCTTAAATATAAAAATAAAAAATATAATGTTTAAAACAGATAAATAGAAAAAAATTATGTATGACCCATGGGTAGGCAAATAATCCTAGACATATAAAACAAATAGTTATTAAAAAAGGATACTACACTACAGAGATACTACACTATAGTAGAATTAGAAGTTTCTTCTTATTAAAAGAAACCACTAATGAAATGAACATTTATCCTAAAGACTGAAAATTCATTAGGTACTACTGTGACTCAATTATGAAAAGATAGCCCAATAAAAATTGAACAGGATTAGTAAACATTTCACAAACATACACACAAATTACAAAATTAACAAAGATCTCAAATGCATTAGTCATCAGAGAAATGAAAAATTTTAAATAGCAATGAGACAAAAAACACATCTATTTACTTGATTAGCTAAGAAAATTAAAAAAAAACAAAGGGTAATTTTTAGCATTTAAAAACACTGTGAACAATGACATAAGTTTCTGGTGGAAGTATAAAATGGTACAAAAACTTTGTAAAAATATTAGAGGTTTCTCTAGGAAAACTATCCTATTTAAAATAGCCTCAAAAGAAACAAACAAACAAACTTGGAAATAAACTTAACATAAGAGGTGAAAGACCTCTACAACGCAAAGTATAGAACACGAAAGAATAAAAGAAGATCTTAGAAGATGGAAAGATCTACCTTGTTCTTGGATGGGCAGAATTAATACTGCCAAAAATGACCATACTACCAAAAGCATTATACAGATTTAATGCAATTCAAATAAAAATTCCAGTGACATTCCTCAGAGAAATTGAAAAAGCAGTCATGAAACTCATCTGGAAAAATAAGAGACCCAGAATAGCAAAAGCAATCCTTAGCAAAAAGAGTGAAGAAGGTGGCATCACTGTCACAGACCTTAAACTATATTACAGAGCAATAGTAACAAAAATGGCATAGTATTGGCACCAAAATACTTGTAGACCAAAGATGCAGAATAGAGGCCACAGAGGCTAACTCACATAAATACAATTACCTCATATTAGACAAAGTGGCCAAGAACATATACTGGAGAAAATATGTTATTGGGACAACTGGAAGTCCATATGCAACAAAATAAATTAAACCTCTATCTCTTACCATGCAGAAAACTGAACTCAAAATGGATCAAGGACCTAGGAATAAAACCAAGGACCTTGTGTCTAATAAAATAAAAAGTAGGCCCTAATTTCCATCATGTGGGATTAGACCCAACTTCTTTAATAAGACTCTTTTGGAGAAAGAATTAAGATCAAGAATCAATAAATGGTTTAGTCTCTGTCGTCTATTCTGTACCATTGGTCTATCAGCCTGTTTTAATGCCAGTACCAGGCTGTTTTTGTTACTATTGCTCTGCAGTATAGTGTAAGGTCTGGTATAGCGATACCACCTGTTTCACTCTTCCTGATTAGAATTGCTTTAGCTATTCTGAGTTTCTTATTTTTCCAGATGAATTTCATGATTATTTTTTCTATTTCTATGAGGAATGCCATTGTGGTTTTGATTGGAATTGCATTGAATCTGTATAGTGCTTTTGGTAGTATGGTCATTTTAATAATATTAATTCTGCCTATCCATGAACAAAGTAGATCTTTCCATCTTATGAAGTCTTTTTCTATTTCTCTCTTTAGGGTTCTGTAGTTTTCATTGTATAGATCCTTCACCTCTTTTGTTGATTCCCAAGTTTTTTTTTTTTTTTGAGGATATTGTGAATGGGGTAGTTTTCCTCAATTACTTTTCAGAGGATTTGTCACTTATAAAAGAAATGCCTTTGATTTATGGGTGTTGATTTTATATTCTGCCACTTTGCTGAATTCACTTACTAGTTCTAGAAGTTTCCTGGTTTTTTTTTTTTTGGGGGGGGGAGAGGTCTTCCAGTTATAGAATCATATTGTCACCAAATAGTGCTTTTTAAGTTCTTCTGTTCTTATAGTTATTCCTTTAATTTCTTTCATCTGTCTAATTGCTCTGACCAGTGTTTCAAGAACTATGTTAAATAGAAGTGGTGAGAGAGGGCATCCCTGTCTTGTTCCCATTTTTAGAGGAAATGCCTTTAATTTTTCTCCATTTTGAATGATGCTGGCCTGAGGCTTATCATAGATAGCCTTTATGATGTTGAGATATGTTCCTGTTATCCCTAGTATTTCTAGTGTTTTTAACCCAAAGGGGTGCTATATTTTATCAAATGTTTTTTTCTGTGTCTATTGAGATGATCATATGATTCTTATTTTTAAGTCTATTGATGTGATGAATTACATTTATTGATTTCCGTATGTTGAGCCAACATTGCATCCCTGGGATGAACCCCACTTGATCATGGTCCACAATCTTTTTGATATGTTTTTGTATTTAATTTTCCAGAATTTTATTGAGAATTTTTGCATCTATGTTCATTAGAGATATTGGTCTGAAGTTTTCTTTTTTTCATGTGTCTTTGCCTGGTTTTGGAATCAGAGTGATATTTTGGCTTTATAGAATGAGTTTGGAAGTGCTGCCTCTTTTCCTATTTCCTAAAATAAATTGGAGAGTATTGGTATTAGTTCTTCTTTAAGGATCTTGTTGAACTTGGCTGTGTATCTATCTGGTCCTGGGCTTTTCTGGGTTGGTAGACTTTTGATGATGTCTGCTATTTCATCACTTAAAATTGATTTGTTTAAATTGTGTATATCATCCTGATTCAATTTGGCAAATTATATGACTCAGAAATTTGTTGGTGCCCTCTATATTTTCTAAGGGAGTACAAGTTTTCAAAATAATTTCTAATAATGTTCTGTATTTCTGTATTGTCTGTGTGATATTTCCTTTTTCATCACATATGTTAGTTATTTGAGTTTTTTCTCTCCTTTGTTAACATGGCTAAGGGTCTGATAATTTTATTTTTGTTTTCAAAGAACCATCTTTTTCTTCTGTCAATTTTTCAATTATTTCTTTTGTTTCAGTTTTATTGATTTCAGCTCTGATTTTAATTATTTCCTGTCTTCTGCTGCTTTTTTTATTGATTTTTTCTTCTCTTCCTAGGGCTTTGAAATGTAATTTTAAGTCATTTATTTGTTGACTTTTTTTTCTTTTAAGGAATGAACTTCATGTAATGAACTTTTCTTTTAGAACTGCTTTTACAGTGTCCCAGAGATTTTGATATGTCGTATCTGTGTTTTCATTACCTCTAAATTTTTAAAACTACTCCTTGATTTATTCTGCAACCAATTATTTGTTCAGTAGCATATTATTTAGTTTCCAGGCATTGGAACACATTTTATTTCTTATTTATCATTGATTTCTAATTTCATTCCATTATGATATGGTAGTATGCAGGGTAGTATCTCTAATCATGCCACTTATACAAAATGGAATATTACTCAGCACTAAAAAAGAATATGATGATGGCATTTGCAGGGAAATGGATGGCACTAAAACAGATTATGCTAAGTGAAGTTAGCCAATCCCAAAAAAAACAATGTCAAATGTTTTCTCTGATATAACGGGGGTGCCTCAAAGTGGTGTAGGGAGGGAGAGCATGGGAGGAAAATTACCTCTAGATAGGGAATAGGGATGGGAGGGAAAGGGAGGGAGAAGGAAAAGTGGAAGGAGAGGGTTTTCATTATACAAAATACATGTATGAAGATGTGAATTTGGTGTAAACATACCTTATATACAAACAGAGATATGATAAAGGTATAAATGTGTATTAAAAATTGTATGCAAAAAAATAAGAGAGCTAATGTATAATGGCATGATTTGATGTGAACATACTTTATATACAGAGTTACAAAAATTGTGCTGTGAATGGATAATTTTGAATGTAATGCACTATTGTCATGTATGTAATAAATAAATAAATTTTAAAAAAGAAAAAATTAAAAAATGATAAAAAAGAATCAATAAATGGGATGAATTCAAACTAAAAAGCTTCTTCTTGGCAAAAGAAACAATCAGTGAGTTAAATAGAATGCCAACAGAATGGGAGCAATTTTTTTACCACATGCTCTTCAGTTGGAGCACTAATCTCTAGGATAATAAAGAACTCAAAAATCTTAACACCAAAAAATCAATTAATCCAATCAATAAGTGGGCCACAGAACTGAACAGAAACTTCTCAGAAGATGATATACAGTCAATCAACAAATATATGAAAAAAAGTTCAACATCGCTAGCAATTAGAGAAATTCAAATAGAAACTACTCTAAGATTTCATCTCACACCAGTCAGAATGACAACTATTAAGAATGCAAACAACAATAATGTTGACGAGGATGTGAGGGAAAAGGCACATTCATACATTGCTGGTGGGACTGCAAATTTGTGCACCCAATAGTGAAAGCAGTAGGGAGATTCCTTTGAAAACTTGGAATGAAACAATCATTTGACCCAGCTACCCCACTCCTTTGGTTTATACCAAAAGGACTTAAAAACACTATACTACAGGGACACAGCCACATCAATGTTTATAGCAGCACAATTCACAATAGCTAAATTTTGGAAACAACCTAGATGCCCTTTAGTAGATAGGAACTGTGGTATATGTACACAATGGAATATTACTCAGCATTAAAAGAGAATAAAATCATGACATTTGCAGGTAAATGGAGGGAGCTGGAGAATAAAATGCTAAGTGAAGTTAGCCAATCCCCAAAAAACAAATGCCTACTATTTTCTCTGATATGTGGATGATGATCCATAATGGAGATTGTGGGGGAGCACCAGATGAATGGAGGAACTTCAGATAGGGCAAAGGGGAGGAAGTAGAAGGGAGGGAGCATGGAATAGGAAGGATGATGGAATGAGATGTACTTCAGAACCCCAAGTACATGTATGAAGACACAAATGGTGTGTCTCTACTTTGTGTAAAATCAGACACAAAAAATTTTGCTCTATATGTGTACTATGAACTGAAATACATTCTTCTGTCATGTAAAACAAATTAGAATAAACAAGTAAATTTTAAGAAAAGATAAAACACAAAGAAAAAAATTAGAGGTTTCTTATAAAGTTACACACATATGTACCCTCTACCCAAATACTCTCCATAACACTAAATCATATGCCAATATAGCAGCATTATTAGTTACGACCAGTAACGAATAACAACACAGTTATGAATCAGTAATAATTACATAAATTGTCATATGTTCATAATCATGATAATGTTCATCATTAAGAAACTGAAAAATGTAGCCAAATGATTAAATCTTAAATCTGTGGAATACTTGAAGTCAGACACCAAAAACAAACAAATAAAAAGTCTAAACAAAACTATAAAAATGTACTGCGTGAATCCATTTACATAAAATTTTCTTCTAAATTGATATCTTTTCATTCTAATTATCTGGTTAAAAAAGCCTTGTAATATTTTAAGTATTTCAGTAACAATGTCAGGCATTTTTTTGTTGTTTGTTTGTTTTTTAGTAACAGTAATGTTGTACAGTGGTGGTAAAGATTTTTGTCTAACCAAGTATTTAAGTCGTGTTTTCAGCAGCGGACAACATTTATTGATCTTTGTATCATAAGCTTATCTGAACACAAAAATGAATAACATTGTTCTTTTGTGGATTTAGCATCTGCAACAGTGAAAATCTCCCAGAATTTCATTAATAAGAATGTTATTTTATTTCAATGAGTCTTGATTATTGTTATAAATTAAGAGCTTCCTGAATCTCAGCAGCTGTTTGCTTCTCAGGTCCCAGTGATCAAGTTTGTTATTCAGTGAAAGAAACCTGTAGTAATGAGATTCTGATGTGGCTAAAAAAATAGGTCTTGAGTAAGCAATCTACAGCTGTCATAGCAGTCAAGAGAATCACTCTTTTCATTAAAAGTTTCTTAACCTGAGGTCATGTTTAGAAAGAACTCTCTTTTTATTCAGCATATCCATCCATTGTTTGAATAGTTTACTACAAACCTGTTTTACCCAGACTCTCCATTGGAGTATTGCTTGAGTCATGGGAATAATTTTTCTGAAGAGTTAAACATGTTTTCTAGTTTACATTCTATATAGATATAAAATGATCTCTCATAGTTAGGTATAACAATTTTAAATACCAATTTCATTGTTTTAAAAGTCAAGTTCTCCTTGAATCTACCTCTTATTATGGAGATTATCAGATTGCATGTCACAAAATTCCATACAACACTTAACTTTTCACATTAGCACAATAACTCCAGAAGCTCTTAACTGTGATCGACATGCCTTGCCAACGTGTGTTGTAATCATCGTGTGCCAGTCACTGTCATTGGCAAAAAAAATTATAGGACACTAAGTAAGCTTATACTACCACCGCAATCTGCATGGTCATTAGTTCAGGTTCCAGTACCAGGCAGTGAGGGGGAGGAGAAAAACAAACAGACACACAATTAGAGAAAAATCTAGTTCTCAATAGTTGACTACAACCCTGGTGGGGAGGTCGTGACACACAACAAAACAAGCTCAGCATGTTTATAAGTGTAAACATCAAACAGATTTATTGTGAGAAGTGTTCTTCATAGTAAACAGAACTAAAGTCATGAGCATGAGCAGCCCAATTATGATTATCAGCTTGTACCCATAACTCTTTACCCTCAAGCAGCTGGTATCTGAACCTCAAGGTCAAGAATTGAATACCTCCATGGCTGGCACAGTTCCAACCATTGAACAGGGCATTACCATAGTCCCTGGTCAGTCTCAAATCCTTGCCTTTATAATGTGAGTTCCCAAAAGAGGCACTGCCTCTGTCACAGAACAGTTCAAGACCCTTAATTCAGTCATTGCTCCTGACTTAAGGAAAATAAAACATAAAATAAATACTCTGTGACATTGTTTAGATATGGATATTATTCGAGTGGTGGATATTGATATAAAGATGTGTGATTTAGCTATATTGGAAAAGTGGAGGAGTAGAGGAAAGGAATGGGCTGCTGGAGACCTAAATTATATTCTTATATATTCTTACATTGTTAAAAGTAAATATATAATGTCTAATATTAAAATTAAAAGCATGAGCATGTTACTTTGAAATATAGATATTGAATCTACTTGGTGTCCTCCAATATTTATTCTCTCTTCAGGTGCTAGCACTATACTCACTTCTGTATATAGCTAATAAATATTAGCAATTTTTCTATCTCTTTTACTCAAATTATAGCCATGAATACAGGTGAAAATGCCTATTTACAAAAAGGGCATTTCTACATGAATAATATAATCTATTCCTTTTTTTCCTTGTATCTCTGTCTCTGTGAAGCCAAGTTGCTATCTTGAACTATATAGATGAATGCTATATTATAGAAATGGTGGGTTCAGAGAAATCCTAAGTTTTAAGACATTCTTACAGCATATTTTCCTTAGCAGCTCAGATTAAATACCTTCAATCTGTGTGTGTGTGTGTGTGTGTATGTGTGAGAGAGAGAGAGAGAGAGAGAGAGGAAGAAAAAGGCAACAATAATGAAAGAGATAAACTTTGGACAGCATACCAGTTGATTCTAAGAGCACTGGTTAAATTCCAGATTGGATATTTATGTGTGACTTTGGGCAAATATTGTATGCTTACATACTTAAGACTAACATGAGGGCTAATAAACGTAAAGGCATTTAACCATTTAATGTTCTCACATTTTTTTTTCTTTTAACATTCTATTCCATTGACTTCTATGACACTACATTCTTTTAGTTTTACTAATATAACTATAACATTTGATTCTCATTTTGATTTATTGATTTTTCTCAGGATGCCACATTTGGATTTTTCACATCAAATGATGTTTAATAATAAAATTATCTTAAATATAAGACTAGGTATTGTCAATATTTATTTTGTGCATGCTACATGTTGTGTGTGTTATTCTAAATGCCTAACATTCATAATTTTTTAATATTTATAATAAACCCAAGTATAATTCCAGAAAATATTGTAAAGAGTTAATCAAGTTTTTATACCCACTTAATCTGACTCCAGTTTTGTATCGAATTAAATCATTTTATAGTGGTAAATAGTGCATGAATAATAGATATCAACACAGAATTAGAGAGAAGTCAGTCAAATGCATGCCTGTATTTCAATAATTTAGCCCATGAGAATTCTTGCTTTCAGTTGAACTTCAGGTACTAAAAGCTCAAAACGTGTGGATTTTTACAATTCTAAAACACCATTTTAAAATATGTAGATATATACATATCCCATTGTTAAAAAAGATACTAAAATATATGTAAAATATAGTCTACTTTTACAAAAATAAAACTATGAAGTACATAAATGCATAAAATGAAATGTGGTAGCTATTCAAAACTCTAGACATATAAACTATTTGAATCTGGTTCTAAGTTTTGTAGAATGCTGAGAAAATGCACATATATTTTAGATGGTACACTTTGGGCAGGATATAATTGAAATTTTTTTTATTGCTAGGTGCTATTATCATGTTCATTAAAATTTACTTAATTCTGAAGTTGTCATAAGTAAATATCAGCTGGAATGACACTTTGGTACTTTTTATAAACAAATTCAGGAAAAAAAAAGAGTCTGAAGAAAAAATTTATATAAGCAATATTTTAAGCTGTGCTTATTTTTTTTTAAATGACAAAGTAATAAATTAAATAATTTAATACACTTTGTTGACTTATTTTAATCACATATTTTATGTGATGTTTTATAAATTTTAAATCTCTGAATATTTAATGGGTTGGTCCAGATTATCATATTTTACCTAAAATAAAAAGATAATTAGTGCTTCATTTTATATAAGAAAATGTGACCATTTTGCAATGCATTTGTTTCCAGTCTCCTTCTCCGTTGGTGCTTAAGTATTTAACACAACACAAAAATACTTGCTCATATTCATCATTCTAACATTTTTATTTTGACAAAATGGGACTTACAAGAATTTAGTGGTTCCATTTATCAAATAAAAAATTTAAATATATCAAAACAGAAAGACATATCAAATATCACAATTAACTCTAGGGTATTCCATATTTGTATTTATGTGAGGGTGTTTATATCCATGTGTATGTATATATTTTGCATTTCAGAGACTAATATACAAAACCTTATTGTCATAAGAACTCTTAGAATTAGCCAGTAGGAGAATATAACTTCATTTCTTTGCATGCATATTCATGCATATTAAGAAAATATTTTTCCAATTTCAAGCTTCTAGAGAGACTTTAAATCTTTAGTTATTGCATCCGGGGAGAAACTCTAGTGTGAAATGAAGTCTCCTCCCCTCCAAATGTACTGATTTCATAAGCTTTGCAGAAACTCATACTGTCTTATTCTTGATATTATAAACATGTTTGAAAATAAGGAGTCTGCAGAGCTCTCAAAAAAACTATTATTCCAATAACAAGTCTTGATACCAGCACAGAAAAAGGAAAGGAATAGTTGACTCTCTCTTGGTATTGAGTAAGAAAGCCTTTATTGTAAGAGTACTTCTAATTTTAATGGAGAATCACTAAGGCTGAAAGTTTGAACCCTTTTCCTATTCACCTAGTTTGCGATTATGATCAATTTCATTTAAATTGTCTTTTTAAACTCTAGTGCTAAATGGTGCATAATTACAACTAAGCCACTCAATTGAGGCTGTTACACACAGGGCTCAAGTTACCATGTGGTACAAAGTTAATTATTTTAAATCAGTAAGTTCTGTTTATTATTCTATTTGCTACCTCACCTTTATATGTGCAAAAGTTTTGCTTAAAATGTTCTATCATAAAGTCTTAATCTTTTTTCTTATAATAATATGATTTTTTTCATATTATTATATATAATTTTTTCAGGAATTCTGATGCTTTATTATATTATTATAAGTACAAAATGTTCACCTGTTGTCTTGAAAAGTCAGAACTTTTCAATTTCTTCATATCAGTTATATCATATTTATAGAGCAAATGGACACATCAGTTTATTTCTATAGTGAACAGGTAACCTTATACATTAGTAATTCTATTACTGTGTTCAATATTTGTTATTGGATATTGAAAATAAATGAATTTAATGGGAATGAGACAACTTTGTCAGCCTTATGTAGAAATGTCTTGGATATCATAAATAACACATATTCAGGAAAATATTATCCTGATTTTCCCAGAAACTGACATTTCAGAATGATAAATATCTTCCTATGGGGACTACATGAGTTACATAAACATTCAGGAATGATTGTTTCTCCTCCTGTTATTGCCAAATATTTTGGGTTAATGTAATATAAATCAATATAAAATCTATGATAGAAAAATATAAGCTAGCAGTAGTTATAAAAAACACTAAGATTTTTGTTCAGTGCTACCTTAAGAGCGTTTTCATGTAAATGTACTCAAATTATATTTAATATCTTTTTTAAGGATAACAGATAAAAATATTCAAAAGATGCCAACTGTTTTGAAAATGGGATATTAAAACAACAAATGTTATAATTTCAATATTAATATTAAAACTTTTAGATTAAAAATTAAAGGTGATATATACTTTTTTGTTTTAAACTATATTGTACAAAATAAACAAATATGCCTTAAAGATTTTCTCAAGTATAAAGTTAACTTATAGTTTCTCCTATGTAGGGGTTGTCTAATGAACCTCACAAATGCACTTTCTGGTTTAGTTTGAATAGTCAAGCATAATACATAAAGTAATGTGGCAATTGCTAAGTGTGTTGAGATAATTGAAATTTGCTTTTATAGACACAAACTGTTGACCTTTCAAGAAGTTGTTGATGGGATTCTACCAGCCCTTAATGGTATAAAAAGAGAACACTTTCCCTTTCCATTTACCCTGTTTATTTTTTAGCAACATGAAAAAATAACTTGCATAAAATGAATCGATTTAACTATATTTTGGGTGTTTTATTATATAAGGCAAGAAGAAGATATTAAAATATTATTTCTAAAGCCCTCTAAAATCATCATGAAATATGAATAAAACCAAAAGTATTTCATTTACCTGCAATTGAATCAAATATTGGTCTACAAAAAGATAAAAGTTTGAAGATGAACATATATTGTTTTTTGGGCAAATTCTACCAATTTTATCTTGTACAATAAGAAAAACAGTTCATCTGAAATTCAAATATTTCATTTTTGTAATGTGCAAGTCTGCCCCACTTTTCCATGCAGATTTTCATGGGAAATCACATGCTTGGAGTCTCCAACACCCCAATGACAACCTTCATTTAAAGACATAAAGAAAACCTTTAAATCTGTCCTTGCTGTTCATATGACATTTATAATGATTTTAAATGATCGGATTTAATTAATCTTTGTCCTAGAATATAAATTGCTGCATTTATTAATAAGCTATTTTTACTGAATAGGTTTCCATTATTTCCCAACATGCTTAAAAACAACTGCTTGAATAAGACCTTCCCACAACTTCCCAGCAGTAATTAATCTTTTGCTCCTCTTTTCTTTCAAAGAATTTTTATTAATCTTAATTATAGTCCTTATGGGAATAGGTCTCACTAGTTAAGCCTTTCGATGGAAGGAACCTTCTATTTAGACATATTTGGATACTCTAGGAATGCTTTCACCTAATAGATGTGCAGTAAATGCTTACTAAATTGTATTGCAAATTAAGATCCTGCTTCTCTGGAAAGACTTCTGCAAAAACTGAATACTTTCTAATTACGTCAATGCATCAATGTTTTCAGCTGCACTAGACAGAAAAGCTTACACTCATAAAAACATACATGCATGAATGAATAAACAAGAAATAATGTGCCTTACTCATTTTAAGGTAAAAATAAGTTATTAATATTCAGAAATTTGTTGATCAGTGATGTAAGAGGAGATGATGTTTCTAGAATAGAATTTCTAAACCTTAACACCAGTAATATTTTGTGCTGGATAAATCCTTGTTGTTTGCAGTGTTCTACACTTGAAGGATGTTTAGCAGCAGATGTCTATGACATCCTTCAAGTTGTGACAATCACAATGTCCTCAGATATTGCCAAATAGCCTTAGGGGACAGAATTTGCCCTACTTGAGAACTACTAAACTAGGAAAAGGAGCCATTGATCAATTTATTGTCTCAAAGTTGAGTTTTCTGACCAAATAAATTTCCCTTGAGCTTAGCAAATGACTAAATGGGCCAACTATAGAATTTTATAAAGCAAAGTCATAAAGAAAGGAGAAATGGAGGATTGCCCTTATTTCTAGTCACATAGATTATGGGGATTAAAGATAAAGAAAATGTGCCTTTGCAATATGAATTTCAGCATGACCTCTCATGGAATTTTGGTTCATAGGAAAGAGACTCATTAGTTGGGTTGGCAGATGTCTAAGGATAAAAGCACTTTTCCCACATAAGTTTTGGAACATTAGGAAAAGACTGCCTTACACACTGTCCACCAGTATCTGTGTGTGGCCACATAGAGGCAGTAGTAATCGAAGAATTCAGCTTACTCAAGTTCCTTTCTATTTTTTCCCAAAGTCTATGAAATTTGAGAGTAGAAGAGTGTGGCTAGGTAGGTAACCAATGGGTATGTCACCACATCTGTCTATATAAGAAGAGTTAGCGTAGACGATTAGTCAACACCACCCATCTCTGCCCTCAAAAGATCTGTAGGGAGAAAAATAATCTTATATCAATACTGGAATAAAGGAAATTAATACATTGGCAGTAACTTCTTGGTATCTCAGAAAAGAGAAATTCACGGAATGATATCTAATTTGATATTGGGCAGATATCATAACATTATAGATTTGGATTAGTGAACACCCTGAGGTGAGAGTCTTGAAGCAAATTTTGATGAACACTTGGATAGTCTTCTCAAATCAGCTCTGTTATGTAGTTCCCATTCTTATGGCCCAGTAGCAGTTAATTACTGGGAAAAAGAGCTATATTTCATTTGCTTATTCTCAGTATTTCTTAAAGCAGGGACACAATTTACAGATACCTGGTAATCTCCTGCCATCTAGTCCCCTGGTAAAAAGTGGTGTAACATGGAGTTAGTCAGTCAGGTTCTTTGTTTTGTGAATTCAAGGAATGAAATCCACAGATACAATGCATTTCCAGTAGGGGTCTCCTTGTGGTGGGCCATTGCTAGGAGTAAGGGTAAGGGTAACTAAGGAAGGGCTGCTGTGGTTGAAACTGTAAGGAGCAGAAACAGGTATTCTAACTCAGAAGTCAAAGTGATTAAAGCTGACAGGTAGTAGCAAGTCACAGGACATCTTCCAGACCTGATGTATGTTTTTCAAGTTGGCATGATATTTTTCTCCCCTCCCTTCCTCCTCTAAGGCTCTTATCCTTGCTGTCTATGGCAGATCTATCTTCCCGCCTCAGTGGTACACCCAGGTGGCCTTGATGGTCATTTAATAAAAATTCACCAACCGAAATTCAAAATTAAATAAATGAATAAACAAATAAATATAAAACACAAAGGACATTATGTTGTTTCAGTTTTTATGCTAAATGGAGACAAGCAAAGAAGCAAATGGCTTTTGAGTAGAGACCAAGGAAGAGACCAAACTCAATCAGAGAGGAAACTAGAACATTCCCTGGGAAATACTAGGACTTACAGTATATTCTCTTTAGATTTTAGCTGCAGTTAACTCAAGATTTTTATGAATGTCTCCTTGAAAACATATATCTCAGATAAATGTACAATATAATATATACATACATATGGATATATCCATTCACATATACACTCATATGTGTGTATGTACATATATAAGTATGCTATATATGTAGCAATATAATAAATAACTACTCTGTCATATATTTCAACTAATTATTGACATGAAAATTTGAAAAAAAGAAATGCCCAATTAATAAACCTGGATGGTTTGGAAAACCTCCACACACACATACAAATAATGCAAGAAGAGTTTGAAGTCACACTAAAATTCCAGATTAAAAAAAAAAATCTAGATAAAGGGAAAAACAAGCAAGGTATGTAGATGGAAAAAAAAGTGGCAATTTTAACATTTAGTTCTAGTCAGAAAAATAGAAACTATTTTGGGAGATCTGATCTGGAGGGATTTAACCCAGAAAATTACTTACAAATGCACTGAAGGACAGGTAAGATAAAATAATAAAGGTGATAGCTAGTAGAAAACAAGGAAGAAATGGATAGCTGTGTAAAATTCAGGACTTGAGTATTCAGTATCCCACTCAAGGAATTGAGTCCATAAGCTTTGCTTATCTGCAGGCACAGTCACTGGTGGTGGTGCAGGTCTATGTAGGGATCTAAGGAGACTGGGATGGAGTCACTAAAGAAATAAAACCACTGCTAAAGTTGAACTGCCCTAGGGACACCACCCATCTCTGCCAGGATTTCAGGTATCTGTACAGAGTGCATGGCCTTCCAACAATCCCAAGCCACTATCTACAAATGCAAACTTGTCTGGTCTTTCCTGCAACTGCCAGGGGAAGATATGAAGGGGAAGAAAATTAGTAAGGGAGGCTGAAGAATGTAATTTGCTGGTCCCAACGGAGTAAGTGTGGGCCTGGGAAAATGATCAGTAAACATACACTATTTCATTGGATAAACTTTTGAAGCTCTGATACAGGAAATGGTTTAATTTTTTATGATTTCTTGCTTTTCAAAAACACCTTTTCTAACAAGGTAACTACTGATCTTTTGGGATATGATACCTTATGCCTTAAAGCAGAGGCTAGCACAGATCAGTTTTGCTAGACTGAGCTTTTGATCCTTTTTTTCATTATTAATTAATTTGTCCACACATCCTGTGAATATTTACTACCTACTGTGACCTAAATAGTGATCTAAGCAGACTGCAGGCCTTATATTAGTACAAGACAGACCTGTTACATTTCCAAAGCCAATTCCTAGTTGTCTATATTCCCTGTTTCAAGTTCTTTTCTTGATATTTTCACTTATCTCACTAAATCAGTCATTAAACTACATCCCTTCCACAAAAGTTTCTAGTCAAAAATTTCAGTGAGCCTGAGGTTGCAAAATTCAATAGTAAATTTTCAATCCTCAACTTGTGTGACTTTTGGCAATGTAATTTATTTTCCCCCTACCAGGAACCTTTTTTTTTCACTTGTCTTCCAAGAAACCACACTTTTAAGGTGCTTCTGTGATGTTGTCAACCATATCTTTTCAAATTCTTTCTTTTAATTTCCCTGACCTTAAAATTTTGGTTTGTGCAAGTAATTCAGCCCTTTATTCTCTTTTCTGCTTTTTATGCATTTAGGGTTGTGTGTGTGTGTGTGTGTGTGTGTGTGTGTGTGAGAGAGAGAGAGAGAGAGAGAGAGAGAGAGAGAGAAATCTCATTAGGTCTAATGATACCAGATACCATTAATTTTCTCCTACTTTCCAAGTTAAGCCTGCGCTCTGAAAAATGGTCACATTTATTCAACTGCCTATTTGATCTATGTACTCAGTTTGAAAAGAAATGTTTCAAATGCAGCACATTCAAAACTGCCCCTTAAGGCTCAAACACCCATACCCTTTGTCTTAGTAAATGACAACTCCACTCTTAAAGTTTCTCAAAGACAAATACCCTGAATTTTCCCTCAGTCCTGTCTTTTTGATGCTTCACATATTGTTGGCTTCATCTTCAAGATATACTCAAATGCTAACAGTTTCTTACTTGTCCCCATTATTATCATAGTCAAACCATCATTTCCTTGTGGATAATTACTGTGATCTCCTTTCTGGTGCCTCCACTTTTATCCTTTCCTCTCTATAGTTTTTTTTTTTTTTTCCCTCAAAGGAGAAAGCAATGCTCTTATGATATATCATATTACATGAAGCCTCTGCCCAATTACCTGCAATGGAACATTTGTCACTAAAAGCAGAGACAAGATTTCTTACCATGGACTACAAAGTGTCAAATGGCCTAGTCTCTAATTCTCTCTGACTTTACCATATATAATATTTCCCTTTACATTCTCGGTTCCAACTTCCCTGGTAGAAATTGCTAGAATGAGATAGTCTTCAACCTCAGAGACTTTGCACTTGCCATTCTTAGCTTGAAATCTCCTCTCATAGAGATACACATGCCTCATTCCATCAGTTTTATCAGGGATTTTGCTCAAATATCACATTCTTAATGAGGTTTTTCCCTAGCTAAAGTTTAAAATTGTGTTTAAAATTGATGGTAATCACCAATGGAGACACCGTCTTCTTTTCTATCATGGTTTTCTGTATAACTGACAAATAATTACTTATAATTTTATATGTGTATTGATTTCACATCTTAATATCTCTTCTTTCTTTTGCCTATAGAGTGTTTCCTGTCATATATTCAGATTCCAAACACAGTGCCTACTACCTAATAAACAGTGATATTTGCTAAATTGGTCCAAGGATCTGATTTCTACATAAAATAGCAAAAGTTAAAAAATCACATTTTTATTGAGGAAAAATAACATTAAGATTTCCTGAATTGCTTGGCCCACCTATAATCCCACCTGTAATCCCAGCAGCTGCAGAGGCTGAGACAGGAAGATTTTAAGCTCAAAGCCAGACTGAGCAATTTAGTTAGGACCTAAGCAACTCAGTGAAAGGTTATCTCTAGATAAAAACATTAAAAAAAAGGGCTGGGGATGTGGCTCAGTAATTAAGCATCCTTGGATACACAAACACACACACACACACAAAAAAAAAAAACCTCCAGAATTAATTATAAAATAAATTTCCATTCAAATGTAATTAAAGAATTAGCCATTCCTTCGGTTTCAATTTTTTCTTATTTAGAGTTTGAAAATTTCCATTTTATTTAATACTCAAGGTTTTAAGTCTACTTAGATAAACATAAGTTTTGAGTTAAAAAGTGATCTATAGATGATTAAATCTAAGACACTAATTAGATAATTTAAAATTAGAGAAAACCTGAGCTAGAAGGATATCTAACTAATATCTTACTATGGGGTCACAGAACCATCAAGAAAGAAAATATATATATTATGGATAACATAATTTTTAATGTATCCCACTTTTCATTTTCTTTGCAACATACAATAGTCTTGTGACAGTATTTTGCCACTAGAGAACTTTGTAGACTATTCTTTTCTTATAATTATGCACACAGATTTTATATAGCACTCTTTTATTCCTCTCAGACTACAATAACAAAATACCATAAACTAACTAGCTCACATAAAAAGGTATTTATTGCTCATATTTGGGATTCAGAAAAGTCCAAGATAAGGGCATTGACAATTCTGATTCTGGTAAGGTCTTGCTTACCTATTAATTCTGGCTATCCTCTTTTGTGTGTGGGTGTGTATGTGTGTTCTTATATGGTGAAAAGGGGCTCTTTGTAAAGGCACTAATCCCATTATGAGGGTTCTGTCATGACCTAATGATTTTTCCCAAACTCCAAAATCTAATATTATGGTCTTTGGTGAAGTGTTTGAAATTCCAACATATAAATATTAGGGGGGACAGAAACATTCGTAATATAGCATGAGTGTTCTCAGTAATTTAATGGAGGAAGATCAATCACATATGCATCTCATGCATTGGTGATATAATCTAGTTAATGGTGACTGAGTACTGTGACTTCATTCGTTAAAAACAACAAAAAGTTCTAAAAATATACTCATTGCCTGTACTAAAAGGAAATGAGGATAAAGAGTTAGAAAATCATAAAAATTTTAAATTATTGGTCATTTAAATTTTTTAGTACTATTTATATTCAAAATTATTTCAGTATTTGTAATTATGTATTTGAAAAACCCAAAATCAGTATTCAAAAATCAAGATTTAAATGATTATTTTCTTTTCCTAAGTAACATTGTTTTGATTAAAGATATCTGATAGCAACTTAGATAATCCTTTGGATGAATGTTTAAATTAAAAAATCTAAACTTAATTCATCATATGTGAGAAAGACTGCTAAACTACACACGAAGAGGACATGGGAATTGCCAATGAAACTATCTTTACTTCAAAAATCAGAAAACGTTAGAATACACAGAAATGTAAAATGTGTAGAGGCCTGAATTGTGCCATGCCAAAAGATACGTCTACGTTCTAACTCCAATACCAGTGAATGTGAACTTATTTAGGGAGAGGGTCTTTGTAGATATTAAATTAAGAGTTTCAAAAATAAGATTACCCTGAATTCACTGGGTGTCCCCTGAATCTAATGATAAGTATATTTATAGAAAGAAATGCCACAGAAACAAAAGAGAAGGGCATCTGGAACAAAAAAAAAAAAAAAGGTTGAAATTGAGAGAGAGAGATACAAGATAAAGAATGCCTGGAACCACCAGATGCTGAAAAGAAAAAGAATAAATTCTCCCCTAGAGCCCAGTGACAGAATATTGTCCTCCAGGACTCTCAGATAATTCATTTCTGAATTTTGTTTTTGATTCCTTGTTGTGGGTATTGAACCTGGGACATTGGCCTTAAGTATATTAGTAAGTACCTTACCACTAAGCTACACCCCAGTCATAAATATTATTGTTTGAAGTCAACTAGTTTGAGAAAATTTATTAAGTAACACACACACACAGTATTATGTGTGAAAGAATTAATATAATGTTCATTCATTTAATGGATTAATATTTCTTAATAGAGATCAATGGTTCCTTGGAATAAATTGGGGAATAACCTTATGGAACAGGTAATAGTTTTTACTGGGTCATAAATAATGAATAGAGTTAACCAAACAGGATATAATAGAGGATATAATAGAGAGGGCTACATATTAAATCAACTTACAGGACATTTTTAAAATGACAAATGAAATACTTTAAATTGTCAACATTGTGTAAGGTCAATGAATATGTAAGGTCAACGAATTTTTATTATAAGATCAATGAATCTTAAATCTTTCTTAGGCATTTATTTCTAAAGACCTTAAAAATGAGCAGAGATCACTTGTATCAGACACAAAACAATGCTAGACATTAAAGTGGAAAAAGCAGATATTATGTAAGACTATCGCAATAGGGAAAAAGAAACCTCAGCATAAAAGTACACTCACTTCCAAATACAACACGAGTAAATAAGAGTTTATAGCCAAAGAGCAGGGTGAGAGTCAGTAGATAAAAACTTACAGAGAAAAAACATGAGGCATAAGGAGAATTCTGGCTAAATTGACTTAACATGATACTTGCCCAAGGCACACAGTGTGAGTGGATACCACCTGGAGTGTGGTGGAGAATGAGGAGGCCCAATGTTTGAAAATGATCAGACCTGGGGAATAGAGGATCCTTGGAAAACTGATTTAGGAGGGTTCTTGACAAATCTGGATATTACAAAGAATTCCATGAATGGGACTAGGAGAAAGTTCAGGACCTAACTAAAGTTTGATCAAGCAAAGACTCCATTTAAAAGAATAAATTTAAAATTTTAAAAGGAGTGCAATTCTTCATTTAAAACTGTCATTAAAGTTTTACAAAGTTCATAATGAAATTTTAAATTTCACATAATATTGTGGCCTTTAAGGTCAATAGAAATTATATAACTATAAGAAATTTCTACACTCGAGCCCAAACCTTCCTCCCTTCAAAGTTTTATTCACTTTTAGCGTATTTATGTCCCTGTTTTGAAAGAATAGCATCGTAAAAATTCCTTAATATTTGGTAATTGGTCTAGTTTATTTTCTTTTTCTTTCTATTTCTCTTTGAATTGTCTCATTTTATCATGCAAAATGCCTGGTTTATATTCTTCTAATCATATCCCAAGATCTAGAGGATGGTAATAAAAATGCACAACTTAAATTAAAAAATAGGACATGACAATTAATATTAAAATGGATTCTAAGTGTTGTTTGTCTCTGTTTATTGCCAGAAACTTTATGCATTTATTACAAATATTTATACTTTAAAAAAATTCTTTTTGACATCTTACTTTGAAGGAAATTTACTGATTTTAAACACTCTTGGGGACCAGAATACTAAAGGATGGTTGAACTGAAAACAATTAAGAAAAAGCAGACTCAGGAAAACTCTCTGCCTTCTCTTTATTTGCCTAAAGTAGCACATGGATTTGCAAAGAGAAAAGGTATCCTGGCTCCCTCCTACCAGGGAGAAAAAAGGTTTACTAATGAAAACAAATTTTGACCATTATTATCAGGAGAAGGTATCAAAGAAATCTATACTAATATGGTTTGTTATCTATAATTTATCTGTTCTTTACTTGCTTCCCCAAAATTTGCTGCCTCTAAAGACTCAAGAATATTTTCCCTTGTTTTGTGACTTCTCCAAAAATTTACTATTGAAGAACAAAGGTTTAAAATACTACATAAGCAGGAATTCAAAGCCACCTTGTTGAGAACTACTTATTTCCCTTGTTTTTTTTTTTTTTTGCATATATAAAATTTATATGTTATAAGGGCACAAAGTTGTGATACCTTTCTTTACGTATCATGAAAGTCATGGATAAAACTCCTATAATAAAATGCAGGTTAACAAGACAGAAATGTAAGAAACTCACTTGATCAGAGTCTTACATGGCATGGAAGTCTATGGAAATAGAGACCTCAAAACTCAAGAAAAAAAAATGACTAGATTTGATGAAGAATGGGCAAGCATGTAACAGTGTAACTGGTGAAAGGACATAACCTAATGGTAATGGACTGAAGGAAAACTCTTCTGACTCAGATCTGTTTGTTCACTGATGAAATGCTTATACTTGGAAAATAAGAATTGATAAGAACATCATGTTTACTAAAAAAATTTAGGTGATTCAGGTACAAGGAAGGACTTTTATAGAGAGTGAAGGGACATGCAGTAGGAATACCATATTGGCAGGAAGGCTACCTGCTGATCCAGGACATGAGTGTCTTCTTGTTCTCCCATCTGGCAAGAATAATACACTTAGCCTTGACCTCCTGGAGTTAGTTACAAACATATTACTTTTCTACAAGTTAAACATTGCAGTAGTTTGCATGTTTTGTATTGTAAGGGTCCGGCGGAGCGTCTGAGAAAGAGACCACACAAGAGACTGACTTCATGCAATTGGCAAGGGGAGATTTATTGGGGATCCATTCCAGTGCGCTGGGGCTCCGTGTTCACTCAAGAAGGGAGAGCAGCCCAGAGCCCAGAGCAGAGGTTAAGCAGAGCTTAAGTACACTTTCTGGAAAGGGCGGTGGGCTTTGCATATATCAGAACAAATCATCATGAGGCGTGGGGAAAATTGAACAACAACTCTGAGACGTGATTAGCACATTCATTGGCGGGAACAGGTCTGGTGGGGGTGATTGGTCATTCCTAAGCGGGTTACACATTCAAACTGATTGGTTCGGGCCCTGTGACAAACTGCACAGGACCCTAGGCTAAATGGCCAGTAGGGCATTGTTTTAACTATCTCAAGAATTTCAGGTTCTGGGTGTAACAGAGGAGCTTAATAATACCTAATCTTTTACATTCAAGCTTTCCAGCTTAGAAACTTTACCCTTTCAGTATCAGTTGATGAACAGAATTAAAGCATAAGGAAGAGCATTAGACATTGTGATGGTATCTGAAAGTTAGCAGATGTTCTGGATTTAGCAATTCTAAGTAAATACTATTTAGCAGTTAACATCTTAATCATTTTGGTGTGGCTTTTCTTTAGAATTTAGGGTGTTGGTAAAGGGAAAGGAAATAAAAGTAATTCTGCCAAGGATAACTCTCAAAAAAGCGGTCAGTGGTACAGAGATCTGTGTGTGTTTAGGTTCTGGTTTTCTTCATGTAGCATTCTTGCCTTCCGAATATGGATAGAGACCCCTCTGGAAGCAGAGTCTTTGAGCAAAAAATAAGAGTATTATTCTAAGTTTTGCTTTGGTGGAAAGAAGACCTAGTTTTTATCTTCTACTTTAGAGAAGATGAATTCTGGTTTCTATGACTTGTTTTTTTGAAAGCAATATATACAGGAGAAAAGCTGGTGGGCTTAAGGTCACCTGACCTTGCTCCTGAGGGCTTTACAATTTCCTTTAGCAAAAAGTACTAGTCACACTTTGGGGTAGTGTTTTGAATTCTTGCAATGTTAGTAAACTAATTGTTTTTCTCTTGATAATCTTCTCTTTTTATAGGAATTCATTCTGAGAACCTATGATGGTTGAAGAAAAGATAAACTACTTTCTTTCCTTTGCTCAACCTTGGGTCAAATGAGTGAATTATTTTAATTAAATGGCAAGTATGATTTGGAACAGCAAATGCTTTGGGATATTTGCAGGTATGACATTTAATATATACTATGAAAGTATCTAGCATAAGTAGAGAATCGCATGAAGCAAGAATAGGATAATGAAAGGCAACATTCTCTTCAATACATTCCACTTCACCATTCAACAAATCTGTATTTTAAAAGCACTAAAGTAGAGATGATCTATACTTGTGAATAAGATAAACTTGTGGGATTATGTACAAAATTTGGACAAAAGCCTGAGTTATTTTATAATTCACAAAGAAAAGGACTTTGCATTTAGTTTAATGTATGCTCCTCGTACAGACTGAAATTTTGCCATCATATTTCAAGATGGAAACAAATTTCAATTACTCTTGCAATTTTATCTAAAATGTAAAACAAACAAAACCTAATTTTACTTTCCCCATACCTATTTTTAATTCCTTATTTAGGTGACAGAGACCAACAAACTACCTAAATAATGCTCTGCTGTTAACTTTCTTTAATACGCCAAATCAGTTTAATTACAGTTTCTATAAATAATCTATGCAAAATACTTCCCTGAACAGAATGCACTTTTCCTTCTGTGTGTGGCACATTTTAATACTTAAAAGCATTAGAACAGATGTTAGGTGCCTGCTAAACTTGTTTTCAGTTTTCTTTTATTTATATGTTAATGAGAATTTAATTACTTCATGAATACTTAAACAACCTGAGGGTGCCTGATATCATTAGCTTGAACATGACAAGCACCTCAAGTGACCACATGGGAAGACAAAAATTGCTTTTAGTTTACTTGAAGACAGAAAGATGAATTCATTTCACCCCCTGCTATGTTTTACCTGACACACAAAACTGGAAAAGCACAGACTCAATCTTGCTTCAATACAAGTAGAAGAATTTTAGCAAAGCACTCAAGAGCATAAATTCCTCCTATTTGGTTTTACTTCGATGTCTTTTAATAACTACTATAGCTATATTCTGCTTTAAAATCTTATTTCAGTACAAAGTATTCTGTTAAAGTAAGTCACTCTATTTTATGTATTATTTCTATGGCAATCTTAGTAGAACTATGAACGTTTTAAACTTTATTTATGACAGTGAAAATTTCTCGATTTAAATACAATAAAAAGGTTATATTTTGTTAAACTGCAGGAAATCATTTAACATGAATAACACCTGTAAATCTTCACATACTATTTTTATTATCACAAATGGCAAAATGAATATAATTGTGCTAATAATATTTGTAAAAAATTTTAAACATTTAAATAACTATTGTTGTGGCTCGGGAAAATAGAACCCTCCACCCCAATATAACATTTTTGATAGAGTGAGCAAATGGATCTAAAGAAACCTAAAAAGGTTTAAAAGCAATATCAAGATGAAGGACCCTCTAACCTTTCTTGCTCCTTTCTCATCAGACTTTGCAGAAACCCCTTATTTGTAAAAAGACTAGATTACCAAGAGGGGCACAGTTTCACTCAACTCTTACCCTGAAATCCAATTATTTCTCTCAGGATACACTGAGGAATATAACTATATTAGGAGGGGCTTCCTTGTGTCTCAGGGCACTGACCTACAGTGAAGCTGAGGCAAACATGGAGGCCCTCTCTTCACCAGATTCTTGGAATCATGACAGAAAGATTTCAGATATGTTGCTCATGTTAGCAGGTACTAGTGATAAGAAAAAGATACACTTGTACATTTCTGGTGGGACTGCAAACTGGTGCAGCCAATTTTGAGAGCAGTATGTAGATTCCTTGGAAAGCTGGGAATGGAACCACCATTTGACCCAGCTATTCCCCTTCTCAGACTATACCCAAAATACCTAAAAAGAGCATACTACAGGGACACAGCTACATCAATGTTCATAGAAGCACAATTCACAATAGCTAGATTGTGGAACCAACCCAGATGCCCTTCAACAGATGAATGGATTAAAAATGTGGCATTTATACACAATGGAATATTACTCAGCACTAAAAAATAACAAAATCATGGCATTTTCAGGGAAATGGATGGCACTAGAGCAAACTATGCTAAGTGAAGTTAGCCAATCCCTAAAAAACAGATGCTGAATGTCTTCTCTGATATAAGGGAGGTGACTCAAAACAGAGTAGGAAGGAAGAGCATGAGAAGAAGATTACCATGAAATAAGGAAAAGAGGAGGGATGGAAAGGGCGGCAGAAGGGGAAATGCATGGAAGAAGGAAGGAGACCCTCATGGGTTCACAAAATACATATACAATGTTGTGAGGGGGAAGGGAAGGGGGGAGAGAGAGAGAGAGAGAGAGAGAGAGAGAGAGAGAGAGAGAGAGAGAGAGAAAGTGTTAGAGTAGAATGGGTAGACAATAGGGATGGGAGGGGAGGGGAAAGGAGGGGGCAATAGGGAGGGCAGCAGAATACAACTGACACTAGGATTGCTGTATGTATACACATGGATGTATAACCATTGGGATCCTGCAATCTGTACACGTGGAAAAATGAGAATTCATACCCTATTTGAATCAAATGTATGATATGTCAAGATCATTGTATTGTCTTGAACAACTAATAAAAAAAGAAAGAAATTATACCAAAACAAATAGGATGAAAGACTAATAATAAGAAAAATATTTAAGTTTTAGTTAAATTGAAAGAAACACTAAATCTCTCTTGGGAAAAAATAATACTGGGGAAAGATGGTAGAATAGAGGCATCCAGTAGTGATCAGTTCCTCTATATTATAGAATTAAAGTAACATGTATGTAACTGTATGTGGAAGTGAGTGGCCATGGGTGAGCAATGAAATTTGACAACAGAGAACATGAAATCTAGTCCAGAGACGAGGGAGAATTTCTCCCTAGTTTCTTTCTGTAAAAAGTGTAGAGTGCAACTGCAAGGAGAGAGAGGATGGCACTTCCCTCTGGAATCAGTGATTCAGTGACTTGTTCTACGTGACTTGGAGAGTCATAAATCCTGTGTGTTTTCCTGCAGGAGCTAACTCTGAAGATGCCAAGATCACAGATAGCAGATTGCTTGGTTCCTGAAATCCACTCTCCAACACAAAAGTCAATGTTTTACTTGTTTGCTTGCCCTCAGAGGCAACTGGGACTCTGCCATGGCTTAGGCATTTGCCACACCTTGGGAACACAGACTAAAATCCTCTAGAGAAAACACTTGTTTCCTGTTCTGACCAAATTGGCAATAAGTTATCACCACAAATTCAGTGTTAGCCATTCACCTGCATGCACAGACTAAAAAGCTTCGTAGAGATTATACCTCTGGCATGGCTACTATTCTACTTTAATCTGTATTCATGAGAAACTCCCGGAAAAGGCCGCCACCTGTGCTAACTCATTTGAAGAGAGTTGAAAGGAGTTTCAACAAGCTTTAGCCATGACTCACTACCAATTCCCTAAAATACTCGATAGATTCCAACCTGAGAAAACCTGGAGAGATTATATCAGTATAGCCAGTGATCATCTGTCCTCACTTGTGTTTCTGAGACCCTGTCTAGGAGAAAATGTTGACTCTTTTTTTTCCTTGTACATAATATCTGTAATTTTTTAAAACTGTTTTTTCTACTTTTAGTACTTTTAACTTGTATTAATTATTTTTATTTTTAATTTGTTTTTTCTTTCTCCTTATACTCCTTTTTAAGATTTGTTTTTATTATCTGTTTCCATCTTCATTTTTCTTTTTATTTATTTTTATTTTTAGTTTACATACTTTTTTCTCTTTTGAGTGCTGAGAATTGAGACCAAGGGCACTGTGCACATGAGAAAGGTGCTCAGCCTCTAAACTATACTCCCAGGTCATCTGAGAGAAATTAAACCCATATTTGGCTGTAATTGCTCATTCTCAAATCTTGGCAGACACTTCAATTTAAGTAAAAGGGGAGTCAAAGCTCTCAGTTGTTGAGCTATCCCCAGGCAGGCATGGCTGCAGAGAGGTAGAGGGATGACTGCTAGGCAAATACTCTCTCAGTAGCTGCAGGAAAATAATAATGATAATAATAATAATAATAATAATAATAATAATAATAATAATAGCAGCAGCAGCAGCAGCAGCAGTAGTAGTAGTCGTAGTATTTTCTGACAAAGAAGAAACTAAAGTCACTATATATTGACCAAAAATTCAACAAAGCAACAAAGGGTTAAATTATACAATATATCAAGTAGATTGATTCCACAAACATCTGAAGATAATTCCATTCAACATTTGCAAAAAACACATTCTTTTTATCAGCCTATGGAATTTATTTCTAAAATAGATTATATATTAGTTCATAAAGCAAGTCTTAACATATTCAAAGAAAATCATTTTTAAAAAAATTTTGATGATTCTGATGGAATAATACTAGTAATCAACTATAGGAGAAACTGTACAAACTAAAGAAACATAGATGTTTAACAATACACTATCCAATGAACAGAGAGTCACTGAAAAATTCAGGTGGGAAATTAAAACTTTCTTTAAAAAAATGAAAATGGACACACAACATACCAGAAGCTCTGAGAAACAAGAAAGGCAATAGTAAGAGAAAAGTTTATAGTACTGAGTGCTTACAAATAAAAAAGAAAAAAAAAAGAAATTTTAAATAAATAGACTATTGATATATATTGCAAGGTCTTAGAAACTCAAAAACAAACCCAAGCAAAAGTCAGTAGAAGAAAAGAAATAATTCGGATCAGAGCAGATATAAATAGAGTCTAGGAGAATAATACAAATGATTAATGAAACTGCAAGTTGATTCTTTGAAAATATAAACAAAACTGACAAACTTTTAAGTGAGCTACACAAAGGAGAGAGATGAAACATATAAGAGATGAAAAAGGAGACATTACAACCGTACTACAAATAGTCAAAGGAGCATTTTTTTTTATATTTTTAAAAATTAAATATAGTAAACTGAAAAATATAAAAGAAATGGACAAATTTCCAGATACACACTACCTACCTAAATTGATCTAAAAGCATGTTTTTAAAAAACCTAAATAGATCAATAACATGTAATGAAGTTGAAGCAGTAATAAAAATCTCCTTGCAAAGAAAAGTCCAGGACCAAATGAATTTGCTAGTGAATTTAAAGAAGAGCTAACACCAATACCATCCAAACTAGTCCATAAAATAGAAAGGCAAGAAACCCTTTCAAACTCATTCTATGAAAACATTCTTATCCTGTTATTTAAAAACGCAAAGGATACATACAAAAATAATACAAAACTATAGACCAATATTCCCAATGAATATAATGCAAAAATCCTCTACAAAAACTTGTAAATAAAATTAAACAATATATTAAAAGGAACACACAACCATGTTCAAACAGAATTTATTCGAGAATGCAAATATACTTCAACATACACAAATTTATAAACATAAAACACACAGATTCAACAATAATAATTACATAATCATCTCTATGAAAAACAAACCTTTGATAAAATATAAAATTCCTTCATGAAAAAACTCTGAATAAATTAGGTATAGAAAATCATATCTCAACATAAAAAAGGCTATATATGATAGAAAGCCAACATCATATTGGATGGGAAAGATAATTCAAAATGTTTTCTCTAAGATCTGAAACAAGAAAATGGTGTCCACTTTCATCACTCTTATTCAATATTGTAATTAATTTTTTTTTGCCAGAAGTCAGATAAAAGAAAGAAATAAAGGCAATATAGATAGGAAAGGAGAAAGTCAAATTATCCCGTTTGCAGTTGATACAATTCTATACCAAGAAAATTGTCAGGCTACACCAAAAAAAAAAAAAAAATTTAAATTTGTAAAGTAGAAAATACAAAATCACCATCCAGAAATCAGTAACTTCTCTATATGCCAATAATGAACTTGCTGGGGGGGAAAAAAAACAGGAAAATAATTCCATCACGAAAGAGACACACACACACACACACACACACACACACACACAGACACGCATGCAAGGTATCTAGAAATAGATCCAACTGACGGTACTGAGGGAATGATAGTTTTCTGCAATGAAATTCCAGAACCCAGAAGATAGAAATTGAATACAACTCTAGCAGGTAAAAAGGACTTCAATGTTTATTGATTGGGATAATTAATATTGTTGAAATGGATATAATGTTCAAAGCAATCTACAGATACAATGCAATTACCATCAAATACAAATAACATTTTTCACAGAACTGGGAAAAGCAATCCTAAAATTCAAAGAAAAACCCAAACGATCTTGAATAGTCAAAGCACTCCTGAGCAAGAAAAGCAAAATTGACTACAGAGCCATGTTGACAAAAGCAACCTGGTAATTCAATAAAACAGAACCCTGGACCAAGGGAACAGAATAGAGGACTCAGAAATAAATGTAAGCATCTTCAACTTTTGGACTCTTCACATGGGTGCCAAAACATGCAGTTCTTCAACATTTTTTTTTTTTTTGCTGGGGGGCAGGGAAGCTTGATATTCTCATATAGAAGATTGAAGCTAGACTTTTATCTCTCCCCAGCATAAAATGGATCAAACATCTTAATGTAAGAAATGAAACTTTGAAACTGCTAGAAACATAGGGGGAAAACTTTATGATGATGGCACAGGCCATGATTTCCTGGGCAAGAATCCAATGGCTTGGCGGGGGGGGGGGGGGGGGGGGGGGGCAGCAAGAACGGACAAAAGGGATTTCATCAAATTTAAAGACTTTTGCACAACAAAAGGAAGAATCAAGGGAGTAAATAAGGGCAACCTATTGAATGGGAGAAAATATTTGCCAGCTATTCATGTGACTGGGAATTAGTATCCAGGTATTACAAAGAACTTATGAACAAAAACTAAATAATCCAATAGTAAATAGGCAAATATTTATTCTGAATAAATACTTTTTGAATGAAGTGGCATAAGTGTTATAAATAAATGAAAGATACTCAATATCTCTGGCCAGCAAAGAAATGAAAATTAAAACTACATTGAGATTATATCTTATCCTAGTAAGAATGGTTGTTATCAAATCAAAGCAAAAACAAAATAACAACAAAATAACACATAACAAGAAAAAAATCTAAAGAAATAATATATGTGAGGATAACAGAAACAACAAATGCTATTTGTGGCAAAAAAAGGAATCCTTATATAATATTGGTAAAAATAAAATTAATACAATTATTAAGGAAAGCAGTACTGAGTTTCCTCAATGAAAAATGGAGCTATCAAATGATCCAGCTATACTACTCATGAGCATATATCTGAAGGAAATGAAGTTTATATACAGTAGAGTTACTTTCATACCAATTTTTATTGTGACTTTATTAACGCAAAGCCAAGAACCTTCTTAAGTGCCTATCATCAGGTGAATGAATTTTTTAAATGTGATATATGTACATAGTAAGTATTATTCTGCCATAAAAAAATAAATTTTGTAATTTATAGGAAAACAAATGAAACTGGAAGACATCATGTTAAGCAATATAAACCAGATAGGGAAATTCAACTATCACATGTTTTCTCTTTTCTTTGAAAGATTATAAGAAGAAGGAGGAAGATAAGAAAAAGGAAGTATTGAGAAACTCTGGTACAATTGACATAACAATGTAAGTGGCAAATTTTAAAGATGTGAATAGAGGAATAACAGATATTAAATATAAAATATATTTCCCAGCATCAAATCAATGGGTGTATTTTTCTTATTATTTATATTTTCCCAGCATCAAATCAATGGGTGTATTTTTCTTATTATTTTAAATGGGGAAAACTGCTTTATACCTTAACTACAAATTCCTATAATGTAATTAGTATCATTAAAACACCTAAGTAAGTAGGGTCTTTCATGTTAGGATCCAAGTTGTTAGATATAATTTCTCTGTTATCTGGTAATAATTGCTTTGTGTGCAGATTCATAGGCAAATTTCATGTCTCTGAGTTTTGAGTCACTGTTATGCTAATGGTTTCCAAATCATATTAGAAAAGTATCTAATTTTAATTTTTTAGAAAGGCTGTGTTAACTTTGTATATATGTTCTCAGAAACATTGTATTAGAAAATACTTCCTATTTAAGAAATAAATGTTCTTGATACTTGTTTAATCCAGAATTGGGGACTCTGTAAAGAACTTTTTGAATTAGGTGTAAGGACAATTGCAAATACAATTTTATAATGGGAGGAAGGATTAAATTTCACAAAAGAGAAGAAAGACTGAGCTCAATTCTGATTTTAAAAAAACTAAAGTGCATGTGTTGGGGGATTTATAGCCATGAACCAGGATTTGGGTCAACAGGTGGAAAATTACTTAAAAAAAATAGGGGTAAGGAGGAATTCAGGCTAAACCAAACTAACAGTATTGGTAATGAAAAGTAGCCAGCATGATCAGATAGATCATATATTACCTAGGAAATGGGGAGAAATTGGAAATTTGTTTGCATATTTTACAGGGAGATTACAAATAAAGGGTAAATGAGTTCTGTCTAAACTGACTTAGGATTCTTGCTAAAACTGGCCTCTGAGGAAAAAGTTGGAAGCCAATGTTATTGTCTGGTCAAGCAGAGGGCTTAGACGACTCTGACTACAATTTCATGAAGAAAAAAAATCTTTGTCCATTGTATCTTTAAAGTATTGCTTTCATATGTTAGAAAACCAAGGGATAACAGGAACATATCTCAATATCATAAAAGTTATCTATGCTAAGCTCCAGTCCAACATAATTTGAAATGGAGAAAAATTGAAAGTATTCCCTCTACAAACTGAAACAAAACAGGAATGCCTTCTTTCACCACTCTTATTTAACATAGTTCTAGAAACACTGACCAAAGCAATTAGACAGACAAAAGAAATTAAAGGGATACACATTGGAAATAAAGAACTCAAATTAGCACTATTTGCTAACAATATGATTCTATACCTAGAATATCCAAAAAATTCCAACAGAAAATTTCTAGAACTAGTAAATGAATTTAGTCAAGTAGCAGGAATGGCTACTATTAAGAATAGTAATGGCAGCTATTAAGAATACAAACAACAATAAGTGTTGGCAAGGATGTGGTGAAAAAGGCACACTCATACATTGCTGGTGGGACTGCAATTTGGTGTAACCATTCTAAAAAGCAGTATGGAGATTCCTTGGAAAACTTGGAATGGCACCACAATTTGACCCAACTATCACACTTCTCAGTCTATACCCAAAGGACTTAAAAACAGCATAGTGTAGTGACACAGCCACATCAATGTTTATAGCAACACAATTCACAATAGCTAAACTGTAGAACTAACCTAGATGCCTTTCAGTAGATAAATGGATAAAGAAAATGTGGTATATATACACACTGAAATATTTTTCAGCAATAAAAACAAATAAAATCATGGCTTTTGCAGGGAAATGGATGGAGTTGGAGAATATAATGCTAAGTGAAGTTAGCCAATCCTAAAAAAACACATGCCGAATATTTTCTGCTATATAAGGAGGCTGATTCATATTGGGGTTGGGACAGGGAGCATGGGAAGTTTAGACAAACTCTATATAGGGCAAAGGGATGGGAGGGTGGGGTAGGGGACATAAAAAGATTGTGGAATGAGATGAACATTATTACCCTATGTACATGTATGAAGAAACAAATGATGTGAATTTACTTGGTATATAACCAGAGATATGAAAAATTGTTCTCTATAATATGAATTGTAATGCATTCTCCTGCCATATATAACAAATTAGAATTTTAAAAAAATTGAAATAAATTTAAAAAAATAGAAAAAAAAAAGTATGGCTTTTGTAAATAAGGAATGTTTTTTTAAGAATAATATTTACCAGGAAGGCTTTAAATGCAATGCAATATGCCTATACATTATTCTCATTTGTATGTATAATTATATTCAAGAAACTATTGGCATATTGCTATGGTTTGGATATGAAATGTCTCCAAAAATTCATGAGTGAAACAATGCAGGAATTTTCAGAGGTGATAATTAGGTTATAAGAGTTGTAATCTAATCAGTAGATTAATCCACTGATATAGATTAACTGAGTGGTAATGGTAGGCACAGTGTGGCTGGAGCAGGCAGGTCCCTGAGGACATGCCTTTGGGTTTTATATATTGTTCCTTGTGAGCAGAGCGCTCTCTCTCTCTCTCTCTCTCTCTCTCTCTCTCTCTCTCTCTCTCTCCTTCCTGTTTCTGTGTGCTTAGTTGCTTCCCTTTGTTACATTCTTCCCCTATAATGTTTTGCTTCACCTTAGGACCAGAGCTATGAAGTTAACTATCTAGAGACTGAGACCTCGGAGGCTATGAGACCCAAATAAACTTTTCCTGCTCTATATTGTTCTTGTCAAATCTTTTGGGTGTTAAAAAAAATGACCAAAACACATATCTATTTTACTTTTAATAAAATTTTAATAGAAAGATTTTTATACTTGATTTGCAACTTAATGATACAGATAGGTTGGTATGTAGGTAAATAGGTAGAGATATATATTGAAGGTTTGTCACACATTATAAAAGCCAACAAAGTGTTCAATACAAAGTGTTCAATGCAAAATTTATGAAGATATTCATTCCAAAATTAAGTATAATAAATAAAGGTTGTAAAAGAGAACATTTGTGAAATGAACCAGGAAGTTTTTTTTTTTTAAATTGAGACAATTAATTGCATATGAGGAACATTTTATTCTATTAAAGAAATCAAAATACATACTGGATTTTAAAAAAGTAACATAAATTTCCCAGGGGAATCAATGAGAAAAAAGGTAGGATACATGAATCAATAAGAAAAAAGGTAGGATATATGAAGAAATAAAATTATCAAAGTTGGACCTGAGAAAATGATACCCCAATGTATTACATTTTGGCACTCTGAGTACATTGAACTGAAGGATGTTGGAAGGGCCTCAGAAGTCTTTCTTTGATTTTATACTCATATAAACTAAACTTCTCTTTTTCAGTGTGTATCATAGAAATTATAAAAGACAGTCATACATTTTAGGATATTAGTCTAGTCTTCCCCAGACTTACTCAGTGTTAAGATCTGACCATTAAAAAAAATCTCTAACTATGTAGGACATTTTTGTATTACTGTAATAAACACTTGAGTTAAAGGGATTTAATAAGAAGAAAAGTTTATTTTGACTCAAAGTTCTAAACATTTCAATTTATGATTGGTTGATCCATTTCTTTTGGACATGTGCCGAAGCAACACATCATGGTGGGAGCACATGAAAGAAAGCTGACCATCGTGTGGCACTTGGGAAATAAAGAGAGACAAGAATGAACTGGCATCTCAAAATCCACTTCAAGGTTTCATTGCTGGTGGCCCAACTTCCTCCAAGTAGGCCCCACCACTTCCCAACAGTGCCATGGATGGCGGACAAAACCTTTAATACATGAGCCTTTGGATAACATTCCCCATGGAACCTATAACACTGACTCATCTTGTATGACAGTAAATCATAACATCCTTATCCCAGAATGTGTCCTGTTCTATTCCAAGAGGAAAGAATGTCACCAAGAGAAAACAAGAATTTGAAGAGACAAGTCTTGCAAAGTTTCATCACACAATCTTTTACCATTAGATCATTTCCTTTTGTCAATCACATATCTATATGGATGTCTGTTCTTCATGGAGCCATAGGATAAAATCATAGTTTTACATGGGTCTTTTTGTCTTCATTCCTGAAGGCTCGATGTAATATATAATTAAATTGATTAAATAAATGTATTATTCTTTTCTCTTTATAACCTCTTTTGTTATAAGAATGTCAGTCATACCCCTTATGATGGGTGAAGCATCTTTACCCAAACCTAGATAATAAAAATAACAAAAGTAGGGGCACATTTTTAAAAGCAAGAAAAGATATTTAAAGAAATAATAATGATAAAATTTCAAGAATTTAAGAAAAATTTAAACTACTGACAGTAAAGGCTTACAGAGTGTCAAAAAAGACTGACAAGGAAAATTACTTTAGTCACATTAGAGTGAAATTTAAATACATTGAACACAATGAGTTAAGGACAGACTTCCTTCAAAGGGAAAAGAATCTGACTGATATCAGACTTGGCAACAACAGCACCATTTGTGAGAACACATTAATAGTATTTTGAAAGTTTTGAAGCCAAAGCAACTGTGTTAGTCATTTTTGTCACTGTGACCAAAACACTTCAGAAAAACAACAGAGAAGTTTATTTGGACTCATGGTTTCAGAGGTTCAGTCTGCTGTCTGCTGAGTTCATTGCTCTGGGCCCAAAGTGAGACGAGAATATCCATGTTTGGAGACTATGGCAGAAAAGTACTGTTCCACTTATGGTAGCCATAAAGCAGAGAAAGGAGGAGCCAGAAGCCTCAGATAAATCCCAAGGGCATGCACCCAGGGATCTGTGTCCTCCCGTCACACACCACCTGCCTATAGTTATCACTTTTAGGAAACTTAAATTATTAATCCATCAAATGGATTAATCCACTGATTAAGTTACAGCTTTCATAATCTAATCACTTCATCTCTGAACATTACTGAATTAACACTGGAGATTGGAGGGCACCCATATAAAAACTGTAGCAATAACTGGAACATAAAATATTTAGGTGCTCAAATTACATTTAATGCAATAAATATATGCTTAGGTATAAAAGCTTTTAGAATATTTGAAAAAAATTTTCATTTTTAACTGTTGAATCAAAATATAAAAGAAATTAATGTAAATATTTTGATAAGAAAATATTTGATAAAATAATAACATGGTAAATTTATCCTTTTATATGCATTACATATTTATTGAATGCATAAATAAATGATTTTAAGCAGAAATGAACTCAAAGTTTAGGCTGTCCAATAATTTTTCAAGTCATCAGATTTCTTAGCCACAGCTCTGTGCCACTGTAGCATTTTTCTGTCACATTGTGTATCTCCTGATGTTCAAATGCTATACTAGGAAGGAATTTCTGCTAGCTCATTGCTTCTACATAGCCCCACAAACAATTTATATGTCTAATTAAACCTCAATCAGTTTCTGTCTTAGGAAGCAAGCATAGTACAATTGTACCCCAAGAATCCAGTAATATTGTATTTTTGTCTCTCTTCTCTAAATAACATAGAAGCAAACTTTTTGCATCAGTATTTGCAAAAAGAGACTTAGTGCAAGGTCAGCCACCCTGGAAAACAGAAGCAAGAAGCACAAATCTGCCTCCGTAGTCAGATGAAAGTAGAAGAATTTACACTAAGGGAGAGGGAAGAAGCTGCTTATTAATTGGGCAGTGAGAATGGATTTTCAGGTGAAGGCAATCATCATGCCTCTTCACAGGTCAATGTTTCTTATCTGCCCTGGATAGTTTTGATCTTGTGACTTCCAAAGGTCATTCACCAGTTGTGCTGGCTTCTTTTGTGCATGTCCATTATTTTTCACTGAGTTTCACACCATCTTTGAGTGGATTCTGGAGGCATTTCCTATAAAACAACTTTAGCACATTTTTATGTAAGGAGTTTATAGCCAGATGTGCCTGTGCCTTCACCAATGCTCGCTTGCCTTTATACAACTATTCTCCAGAGAATTAAAATAAAATACCACAAATATCCAATGAGATGTATTTTAAATTTAATGTGTTTTTTTCCTGGATCATCTTTGTCTTTTCAGAGGCCTTTGAAAGAATAATATAGAACTTGTTACATCCAGTTTCACCCTGCTGAAGCATCTGTTGAAAATTTACATCCGTCTTGCAATATATGAGATAATGTAATAGAATGAAATCATCATCTTCAAATAAGTTTTTCCCTATCATAAACATTACCACCCATGAGTGGGCTAAATATATACTTCATTAAAATTGTAGCACTCTTGCAGAGTAGCCATATATAATAAAATTTTTGAGGGATACAGAGAATCAACAATATAATTATGTTATCAAAAACTCTAATTGAAAAATTGCTCCAATTGATTAGAAGATGAATACAGACCAAAAGTAATGTAAAAATTCATTAGACCTGAGGCTAAGATAAAGTAATATTGATTTTTATTTATTTAAATTAAGATGACCATATCAATATGGAAGGTTATCATTTTTGCCACAATAACTGAGTATACCTATCTAGAGAGTTATCAGTATAAATACATTTTTAAAAAATATTTATTCCTTTTTCCAGTATTTCCTAAGGAATAAAACATACATATATTGGTTTAGTATAATGGTCTGTAATGGACTAAATTATGTTCCATCAAAATTATCTGTTGATGCTATAGCACACAATGTGACTGTATTTGAAGACAGTCTTTAATGAGGTAAGTAAGGTTAAAGTAGGGCTCAAATCCAATAGGACTGTCATATTTACAAGAAGAAAACAGCACCATTCTCTCTCTCTTTCTGTGTGTGTGTGTAAGTGTGTGTGCATTTGTGTGTTTCTTCACACAGAGAGAAAAAGCCATGTGAGAACACATCAATAAGGTTATTTCCAAGTGTGGAAGAGGACTATTATTAGAAAAGAAATTTTATATCATGTTAATATTGTAATTCTAGCTTCTATACCCGAGAAATAATGATTTTATACACTAAAATACTGATTAGGATAATATTTGGATCATGACATTATACATTTTACCGCCACATGATCTTTCTCCATTTTCTAGACTTTCTGGTATGTACAAGTATTCCTACAATAATAAAATATACAATATTAAGTGAGCAGTAAATTTTTTTTATTTTTTTTATTGGTTGTTCACAACATTACAAAGCTCTTGACATATCATATTTTATACATTAGACTGAAGTGGGTTATGAACCCCCAATTTTACCCCAAATGCAGATTGCAGAATCACGTCGGTTACACATCCACAATTTTACATAATGCCCTATTAGTAACTGTTGTATTCTGCTACCTTTCCTATCCCCTACTATCCCCTCTCCCCTCCCCTCCCATCTTCTCTCTCTACCCCATCTACTGTAATTCATTTCTCTCCTTGTTTATTTTCCCATTCCCCTCACAACCTCTTATATGTAATTTTGTATAGCAATGAGAGTTTCCCTTCATTTCCATGCAATTTCCCTTTTCTCTCCCTTTCCCTCCCATCTCATGTCTCTGTTTAATGTTAATCTTTTCTTCCTACTCTTCCTCCCTGCTCTGTTCATAGTTGCTCTCATTATATCAAAGAAGACATTTGGTATTTGCTTTTTAGGGATTGGCTAGCTTCACTAAGCATAATCTGCTCTAGTGCCATCCATTTCCCTGCAAATTCTATGATTTTGTCATTTTTTATTGCTGCATAGTACTCCATTGTGTATAGATGCCACATTTTTTTTTATCCATTCATCTATTGAAGGGCATCTGGGTTGGTTCCACAGTCTAGCTATTGTGAATTGTGCTGCTATGAACATCGATGCGGCAATATCCCTGTAGCATGCTCTTTTAAGGTCTTCAGGGAATACTCCGAGAAGGGCAATAGCAGGGTCAAATGGTGGTTCCATTCCCAGCTTTCCCAGGAATCTCCAAACTGCTTTCCAAATTGGCCGCACCAATTTGCAGTCCCACCAGCAATGTACAAGTGTACCCTTTTCTCCACATCCTCGCCAGCACTTGTTGTTGTTTGACTTCATAATGGCTGCCAATCTTACTGGAGTGAGATGGTATCTTAGGGTGGTTTTGATTTGCATTTCTCTGACTGCTAGAGATGGTGAGCATTTTTTCATGTACTTGTTGATTGATTGTATATCCTCCTCTGAGAAGTGTCTGTTCAGGTCCTTGGCCCATTTGTTGATTGGGTTATTTGTTATCTTATTGTCTAATTTTTTGAGTTCTTTGTATACTCTGGATATTAGGGCTCTATCTGAAGTGTGAGGAGTAAAAATTTGTTCCCAGGATGTAGGCTCCCTATTTACCTCTCTTATTGTTTCTCTTGCTGAGAAAAAACTTTTTAGTTTAAGTAAGTACCATTTGTTGATTCTTGTTATTAACTCTTGTGCTATGGGTGTCCTATTAAGGAATTTGGAGCCCGACCCCACAATATGTAGATCGGAGCCAACTTTTTCTTCTATCAGACGCAGAGTCTCTGATTTGATATCAAGCTCCTTGATCCATTTTGAGTTAACTTTTGTGCATGGCGAGAGAAAGGGATTCAGTTTCATTTTGTTGCATATGGATTTCTAGTTTTCCGAACACCATTTGTTGAAGATGCTATACTTCCTCCATTGCATGCTTTTAGTCCCTTTATCAAATATAAGATAGTTGTAAGTTTGTGGATTAGTCTCTGTGTCCTCTATTCTATACCATTGGTCCACCTGCCTGTTTTGGTACCAGTACCATGCTGTTTTTGTCACTATTGCTCTGTAATATAGTTTGAAATCTGGTATCGCTATACTGCCGGATTCACACTTCCTGCTTAGAATTGCTTTTGCTATTCTGGGTCTTTTATTTTTCCATATGAATTTCATGATTGCTTTATCTGTTTCTACAAGAAATGCCGTTGGGATTTTGATTGGCATTGCATTAAACCTATAGAGAACTTTTGGTAATATCGCCATTTTGATGATGTTAGTTCTGCCTATCCATGAACAGGGTATATTTTTCCATCTTCTAAGATCTTCTTCTATCTCTCTCTTTAGGGTTCTGTAGTTTTCATTGTATAAATCTTTCACCTCTTTTGTTAGGTTGATTCCCAAGTATTTTATTTTTTTTGAGGATATTGTGAATGGAGTGTTTTTCCTCATTTCCGTTTCAGAAGTTTTGTTGCTGATATACAGAAATGCCTTTGATTTATGCGTGTTGATTTTATATCCTGCCACTTTGCTGAATTCATTTATTAGTTCTAGTAGTTTCTTTGTAGACCCTTTTGGGTCTTCTAGGTATAGAATCATGTCATCTGCAAATAGTGATAATTTAAGTTCTTCTTTTCCAATTTTTATGCCTTTAATTTCTTTCGTCTGTCTAATTGCTCTGGCCAGTGTTTCCAGAACTATATTGAATAGAAGTGGTGATAGAGGGCATCCCTGTCTTGTTCCGGATTTTAGAGGGAATGCCTTTAACTTTTGTCCATTCGGAATGATGCTAGCCTGAGACTTAGCATAGATAGCTTTTACAATGTCAAGGTAAGTTCCTGTTATCCCTTCATTTTTCTAATGTTTTGAACATAAAGGGATGCTGTACTTTGTCGAATGCTTTCTCTGCATCTATCGAGATGATCATATGGTTCTTATCTTTAAGTCTATTGATGTGGTGAATAACATTTATTGATTTCCGTATATTGAACCATCCTTGCATCCCAGGGATGAATCCTACTTGATCATGGTGCACAATTTTTTTGATGTGTTTTTGTATTCGATTCGCCAGAATTTTATTGAGGATTTTTGCATCTAGGTTCATTAGAGATATTGGTCTGTAGTTTTCTTTCTTTGAGGTGTCTTTGTCTGGTTTTGGAATCAGGGTGATGTTGGCCTCATAGAATGAATTTGGAAGAGCTCCCTCTTTTTCTATTTCCTGGAATAACTTGAAAAGTATTGGTATTAATTCTTCTTTAAAGGTTTTGTAAAACTCCGCTGTATACCCATCCGTTCCTGGGCTTTTCTTAGTTGGTAGTCTTTTGATGGCTTCTTCAATTTCATCCATTGATATTGGTCTGTTCAAATTGTGTGTATCCTCCTTACTCAGTCTGGGCAAATCATATGACTTAAGAAATTTATCGATGTCTTCACTATCTTCTATTTTATTGGAATATAGGTTTTCAAAATAATTTCTAATTGTCTTCTGTATTTCTGTAGCATCTGTTGTGATATTGCCTTTTTCATCCCGTATGTTAGTAATTTGAGTTCTCTCTCTTCTTCTCTTCGTTAGCATAGCTAAAGGTCTGTCGATCTTATTTATTTTTTCGAAGAACCAACTTTTAGTTTTGTTAATTATTTCAATAGTTTCTTTTGTTTCAATTTCATTGATTTCCGCTCTGATTTTAATTATTTCTTGCCTTCTGCTACATTTGCTGTTGTTTTGCTCTTCCTTTTCTAGGGCTTTGAGATGAAGTATGAGCTCATTTATTTGTTGGTTTTTTTCTTTTTTTGAGGAATGACCACCAGGCGATGAATTTTCCTCTTAAAACTGCTTTCACTGTGTCCCATAGATTCCGATATGTTGTGTCTGTATTTTCATTTTTCTCTAAGAATTTTTTGATTTCCTCCTTTATGTCTTCTGTAACCCATTGATCATTCAGTAACATATTGTTCATTTTCCATGTGATGTAGGATTTTTCCTTCCTTCTTTTATCATTGATTTCCAGTTTCATTCCATTATGATCTGATAACATGCATGGTATTATCTCCACCCCTTTATATTTACTGAGGGTTGCCCTATGGCATAATATATGGTCTATTTTTGAGAAGGATCCATGTGCTGCTGAGAAAAAAATTATATCCATTTGATGATGGTTGATATATTCTATACATGTCAGTTAAGTCTAGGTTATTGATTATGGTATTGAGTTCTATAGTTTCTTTATTCAACTTTTGTTTGGAGGATCTGTCCAATGGTGAGAGAGGTGTGTTGAAGTCACCCATAATTATTGTGTTGTGGTCTATTTGATTCTTGAACCTTAGGAGAATTTGTTTTATGAATGTCGCAGCACCATTATTTGGTGCATAATTATTGATAATTGTTATGTCTTGTTGGTGAATGGTTCCTTTTAACAGTATATAATGTCCTTCCTTATCCCTTTTGATTAACTTAGTCTTGAAGTCGATTTTATTCGATATGAGGATGGCCACCCCTGCTTGCTTACGAGGACCGTGTGCGTGGTATATTTTTTTCCCATCTTTTCACCTTCAGCCTGTGTATGTCTTTTCCAATCAGATATGTCTCCTGGAGGCAGCATATTGTTGGATTTGTTTTTTTAATCCATGATACCAGCCTATGTCACTTTATTGGAGAGTTTAAGCCATTAACATTCAGAGTTACTATTGATATATAGTTTGTACTTCCAGGCATGTTTGATTATTTATCCTTTTTTTAAAAAAATTTAGTTTGTTTCTCCATGATTATCTTTCCCCTCGCCCTCTGTCTTTCCTGAGGCACTTCCCACTGATGGTTTTGGTTATTGTTTTTCATTTCTTCCTCCTGTAGTGTTTTGCTCAAAATGCTTTGCAATGCTGGTTTTCTGGCTGCAAATTCTTTTAACTTTTGTTTATCATGAAAGATTTTTATTTCGTTGTCATACCTGAAGCTTAATTTTGCTGGATACAGAATTCTTGGTTGGCATCCATTGTCTTTCAGTGTTTGAAATACATTGTTCCATGACCTTCTTGCTTTCAGTGTCTGTGATGAAAAATCCGTTGTTAACCTTATTGGTTTACCCCTGAATGTAATCTGTCTCCTTTCTCTTGTAGCTTTTAATATTTTCTCTTTGCTCTGTATATTGGATATCTTCATAACAATGTGTCTTGGCATTGGTCTACTGTGATTTTGTGTGCTTGGTGTCCTGTATGCATCTTCAATTTGTATATCCGTTTCCTTTTTTATTTCTGGAAAGTTTTCTGTAATTATTTCATTCAGCAGGTTACTCATTCCCTTGGTTTGAAACTCTGTACCTTCTTCTATCCCGATGACTCGTAAGTTTGGTTTTTTTATGTTATCCCATAACTCTTGGATGATTTTCTCGTGATTTTTTTACCAGCCTTTCTGAGTTGGCTAGATTCTTTTCAAGATGATATATTTTGTCTTCATTATCTGACATTCTGGCTTCTACTTGCTCCACTCTGTTAGTGATACTCTCAATTGAGTTTTTAATTTGGTTTATCGTTTCCTTCATTTCTAGAATTATTGTTTGATTATTTTTTATAATCTCTATCTCCTGATAAAGATGCTTAACTTCTTCTTTTATCTGTTTATGTAATTCATTCTCAATGTGTTCTTTCGCTGCTTGAATTTGCTGTCTTGTATCATCTTTAAGATTCCATTCCATCTGTCTAAGGTGTTCCTTGAGTTCTTTATATGACCATTTTTCTGATGACTCTAGGTCCTCCTGAATATTTAGGCTGTCCTGCATTGTTTGTACTCCTTTTCTTCCTTGCTTTTTGAAGCTGCTCACGTTACTTCTTGTTCTGTTTGACTGCTGAGTTACTGTTTACTCCTATAAATTTATTTGATGCTTGGGAGGAAAGGTATTAGAAGGGAAGGGAAGAAGTCACTGTAGCCACAGGTTTCAATGAAGTTATCTCCTCCGCCGCAGTCTGATGACGTCAGTTCTCTGCCATGGTGGTGTCTCTTGCAAATGCCGACAGTTCGTTTCCCTTTCCTGGGTGACCAATGCAACAGGTGGGTCCTTACTGTCTCTCCCAAGCCCAGTTTCAAACCTGTGGCCACTACCTATGAAGGCTCGGTAGGCATTTACCTCCGTAGGATCAGAAGGGCTGACCAGTTGTTTCAGCCGGATGGATCAGTGCTGAGTCACAGCTGTTTGTCTGCGGGAAGCAGGCGAACGGGAGCTTGAATTCAGCCGATCCGGGCTCAGTGTGTGTTCTGAGAGGCCCAGACTGTTTGCCCCAGATCCACGTCAGCTCAGCATTGCCTAGTGATCCTCATATGAATGTTTGTATGGTGCATGAAAATCCACACCACAGAATCTGAAGATACATCTTGGACAGGTGCCAGTACTGAACAACAACTGAGCCACATGCTTATTTTCCTCAGTCAGTGGAAACATGCTGAATTATAACTTCTCCCAAGATCCCGGAGCCTAATATTTAACCCCTTCCGGCCCTCAGAGGGAACCGGGAAGACTCATAAGCAGTAAATTTTTAAAATATTTAAGCATTTCTGTTGTTTTAGACACCTAGACCTTTGTATTTTGATATGGGAGCCATAGAAGACTAACATAGTCTGGTTTATGTTCATACACATGCATACAGGTGCACGTACGTGTGCGTGCGCGCACACACACACACACACAGTAGATTTTTTAAAACTTTTTAATCTTTGAGATATGAAAAACCAAAATCCAGAGAAAACAAATTTGAAATTTTACCTTGTTGGAACCTTTTACCTCCTTTGGGACCACAGTCATTATTGGGTGTTGGCTGAGGTGGCCTCATGGGTTCTTCCAGAGCATTTCCCTATATGTGACCTGGCTGGATTGGCGTGGGCAGGTGGGTTTTTGACCTTAGCCCCACCTAATGATTTAACCTGAAATCTGCCTAGGCTCCTAGTGATAGTAAGGTAACTGCCCCCTATTGGTTCTCACTACTTTCTCTTCTTACTCCCTCCTTCTATCACTATATAACCTTGTCCCTGACACAATAAAGCTGAGATCTGTTGCGCCTTCACGGCTGACACATCTCCCAGCAAAGTGTGGTTTCTTCCCAATCTTGGGATGGGGACTGGGCCACAATACTTACCCTCTCACTCAGCCCCTCAGAGATGACAGGCTGGTCCTGCCTGTCTCCCATGTACCCTTGTTGCCTTGTTGCAGGGAGCAACAATACCTCTCACAAAAACTTGACTGAAATGGATTATAAAGTAAATATAGAATATAAAACTACAAAGTGTAAATTACATAGGAGAAACTCTAAATCATCTAGATTTTGGAAATGAGATTTTAGAAGCAACACTAAGCATGATCCATAAAGGAAAAACTGAAAAGTGGGATGTCATTAAAATTAAAAATTTCTCCTATACAAATGACATGAAAAGAATTAAAAGACAACATATATAAAATATACATCTGATACAAGACTTCTTTTCAAAATATGCTAAAGAATCTTTAAAACTCAATAAGGGTGCATACTATCTAATTAAAAAAAGGATAAATGATCTGAATAGACACTTCATCAAAGAAGATATACAGATGGCAAGTAAGCAAATAAAGACATACAACATCATGTGTCATTAGGAAATTTTAAATTAAAACAATAATAATGTACCACTAGATGCCTATTAGAATGGATAAAATCCCAAAATGGATAACAACAACTGGTATAAAAAAATGTAAAGGAGTAAGAAGGCATAATCATTACTGGTAGGAATGCAAAGTTGTGCAGAAACTTTGAAAGATATTCTAGAAGTTTCTTATTCATTTCAACATACTCTTATCAAATGAGCCACTAACCACTCATTTTTAGAACTGATATAAATGAGCTGAAACATGCAAATGTTCATAGAAGCTTTATTTATAATTGCCCCAAACTGGAATCAACCAAGGATTACTATAGACAATAAATGGATAAACAAATGTTTCTGTGCAATATTTTATTCAGCAATAAAAAAACATGAGCAATTAAGAAATGAACATACAAAGAGGAAAAGTTAAATGAATACTGTTCTGTGATAGAAGCCAGTCTAAACAGGCTGGCTTCCAACTATATGACCTTCAGAAAAAGGGAAAACCACAGAGACTAAAAGAGTTTAGTGCTTGCTAGGGCCTAGATGGGGGAAGGGATGAATAGATGGAGCACAAACATATTTGTGGTAGTGAAATTAGTTTGTATGATACTATAATATAATATACTATAATATGTATGATATATAATATGTAAATATGTGACATTATGCATTTGTCAAATCCTATCAAATTGTAAAACACAAGCCATCAACATTAGTAATGATTCTAAGCCATCAACATTAGTAATGATTTACCAATACTGGCTCATTTATTTTAACAAAATATCACATAAATGAAAAAAAAAATGTTAAAGACAGGAAAACTATTTGAAAGAAAGTGGATTATAAGAAAATGTAATATCTACTCTATTTTCTATCATCCTAAAATTACTCTAAATATGAAGTCTTAAAAAAACAAACTCCTAGGAAATGGGCAATACAAAAGTCCTTAGAAAGCTACTCCAGAAATAAAGGCAGTTAAGTGGCTCTCTTGCAAGATTCACAAAAATGTGAGAGATCCATGGAGAATTGCATGCCAGCGTTTGGGGTAACATAGAGTATCCAACATTTACTTTCCATTTCTTTGGTGTGTATTTTGATGAGATCAGCAATTGTCTTCCAAATAGTTGAAGCTTATCATCAATAAAAAGTCCATGTAAATGCTAATTATAAGAGAAATGCTGGATTTATGAACTCCATTGTTGTTATGTAAACTCTAATTTTTTTTAAAAAGGTTTCCAACTTTCACACTCCAAATTAAAGGTTGTTGATGATGCTCCATTTTACAAGAGAAAATCACTGGCTGGTCTATTTGAGTAGAAACAAGATTTATTCATGGGAGAAGGCTTTCCGAAAGTCCTGAGAATTGATCAGTGTACCAGTTTCTAAAATGAGTGAAAATGGCTAAAATACTAGAAGGAAATAATGCCTGACTAAAATTCAGTTAAGCAACAACAGCATACAATATGGATTAGACAAGTTTAGATATGAGCAATAAACATTACAATAGGCTCTTATGCTTGAGTGTGTGATGTATGAATGAGCTGGGGGCAGATGTTAGACAAATCCTCTCTCTTGCTTTGACTCTCCTTTTAGTTCTAGTCTATCATGAGATGTGTTTACTTACACCCAATCAGGTTTAGTGATAGAATCACAGCTGCTCCTCTTTTTTATTTGCTTCTCTTTAGAACATCTTGACACAGCAAATAATCTTGGGAGACCAGTTGGTAAAGGAAAAGGAAATACTTCTCAAATTTATTCCAGTGGATATGACTCCCCTCTCTTTCCTTCCTCCTCTTTTTTTTTAAGAGAGAGAGAGAGAGAGAGAGAGAGAGAGAGAGAGAGAGAGAGAGAGAGATTTTTTAATATTTATTTTTTAGCTTTCAGCAGACACAACATCTTTGCTTGTATGTGGTGTTGAGGATCAAAACTGGGCCACACGCATGCCAGGCAAGCACACTACCACTTGAGCCACATCCCCAGCCCCTTCCTCTCTCTTTCCCTCCTCCTCTCTCTCAATGTCTCTCTCTCTCTCTCTCTCTCTCTCTCTCTCTCTCTCTCTCTCTCTCTCTCTCTCTCTCTCCCTTCCTCCCTCCTCCTTCCTCCCTTCCTGTCCCCATCTTTTTTTTCTCTATGTCCCATTTTTCTTTGCTTCTACCTGCTAATCTATCTTTTTTCTTTTTTACCAGTATGATTTTTATTGATTTTTTAAAAAAAATAAATGATAGTGGAATACATTACAATTCTTATTACACATATACAGCACAATTTTTCATATCTCTGGTTGTATATAAAGTATGTTGACACCAATTTGTTTCTTCATACCAATCTATCTTTTCTACTTTTTTTCTTACACTTGTTAGAGAAAGAAAAAAAAATCACTTCTATGGAAATTCCAACAACATTTTAAAACTTGCCTTATAAATAAGCAATCTAATTATAGACTAATGAATCCTGTCAAATTTCCTCTAGAGTTACACAGAAATATTGATAAAGTACTGAAAGGAGGTCAGAGCTTAGACATGTTGAATATGTTAGGCAAAACCCATAAGATTTCCTAGAAGAGAAGAAATTTAGCTATATAGGGAAGGATAAATAGACATTTTTTAAAAAATTTGTTTTACTTAGTTACACATGACAGTACAGTGATCTTGACATATCATGCATTTGAATAAGCTGGGATATAATTTCTCATTTTTCTGAGTATACAGGTTGCAGAATCATATTGGTCATGCCCTCACATATATACACACACTATCTTTCCTATCTCCCCAACCCCTACCAACCCCTCCCTCCACTTCTTTCTACTTAATCTAGGGTAAGGCTATTCTTTTTTTTTTTCTCACATCTTCATACATGTATTTTGTATAACAATGAGGGTCTCTCCTTCCACCATCTATGCAATTCCCTTTCCCCCTCCCTTTCCCTCCCACCCCTCTTCCCTATGTAGAGGTAATCTTCTACCCACAGTCTTTCTCTCTTCCCCATTTTGAGTCATCCCCTTATATCAAGCAGCAAAGATGGGAGTGGGATAACTTTAGCCCCCACAGATCACTTTGTTCAAAGACAAAGAGTTTAAAAAAGAGATTGACAAACTTGTAAGTTTTTTTGTAGTAAAGAACTGTTTTCCCAAAGTAGATATTTGGAACATGAGAATTTAGAATTAGTGGATTAATAGAATTAGAAAACAGCCTTCTCTGCCAACTTAAAGATTGAGCCTCATACTATAATAAATAGTTCCCCACCAAATGTTGAAAAAGGATAAGAATATTACTAATTCAAGGGATGGGGTATGGCTCAGTGGTAGTGCACTCACCTCAGCATGTGTGAGACTCTGGGTTCCATCTACAAAACAAAAAGTATTTTATTATATTTAAGGAAAAAAAACCCTAAAAATTAATTTGATAAAGGACTTGAGGGCTGGGGATGTGGCTCAAGCGGTAGTGCACTTGCCTGGCATGTTTGCGACCCGGGTTCGATCCTCAGCACCACATACAAACAAAGATGTTGTGTCCGCCAAAAACTAAGAAATAAACATTAAAAAATTCTCTCTCTCTCTCTCTCTCACTCTCAAAAAAAAAAAAAAAAGAACTTGAAACATCAAAACCCCAATGTTGAAATCATTCTGATAATCACTGGTTTTAGAAATAAAACTGGTGAGAAGAAACTGACATTGACACGTTTTTCTGCAACAAAATCAACGTTATTTCATTTGATCCTTTTATAGTAACTTCCACATATATTTTCCTCTTTTACTAAACTTATACTAAGGTTTCCTCTTTCATTTTAAAAATAAAACAAAAAATTATACAAATGCCTACAAATTCTCTGCATAGGGTGTAAATCTAAGTCTAAGATTAATTAGGCTCTAATCAATGATAAGAATGATGTAGTTTGTCAATGCATTTTTTATTTGCAAAAGCACTAAAGATTATTAATCATTTGTTGTTACAGACTTATTAATAGAACATCTATACCAAAATGTCCACCTATCACAGTTATCCCCTTCATTCCCCCCCCATAAAAAACAGATTCTTCAGTGATATCTCACAAAATGAATACATTTGTAACTAACACATAGTTAAAGACATAAACTGACTCCCTCTATTTACCATCTCTCCTTTTTTCCTGATGAAGATCACTTTCCCTCCTTGAATCCATTTTCTTTCTTGGTTAGCCACCATTTTGACATTCATGATGGTGACTTTGCTCCTTCTCTTTCCATTTTCATGATCCTATCTGACTTTAGCACTTTTATTTATTTCTTGAACTTTATATAAATGGAATTATACTATTTATATTCTTTTGTGTTGGTATCCTTTTCTTAATATTATGTCCATGCAGTTTATCCATATTGTGGTATATGTTTTTACCAAATTTAGACATCTTTATAATACCCTTTATCATTAGGTATCATTGGTTTAGAAAGCCAAATTCAATAACATATAACAATGCTAATATCCCACAACTAAATGAGGTTTATACCAAGAATGTGAAGTTCATTTTTGAAAATCAATTTGAAAATTTGTTAGTACAATTTACCATATTTACAAACTATAAGGATAAAATCAATAGTATCATTTTCAGTTAACCTAGTAAAAAAATCAATTGACAAAACAGAAATTTCCTGGTTATTTTATTTTTGAGCTCAAGAATTTCTGTTATTTTACCTTATGTTTTTTTAGTTCTGTAGAAAAATTGTTACTTTTTATTTTACCTTCTCATGCATTGACCTAATAATTAATTTTAAATTGCATGTAATTTCATATGTGAATCTTTATGAATCCCCTTTAATAGTGTTTTAATTTCCTGATACCTTTTACTCATAGTGTGTTGTTTTGTCACGTCTGGTTATTTTTAATTGTGTTCCAGATATTTTATTTATGAAATTATTTGAATAAATATGTTTTAGGATTAATCAATCTTTGGAACACATTACCTATTTCTAGAGAGAATTTATCATTACTTTGGCACACATCTTCTTTTACAAAAGTTATTGTCATTTCCTAAATATGACAGAATATTAGCACCTCAATGAACTGCAACCTCTCTCCTGTTAGTGGCACAAAATGAAATCCCTTAATATTCTTTGCTTTTCACATGTGGTAGCATAATCTCTGACAAAATCAATGTAGTTTAGGAAATATTATGTTTAGATTGGTCAAATTTCAGTCATATACTTATACCGCAATGCACAAAATCTTTAAGAATGTGAGTGTGAGTAATCCTGAGAACTGTGTTATATTACCATACTTGAATACTAGATGTGAAAGGTGTTGACTAATATGTATGATTTCCATTATCTATTGATTTATCTAATATATAAAAAAATATTCTTATTTATTTTTTAAAATTTTGTCAATTTCTCTGTATTCACACTTTCATCTGATGCTTTTTCCTATGGGCAAAATTTTTCTTTGCCCTCAGAAGCAAAACTGTTTTAAATCCACTTGTCTTTGTATTTTTTCTCCCCATCTACCTCAGACATTCTATTCCTTTGTCTATCATTAAAGGACATACTTGTCCTTCAAAATTTTTTTACCATGGCCTTCTTTGTGATGCCACTTTTCATTACATAAGAAGGCTCAGCTATTGCTCCACATCTTCATGTTATGTAACTTACCATATGGAACTTAGTTTCTTGCTTCTCTTCCCTATTTGATTTTATCTTTCTGATTGCAAGTTGTCATGTATTTTTTTTCTTCCAAATTCATGACGAATGTCAAGTACATTGTTGATAGGTAAATGTTTCTTGAATAAATTAATGTTTAATGTCCTGGATGGGGGGTTGTGAAAACATTTGACATAAATGGTGTCAAAATATAAGCCAAAAAATATTTTTAAAATTATGTTTCCTATGAAAATCATTCTTAGGAACACTAAAATGGAAAGAAAAAGAAACTGACACACACAACTGCAAATGAACATATTAAACTGATCCATGTGGAGAGGTAGGGAAATCCGATTTTCAAGAAAACAGTGAATAGGAAAACTGTTGTGGGGTCATGAGATTTTGTGACTACAAACACAGTGAGAAATTTAGAGTTTAACCCCTGATTTTCTAATGAAGCTTAAAAAGTTTCCTCCGTTGGATTCTGTAAGATTCATTGTTGAATTATGGTAAACTTTCTCTCTGTTAAATATATCATCTGAGCACTACCTCAGGAGGTCAAGCCCAGAGGCTCATATCCACCCACACAGGCCTCTGCAGGGCTCAGGCACACAGCATGTCTGGTCTATCCCTTGCCCAGTGGTGCAGAGATCTCCAGAGCTTAGCCTTTGGAGTAAGAAAGCCCCTTCTGACCAGCAGACTACCAAGGAAGGTCAAGCCCAGCAGCCCAGATCCACCCTCACCTCTGCAGGGCCCAGGTGCACAGCAGGCTGGGTCCACTCCTTTCCCAGATGGACAGACACACACCAGAGGCTAGGACTGCGCCCTCTGACCAGCAGACTACCATGGGAGCCGAGATCTGAGATCCATCCCCGACCGCCCACATCAGCTCAAGTGGGATCCAGGATCTCAGTAGACAAAGTTCACCCTCCTCTGATGGGGCAGACACTGCCAGAGCCTAGCCTTTGAAGCAGGACTGGCCCTTCCTACCAGCAGACTACTGTGGGAAGTCAAGCCCGGCAGCCCAGATCCACCCACACCAGTCTCTTCAGGGCAGAGACCCACAGCACACCTAGTCCAGCCCTTTACCAAAGGGCAGACACTTGCCAGAGCCTAGCCTCTGGTGCAGGACTGCCCCTTCTGACCAGCAAACTACAACGGGAGGTCAACTCCAGTGACCCAGATCTACTCACTCCAACTTACGCAGGGCCCAGATGGAGAATGCAGTAACATCCAGTGAGGGACACCAGGAAGGTCTGGAAGCCCAACATCAAGGTGAGGTACAGACAATCTGTATGGGTACTACAAGAATATTGGAAAGAAACTGTAATATCTCAGATCCACACTGCAAGAAGGAAGACATATATACAAAATGAAAAAACAAGGGAGGAAAATGCCCCAAACAAACCAGTACACTATAATAAGAGAACCTATGGACAGTGAAGTTGATGAAATAACAGAGAAGAAATTCAGAAGGTTCATAATTAAAATGATCTATGAATTAAAGAATGACCTAAATGAGCAAATACAGTCAAAAATTGATCACTCCAATAATGAGATAAGAAAGCAAATACAGGTAGCAAAAGATTATTTCAAGAGAGAGATATAGACCCTTAAAAAAAACAATCAGAAATCATTGAAAGGAAGGATACAATAAGTCAAATAAAAAACCCAATAGAAAGCATAACCAACAGACTAGATCACTTGGAAGAAAAAATGTCAGATAATGAAGACAAAGTTTAAAATCTAGAAAATAAAGTGGAATACACAGTGAAGATAGTAAGAAACCATGAACAGAACATCCAAGAATAATGGGACAGCATCAGAAGACCAAATGTAAGAGTTATTGGGATAGAGGAAGGCCCAGAGTTTCAAACAACAAAAAAAAAAATGCACAATGAGATAATATTAGAAAATTTCATAAGCATGAAGAACAAATGGGAAACCAAATGCAACAGGCTTACAGGACACCAAATATACAAAATTACAAGATATCTACACCAAGGCACACTATTATAAAAATGCCTAGCATACAGAAAAATGATAGAATCTTAAAAGAGGCAAGAGAGAGGAATCAGATCACATATAGCAGGAGACCAATTCCTCTCTCAGCAGATTTTTTCAACCCAGACCCTCAAAACCAGGAGATGGTGGAACAACATATACCAAAATCTGAAAGTAAATGGATGTCAACCAACAATTTTATATCCAGTCAAACTAAGTTTTAGATTTAATGATGAAATCAAAACCTTCCATGATAAATAAAAGTTAAAAGAATTTACAACTAGAAAGCCTGCACTATAGAACATCCTCAGCAAAGTATTCCAAGAAGAGAAAATGAAGAACAATGATGAAAGTCAGCAGACAGAGGGATTACACTAAAGGAAAATCTATCTAGAAGAGAAACTAAGTCACATTAAATAGCAAAAATAAACAAAAATGGCTAGGAATACAAATCGTGTCTCAATAATAACCCTGAATGTTAATGGCCTAAACTCACCAATCAAAAGATATAGACTAGATATAGTTGGATAAAAAAAGACCCAACTATATGCTGCCTTCAAGAGACTCATCTGATAGAAAAAGACATTCACAGACTGAAGGTGAAGGGTTGGGAAAAATCATACCACTTACATGGTCTGTGGAAGCAAGGAGGGGTTTCCATCCTCATATTAAATAAAGTAGACTTCAAACTAAAGTCAATCAAAAAGGATAAAGAAGGACATTACATACTGCTCAAGGGAACCATACACCAACAAGACTTAACAATTATACATATATATGCCCCACACAATGAGTGGCTATGTTCATCAAACAAACCCTTCTCAAGTTCAATAGACAAATAGACCACAACACAATAATTTGGGGTAACTTTAACACACCTCTTTCATCACTAGATAGATCTTACAAACAAAATCTCAACAAAAAACTATAGAACTCAGTAATACAATCAATAATTTAGACTTAATTGACATACATAGAATATTCCAACCTTCAATGAGAGAATGTACTTTCTTCTCAGCAGCACAGAATCCTTCTCTAAAATAGACCATGTACTATGCCACAAGAAACTCTTAGAAAATATAAACAAGTGAAGATACTACCCTGCATTCTATCAGACACTATAATGGAATGAAATTAGAAATCACTGATAAAAGAAGAAATAAAATCGACTCCAATACACAGAGAATAAATAATATGTTAATGAATGAACAATGGGTTACAGAAGACATCAAGGAGGAGATTAAAATGATTTTAGAGGTGAATGAGAACACAGATGCAACATATTGAAATCTCTAGGACACTATAAAAACAGTTCTAAGAGGAAAGTTCATTGCATGGAGTTCATTCTTTAAAAGAAGAAAAAGTCAACAAATAAATAACTTAACACTACATCTCAAAGTCCTAGAAAAAGAAGAAAAAATCAACACCAATAGCAGCAGAAGACAGGAAATAATTAAAATCAGAGATGAAATCAATGAAATTGAAACAAAAGAAACAATTGAAAAAATGGCCAGCACAAAATTTGGTTCTTTGAAAAGATAAATAAAATTGACAGACCCTTAGCCATGGTGATGAAGAGGAGAGATAAAACACGAATCACTAACATACGTGATGAAAAAGAGAAAATAGAAAATATTGAAGGCATTGGCATATTCATGGAGTCATATAATTTGTTCAAATAGAATCAGGAGGATATACACAATTTAAACAGATTGATTTCAAGTGACAAAATAGCAGACACTATCAAAAGTCTACCAACCAAGAAAAGTCCAGGACTGATGGATACACAGCCAAGTTCCACAAGACCTTTAAAGAAGAACTAATACCAATATTCTCCAAGAGGCAGCACTTCCAAACTCATTCTATGAGGCCAGTATCACTCTGATTCCACAACCAGGCAAAGACACATAAAAAAAAATTCAGACCAATAACTCTAATGAACATAGATGCAAAAATTCTCAAGAAAAATTATGGCAAATTGAATAAAAAAAATCAGAAAGATCATGCATCATGATAAAGTGGGATTCATCCCAGGGATGCAAGGTTGATTCAACATATGGAAATCAATAAATGTAATTCACCACATCAATAGAATTAAAGATAAGAATCATATGATCATCTGAATAGAAGCAGAAAAAAGCATTTGACAAAATACAGCACCCTTTTATGTTCAAAACACTATAAAAACTAGGGATAACAGAAACATATCTCAACATCATGAAGGCTATCTAAGCTAAGCCCCAGACCAACATCATTCTAAATGGAGAAAAATTGAAGGCATTCTTTCTAAAATCTGGAACAAGACAGGGATGCCTTCTTTCACCACTACTATTTAACATAGTTCTTGAAACACTGGCAAGAGCAATTAGACAGACAAAAGTAATTAAAGAGATATGTATAGGAAAAGAAGAACTCAAATTGACACTATTTGCTGATGATATAATTCTATACCTGGAAGACCCTAAAAGTTCCACCAGGAAACTTCTAGAACTAGTAAATGAACTCAGCAAAGTAACAGAATATAAAATCAACATACATAAAAGATATTTCTGTATATCAGTGACAAATCCTCAGAAATGGAAATGAGAAAAAATACCCCATTCTCAATGGCCTCAAAATAAATAAATAAATAAATAAATAAATAAATAAATAAAATAATATACTTGGGAATCAACTTAATAAAAGAGATGAATGATCAATATGATGAAAATAACAGAACCCTAAAGAAAGGAATCAAAGAAGACCTTAGAATATGGAAAGATCTACCTTGTTCTTGGATAGGCAGAATTAATATTATCAAAATGACCATACTTACAAAAACACTATATGGATTTAATGCAATTACAATAAAAATCCCAAAGACATTATTCATAGAAATAGAAAAGCAGTCATGAAATTCATCTGGAAAAATAAGAGACCCAGGATAGCTAAAGCAATCCTTAACAAGAAGAGTGAAACAGGTGGCATGACTATACCAGATCTTAAACTATACTACAAAGTAATAGTAATAAAAATAGCAATGGTATTGGCACCAAACCAGATTGGTACACCAATGGTACAGAGTAGAGGACACAGAGAATAACCCACAAAATTATAATTATCTTATATTAGACAAAGATGCCAAGAGCATGCAATGGAGAAAAGACAGTCTCTTCAACAAATGGTGCTGGAGAAACTGGAAATCCATATGCAACAAAATGAATTTAAATTCTTATCTCTCACCATGCACAAAACTCAACTCAAAATGGATCAAACAAAGACTTAGGAATACAATCAGAGACCCTGTGTCTAAAGAAGAAAAAGTAGGCTCTAATCTGCATCATGTGAATTTAGGCCCCAACTTCCTAAGTAAGACTCCTGTGGCACAAAAATTAAAATCAAGAATCAATAAATGGGATGAACTCAAACTAAAAAGTTTCTTCTCAGCAAAAGAAACAATCTGTGAGGTGAATTCAGAGCCTACATCTGGGGAGCAAATCTTTACCCTTCACACATCAGATAGAGCACTAATCTCTAGGGTATATAAAGAACTCAAAAAACTAGACACCAAATATATATATAATTGTAATGCATTCCACTGTTATGTATAAATTTAAAAATTATATATATATATATATATATATAATCTGAATTTATATTAATAAAAGTTTAGTGTGTGTGTGTGTATATATATATATATATATATATATATATATATATATATATATATATATATATATCCCAATCAATAAATGGGTCAAAGACCTGAACAGACACTTCTCAGAAGATAATGTACAATCAATCAACAAACACATGAAAAAATGTTCATCATCACTAGCAATTAGAGAAATGCAAATCAAAAGCACTCTAAGATTTCATCTCACTCCATTCAGAAAGGCAGATATTATGAAGACAAACAAGAGTAAGTGTTGATGAGGATGGGGGGAGAAAGGTACACTGATACATTGTTGGTGGAACTGCAAATTGGTGCATCCAATATGGAAAGCTGTAGAACCAGCCTAGATGACCTTAAATAGATTAATGGATTTAAAAAATGTGGCATATATACACAATGGAATATTACTTATCAATAAGAGAGAATAAAATCATGGCATTTGCAGGTAAATGGATGGAGTTACAGAAGATAATGCTTGGTGAAATTAGCGAATTCTAAAATTCCAAATGCTGAATGTTTTCTTTGCTATAAGGACGCTGATTCATAGTGGGATAGGGAGTGAGAGCATGGGAGGAATAGATGAACTTTAGGGCCGATGTGTCAGAGGGGAAGGGAGAGGGCATGGGGTAATTAATTATGGTTGAATATGATGATCATTATTATCCAAAGTAAAAAAAAAATGTATGAAGATACTAATTAGTGTGAATATACTATGTATACAACCAGGGATATGAAATTGTGCTGTATATATGTAATAAGAATTGTAATGCATTCCACTGTTATATATAAATTTAAAAATTATATATATCATCTGAATTTGTATTAATAAAAGTTTAGTTTGTAAAACTAAAAGAACATGAATATAGACTGTAGATGGTAATTTCGTACTTTATAACTAGTTTCAAATCACTTTCATTTCTATTTCATTCATGTTTTTTTCTATGCTTTACCTAAGAGGAACATTAATTTAATCTGATACTTCTTTTGAAAAAATTCTGTGATGGTTATTGAGTACTCATTTAAATATATCTGAGAATTTGATAAGAAATTCTTTTTAATTGGGTAAGTTATGTAACTGAATGTTTAATGAGGAAACCCTGAATTACTACTTGGTTTGGACACAGTCTTGTGTTATACTGATAAAGGTCAAAAAAGTTGTTTATTGTGGATAATTTTCCCATTTTCAAACTTGTTACTCTAAACAGTGTTCTCAGAATGTCCTACAAGAATCAATTATATTAGGACATTATAGGATGTTATTGCAAAGCACATTTTTTTTGTGTGTGTATGATCAAAGTTACTAGGCTATAAACTTTAAATATGGAACCCAAGACTGATTTCTTCCAAGAAATGCAATTGGTGATTATTAGGCAATTTTAATATAGAATAGTTCTGCAGAATGATGGTGATTAATATTCAATTTAGTATCTCTATTTCAAATGTTGATACATTCTGTTCTTTTATTTAAAAAATTAGTACTATTTATTGTTTGCTTTTTGAGTGTTTCAGAAAGTAATAAAATCAGTGTTATAACATCATTGATATGATATAGATCTCTTAGAAGAATATTGTGTGTCTTCCTCAAACTATCTGCATATTCAACAAAAAAAAGCCACCCCATATATTCCATACAAATTCATTGTCCCTTGCTTTGCCAAGGTTTTTAAGATATGTTTTTTATATTCAGTGTGTGTTCCTTAGGACTATTTATTTAGGTATTCTTGTCTCTTCTGTTGGTTTACCATTTGCATAAAATTCACATTGAACCCTTTATAAGAATGAATGTTTTATTGAATCTCATGAATAAAAATCTTTTAGGGTAACGCCTTATGTGTTTTTTGAAACAATATAGATAGTTTATACTTACACATGCTTACGTTTGAACATATCTTATCTAAAACATGTATTTACAAAATATTTAAGTACTTTCAGGGTCCACATATTAAGCATTTTTTAAATTTAAATTCCTAATATTTTTCTAATTTCATTGGATTACAAATTGAATTTGTGGAATATCATTTTGGAAGTATTAAGTCAGGTAGACAAAAGATGACCCAAAACAATATGAGTTATTTTAATAATAACAGATGTCATTAGAGAGAATTCTTAGATTTAAGCAATACCTGTAAAATGTTAGCAAATAACCAGTACTTTCCAATGCATTTACCTTTAGTAACCAAATTCTTCTTATATCCAGTAGAATCTCTCAAAAACTGAGTTTTATTTTGCTTAACAAGGAAAAATGTCTATTTTATTCAAAGCAAATACAGTTGGACAGATTTTAAAATCACTGTATGCCATGAGCAATCTTTACTTAAAGAAAATAAGATATAATGAATTTTCAGATGAGTAGGGATGATTTCCACATTTTGCAATAGGTGAATGAGAAATAGTTATATTAGCAGTCTCCCAGATGTGAAACACAGCTCATTATATACACCTGCCAATATTTACATTAAACATTTAATAACAGTAGGATACACCTTACCCTCAAAAGGGATAAATGAGAACATTTTAGCATTTTCCTTTTTCTGTGGTTTTTCTATGATTTTTTTTTCTTACCTGATATGTAAGTTTCTCCTTTTTAATTTTCTAAACACCATTACTAGTGAAATGAGAAAATAATTTTACCATCCTCTCAAAGATATATATTTCCTTAAAACATTACAGGTGATTATGTCTATGTAATTTTCATTTTAATTTTATCTTAGGTCTAAAAATCAACTCATCTTGATTACATTTAATGGAAAAATGTAGACAGGAATGTTTTTCTGGTTTCAAAAAGATGCACTTTTCTATTATTTCTGAGCAAATGTCTAGAATGTTAGAGAACTAAGTAAGAAAAAAAATCAACCATGGATATGAGCCAAATTCTATTTATCCCCTTCCCCTTCCAATCAAATAAATATAATGCAAAATTGTAACAATTGGATGTTAATAATAACCCTCCTTTTTTGGGTTCAATTCATATGCAACTCACATTCTGACACACTATTCATTGCTCTGAAAAGGAATCAGAAAAGAGCCAGGAAGCCAAATAGAGAGGGGCCAAGGAATCACTTCTCTGGCAAGAAAAAACATAAAAAAAAACTATGTAGAAGAGATACCTCAGCCTCCTCATATTTCTTTTCATTGTATAATGACTCTGTGGTAGAAGAACAGAATGCTTGGAACCTAGTGCTGAATTTTAATAAGAATTGCATGGTCAAACATACTTAAATCTCTCTGCACAATGGTAGAGAATACAAATGTTCTTATTGTAGTATTGAGGAATAATTTTAATTTTTATAAACTCCAGACAAATTTCTATTGAAAAGAGTCACAGATGATTTTGCTCATCCCACTCTCATGTAAAAATCAAGTATGATTCAGAATAATCTATTAAGAACACATTTTTTTTCCCTAAACTATTTGCTCATTGACAATAACTCTCAAGGAATTGTGAACCAAGGTTTAATACTAGGCAGAGACTGACAGAATGTTTTCTAAGATTAGGAGTTGTTACAGTCACATGTTTTTAGTGTCAATTAGAATATTATATATCTCCTTTCTTTTCTAATTAAATATACTCTCTGCTTTGAAAGAACATACCTCTTTTTGTGGTATTATACTGATTTAACATTCTGGTAATCTGTAGATTAGAATAAAGGAATCTTGATTTTGTTTTTGCTCTCATTATTATCAAAATCTTCTTATTTCCACAAATACTCTCCAGTAATATGTTATATATGAGTCCATAAGAAACACATCCCATAGTACCAAAGACAGTACACTATAACCTGTGAATGAAATCTAAATGATGTCTATTCTTTTAAATATATTTGTGATCAATATGGTATGGAAAAATACATAAAATCTAAAATATTTACTACTGGAATTCTTATTAAATAAAAGTATCTCAATATCTAGTATTTTCTGCCACTGGCAGGATATTGTATCAGTAACATATTTTTCTTTAAAATATATATGTAGAGTGTAAAATTTTGAGGCCATTTGGACCAGAAATCAAAAAGGCCTTGTTTGTTGGTTTTTTTTTTTTTACTTTTTCATTTTAATAAGTAAATATGGATATATAAGATAGCAGAATACAACAGTCACTAATATGCCATTATGTAATATTGTGAGTATGTAACAGTTGTGATTCTGCAATCTGTATCTGGGGGTAAAAATGGGAGTTCAAAACCCAATTGAGTCTAATGTATGAAAGACGATATATCATGAGCTCTGTAATGTTTTGAACAATCAATTAAAAAAAAGAAAAAAAATATGGATATATAAGAACGTCATAACTTACCAGATTATATCATGTGAATTTTAAAGCCTAAGAAACATCTATATCATTGAAATTTTTCATAGAAATCTAACATAGAATCTAGAACTGCTCTTAGTGAAGTGGAGATGGGAACCTCAGTCGAGACCACTTACCTAATCCATTATCCCACAAAATTCATGAGTAAGCACATAGTGCCTGCACAGCTAGCAACCCATTCAATTCTATGTCCATGTGTCACAGATATCTCAAACTCTACAAGCAACTTACTTTCTTAAGGAAGTCCTTTCTTCATCTACATCTAGCTCAGTGCCTAGTAAATGGTTGGTACTTAATAAATATTTGTTGCTAAACATAACTATATTATTTCTCAATGCCTTGCCATGTTCAAAATAATAACTTCCTCCTTCCAAGTGCATAAAGAGGTAAACAACTTCACACTATACTGTAGCTAGAAGAAATGAGGAGGAAGGAGTTTCTACTGGATGTGTCTCTTGACTGTTCCTCCACTACTGTTTACCAACACTTAACTCCCATTCCATTTCTCTCATCCTTTTTAGTTATGAAGGGATCCTTTAAAGCAACACAGTAATGAGCACATGCAGTTGAGGGTAGGCCAGGAGTCTTTTGGAAGCTCCTACTGGGAGATTGAAAGCTGTGTGGGCAGTATTCTCACTATGACTGTGGCCATTTATCATGGCTTTCTGGGGACAGAACACACTAAGGTAGAAGCAGAGTTCTGTGAATGGCACCACCATCTGCCATTATATTGTTTAAATCATATTATTTGTTGTCATACTTGAGTTTTCTCTACCTTATCTCCTATGTAAAAATTTGTTATAAAAATCCTCTGCCAATTATAGCTTCTCAAATTTCTCCATACTCTCATTTTATCTGCTTCTTCAGACGTGGCTCTAGGTAAACCATTATAACATATCTGCGTATCCACAAAACCTTTTTAGTGCTTCTTCTGCCTCAAGTTGTATCTTCAGAATTCATCTTTGAACTGATGCAAAAATTAATCTTTTAAAACCAAAATGGTCATACCATGTTTTCATGTAAATTAAATGAGTGAATTCTCCTTTTCTTTAAGATAAAATACATACCCATTACTATGTTATATTAGGCCTTTCAGTATCTTGCTGCTACATTTTTATCTCGCCTCATTTCTTACCATTCCTATCTTTCCAGACTTAGACTCTTTTTATATGTGCTGAACTACAGAATTATGTTGTGGAAAATAAAAATAGCGTCTTTGACAACTTAACCATCAAAACCTTATTTTCTTATTGATTAAACTGCATCCGAAACAGGCCAATTTCACTCCTTGAATAATATAACATATTGAAAAAGCCAACAGTGTGACCCTGGAGATCCAGGCTGTCTGATTCGTGCACGGCCTGCCCCGCGGCTACAGATGGCGTGGCGCCGCAGAGAAGGGATTAACTGGTAAGCAAGAGATAAGTGGCTGCAACACGGTGGTATCCCAACAGCCAAGCCCGCACTGACCCCGGGCTGAGTTCGGGATTGCAGATGGGGAAGGAAGTGGTACAGCCCCATCCCCCACAAGGGACACTCCACTAAGGCAACCAGCGGACACCATCTTGGAGAGCTGAAGTATCCACCGCCACTCTCCTACAGATTGCAACAACAAAACAGGAGAAACCAAGACTAGCAGGAGAAACCAGGAGACTAGAGGCAAGGCCCTCGCGACTGGGCAGCTGTAAACTGCAGGCCCGCCGGCGATAGTTCACCCACTGCCCGCGTAACTGGGTGGTAGGAGAATGCCCACCCGCTGGCGACTGATCACCTGCCCGCGGCCTGTGATACTGGGTGGCTGGAGACTGCCCGCCTGCCGCGACTGGGAGCTGAAACCAAACAGAGACAGTCCAGTCACACACCCCCCATTAGGGCACCCCGGCAAGGAGACTGGGGCCCGTCATAGCAGAGTAGTGTTGTCACTGGAGCTCGGACATCGGAATTCCTTCCCAGCGGAATCCACGTTAGCAGGCATAGTTTAACAACACAAAGGAGAGACATCAGAGTAATACAGAAACAAAACAAATCTATAGAAGAGAGCAGAAACACGACAATCAAAAAGAGCTGGAAAGTAACGTGGACAACATGAGAAAACAAGGGAAAAAAGGATTACAAACAATGCAAGACAACTCAATTCTACAGGAGGACATAGAATATGGCATTATGTAAAAATGTGAATATGCAACAGATGTGATTCTGCAATCTGTATTTGGGGTGAAAATGGGAGTTCAAAACACAATTTGAGTCAAATGTATGAAAGATGATATATCATGAGCTATGTAATGCTTTAAATAATCAATAAAAAAAATATAACATATTACAAATCTTACCCAAAATTTATCATATTAATGATTCAATAAATATAATTTTGTTTTATATTCTGAATTCCACCTTGAATTGTTTCAGCAATCATGAGGGCAATAGTGTCTCTTATTATTTAATCAAACAACTAATATATATTTTAAAATTAAGAAAGAAAAAAAGAAAGATCTGTTACATGTGTGTGTGTGTGTGTGTTTGTGTGTTTATGTAAAAATAGATACCCGTTAGTAATTCTAGATGATAATTTACGAGGGAAAAATGATTTAGGGTGAAAAGGAAATGGACTTTGGGGATATTATACAGTGTTAGAATATTAAAGAAATTCATTGATAACCTAACCTAATTTTATTTTTAGAGGACTAAAATATTGAGGGATTTGACTAATTAGTTCCTAGAATAGACCTATGCCTTCAGCTCTCCATGTTTTTGGCAAAATTCAGAAGTCTGTGTATATATAGTTGAAACTAAAGAGACATATTCCAGAGTCATATAAGCATTTGAAACTGAAAAGCTGATAAGCTTCTCCATTGAATAAATGAAGGAATTTTGAAAAAAAAAAAACATACCATGCTTCTTTGATTTCCTTGATGTCAAACTTTATTTCTGTTTATGCACTGTTAATGACAGACTGGCATATTGACTAAGAAAAAAAGAAGTGCAAAGAGGAAAAAAGACAAACAGAGGGTAGTACAAGGTTATAGGTGTGAAGAGAAGACAGTGTGATAGTGAAGGTGGTCAACAGTGATGCACCACTACTGCAGAAAATGAAGTGAAAAAAACAGATGAAATTTTCTGATTAGCAGATTAATCATGTACTTGCTAATAAAAAAATACTACTGATGAAGGGGAAAACTATTTGTAGTATTAGTCTGGTCATGTCAAACAAAGAGCTCTTAAAAATATCTGTTTGATGCCCCTAAAAGAAGGGATAGAGTAAAGAGGTTGAGAGGGAAGGATAAAGGGAGATGTGGAAAAGTATTGGGAATGAAATCTACCAAATTGTCCAATGTATGAATATACCACAATGAATCCTGCTTTTATATATAATTATAATGCACTAATTAAAATAATAATAATAATAGAGGGGAGTTTATTAGAGTAAAACTAGCCAATTGGGGGAGGAAGAAAGAAAGGAAAATGAAAAGGGTGTTGCTGGGGAATTAATTTTGTTTAAATTTTGAGACTGGCTAGTGTTTAATTGACCAAGCTGGTTTCAAATTTGCCATCCTCCTTCCTCAGCCTCCTGAGTAGCTGAGATTATGATTATAGGAATACACTGCCACATCTGTCTAAATTTTTATTTTGATTATCTCTTGTATATTTCATTAAATGCTTTTTATTGCATTTTACTCCCAATATTTTTAATGTAATACAGATTTAATGGGAAGAGAGTCTATTTTAAATGAAGTGTATTTCAAAAAATCTCAGGACTAGATAATCTTAGGACTAATTTTAAAGGATTAATGGGCTGGAGATATAGCTCGGTGGTGGTGGATCTCTTGTCTCACATGCTTTTGATCCCCAGCAAAGCAATTAAAGATAAAAAAAAAAAAAAAAGAATTGGCTCCTTGAGAACAGGGAATATGATCCAAAACAGTAACTATGAAGAATTAATTCAACCAATAAATGAATAATTTATTAAAGTAGGGTGTAATGGTACACACCTATAATCTCAGCAGCTCAGAAGGCTGAGGCAGGAGGATTGTGAGTTACAAGCCAGCGTCAGCAAAAGCGAGGCACTAAGCAACTCAGTGAGACCCTGTCCCTAAATAAAATACAAAATAGCCCTGGGGTTGCTGCTCAGTGGTCAAGTGCCCCTGATTTCAATCCCCTAAACCCCCACAAAATAAATTTAAAAATTTATTGACCTAAAATAATACATGACAGATTCCTCCCAAAATAATGACTTTATTTCCACACACAATTTATTTTTAAAATCACCTATATCAAGAAGTAATAATCAGTAATTTCTGTCTTTTAATAATCACTGAGGAAAATGGAAAATATTTTTAAAAGCCTTAATAAGATTAGAAAAAAAGATCTACCTGTAAATCTCAATTATAAGAATAAATATAACTTGTTTGAAATCCAATGTGATTAAAAGCTAGAGGAAGTTCATATAATATTAAATGAAATATAGTATAATTAGATGGCTCTATCAATCTTAAAAATAAACACCTTATGAAATAAAGGTTGCTAAACAATCAAGCAATTGTCATTAACTCTATTTTATTGGGCAACTGTAGCATTTTGCCTATGGTTTAGAATAATCCTTCTCAGAGGAGTAATAGTATATATTCCTTTTGTAATCGAGTACCCATTAAATCATGGTTAAAAATTATACCTGAGGTCCACAGAAGACAAACATTATTACTATATAATTATAAGTTGTTCATCTAACAATGTAATTAACAGTAATAAAACATTTCTTGAACACAGAAATGCTCTCTAATATTTGTTATTGTAAATTATTATGATATGCTAACAAATATTATTTTTGTATGGAAAGAAACAATAACATAAAACTTTCTATATTATGTTTTCTCAATAAAGCTATAATTCTACCACTAAATACAAAATATGTGCTGCGGAATACATTGGAAATAAATTAATGGTATTTGTCTTGCTGTGTATATGATTGCATCCATTCCAAATCCCAGTGTTTCACTTTTTACTATGCCATGGAGCTGAGTAGCAAATTATTTGGCTGAACAAAAAGGGGCAAGCAGAAAGCAACAGCTTATCTGTAAAACAGTTTGGCAGCAAAATGCAGTTCGACAATTTGTTATAGTCAGATCATTAGGTTAATATGAAGTTGTGTGAGGAGGACGGCTGAGGGGAGGTTTATATGTCTAGGAATATTAAAAAGCAATTTGCACCAGAAACACATCCTCACCCTGGACTGACTTTGAACATGTTTACAATCCACTAAGAAAATCTGATGTACATTTTATTTCAGAATTGAGTAGAACAGGTGTTAGTGCAGTCAGGAGTGGAAGACTGAAGGGATGCGAAGCTGCTGTTAAAATCGAAGAGAACAGAGCAGCCAGTCTGCTAAATATTTATATGAACTCATGTGATATTTTCTTAGTTTTTCCAAGGAAAATCCCTCAACAGCTTTTGAATTCCAAAAAAAAAAAAAATATGTTTGTTTCTCCTCAGCATGTTTTTATGGTCTTTCTCATTTCCACCACATGTTAAAGAACTATTCAGAAATTATTAGGATGAATAATCAGCAGACAAGTTTGCCTCTAAAAAGTGCTACATGCATATGTATGATATCATAACAAATACACATAAAATAGTTTAACCAGGCAGGCGTTGAGCAAATGTCTTTGGGTCTTATTGCCAGAAATTCCATTGTATTTGTTCCTCACTGCTGGTTGAGCATCGTTCTTATATACTGATTCTCCATTTGGCTCTAGGCTTATGCATTCTTGGTTCATCCCACTATTGATTTTTCTGCCTTGTCCTTGTATCAAATGGTAGCTCCAATCGACATCTGTCCCCTTTCATCCAAATATTTAGAAAAGGAGTGAACACTTGGCTCTCCCCCCTATATTTCCCCCAGTAACTCCTCTTATAACTAAAACGGATTTTCATCAATGTGTTTGCCAATAATATCCTAAAATTATAAATAACATGCCATTTATCATATTTTCCCTGGTGTCCTCTGTTATACTAGTGGATGTTCACTTTATGAAATATTTACTCAAAGGACTATTGTGATACCACATTCTCCTCCCTCTCAAAGCTCTTTGATTAATTCATCATTTAATCTTTATAATTTTTTTCTCAGATGACTCACTAAATAATGTTGTTACCCACAATTTATTTTTAGCCCACCATTCTTCTTGTTCTCTTGTTTCCCTCAGGGATTTCAATCACCACTAATAACTCCTGTCTCCAATGAAGGAATTAGGACCATACCACCCAAAAGGTGCTGATTTTGTATATTGATTATTTTAAGCAAAATGCATTTGAGATACAGTGTATGCAGAATAAAACTCTCTAACCTACTTTTTTCTACCCAAATTAAACCATAAAAATTCTTCTAAGAAACATGCCCTTCCTTATGAAAAACTAGGAATAAATGTGACATATCTCCTAGCAACTTCCCCATAATTACTGTTCCCACCCAAACAACTCTGTTTTGTCATTTTTTTTTTACTAAGGCATTCTTTTATTGCTTAAAAGACAAAAATGCTTTCTCCCTTCTCATTTCTACAGGTCTTTACTCTTGTATCAATTTCATTTATAAATGCAGCAAAAGATCCCAACTAAGTGCTAATGTGTAGAAGTGATCTTTAGCCTCCGTAGCACAATTCAGTAATCCAATCTATAACCATTCCATGAACATCATATTTAATGTTTTCATTTTCATCTCCTCAAATCCCCTTCTTCTTCTTTTTTTTTTTTTTTTGGTGCTTTGGATCACACCTAGAGCTGTATGCATGCTAAATAAATGTTGTATCTCTGAGCTACACCTTTAACCCTCATTTTCCTTTTTTTTTATTGTTCCTACCATTCATTTAGATTGGCAGTACATTCATTGATTCAGTTACACAAAAGAGAAATCTGACACTCATCTTTGACTTATCCCACTACTATATTCACACCATTCAATCCATCTCAAGACATCTTTCAAATTATTTCAAATTTATGATACCATTATATTTCTGTCTCTGTCCTAAACTAGGACATTTCCTTAATTACAGGAATACAAAAGTCTCCAGTATTCTTTATTGTTCTCTTCATGTTCTTTTGTTTCATAGTTACCAAGTTAACTACCTTAAATACAAATTGGATTCTGGCACATACCAGATAGAATTCTGCAATTATTCTTTAATATTTCTAGTGAAAAATCTCAGTTTCTTAAGTTTATAGACATTTTTTTTCAACTCTTGCTTTATGACAACTGCTCACATTGTCTGTCTTATCTCACCACTCATGATTTTGAAGCTTAATCAACTCCCAAGACATTTTTCCCTGTACTATTTTTTAAAATTTATGTATCTGTGTTAAGGCTGTTTCCTCACCAAACACCTCACAAATGTATGTAACTAATACCTGCTTTCATTTAGTCTAAAATGGCAGCACATTCTCTCAGAAACCTTCCTTGACTTGTTCACAATACACTGTATGAGAGTTCATCACTGCATTAACTTATAGCAAAGGCAACATCGAGAATGAATGGAGTTTGGGAGGGCTCTGGATTTTTATTGAAAGTGGAAATGACCTGAACTCTAGGCATGGTGCTCTTCAGCAGCTGCAGACATAGTCTGTACTCAAAAGCAGCAATGATGTTGCCAGGTAGTTATATCAGTGACAATAGAGATGACCACTTCATTGACTGGTCCTCAGTCTAGATCAACTTCTATCCTTCAACTGTATATCATCACTGTCAAGTGTTAGGTTGGGAGAACTCTAACCCAATTAAAGAAAAAATATTAGCCCTATCTTACAAAGAATGAACACATTTACCTTTGATCATCATTAACTTCTGATAAAGCCAATCCAGTATCTGATGCAAGTGGTGACTGAGATTGTTGCTAAGGAAATTTTTAACCTTTTTTTAACCAACAGACTTTTTTCCTAAGACAAATATTAAGAAACCTATAATTGCCAATTATTTGAGAAAAGATAACAAAATTAAACATCTCAAGAAAAGAACTGTTTTTAATTGACAAAATGTAAAGTACACCATAGTAAATATTATCTGATAAAAGTAACTTTTTTAAAAAATTAAATTTTGGTCTGGGGATGTGGCTCAAGTGATAGCACGCTCACCTGGCATGAGTGCAGCCCGGGTTCGATCCTCAGCGCCACATACAAACAAAGATGTTGTGTCTGCCGAAAACTAAAAAATAAATATTAAAAAATGTTTTCTCTCTCTCTCTCTTAAAAAAAATTAAATTTAACACAAATTATGAGAAAAGTTCCAAGAAAGAATATGTATCTACATGATACCGTTTTATGTTTTTCCATTTAGTCAGAAAAGATATGCAAATATGTATATAAGTGATTGTTTGATACTAACATTAAACAATGGAATACATTGTGATTGTAACCGCTAATATAGAGGAATTTGACCTATAAACAATTTTAAATTTTTATTTGGCAGTATATTTCTCTTTACCCAAACTGACAAATGTTACTTTATCAAGCAGTGTATTCTCATCAAATGATTAGTCTAGACATTTGTCTTCCATTATTTGTTCATTTCCATTAGACAGCATATCATGGGAATATATGCAGCAAATATTCAAATATGAAACAAAAGCTTTTATATTCTAAGAATTAAATCCAAATTTTAATGTTTTAAACTATTGCAGTTTGAGGAATTTTGTTTTCTTTATTTTATTTTGCAATGTGAAAAGGTTAATCTCCAAAGAAGACAGCTCTAAACCAACTCTACATTTCCTATACAATCAAGATATAATAGAATAGATTAAGAAAAATCAAATTATCCTTTCTACTTTATTTTATAGAGATATATTTAAAATTTATTTTCATTACTTTAAAGTCAAAAGAAAATGTTATCATCTATGTTTACTTTATTAAACATAGGTTCATTTTAATATCAAACACAAGTTTTTTTGAATTTTACTGAAAAAAGGATCAACAAGTATTTTATTCCCAGCTTACCACCATGTATTTGAAAAGACTAATTAAAGGATAAGACAAAATTACATGGAATACAATATAAAGACAATATCTTGTACTGTAGAAACAAATTAATTTTAGTTGTACAAACACTAATAAAAATTTAAGCAATGGATATATTGACAATATTTTTAGTAGTCAAACAGACATATTAAACTATTTATATGAATTATTATATATTTGGGGAGCATAGTGCTATTTTTAAAAATATGAAACATCCTCCAATGTATGTTGCATTCAATGCAAAAAGTTGATAAAGGTCAAAAACATTTTCCTTTACTTCACAGCAGTTTTCCACTGCTATTGTCTTCTAACCTATAGAACATGGTATATCACTTATTTCCAGCTAAGTTCCAAAAAAGACTCCCATCCATCTAAAAAGCACTGGACATGATTGATAAATCCAACTTATTTGGAGGAATTTTATTATACTTCAGATTGAACAATGAATCTGTTTTTGTGGTTCAGTTTCAGTTTGAATAAAATTCTTTTAACTCCTGACCATTGATCTGCTTTTCTTTTCTTTCTTTCTCAACAACTGACACTATATTCTACTAAATTTTCCCAGACTCCACTTCTATTTTTCTAAGCCAGTCATGCCAGTCATTTTGTACTCTAAACTCCCAGTCATGTAGAAGTTGTCAGTCCTAGTTCAGATTCGCTTTTTTTAACTTGATGTTTCTGCTCCTTTGCTTAGTTTCTACTTTAATTTGTTGTCATTGTTTTGAAAGCATCTATAAGTTCTTTCATCAAGACAATTTTGCCCAGGTATAAGCACTTCCAAGTTAAAGACAGTTTTTAAATTGCAAGGTAATGTGGAACTTTTCAGAAAATAAATCCGTGCTGTATTTCTGCTCTTTTTCCTTCTGCCTGTACCTCCATTACTTATTTCTATTGTTGCATGGTTACAAGATCACGCCAGGCTAGATCATTGTTATCTTTCTAACCTTTATTTGTAGCATTAGATAAAATTGGAAAGCTAAGTATTATGGAAATTTATTAATAGATTACATTTTATATATTTAGTGTCTGCTGTTTTCTGCACTCGCTTGTAAGTGATAAAATAGCATCTGAATATTTCCCTACCTTATTTTCTTACACTTAATATACTATTTTATGACAAAGAAATTTGTATATTTCTATGACTGTATAGTCTTTGAAATGGTTGGGTTTATATTTCAAATTTAATAGATATTAGATATTCCTGATTTGGGCTTGTATAAAAATAAGTAAAATCTATTCACTGATTTTTATTGTAAACAAATGGTGGTCTTCAAGAACTGGTCAGACTAAGGATCTAGGGATCATTTTAGTCCAATAGTTAAGGGCCTGCCTTTTCCCAGTTTCACCTATTCCTGCACATAGAGAGCTGAGCTCTGAGTTTATTACTACAATAGAACTGGTGTACATATGCTTTGACCTCTACTTCCAACCTTATCCTCATTTCCCAATATCGAGTTTACTTCTTGAGGGGGAGACTTGACATTCAACATTTTTAGAATTATGTCACTGACACCACCATCTATATTATCATAACTCTAAAGTTGCAATTTAAAGGTCACTGTTATCACAGCAATAAGGTGGAAGGAGAGAAGATGGTATCAATTTATACCATTTTAAATCGCTTGTTTTTAATATAAGTAAGATTCTACTGTTTCATTGAGTGTATTTTAAACTACATAAACACATGAGTTTAAACAATTAAAAATGTAAAACTCTGAAAACATGAGAGAGCAAGAATCAATGAGAAAAAAAATAGATATAATCCAATAAAAAATTTAGACATGTAAATAAGAAGACTAATAATATCTAACCCCATTAAGTTATCCAAGATTAATAGCTAATGCAGAAGCTCATTTATATCTGGCTAGCAACACTGCTGGAGTGATAGTTGGATACAGTTCATCTTGCAACACCTCTACAATGCATGTGATCATTTTCCATCTTACTGAAAAATCCCTCTTTGTCACAACATTGATGTAAACACAGTAGCTTTAAGCAAACCTGAGCAGCTGGTAAAACATTTTAGATACTTTGTTAAAATTTGTAACAGTCTTTCTCCTGGAACTACATGTGCTTTTCTTATCTAAACTTGTTCCTTTCCTTAGGTAGCTAACAGTTAATTTAATTTAATGGTGCAGAACAGTGATTCTCAAACTTTGGTTACATTCCTTTTTATTAAAGCCACTGTGTTTAGCTTCTAGTGATTTTCTAGTTAATGATGAAGCTGTTTGTTCAGGGTCATACTTATAATAGTAGCATAATTTATGAGACACAAGGATATAGCACTCATAAAGATTATAGCATGTAAATTATAAAAAAGCTTATTAATATGGCATCTAATTTATATCTCACAGTGTTAAAAAAAATCAGTACTATTCATAACCAACTGCAACTGGTTCACATCTTGGTAAGTGAAAAGCCAATGAACTCCACCGGGAGATAACAGAATGAAGAAATGTTTATTACTGGCGGCAAGTAAGGTGCACAAGGAGAACTATTCTTAAAACAGTGCTTCTATGGCTGGGCACAGTAGTGGTCACTTGTAATCCAGCTACTTGGGATGTTGAGGCAGTAGGATCACAACTTTGAGGCCAACCTGGGCAATTTAGCAAGATTCTGTCTGAAAATTAAAAAAATAAAAAGAGCTGAGAATCACTTACTGGTGGAGATCCCTTCGTTCAACCTGCTTTAATGAAAACAAACAAAAAATTTAAAAAATACAGTGCTTCCTTCATCAAAAACAGCAAAGGGTTTTATTAGGGATTCTTATATAGGAAGGACTCTGAGTCCTTTATGAGGACCCTTAGACACTTCTAAGCTTGCTCAGTTTGAGGTCTTACATCACATGCTCAAAAACATGGCAGACAGAAATTTAGTATTATAATGAACAAAAGTTTACTCCAGGTCACGATTTTGGTTAATTCCTTGTAAATTTCTCTAGATGTTCTTACTGGAGACAAATAATTAAAAACAATGTAGAAGGAAAATTATCATTTAGTGGGGCAGCTGCTTCACTCCACACAAAAATGTTCGCAAGGGGCATCATCCCAAAAGTACCTGTCTCATAATCAATACATCCACACTGTGAGGAGGAAGAACTCATGGAGGAAGATGTTCATTGACTCATGGCTAAACAGATTATGAGGTTGCCATTATCTGAACACTTATGCTTTTGTTTTCTTTTGTTCTGTTTTTACAAATTTTTTCTTACTTACAACTAAGGACACAGAAAAGACACTGCTGATAAGGAAGAACATTTAATTAAGCAGAGCCATCAAGGAAAATATGAAACACTCAAGAAATGTTTTCAGCCATCTGCATAGCTCTGTGGGGGCAAGAGCAAAATTTAATCTCAGTGTCACACTTCACAAGAACAGATTCCAGATGGGTCAAGAATTTAAATTAGGAAAATGTGGTATATAATAATATTGGACAAAATGGGAAATGTACTTATAAAACAATATTGTGAATAGATAATGCTTTGCTTACTATGGCTCTAAATCATGAAGTCCTTAAAAATTGATAAAAATATTTACTGATGTTAAAAATAATATCAAAAGATTAACAAATGTCTTATAATATAAAGGAGTTTATAAATATTTAAGATGAAATATTCTAAAATGCATTATAAAATTAGACAAAGGATAGGGCAAGAAAGTGTACATGGGCAAAATCACAAAAATGATTAATAAACATGAAAAAATGGTCAAATCCACTCATGGTAAGGTAAATTTAAAACTCAAAATATTTTTTTCTTCTGTGTCAATTTGGGAAAAGCAAAATATTTGATTAAATACTACTTTGGCAAAGACTTGAGGAAATTAGTGAGAGTGTTAATTCATATAAACTCTATGAATAAACTATTAGTAAAAATATATATGTATATTTTCTTTGGCAATTTCACTTCTAATAATTCTGTCACAAATAAAGTCAGTTTTATGAAATAGCATATGGTTAATAATATCCACTGTTACATTCATTGCTACATTGTTTGTCATAACTAAATAAAATGTCCATCAGCGTAAGTTCACATGTACACATGCACAACAAAATATAAGGTGGCCATTAGTAGGAGAAAGAGAAGCAGTAAGAAAGGGTAGAGTAGAAGAGAAAGAAAAAGAAGAAAGAAAAAGAAGAAAACCATGAAGACACATAGGTTCTCAGAGCTTTAAATTTATTTTTCTACTTGTTTTTATTAGGAGATGTCCCTGGGCTTAAGGCAGGTTTTATCATCATCTAGTTGCCCAAATACATTTCTTTCCTACTCATTACTCACTGGGTATCACTAATCTGATTCTTATTTGACAGCACAAGTTATAGAATGGAGGAGTTGGTTGGCCATAAAATTTATTGTCTAAACTGGGTTCCCTTTGAAAAATACAAGAAATCAACAAAACTGGTGAAAACTGAGAGTGTGAGCATAATGAATGAGCATCCTAATTACAAGGACTTGGACCATTGAAAAGAAAGATATCGCTATGAGTCAGTGTAGTTTGGACTCAGATCATTTTGGAGCATGACCCCAAATTACTGGATATTTCATGAAAATTAATTAGTGATAGAAAGGAGTATCCTCGAAAATGAGTAATGCAGTTCATCATGATAGGCCAAGTTATTTGTTGTTGTTGTTTTGTTGGTGCTGGGGTTTGAACCCAGGGCCTTGAACAATGATGGGTACGTGCTGTAACACAGAGCAACCATCATAGCTCAGTAGTCCACGTATGACCACAGATACCCATGCATTTGCTTCCTTTCCATATTTTCACACTGTCAAATTAAAGATACTATGAGATATCACTTTATTTCATGTTTCTCCATTTAGTCTGTTCTAGATCCAACACTGTTGGGTCCTGCACAGCAGTAACAAAACAATATCCAGTAGGGGCAATTAGAGATGAAGAAAAACACACAGACAAAATTAAACACACACACACACACACACACACACACACACATTGTTAAGTAAAGCTGGGATCAGATAGGACATTGCACTCTGATAGAGGAACAGTGACCCAGAATTATCTCCACAAGTTTATTATATAGGGTCTTATAATCAGGAAGTTAAACTATAGGGGCATTGTAAATTGCTTGAGGGTTGTGAGTTGTCAGAGGTTTCTTTGCTCAGTAAAAAGTTATGGAGCTGGAAAAATTTTTTGCAACTATCCTACTGTTATAGTGCTAAAAGTAATCTACTATTATTCTGCTGTACTCAGGATATACATTGTACTGGGATGTCTGATAATTGTTAGCATCAGAGCAGTCAGAACCCAGAGCCAAAGCTGATAATACCTTCACCTTTGGCAAGGAATGTTTCCCAGGCTTAGCTTTGGTCAACACCACGGGATCAGCCGATAACCAGGGACTCATCCATTCTGAGTGTGACCCCTTTGTCAAAGATCCAAAGATCTCTTTCTAGGATAAATTTTTAGATATCTGCACCTCATTTGTCCTCTCAATGTAAAAATATTACCAAAGTCTATTCCTTACAATTCCCTATATGATAGTCTTCATCGACTCTTCTATACTTAACTAGGTAAATTTATGTGAATCACAATCTATGATTGTTCACAATTGAATATTTTTTTTATTTTAATATTTTTAAGTGTGAATTTTAGGTTCTAATTCATTTGGGGCAAGTGTATATGTGCAAATTTGATTAAAAAATTAAATAAAAAATGAATAAAAATAATACAGTATCATATTAACATCTTTCAGGCCTAACATGGTAACATAGTAGGAGAGATGTTTCCCGAATTGCACATTGGGGAATCTTCACAGGTCCCTATAATATCTACTGGAACTTGGATATTTAATAAAGGAAGTTCTTCAAAATTTAGGTAGAAGAAAAGTGTGAACAGAGTCAAAAAATGAGAGAAAAAAAGAGCATTTCTAGAATGGTGAAACTGCCAACTAAGTTCTTTGCAAAGTAGTATCCATAAATGTGTATCTAGCATTCAGCCTCTCATTTATCAACCAAAAGGGACAGCCTATGGATGGGTTTCATAAAACCTTCTCCTCTCTTTCTTTCATCATTTTTAAAACAAAATTAACTCATAATAAACTTTGTATACATTTAAGATATACAATATGATGCTTTTTATATATACTGTATACATTTCCATAATTACCACAGTCAAATTAATTAAAAAATCTGAAGAGGACACAGAAGTGCATAGGCAGCCAGGGCAAGTGAGCAAGCAAGGAATTCAGAGGCGGGTTCAGATCAAAGGCTCATGGACAGGGTCTTCCACTAAGGTCAACTTTCTGGTTGATGAAAGCACTTATTAACACAAGGAGGGGACCCAATTATACAAACTCTTCTGTACTCATGCTCCTAAGTGGGGATCCAATAGAAAAACTAAAATAGATGGGGGGGGGGTGCCAAAGAAGAACAGTGAGGAGAATGTGGAAAGGAGAGAAGATATTAAAAAAAAAAAAGAAAAAAAAGAGCAAATTCCAGGAACCATTAAAAAAAAAAAAAAAGCCAAAACTTCCCCAACAGATTCCCAACTCCAGGGTCACCTTCCCTTTTAAGAATTCTGTTACTGTCACTTTTACAATAAATCTGCTGTTTGCTTGCTTTGTGTCCTGGTCTTCAATTCCTTGCTAAGCAATGGACCCAAGACCCTTAGATGGTAACATATCCATCACAATCCCTAGTTGCTATTTGTATGTGGATGTTGTAGGGTGAGAACTCTTAAAACCTGATTTCTTTTCAAGTTGAATGTAAACATTACAGTTGTAAGTCTAGCATCTGAAATTCAGTAGATCTTCAGTAAGAAACAGAAGTTTGTCTACACATAAACTGTTGAGGCATGGTGGGAACTGAAGATAAAGCTCCAAACAGAAGTTGAAGTTGGAAAAAAACATAAGCATTTTTCTAGATTTTATTTTGTAGGAAGTAGAGCAATGTCTTTTTGGAGGAAGTATACCAGATACTCTCTGACCAATACCCAGAGAGACTTAACCTTCTTGATCTGTGTGCTCTATTTAAAAATAATGAAGACTAAAATAGCATTAGCTGTCGGGGCTGGCCTGTCAGAGACTTGGCTGACAACAGGCACACAGGAAATAGTTTCTGGCTATTTCTTATTTTAAAATCTGAGGGTTTTCATGGTTATGTGCATATGAAGTGGTATTTGTTTTATATATAACCTTAATTTTCTCTTCCTTATAATTCATCTTTGGGTCTTCACTTTAATTCATTCAGATTATTTAATTTATTCAACAATTTTAATAAATATCTACTAAGACCTAGGGGCAGTTTTAGACACAGACACTCAGGGGATTATACTTTCTCACTCTCCCATACTTGAGGCATGTGATTTCTCCTTTGATTGAGATTGACAGTAGACATTTCTTTTTATTCTATTCTTGATATCTACAATTTCCAAACATTTCTGAACATTCTTAATTCTAGAAAATTAACTGGTGGTATCAAAGTAACAACTCAAAACTTTTCAGTTACTTTTTAAAATTGTAATGCCTTATATTTCCCTTCAAGAACTTCACAATGTAGCCTTAAAATACCTTCTAGCCTCAAGGTTGACATTTTAGCTCTAAACTACTCTGCATTCCAACCCCTAAATACGCTTTCTTCCCCATCTCTGTGTCTTTAATCCTTACTCTTTCCTCTGTTTTTAGCCATTTTTATCCTCTCCCTATTTCTGTCCTAGTACATAAGACACCAACCCATGAAAATTCTACTGTTGAAGTGATTTCACTTGTATTCAATATACATATATATGTATATATGTATTGTGTATTATATGCAATCATATATGCTATGCATATGATATATGATTTTACATAAAAATTTTACTGATTCACTTTTAGCAGACAATTTTAAATAAAGATATGTGTTCTTCTATATATAAAATTAAAAATTGTTAATTTTAGTTTTAAAAGTTAAAAATCTCTTGAAATAAAAACTTTTTTCCCTATAACCAAATTGTGAAGATTATAACTACAAAAATCACAAAGGATTTCTCCAATACCATATATCAGAAATCTGACCTGGGTTTTTTCTGTTGAATAAGATGAACAATTATGTAAAAGAAGTCATTAACAGTAGTAACAAAGTTTACAAATAATAAAATTCTGAGGGAAATTTCACATTATATTGGATAAATCTGAAGTAAAAGGAAAAATATAGCTAGTCAAAAGTAAAGAAGAATAAGAAGAAAACACATTAAATACTCTACAAGAGAATAAAAAAAAAAAACAGTTGCATAGTAAGAATCAGTTCCTCTAATAATGATGTTCTTCTACAGAGTAGAGTGACTGCAGTTCACAACAATAAGAAGTAGAATAATTTGAAACTTTCCACTACAAAGAAGTGATATATGTTCAAGGAAAGAGGAAAAGTTAATTATATAATTTGATCATAACATATTGTTTATATGCATCAAATTATCATTCTAAACACCATAAAGTGTATAAAAATTAGGAAATATATAATTAAAAAGGATTTGTCAAATAAAAACAAAACTATACAATAGATTATCTGGAATAATATACTCCAGTCTCTATATGGTTTATTGTCATTTTCTTGAGCTCATTGTTCAAATGTCTCTGTTACCATGCAATTATTCTGTGATAATTTCCCAGTAAGAACTTTTACATTTCCTATCTTGGTCAATCTCTATCACGCCCTGTATTTCTCAACTTTTTTTTTTTTTTTTGGTAGCATTGTTATTGGGAACTCAGGTCAGAGACCAGATTCATTCACCTGCCTCACTGAGAGTGTAACAAAAGAGAAACGATGGTAAAGAAAGAAATTAATTTATTTCTGTTTTGCCACAAATTGGGAAAACAGCTAGTTTGGAAATCTGTCTTCCCCATACAGACCATAGTTTCAAGATTACATAGAAGCATAAAAACTGGGATTTCAGAGATATTTGTATGTATCTTCAGTCTGGTCAGGCAGTGGGGGGTGCAGATCTGGATATGGGGGTTCTGCTGACATCCTTTTGCTACCAAGGCTTGGGAGAGAGTTTCCCTTCATCTACTGTTGTCTGTATGAAATGATTGCCTGTAGGAAGCTAGGCCACAGAAATAACTTAAAAGAACAAGTTAGAAGAATAAATGGAGTTAGGACAATGGCTGTGTCTTTTAAACATTTTTTTTCCAGTTTTAAAGGAGCCCTAGTTAGAGCACTTTACCCTCTGTAAGATAAGACAGACTTCACTCATATTTTGCTTGTTTTATTACCACAGCATCCACTCTTACCCACATAGACACACACTAAATATTTGTTCCATAAGAGCAAAACTAGTGTTTTCTGCTTTATTTTCAATTGCTATATTCCCATATTAAGGCAACATATGGTAAATGTAAGTGCTCAAAATTGTTTATTATATAAATTAAAATATAGAACTAAATATTGTTATTCAGATTACAGTTAATATATTACTCTTAATTCCAAGCCTTGTTTTTCAGGAAGATATTATTAGTATGTGAGGATGCTAAAGTGCCTTATGTTATGTGAAGAAAGACTTAGGATTTTATTATCAGTTTTAGAGGGATAACCTGATGTTGAAATCTCCAAATAGACATGATGATGGATAAAATGGTTTATATATCCCTAAAAGTTAAAGTATGAACAAATGGACATGAAAAATATTCTGCCCAACATAGTGAAGAACAACCCAATGTTCAGAACTGTTGAAAAAGAGAAAGAGCTGCTTCAATACCTAAGGAAGTAGTGTTTTAAATATCATCTGTACAGCCTTTTCTCAGGGATATTGTAAAAGTGACTGAAGCATGAGTTAAAATAAAATGCACAAAGATGTTCAAACAGTATACTCTGTAAATTGTATAAAAATAAGTTTTAAAATAATATAAGTATGAATCTATAAGTTTATAGTTTTTAGATCTAGATACAGAATTTTTATGATTTGAATATGTGAAATATCAATGAATTTATTATTGGTATTATTCATTGAGAAAAATTAAATCATAATATTGAACAAAATGATTTATATATTTCCTTCCATCTTATGAAATTTATAAAACACAAAATCTGCCACTTCTTGTAAGGATAGACCTAGAGAAGTGGAAATAACATTACTTCTTGAATATTATGTAGTGCTTTCTTTATTATTTAATTATTTTTTCTATGTGGTATGTTGACTCCCTTTTAATGTATTGCTTTGTGCTTTTTCATAGATTATTCAGTAATTTTACTTCATAAACAAATGAAAATAGTTTGAATTAAATTCTCTATCGAGACATTAATGTTATCCTTAGGGCACTATTCTCAGAGACTTAGATGTTTCTTCTATAAAAGAATAAACATCAATATGGTTTATGATTTTAAAAACTATTGCCAAGCTTTTACAATAAAACATTTAGGAAGAATGTGTTCTTCGTGGTGTTTTCTGTTGTGCTATTGACTGCATGACTAGTTGAATCAATGGTGTAGAAATTGGTCACTTACATTGCAAAAATCTGAATCAATTGGAAAACAGCTGACTTTCTGACTGTTAGTTTTATGAGAGAGCACATATTAGATTAAGGTGACTTGTTTTATAACCTTTGGGAGAAATTCTAAACAATGATTTACATGATTCCTAGATTTTTTTCTATCTTGTATTTATTGTTATTGTTATACTGATATAAAGCAATTTTAAGTTTTGAACTTGCATTTTGGATGCTGTGAGGCAGGGCTACCCTTAAGCAGTAATTTAGTTTGCAAAAAAAAAAAAAAAAAAAAAAAAAAGAATTGATCCTTGAGCTACATCATTGCTTCCTCGATAAAAGCTGTCCAAATTATATCTGAGATAAGTTATTGGAAGACAAACTGTACTAAAAATTAATGACCTTGTAAAGAAGGAACAAGTAGGTAAACTAATATAATCTGTTTTGTATATCTGCATAACAAAACACACCAAATTCTGTACCCCCAAACAATAAACTCTTGTCAAGAATTCAGACAGTATTCTCTTTGTACTGGAGCATGTGGTTACTCATGCAAGGTACTTGTTTGAATCCTGAGCAGATATAGAGATATTAGAACATTTTTACTCATGTGCCTAGAGACTGGGGAGGGATATCTGGGAAAGTAGCTCATGCAGAACCCTCTGGACTTTCTTAGTGGTCCATCTATTAAATGTACTACTTATATGATGGCTCAGGACTCCATACCTTGTGTTCCAAAATATAGGATACAGGACCTATCAGTTCTTATAAACAACAGGCTCAGTGAAATTGACCTAACATTATTTCTAAAAGCATCCATTGACAGGTTACTGGCCAGCCCAATTTTAACGGGAGGAGGAATAGAACCCAGTTTTTGATTGAAAGAGTACCAAACGATATGTGACCATTTTGGCTCCAAAAATGCAATGTGGTTTCAGCTCCTGAAAAAAAAATGCTTTTGACATTCATTTTATGTATAATCAGTATACTAAAAATATTTATTTTTTTCTTCTTATGACTTAAAAATTTATTATTTTCATCTCAGCACATATCAAAGTGATATTTCATTTCAAATCAAATAGTTTGCAAACTCAGCAATTTGGGAGTTCAATTTTATAAAAAGTCGAGTTTACCTAGACCCTGGTCAAGTTTTAAAATGAAATGTTTCATTGTTTCTGGATTAGCTGAGACCTGGGTTCACCACTTTAATTTAGTTGAGCTTTCCAGTTTTTATAGCGAATTCTTGATAATTCATGGGATTTTTATGATTTCAGTTGAGTTCATCTCCATTTTCCTTTGCAAAATATTACAATACTTGTCAAAACCTTGTGAACTCAAAAGAGTTGGCTGAAGCACACTAGTTTTACATTCAATTTGGAAGCTCACTTGGTCTGGCTGAACACAAAATGTGAAGCTAAATGTTCTTTATTTAAAGTGGTAAAAATAAAAGCAAATACATTCATGCAAATTCATGTAAATCAGACAGTATAAGCTATTATTAACTTGAATAATAATTAAAATCATGACCATCAGAAACTGAGGAATCAGGTCTAGAACATTTTGAAAACTAAATTAAGCATCTGCTCAACTCCCTAATAAGTTTTTTAATTATTTACTTGTGTTAGTCTGGTTCTAATTTCTAATAGTCATATTCTCATTCTTCCTATGACTTTAAGGGTCCCTCAGCACAAATTTTTCATGCTCTGTGAATACTCTCATTTCTTTTCTATGTCACACATTCATATATAATATAATCTATTACATATATTTTAAATTATATGCAGAGTTTATATCTTTAATAATACTAAGAGATATATGTGTATATTCAGATATAGATATATTTTTCACAACCTCTTTGAAATTTAAGGAACATGAGACCTACTCAGGTCCATATTACAACATATCCTTACATCTTAGTATGGAATCTGACATTATGGCTGTGAATAAATATGATTATTTTCTTTTATGATAATCTAACATATCTTACCAATTAAGCACAGTACTTTAAAAGTACTAATGTTCATTTAATGCTTACCAATCCTTGCCACTTTAATAGTCTATAAATCAAAGAAATCTGTGTATTCAATGCATAATATATCTTTAAGGTCATTATTTAAAATTAAATTAAATCTAATAGACAGTTTAAAGTTGATCACAAAAACAAAGCTATTAGTAAATCAAGTGACTAACATATTTTTAGTTCTTTATATATCTTGGAAATTAATGCTTTATCTGAGGTGCTGTTGGCACAAATTTTCTCCCATTCTGTAGGCTTTCTCTTCACACTGTTGATTGTTTCCTTTGCTGTGAAGAAAATTTTTTGCTTGATACCATCTCATTTATTGATTCCTGATTTTACTTCTTGTACTTTGGGAGTCTTGTTGAAGAAGGTGAGTCCTAAGCTGACATGATGGAGTGCTGAGGCCTACATTTTCTTCTAGTAGGGACAGTGTTTTTGTTCTAATGCCTAAGTCCTTGATCCACTTTGAGTAAAGTTTTGTGTAGGGTTATATTTTCATAATTTTCTAATTTTCACTTTTAAAAATTTCTTCTCATTGTTTATACATGACAGTAGAAGGCATTTTGACACATCATACATAAATGGAGTATAACTTCTCCTTTTTCTCATTGTACATGATGTAGATTCACATTGGTCATGTAGTCATATATGCACATAGGGTAATAATGTCCAATTCATTTTAGTGTGTTTCCTATCCCCATACCCTCTGTCCTCCATTCACTCCCCTCTGCCTAATCCAAAGTACCTTTATTCTTCCCAACTTATTGTAAGTTAGCATCTGCATATCAGAGAAAATATTCAACCTTTGGTTTTTCAGGATTGGCTTACTTCTTTTAGCATGATATTCTACAGATCCATCCATTTACTGGCAAATATCATAATTTCATTTTTCTTTAAGGTTGAGTAATTCAAAGTGGATCAAAGAGTTAGGCACTAGAACAGAAACTCTGCACCTAATAGAAAACAAAGTGGGCCCAAATCTTAACCATGTTGACTTAGGATCTGACATCCTTAACAAAACTCCTGAAGAGCAAAGAATAAAATCAAGAATCAATAAATGGGATGAATTCAAATTAAAAAAGCTTCTTCTCAGCAAAAGAAACAATAACATGAAAAGAGAGCCTATAGAATAGGAGGAAATCTTTACCAGAGTCATCTCAGATAGGGCATTAATCTCCAGGCTATATAAAGACCTCAAAAAACTTAACACCAAAAAGCAAATAACCCAATTAATAAATGGGCTCAGGAACTGAACAGACACTTCACAGAAGAAATACAATCAATCAACAAACATATAAAAAAGTATTCAACTTCTCCAGCAATTAGAGAAACACAAATCAAAACCACTCTAAGATTTAATCTCACTCCAGTCAGAATGTCAGCTATTATGCATACAAATAACAATAAGTGTTGGTGAGGATGTGTGGAAAAGTGAACACTCAGACACTGCTGGTGGGACTGCAAATTGGTGCAACCATTATGAAACACAGTATGGAGGTTCCTCAAAAAACTTGAAATGGAACCACCACTCGACCCAGCTATCCCACTCTTTGGTTTATACACAAAGAATTTAAAATCAGTATACTACACTGATGCAGCCACATTAATGTTTAAAGCAGCTCAACTCACAATAGCTAAACTATGGAATCAACTTAGGTGGCCCTCAACAGATGAGTGTAAAAAAAAATGTTGTATATATACAGGGTCATATTTTAAATAGTGTAAGTAAGAAAAAAAAAGTTCCAATTATGAGAAATTAAAAATGCAAACACCACTTAAACTCTGTCCAGGAACAAGACCTCCCCATTTTTTAAGGGTATGCATATGTAGATTAAAGCTATTACTAATTTCTATTTACTGTTACAAATCTTCCCAAAATATAGGGCCTTAGAACACCAATCATGTGAATCAGGAATTTGCAAAGCTTTGACTAAAAAATATTGCTTCTGAATAACTCATGAGGTTGCAGTTAAGTTTTGGAGTTGGAAGAGAAGGCTGGAGCAGCCTGAGTGTGGCTCAACATCTCTTTGTGTTGATGTAGTCTGGGGACATATCCACGTGCTCTCTATGGGCTTGGGTAAGCTTCACAGAATGGAGGCTTTGGGACTGTCAGCTCCTTTGCACAGGACTCCAAGTACAGGTGATCTTATAGTTACCCAGAACATCAGTCATCAGTCAGGCTATATCACTTCTGATACTTTCATGTAGATGCCTGTAGATCACAGACTAGCCCAGATTCAAGAGGAGGGGATATAGAACACCCTTCCTCTTCATGCAAAAGCTCATCCACAATGGAAGCAGTATCAAGGACAATTTTATAATATCAGGCAGAATGGAAGGCTTTGTTTTTAAATCTTGAAATGAATAAGGTGAAGGAGAAAGAAAGTGAAAAATTTACCCTTAAATAAATCCATCAGCAACAGAAGCCCAGAAATATTTAACTCTTTGCTTCTCAGAACCTGTAATAATTAAAAACAAAGAAAAATAAATCTATCAAACACCCTGAGTCACTTAAAACATCTGGGTATTAAATATAAAACTCTTCTCCTTGGTTGTAGATAAAGACTCCTCTCTAAATCATGCCACAGTTTTCATCCAAAGGAACTCTTTGTTATTCCCCAGGGCACTTTCCATATAGTGTTTTCACAGTGTGTCCAACAGGCAGGCATTCTTTGTGAAACTGTGAACCTGCCTTACAGAGAGATAAATTCACAGAGAACCAATGAGTTCTTTGGTTTCCTCAAGGTTCTATGACAAAGTCGTGTCTCTCCAGCTCTTTTATCTTTTTGGATTATGACATTTTGTATTATTATTTTAATTGTTCTTCTTCTTGTTATTATTTTATCTTTATTCTTCCCTAGTCTGCCAAAGATTCTTTATTTGTGTTCATTGTTTGATCTAATGTTATCCTAGTGAGTGAAATATTCTATATTTATCTTGGTAAGAATAAGAGCTTTTTTTTTCAGTATCTTTCACAACACCATTTAGGCATGTGATATGGAGAATTTTATTTGGTAGTAATTTCCTTTGAACAGCTACAGGGTAGAGCTGTCCCAAGTTTGCATCTTTGGTATCATATGACAGCTGTTAATGAGCAGCTGAAGTAAGAATAGATTAAAGCCTAGGAAGCAAGTTTCCCAGTTGGGGTTAAAAAAGAAAAAGCTTAGACTTTTGCCTCACCTTTATGTTTTGTATATTACCTTAATTTCATTATCTTTCATGGCCTCTCTACCTTAAAACCTCTGAAATTTTGGTCTTTGATTCTGTTTTATCGTTTTCATTTTAATCATGACCTTTTGAACACTGTACCTCCGAAATAATTACTTTCTACTTTCTCCTCATAGTTATGCTAAAGGATAAATTGTGGCTAGGTTTGAGCCAGAACAATTATTTATTTTTGACTAAGATCTCAACTCCAAAAATAACAAAAGAAGAAAATTTTGAAAATAAATACATTTTAAAAATATAAAAATTATATAAAAAGTAGTTTTTTTTTTTTTCTAAATGAAAGCTAACAGATGGTGTGGACAACTTCTCTCAGTTGTCCAATTCTCAATAAAGTAGAATATAGCATTTAGAATGGTCCACAATTGATCTCTAAAGAACATAATATTTTTACTTCTTTAAAGAGGTGGCAGATAAGTTATTTAAGTGCTAGAAATAAGTGATAAACCAAGAAAAGTCTAGCACAGTTTCAAATGATTTAATCAAAAGTAGAGAAGACCATGAAGAAGATTAATCAAATATCATTCAGTTTTATAAAAATGTTTACAACTGTACTTACAAGTTTATCATTACACACTTTACTGAATGTATATTAATACTTTACATAGGCAAAAAAGTAAAATATATCATTTCAAAACCACAATGAAATGTGCAGACAGGACACTGATATTCCTGTCATATTGCTGATTCTTTGTGTGTGATTGGTTAGTCTAATTTTCCAAGAGAGATAAAATAAAACAGAGTGGCATAAATGACATTATATTGTCAAAACTGGTATTCAGACTCACCCCTGGTGTAACAGTGAGAAGTGCATCATTTTCAAGAAAAAGATACAGTCCAGGTTTATGTTCTCCATACAAAATGCCTATTTACTTATACCCAATCATCCCACTGTTTCCATACACAGTGTACCTAAATCAAACTCATCATGTTATACAATATTATCATTTAACACAGGAAATAAGGACATCAATTAATTACATCTTACTACAGAAAATCATTCTGGCTTGCACTGTTTTTTGAGCATGTGATCATATGCTTATTATCTGCATCAAATATATAGTTAAAAGTGACTGAAAAGCTAACACATTGATCGTTCATATGGAAGTCACTGACATAAAGATTGAAAAAGAAATGTAATACAGTCAGATGACCTCACACATAAACCAGATGAACACATCAACAAATTTTAAAATCCCATCAAATAATGTCATCTCATATAATCACATCAAAATATGTGTGCATGTGTTGGTACGTTCATTGATGGATAAAGTATTACCTAGCCAATTCCCTACCATGCTATAAATAATTGACAAAATATAAATGACTCTTTTCCTTCCTGTAAATAGCATACAATATTTACTAACCTCAAACGACTAAAACATGCAGAAATTCTTGTCTATTTCTCAGTATAAAAATAAATGGGTAAGAAACAGATGACTTTATATATTACCATAGGGAACACATGCTGGCTTATCTTGTTTTGTATTCTTGTACACAACAGCATAAAGAATTTTTTTTTTATATTTTTGCATAAAATCTCTGAGAAGTAGAAGGATTTAAAAATAAATACAGTTTCCTAGGAGTAAAGAATGAGGGAGGGGGCTAAGAGGCAGATTTCTGGGGGTAGGGTAGAAAAACAACAATAGGGTACTCCTATTTACCACTCTATTTTTGAAATGCAAACATTCTTGAAAACATTGCTTCAAAGGGGGCATTTCATTTCTGATTATTGCCTGTCAGCCCAGACTGTGTGCTCCTGAATAAGGAAGTTCTTTGACTACTAATCTTTCATCCTAGAGCCCATAACCATCTGTTTGGAAAGTTTAGGAGCCTACTGCTTATTCCAGTCATGGAAAACTAAACAAAGTAAAACCTGCCTCTTAAAATTTTGTCTTCTTCTGTTTTATAATTCTATTATCCTTTTACACCTAAGGGCAATAGAGCGGACCAACTTAGAGATGCATACACAGGGCTGGGTTCAGGACTCCAATGCTTTGAATTTATCACAATATCAAAGACTATGGAATAACTCCTGTTCATTTTTTTTTTCTTCCACTCTCTGTTGCTCAGGCTTTTTGTATTAAATCAATCATTATCCATCAGTCTTTCCTCTAGTCTAGGTTATATGATGCAGAAGAATATTCACTTCACTCTTATCATCCTCAGGAACAAACATTCAGATGGGATTGCCTTCCCCAATGACCCATAAAACATTGCTTCCATTATTATCTCTATGTGGGCATTTGAATGTGAGGTATGCCATTTTCTTTCTGTTTTATTCACAAGCACATTTCAAAATGCCAATCAAAATCACCAGAGAAACTGCTCCTATTTGGAATGAAAATGATGGTCCCTGACAGTATTTCAAATTTTTGGTCATGCTCCTCAATGATACAATTTTATTTCTCTTTAGTCAGAATAACAATTTGTGGAGCCAGTGTTTTTAGCAAATGAATTCAGTCTTTGTTATAAAATGCATTTGTTAGAATTTGCAATTAAGAACTACATTTGGTAATTGTTTTATATGTTATACACCTCTGGCATCAAATCTAAAACAGATTTGTAATGTGTTAAATGGTAAAAGATTTTTGTTGTATTTTAAATTATTTAAAATAAGATCTTATGTTTATTATTAATGAAGAATGCAATCTTTTTTTGGAAGCAATTTTCAATTATTTGAGATATAAAAACAAAAGTAGAATTATAGGTGTTTTAAACCTAGAACCTTTCAAGGGAAGAAACATGGACTATGGAGCCTGAAGCCATGGCTCTATTCAAACCAACCGATTTCCATGATTTGTTCATGCCTTGTGCAGGTATTTTGACTCTCACCACTTTGGTTTTCCCATTGGCACAAAAGAACGAACATCCTATTTCTAACATGGTCCCAGTCCACCTTAGCTCCTTTGGTCATTTTATTTCCTTACGTACACCTCAATATAATTGCGTATTTCTAGTAGAACTAAGTATAGGGGAGAGTGTTTATACTACTAAGTGCTATACAAATTAAAAAAAAAAAAACTTTATTCAATAAAAACTTTTGCATTAAATAACTTACTCTGCCCACTGGAGGGACAATTAGTTTTCAGTTTACAGGCATTGGATTTAAAAGGTATTCCATTAACTTTATTAAATGAAAAACAAACAGCTTTTTCTTTCGAGTACAAACAAGACTTTTGCTTTTTGCTTTCAACTTTCATTATAATATTTAGTTTTAAGGCTTTTATTTATTGTGTTCAAATTTTGGTATTTAATCTTAAACAAAATGACTCAATTGAAATTACCATTTTGGAACTATTGACTAAAGTAAATAATTACTTCCAGGAAAACTCATGTTATACCTTGGGAATGGTCTAACTCATCTAATTCACTTTTCAACTAAAGCAACTGAAGTATAGAATTATCAAGGACAGACATAATATCCTTCATTCAGAATACAACTATTGAGGGAATTTGGTTTTTAAGATATTTCAGCAAATGATGAGCTGACCGAGGTTCAGAACCTAGTCCTTAAGTAGTGACTACAGTGTTTTCTGCTCTCAGCCATAATATATTTGAAGTAGTAATAGAATGAATTAAAAATATCAAGATTCTCAAGTTTTTAATTGACCTGAATTAATAACTCCACAATTCAAGTGTTTGCACCTGGAATGTGAAATATGACTGTAGAAATGGAGTATGTAGGGATACATTAAAAAGTCATTCAGAACTGATACATTTTGTCCCATCTTATAATTACACATCTAGCATCTGGTGGGCTTGGGGTTAAACATTATTCAGATATATGACAAGACAAACATTTTATGCAAATAACAACTAGTAGGAAATTTTGTGTGTAGAAACATAATACAATATTTTAGAAAATTTGCCCAAGGGAACTGAATGGACTGCAGCTACAGTTAATCTCCATGAGAACTTTACAGATGTCTGAAAGAGTTTCTGCAAACAACACATTATTTGGTAGTTTTTCATTAGAAGTGCTATTGGAAATGATATCATTGAAAGCAATTCTAGAATCTTATCTTCAATATGAGTGAAGATCCCTTTTAGGGCAATGCCTTTTGGTACCCAACTGGTTTCCAATCCAAGGCTTAAAGAGATGCTTCAGTGAAGAAAGAGACAACACACCAACACCTGTCAACTGATATCTGCTCAGAGTTCCCTTCTCTTTGAAAATGCATGATAGAATCTGTATATCACAGGGGGCACATTAGAAAGGGGAACTAAAAGGATAAGATGAAATGTTCAATAGAGTTGGAATAAGGGCTTTTTATGCAGAAAGAGTAGTATGAGAAATTTTAGGGACGTGTGACAGTACTTGATTATCTGGAAATAGCAAATGAGGCAGTATTCTTTATATGTTTTTGACTATTGGTAGTTATAGATTAAATAGTTCATACACAATTTATTAGAAAGTAAAACTTAAGGTTGAAACCTATTTTTCTAATATTTATACTTTTTGAAAGTTTTCACAGTTCAAAAGTCTCTGTTGAAAGATTATATCAAATCATTTATATACATTTTTTTTTTGTACCAGTGATTGAACCCAGGGGTGCTTAACCACTGAGCCACATCCGCAACTATTTTTCATTTTGAGACAGGGTCTCCTCAGTTGCCGATGCTGGCCTTGAACTTGCGATTCTCCTGACACAGCCTTCCAAGCCTCTGGGATTATAGGTGTGTGATACTATGTCTGGATCTTTTATATACAATTTTAGAAAGTGTGCTAGGCAGAGTTTCACGTTCATTTTAATTAGGATTATTTTACAAAATATTCAAAGCAAAATCTCTTCTTTAGTTTAACAATTGTTGTTTATAAAATTATTTATTTTTATATTGGTATCAAACACATAAAGGCTTCTATCCTCTTAAGACATTTTTAAGTATATTCACATTGTGTGCAGAAAATTCATAGAAAATTTTCATTTTGTGCAACTGAAACTCTAAACCTATTGAATACCAACTTTCCAGATTTCCCTTCCCCCAACTTCTGTCAACCATTATTTTGCTCTGTGCTCATATGCATTCTGCTGCTTTAAATTTCTGATATAAATGTAATCAATCAGTATCTGTCCTTCTGTTATTATTTCACTTGGCATCAAGACTTCAAGTTTCAACCAAATTGTAGCATACATACAACAGTAATTCATTATTTTAAAAGGCTAAATAATAATATTCCACTATAGGTATATACCCCCATTCTCTTTATCCATTTATCCATGTGTGAATATTTAAGTTGTTTTCATGTCTTAGCTATTGTTAATGTTACTGTGATAAATACTAGAATATAAATTCTTTCATATATATATATATATATATATATATATATATATATATATATATAGAGAGAGAGAGAGAGAGAGAGAGAGAGAGGTGAATTTGCTAGAGCATATAATGGCTCCATGTTTGCTTGTCTGAGGGAGATCCATATTATTTTCTATAGCAAATTAATGTACCATTTTATATATCTAACAACACTTTACAAGTGTTCTAATCTTTCCACGTTCTTGTCAATACTTGTTATTTCCTATTTCTTTTATAACAGGCATTCCTAACAGATGTGAGTGATATCTCACACTATTGTTTTGATTTGCATTTCTCTGATGACCAGTGGAGTAGACCATCTTTCAACATATCTGTTGACAATTTATAAGTCTTTTTTGGAAAAATGTTTATTCTGATATTTTGCCCAATTGTTGCTGTTATTATTGAGTTGTAGCAGTTCATTAAATGTTTTGAAAATTAATCCTTTATCAGATATACAGTTTACAAATATTTTGCTCAATACCCTAAGCCATCTTTGCACTCTGCTTGCTGTTTCCTTTGCTCCACAGAAGCTCTCTAGCTTGGTGTCATCACAATTGTGCATTTTTCCTTTTGTGAATTATGTTTTTGATATAATATTTAGAAATTGTTACCAATGTCAAGAAGATCTCCCCTTTGTTTTCCTCTATAAGTTTCTTTTCTTTTTTATTTTGTTTGCTTGTTTCAAGTTTTATGTTTAAATCTGTAATCCATTTTGAGAAGTGAAGTAAGGTAAGTGTCCAATTTCATTCTTTTGCTGATGCCTAACAATGTTTTGCATGGTAAATGAATACAGTAGTCATGATATGGTTTGGAGTCACTATAGTGTAGAAATGAGGATTGGAAATTCAAAATTTAATTGAAACAAGTGGAATTTATCAGTGTGTTAGTTGTAGAGAAAGTATAATGTAGCTGCCAAAATTACATGTTAACAGAATATAGAATTTGAAATGAAATGTTGATAGTTCATCTCTACTTTACGCTTAGGCTCTACATGTTAGAAAGAAAAAAAAAAGACATGGACAAACTAGAATTTGGACAGCAGATAGTGAGAACGGTAAAAAACAAAATTGTCATAATAGGGATTGATGTATATTTGAATGTTTTATCTTAGGTAGAACTTCTAGAAATGTTACAAGGAAAAGGATAAAGTCTTACTTTTTTTATTTTGTCAAGGGGTTGAATCAGACTGGAGTAGTAAAAAATGCAGGAAAATCACTAAATTAATACAGCATAAATATATCATTTATGAGTACGGATTAATAGAATGTTCACAAAAAGGAAAGCATACCTTTCTACTGGACAGTTTATTGTTCAGGTCTGTGGTCATTTATGTACTTAGTCATCAAATTAATTCATTGTTGTTTGTGTAGGGTCCATGTTAATTGTCAATTAATTACTAACCAGTCAATCATATTGACCATGTGGCAAATTGAATTGGCCATTTAGCCAAAGGAAATATCTTGAACAGATGTCTTGTATTCCAGTTACTTTATTATCTAGAAATGAACTGTCAATCATTCCTATATGTTGTAATATAATTATATATAGTTTTCCATTATAAAACTTCTAGGTAGTAAAAATAGAATTTTTCCTGTAGTAGAATTCTAATAAAAATCAAATGGCACTAGATGTAGTTCCTAAAATCTGTCTCAAATATACTATATTTTAAAGACATGTACTAGCCAATGGAATCACAATAGCTTAATGTGTAACCTTATGATCATTTCCAGTTTGTTTACATGTAGATACTTTTTTCTTTTATTACTACTCACAGAATGTACAGTAATTCCAACCCCAACATACTGATCTGTTTTAACAAAATAGAATGGAAAATTGAAACATTTCCTATGGTACAACAGACCTCATTGTATAAGAGACAGTTTAGGAATGGAAGATATTTTCTCTCAAGATTATTTCTTCTTCTTAAACTTGCTTATGTTTTCACCCATTCCTAAATTGTGTTCATTAGCATAAAAAGAGAGCACAAAAGTACAGAGTAGAGACAATGGTCTTGGGGGAATAAGGTTGATTGGTTCACTCTGATTTCTATTTCTATTACATGAAAAGCCTAACTGTTCGTTATTACAAATTCTTTTATTTTTCTCTCTTGAATAGTTTTGAATTTGTGTTTCTCTCACTTGCAAACCAGAGTACTGATAACACAATTATAAGAATGAAGGTCACAGGATTTATAAAAGAGGGGAGAGATAAGGCTCTCAAGTATAACAGCAGAAATGTGTCCCTGTAATTCTCTTCTAAAGAAATACTATTTGGGGGACAACTGATGAAAACTAACACACTTCTGAGAACCAAATTTCTCATTAATATGCAAGTGTGACATTGGGGGAAAATTATAGAATAAAACAGTCTAGATAGCAGATTCACATTAACCCATTTAAATTCATTAAAATTCTGAAGACTTTGCCTTGTTGTTGTCTTGTCTACATAATGCCAATGGTTGAATTTTTAATCTTTGAATATATTATTTTGTTTCTGGATAGATAGAAGAATCAGTGGCTCCTTTACTAAGAGATGTTCTAAAGTACTAAATTTAAAAACGAAAAATTTGCTATAGGCATGACTGTGTTATTTTAACTTACAGTACGAGTTCAGGGCTCAATATGTTTGTTTTGGCTGTCTTCCCAAAAATCACATTAACAGTTACCAGTGAACCAGATCATTCAACAGTCCATAGCCTTCATTTAATCGAGAAGTCAGCAAACTTTTTCTGTAAGCGATAGATAATAAATGTTTTTGGCTTTGGAGGGCATAGCATCCCTGTTACAGTACTGTGGGCTTTTGTTTTACTGAGATGGTAGTCACAGGGAATACTTAAATAAATGAATGTGGAAGTGTCCCAAGAAAACTGTACAGACATTGAAATTTAAATTTCTATAAGCCTCTGCTGTCATGTATAACAAATTAGAACAAATTAATTAATTAATTTAGAAAGAAAATTTTTAAAAATTTAAAAGAGAATTTAATTTTTTTTATGATTTTCTTATTTCTTAAAATATTACATTTCTTATTTTAAAAATAAAACTAGACATGTAAAAAACATTCTAAGCTCATGTGGCATGTATACGTCTGGGTAGGGCTTTTGTTATAAGATATTTTAAAGAATTAATTGGTAATTAAATTATTTATCTAGGTGTATTGTTTATTTTTATCCTAAATACTCAACACTACAACATGTAAATGTCAAAAAGGGATTTTGGGGAAATGTCATTTCTGACTTTGCTAACTGGATTTAAGTATTTCTCTGCCATAGTTGTTTTCATAATCTTAATAAGTACTATACTCATATTTCTTTGTCATCGGCTTAATCGCCTGACAACATATGCTTTCTGGCCTAAAGAAAATGCTCCAAGAAATTTTCTAAGTTAATTTATTTTGTTTTTCTGCACTTTTTATTTTTACATTTTCTTTCTTTTTGCCTTTTATGTCAGTGTTAACATGCCTGGCTGTGATGCAGATACTTAGAGCACCATCTAGAGATGAAAAGCTACAATTAACAGGGTGAAAAAAAGAAGAAGAAAAGAGAAGCAGTGTAACTAGAAGATGACTTTGCAATTTACAATTAGTGTGCAGATTATATTTTCAAATGATTGACTTTAAGAAAGTCACACATTCCTAATTGAAAGCAAATACTTGTTTAATGTTGATTCTCTTCAACACTTTTCCAAAAATATATTGATTGAACAGTTTCAGACTACAATTTGCATTCCATGCAAATAATTAAGATAATGAATAGATTACTGTGTATTTAATCATATCCATAAACCTCTTATGTTGAGTAGGTATATAGAAAAAATTCTGCTAAATGCCACACATATAAACATAAAAATATAAAGTAATCAAAATTGGCATAAAGAATCTCTTTCCTTAGGCTCAAATTAATTTACTTGTTATCCTACACACACACACACACACACACACACACACACACACACACGAGCACGCGCTCTCGAGCGTGCTCGTGTGTGTGTGTGTGTGTGTGTGTATTATGTTTTCATGATTAAATAAAGAAGTATACCTACCTCTATGAATATAAAAATCACTTAAATTTCTTAGTTTGTGGCAGATAATTAAAGAGTTGCAATCAGTGTAAGGGTTTTATTTTAATTTTTCCAAAATCTAAATATCTTGATCCACAAGCAATTAGTGATATGACTATTCTATTGATTTATGTAAAGCAAAGGCATGAGGCTTATTTCTGCAATTTAACAGCTAAATGAAAAAAATGAATACTATTATTTTAAAATAATATCTATAATGGAATAGATAAAGATGGTCCAGGCAAACTGATATCTAATTTTGACATTTCAATTTCATTTTTGTCTTGGAAAAGCAATTTTCTTCCAATAAATTGCTGAGGCATTGACAGGTTCTTGTTAAAAACATAGTTGTCAGTTTAAAATGACTTTCTTTTGCCATGAGTTTATGTTTTTATTTTGTCTTACTTATTGTCCCTACAATTTTTAATGTCATTCATTGATACTCCCCACTGCCTCTCTCCCAAAATATCTATAAAATAGAAATGTTTCTACATATTACATAAACATGGAAATTATGCTATTGAAATAGTAAACGTGTGATTCACATGGACATGCATGTGATTCAAACCTATATATGTCCAGCTATGAAACAAGTCCTTCCTGTTTTCGTTTTTGTGTCTCCTTCAGAAGTCTTCAGAGTCTTTTGAATATGGTAAAATAAGCAGAACCAAAAGGATTCATCACATTAACTGGGAGTCAGAATATTGAAGATCTAAACCTAGAAGATTCTTGAAATTAGGGAAAAAACAATGAAAAGTTTATGAAGTTTTCTAAAGTCTACTCATACTCATCTAAAAAGTGGAATAATAATTATATTTAACCAGTTATTTTAATAGTTGTATGAGAAAAAGTTGGTATAATACCTGGTAATCAAAATATATTTGTATAATTTAAACTATTTCTGTGAAAAAAATAAGCAGAACAGGTATCCTTTAATTATCTTGTTGCAGTAAACTAGGGTTGGATTGGTAGACATAATTAATCAGATTGTATGGTAGTTGATTAAAAAAATGGCAGGGGGCGCAGTTAAAAGAAGGAAGAGATTGTGGAGCTCATCTCACATTACTTTTTCATGTTGTTGAGTCCAAAACTGAGATCCAGAGCGGAGAAGCAACTTTTCTAAATCTCTACAACTGGTCAGGAGAAGACCTTGTCTCTAATGTGATACTCCACCAAGTTTTCTTGAACTCCATCATTACCTCTCCCCCTGGCCTTTTTTTTTTTTTTTTCAATCTGGGTATTTAGTAATAGATATTGACAAAAATATATGCTTTTCATTATAGTCCCTAAATGCTCAGAATTTAGATAACTATTGCTGAAGTGTCTTCAATTTCCAGAAATAGATTTTACCTTTCTGGTTAGACACTTTTCTGAAAATGGAGATCACATGAATAATAAAGGTACCCTTTTAACACTGACAGACTTATACAAATTGTATATGACTTTTACTCATTTCAATATTTATATTTTTACAAATTTATATCATACAGAAGTGTATATTGAATCATTAAGAAACTTTGTAATCATTTTGTAATGAGAATGAGAAAACCAAATGAAGAGATTTACCGTAGAGACACATATTTGGAAATCTTAGTTTTGCTTTCTGAGAAGTCTGTCTCTTGTTATGCCATTGTACAGATGTGGCATCTTTTTATTTTGTCTTACTTCTCTGTGAAGTTCCCCATCATGAGAAAAGAACGAATCAGAAAGATCCTGTTTTAATGATCGATTCCTCATTTATTGGATTGACGGTTTTGAACCAGTTTAATATCATCTGAAACTCAGTTTTTATGTTTAGATACTGAAAAAAATATCTGGCCTATATAAATCCCATCTCAAATTAGAGGGTAAAATTAAATATTGAAATAGAAGAGAGTTAATATTTTAAGCCCTTAAACTTTGTATTTGTTATTTAAATCCTTCCACTCCTCTATTCCTTCTTATCAATCACTTAAGAATATTCTGTCTTTTTTATAAAAAAGAAAAAGGATAATGAGGTATCTGTATGACAGATATAGTCAATGTCGATCCAGAATTTCACCTTGAATACCTCTCAATATACAATAGAACTGAGGTCACAACAGCAGGAAGAGAGAGTGCATGTGGGTGCATGCACGCATGAGCACACAGGGTGGTAGTGGTGGTGTCTGGTATACAAATCCTTAGAGACTGAGTTTTAAATTAGAAGTTTCTGCAATTAGACACAATGTCAGACAAGGTCAAATTTTTCTTTGTTAATTGCAAAATTAAAAGACCTCAAGCAGAATTTCCCTTTGTGGTTTTAATAATGAAAAGGGCTAAAACTCCAGTTGTTTATTATATTGGTTTAACTATCACTGTAAAATATAAAAAGGGGGAAACTGACTAGAAAGAAATATTTTTCTATACATCTAAATCTTTATTGCAGATAAAGAGAAAAAAAAAACAACTTACACATTTGTCCTTGCAAACTATAAGCAGTTAAAGAGACCCTGTTACCAGGAGAATTTCACAGTTTTTCTTCTAATAATTTATGATTATTAGAATGCTCTGAAAGTAAAACTATAAAACCAGTGTGAAATTAATCAGAGAAAGGATATATGAGGCCACAAGGTATTGCGTCTAAAGGCTTAAAATTGTAATTGGACTATAACTTGATTATAGAATTTAAATATCTAAAAATAATAATCTCTGATGAAAACAGAGAATCACCATCATCAGTGTTTATACTACCTACTGATGATTGCCTAAGAATAAGTGGGTTCTGATGCAAAAGTTGGACTCTTTGGGTTTCAAATAATATATCCTAATATATCCGTAGCATGGAAAAATTAATATCTAGCTAGAAATAAAACTGTAAAACTGCCAAATCAAACATCCTTTCAAGAAGGCAGTGTAACATGTTGTATAAAAGCCTTGATTCCTGAACCTGATAACTTGATTTCAAATTCTAGCTTCTCCAATTATTCAGCAATTTAATTGGAAATTACTTAACCTTTCCAACTTTTAGTTTCCTCATCTGTGAAATGAGGTTACCAAGAATATCCTCCTCATAAGATTACTGGCAAGGTTAAATTAGATAATGCACCTAAAGCACTTAGAACAGTGCTTTACATGTAAATGTGTTTATGTATTAGGTGTAATTTGACTTCCCTGAAGAATTTCTATAGAGACAGAGAAGCTTAGTCATAGAACACCCCTCTGGGTCCTGATGTCAACCATATTTCACACTGTAAAGGTAATATTCCCACTTTTTGTGAATTTAGCTAACATGCATCCATCTCTTAGAGTCAGCTTTGCATTCCTGGGCCAATTGCTGGCACAGCAGCTTTCTTAGCCTTTAAACTAAGGGCCAGTTTTGGACTTTAAACTAAGGGCCAGTTGTGAACTGAAAAGTCAATGCAGTACTCTGGGAGACCAGCCAAGCTTCTCTGTGAAGTTCCTCTTCATTCCAAATGTAAGCTTTCTTTGAACTACATTAGGTCACCTGAGTCTCCTTTTACAAACACCTAGTCAAGGAGAAATTGGGAGAGATTTTCTGTCAGTTTTCTTCCTGTTGACATGGACAGTTTCTAGGAAAAATAACTTCAGAATCTGAAGAGAATGAGATAAGTATTCGTTTCCAAAAAAATGTAAGAAACTATATAATTTTTTCTTTGGTGTGCCTGATTTACACTTTTGCTCTGTGCTATCAAATTACATACTTGCTTTTACTTTTTTTTTCACAGATTTTTTTTTTCATTTTATTAAGTGGATGAGAAAGAAGAAAACCTGAATGTACATTTAAACATTAGAAGTTTCATTACTAAAATAAAATTTAAAGCATGTAATGATTCCAACATTGTCAGCAAACAAATGTTTTGTTGATTTTTGTCTTTATCTACTACAAACAGAATTGATTTAATAGTTATTTACTTATAATTTCTTTCATCTATGTACTTATCAGATATAATCTACCAATTTATCATTTCTCTCCTCTTTATGTCTCAGTATCTAATTAGTATCAACATACTTAGTTGATGAAAATAAGGAAAAAAAAAACAAAAAACAAAAACATGTATTACATGTAGCTTCATTATATTTCAATAAAGGTACCACATTTTAAAGTACTAAAGTAGTTTTCTTCCTGTTTTTCACAGTATCAACAATTTTAGATCTTGGAAATTACTGTGTTAAAATTGTGATGCTGAGTTGGTGATAATATCTCAGTGGTAGAGTGCTTGCTTAGCATATGCCAGGCTGGTGGTTCAATACCCAGAACTGCAAATAAATTAAAAAAATAATTATAATAAGGTTATTTTCCTTTCTAGTTTTCAAAATTATTACTTTTTTTCTGTTTACCTTAAGAAAAAGAAACATGATACTTTTTTTTTTCTCTATGTGTATGTGTGTGTGTGTGTGTGTGTGTGTGTGTGTGTGTGTGTTGCTGGGGATTGAATCCAAGGCCTTATGCATGGGAGGTAAGTGTTTTACCAACTGAGTTGTATCTCCAGCTTAATATCTTTATTTTAACAATATTGCTATTACTATACAAAGTATAGTTACCAAAAAGAAAGCAGCAATGCCTTTATTCTTAAGTATTAGGAGTTGAACCCAGGGCCTCAGAGAACATAATGAATTCTAAGGCAAGCATCTACCACTGAGCTACACCTCCACAGCCCTTTTCAAAAATTTTAATTTATTTATTTATTCATTTATTTATTTTTGAGACAAGTTCTCACTAAGTTGTCTAGTCTGGATCCTAACTTGTAAAAAGCCCTATGTTAGACTCCCAAATTTTTAGGATTCCAGGCTTGTGCCACTGTGCCTGGGAACAACACACGTTTGGTCAGAAAAAATAATAATTTTTGTTTAAGAATTTCTTCAAAACATGCCACAAAAAAATCTTATTAGTCATCCACACTACTACATCTTCTTTCATAAGAGTTGAAAAATACATATATGGATAAAAATATAAAAATCCAAATTGAACTGTGCATGTTAAAGAATAAGCAATTTTATTAGTAACTGTATTCACCCTTTTAATAACTATTTCAATGGCAAATGTGTTACCCAGCTTTATAGGTAACAGTTTTCTCAGAGGAGGAAAACATCAATTATTTGAGGGCTAATGTTATAGTAAGATAATAAAGTTTTGAATATTGCTTTCATCAAACTTAGGTATAATATATTTTTCTGTTTTAAAAACTCTTCAACCAAAATTTGTCCATATGAATGCTCTTAATCTTTCACATAGTTAATTACATGTTTCTTTTTCCTGCTATGGCTTATTATTCTGTTTATTCCCGGATTTGCCCTCTTTCCAGTGCTTAATTTTTGAAATGATATTTGCCTATGTGGCTGAAACCATTCAAGGTTCTAAGAGTCACATGATCACATCCAGAATAAAAGTAGTTTGCTCTAGAAGAATGATATGACAGGAGTATAGCAAATATTTCCTCATATCTGATTTTTATGACCTGGGCCATTTTTCTGAATCAATTTGTTGTACACCCATAATGCTGTGCAATATTTGGCCAGGCCTGTGTAGAGTGGATAAATTAATATCACAGGGTAAAGACAACCATGGTTCCTTCTAGTAGCTAAGTGTAGGAATGCATTCCATACAGACTTGGAGGACTGGAGGCAGTGTTAGAGGAAGTCATGATATCTACCTCATTGGTCCATTAGGATAGGTTTGGTGTGCTCTACTATAACAAAGAAAACACCTGGTATCACATGGCATTGTAGTTTATGTAAGGTAGTATGTGTTTGGACATGTAGAAGGAAGAGAAGATGAGAAACTAAAGATTACTATCTTATAAAGCTCAACAGTAAAGAAGGAAGAAAAGGAAAGAAAAACAGAAACATGGATGAAATGCTAAATAGAGGAAAAATGAGTGATATAAAGTTTTCTTTGTTAGCTGAATAAATACTTTTTAAAAATTTTCTAACTTCAAAGTGGTGATAAATATAATATGGACATTGAATAAAAATGTATAGATTGTCATATTTTGTTCTAATTTCAAAACACGATTTAATAAATATGGTATTTTAGATATCTATCATTTAAAATATTTACAACCACTGACGTGATTCTGCAATCTGCATTTGGGGTAAAATTGGGAGTTCATAACCCACTTCAATCTAATGTATGAAATATAATATGTCAAGAGCTTTGTAATGTTGTGAACAACCAATAAAAAAAATGTAAAAAAAAAAATAAAATAAAATATTTACAACCTAAAATGCTGGCTTAAGTTATGTTTATTCATAGCTGTGAAAAACTTCAAGCTAGTGTTGAACATTTCTCATGACCTTTTCATTGTACAAGATTATCCTTTTGACCAGCATTTGAAAGGGATGGAAATATACCAAGATAAATTGAATATTAGGGCAATTATTTTAAGTCATTATGTATGAACAGCTATTCTGTGGCAACCATTGTAAGGGATAGTGATGGACAAGCTAGATAAGGCTTTTCCTCACATGAAACTAATTTCATTTTATGATGACTTTCTTCTGAGAATGAATATTCACTGACTATGGAGATAAATTTTAGGCTATCTTCAGATTAAAGTAAGTATTAATGGACTGGTCTTTAAAATGTGAAAGCTTGCATAGGGCTCAAGGAAGATCTGAGGCACTTACAAGTTATTAATATGATACATTTTTAATAAACTCTTATCAAACATTGTATATGTATGAATTTTTAATTTACATAATTTACTTTTATTTTTACATACATAAAGATGAATATGTTTGTATGAGTATGTGTATGTGTGTTTGTTTGTGTGTGTGTGTGTGTTTATAATTGGCAAATGATTATTTATTTTCTGCTTTAGAAAGAAAGCCTACTTATTCAATGATGGAAAAATGATTGAAGTTAACCCAAACCTGCATTTAACATTTCAAATTATTAAAACACATTTCAAGCCCTGACTTGTTTTTTCACTTGTATCAATATGAAACAAACATTAATGAATGTAATTATGAAGTATAAAATGTACATTCTTTAATAATTAGGTTTATGATTTGTAAGGACCAAGTGAAACAAAGAAGATAAATACACTTGCTCTTTGACCTCCCTATGGATCAGAGAATTGTTACAAAAAACAGATATCAGTATGCAAGTGGAGCAGGCCTCATTAGTTTGCCATCTGCCATGGTAGATATATGCTAAAATGTTTCCATTGTGAGGTTCATTGAGTGGTAAAATTATAATTAAAAATCACACACAGATTTAAAGTAAAAAACCCTCAGAAATAAACCAGCTGCCAAATTATGATGGAGATCCTATGCTCCTTTGAAACAGATGAGATGAAGAAAACATTTGTGTGTGTATTGTATATATGCATGTGTGTATGCTTATACATATTTATATATACACACATCTATATGTGTGATGAGGAAATTATACAGACACATACAATCACATAAAAATAATTATATTCTTAAGAAAACTTGAGGAGTTTGGGTAAATCAGAAATTGGCTTTTGTTCCTCTATATCTCTCTAAAAGATTTGGTTTCTAGTAGATTGTATATACAAATTCCACATAATTATTTTACTCATGTTTCGTAAACAGAAAAAGGCTTACTGCAGCTAGTAGTAGCAAGTTATACTTTTATATTTTAACAACAAGCAATGTGAAAATCAATTTAAGAAAATAATTCCACTAAAAATAGCATAAAAATAATCAAACTGCTATAAATTTCACCAAATGAGCACAAGACATGTATACTGAAAACTGTAAAATATTATTGAAAAAAAATTTGAGAAGACCTAAATATATATAAAGACATTCCAAACTCTTAGATTAAAAAAAAAAATCATTATCAATATTCCCCAAATTTATAGAGATTCATCAAGAGACCCAAAAATCTTCCAGGCAATTTTTTTTCCCCAGAAAATTCATGTGGAAATGCAAGGGTTCTGAAATCATCAAATTAGTACTGAAAATGTAAGACAAAATTGGTGGACTCATACATTCTGACTTAAAGATTTATATAAGTGTACAGGAATCAAGAGAGTTCTGTACTAGGAGAAGTACAGACATATCAGGGGAATAGAATTGTGAGCCTAGAAATTATCTCTCACATTTATGGTCAATTGATGTTTGATAGGATTGCCAAGACCATTCAATGGGAAAATATTGTCTTTTCAATGGATGCAAGGAATATCCATACTTAAAAAATGAATTTGCAGTATATAATCATATTATACATAAAAATTAACCAACAATAGCTCATAGACAAAAACATTAGAGCTAATATTATCAATCTCTCATCAAAAAGTGCAAGGGCTTGGAATGCCTTCTTAGCTATGCCTTCTTAGCTATGACAATAAAACACAAGTGATCAAGGAGAAGTAAATTATTAGTGAAGCCAGAATTAGAAAGGCAGGCAGTGTAAATAGGTAAATCCAGTAAGGGTAGATCAAGGAGGCCAATTTTGGGTGAGTCTGGGAAGTTGGAGACTTTACCCTGAGTAATTGAAATGTTAATTCCTTCAGAGCTCTTCCTCCATCCTTATCAAGAACCTGCCCCTGCTCCAACCTGTTGCTAAGGTAACCTGTGGTAGGAATTGCCCCTCCCTACAGGGAGCTATAACATTGTTAATGTGTTCTTGGCTACTCCATCCTGCCCTTCCCCTTCAGCCTGTTTCCCACCTTTGGGCCACCCTAGCAAGTATTCCTGGGCCTAGTCACCTATGCAGGAAGGAGAAAGGTGAGGAGGAAAAGGCAGGAGAACAAAGGAAGCCTAGAACATATAAAAAGAGGCAAAACACCTCGCTTCTTGGGATACCAGGATACCAGCTATGGCCGCCTTCTCCCTTGCAGGAGAAGTCTATGTTACCCATTTCTAAGTAAACCCTGCTTTACATGCTTGCCTTGGCGTGCTTCTCTAATTTTCAAACTTCAACATCTGAGGAAGCAGGACTGGTCACCCATGACCAGTGGTATCATTAGGACTTCCTCAATTAAAATAATAATAATAATAAAAACTTCTTCAAAGGTTACCATGAGGAAAATGAAAAGATAACACAGATGAGAGAAACTATTTGCACATCATTTATTTGATGATGAAACTTACATCTAAAATATATAATTTATAAGCCAATATTAAATGATAAGTAATCTAATTAAAAAATGAGTGAAGAATTTGTATGAATATTACCCCAAAGAGGACAAAGTGCCAATAAATACATGAAAAGATGTGTAATATCATTTGCCATCTGGGAAATGCATATCAAAATAATGAGATGATACCAACACATACCTATCCAAATGACTATGATCAAAAAGATCCCCAGATTGTGGAAAAATAGGAACTCTCTTGTATTGCTAATGACAATTTGACTGCTTGGAACAGCCTGATAGTTCTTCCAAAGATTAAATATAGTGTTACCATATTACTGATAAATTCCATCCCTACATACATACACTTTAAGAGCAATAGAAATATATATTCACACAAAAATTGTACTGAAAGCTCTTAGCAGAATTATTTATAGAAGGCAAATAAATGAAAACAACCCAAAAATGCATCAACTAATGAATGAATAATCAAAAAGTTGTTTTCCCCATAATGGATTATTATTTTCCGAAAAAGAAATTAAGTACTGATACATGCTATAGTATAGGTGAACCTTGAAAATATTTTACTAAGGGAAAGCAGTCAGTCACAAAAGACTGTATATTGAATGATTCCATTTATATAAAACATCTATTAATCTACAGAGATAGAAAGTAAATTAGTGGTTGTCAAGGTCCAGGAGCAAGGATTTAGGATGAGGACAAACTTTTAGCTAGTAATCTCTCTTCTTAGGGTAATTACAATATTCTAAAATGATTGTTGTGATGATTGCACAACTCTGTAAACAAGAAAAACCATTTAATTATATAATCATTGTATTACATGAAAACATTGAATTATGCAGTTTAAGTAATACGGTATTGACACTAAAATTGCATTCAGTTTATGTCATGTAAATTTTATCTCAATAAACCCTTTTCAAAAAATCTATTTTAGTACTTTGACTCAGAAAAAAATTTGGATGACAAATTTATTCTAATATTTATTTTTGTCAATAAAATCAACTTCAACTATATACTTACAAATATTTTGCAGTTTGGTTTATTTAAAAATCAAAATTATAATTAAAAACTTACCTAATTTTTATGCTATTTGGACCAGCTATCTCCTCACATATTGAGATTAGACAGTGTTAGGTTTTACAACTTCATGGTAAGAAACATCCTCAAAATACAACACTTCCATGTTCCTTTTTTAATCAATGGTCACCAGAAAAAAAATCTTACTGAATTGTTTCATTGTGTTCTTCCATCATGTAAAGAGTACTGGAAATACATTGAGCATAGATTTACAGATATTTAGAATCATTGTAAAGGTGGTAATTGGTTGAATCTTGCATCCTCTCCATTACAGGCAAATCAGATGCCCTTTGTAGTAGAGGATTTTCTTTGGTGAAGGATATCACTAAAGAATGATTCCACATAAATAAAGTGAGGAGAAGTAGAGAGATCACAAAAGATGAAATTGTATGCAAAACTATCCTTAGTCCAGAAAATTAATTTTTTACAAAAAGAAATAAGAGAACATGTACACATTCTCATAGTGCAGAGTACTTGTCTTTCATCATTTTCTTCATATATAATGAAACTTTAGAAACTTTACTGAGATATAAAAACTAGTCTTCCATATATTTATTAGTATTTTAGAGGAAACTATCCAAATTTTTACAGAACCATGTATATCTGAATAGTTTTTTATCCTATTTATTAATTGACCCATTAAATAAATATTTACAAAGCATTTATTAGAAGATACAATTATTTGGGGATATGTTAGATTTACTGCCATAATAAAACAGATTTATTTAAAGGAGGCCGAAATATTAAATGAACATGGAAATGAATACGGTATATATATATATATATATATATATATATATATATATATATATATATACAGTGATCAAGAGATGTAATAATATAATTGTGAAGGCTTTATCCCACTCATAGAATTGAGGTAAAATTACTTTCCTTGAGGAGATGACGCCTGAACTGACAACATAATTGTGATTTAGAGTTCATCATGTCACTGGAGGAAGAACATTCTGGGGAGGGAGAAAAACATGTAATGCCCATTGATTGGAGCAAAGGGGCATGAAAATACATTGAGGGTGACTGGCAGGGAGTGGAAAGCTGTAAGATTGGCCAGTGGTATACAGAACACCCATGAAAGGGTTATAAGGAAGGATTAAAGGTTGAATTATCAATTTTTCATGGTGTACTTCTGAAACATACACATTATTATTAAAAAATCTTTTTAGAGTTAGTAGACTGAAACTTCTTTTTTAAGAAATGAGTAATGAAAAGACCCAAAAATTATATTACATTTCATGAGCAGTGAAGAAAGAACCATCAGTCCTGTAGAAATAAAGTAAATTGACCTTTGTATCATGGTTGCCAAGAAAGAACAACACTTCCTCATTAAGAAGGGAGTGGTGTTCAGTCCCTAGCTCAGCCCGTAGAGCATAAGGCTCTGAAAGCTGCTTCCAGCAGGATTTAATATATCTCCTAAATTTTAAGAAAAAGATGGTCTTCTATTACTTTTGCAGGATCTAATTTGCACTCAGACTGGATAGAACTCAAATGCAAGTGAGAAAAAAATATATATGTAATATTTTGAGGGTTGGGGCTATAGCTCAGTGGCAGAGCACTTGCCTAGCATATGTGAGGCACTAGGTCCAATCCTCAACATTACATAAAAAATAAATAAATAAATAAATAAATAAATAAATAAATAAATAAATAAATAAACAAATAAAGGTATTCTGTCCATTTGCAACTACAATAAAATTTAAAAAATATTTTTGAATATTTGAGAAAAAAAATTCTACTGATATTCAATTTTAGGTGTGGAAGCACAATTCTTCTACCTTTACATTTCTTTAATGTACATTAACTCATACATTTTTGTAAAGAATGTAATGATATAACATTCATGTATAATGTAACTTGTGTTGATTTATATGGAATTACCCCAGAACTTTGTTATTTGGCTGTGTTCAAGGGTCATTATTTTTTTAACCATGAGTCAAAGACAAAACTTTAGAAATACATGGAAGCTTAAGATAAAGATGAAAATCCTGTAAAAACTCCTTTTCCTTTAGTACAAGTGTGATTCGGTGGCTTCAAAATTAGCTACAATTTCCATTACATTAAGTTCTCTGCTATGTTAAACCTTTTTTTTTTCTTTTTTGTTGCTGCTGTTGTTGTTACTGATCCATGTATTTATGTTGAAGTGGATAGAATAAATATTTAATTTCATTAGAAACCCATCTCTATAAGTAGAAAATGTACGTGATTTTCATTCTTAAAAAGAAAAGCTAGAGTTCCAGGATTCATGGTTGCAAAGATCTGGTGACTGGATGCTAGGTACCAAATGCCAGTGAATTTTAACTGTGCTACTGTTTTTTTTTTTTTTTTTTTTTTTTTGTGTGTGTGTGTGTGTGTGTGTTAGTATTGTTTTTGTGACTAAGGCTATATTTTATTTAATGTTTCAAAATTAGCCTCATTGTTCTTTTTTCTGTTGTTGTTGGCATGTCATTTCACACAATTTTTTTTTCAGCAAAGCATGAAAAATATTGTATCAATACCTGTCTGTGTACAGATATCTGCTAGCATAATAGCTAATAGTTATTTAGTGTTTAATGTGTACCCATATTTTTTCCATGCAGCTTACATATGATAATTCTAATCTTTGTAGAAACCACATTATTAACTACAATTACTCCCATCTTATTGGTGAATAAACTGAGACACAGAGATGTTATATTTTTTAATGTTTAAATAAATTTGAAGTATATGAAAGCCTATGATTCATTGTAAGTTGCATGTGTGTGTGTGTGTGTGTGTGTGTGTGTGTGTGTTTCCGTCCAAGCTGTTATCTCCTGCTCTCCAGTGCCTAATGTCCCCTTATGTTTTAAGGTTTCACATAAATATCTGGAGATCTACTTTATGGAACTACTTTTCTGATCCTCAAGACAGATCAAGTAAGTCACTAAATAGCAATTCAAAGAAAAATACCAAATAGCATTATTTACATTTTACAGAATGTATTAATGTATATATAAATAATAAAACAACATTGGGATAGCAAATTAATGACAAGATTTATATTGCTTTACTATTTTCTTAAATATAATCTATAAATGTGGCACTCCCATGTACAATGTAGTCCCTTGATATGCCTAGGATAACATTTATAGGAACTTCTTTTTCTTTTTCAAGGGCAAAACTGGCCAAATGAGAGCTGAAGAAACAATCAAATGTTACAACAGTGAGAAAACTAATAGAGGGCATAGGAACAGTAAACAATATGGTGTATTGCTAAACTAAATACAATTTGGGAAATTGAAATAGTGAAATTAAAAACTACTGAGGCATAAAAAAGGAATTTCCACAGTTCATCAGTCACAAAAACACTGTAATATTACACATTTCCATTATGCCATGATCAAAGCAAAGACAAACCAACCAAACTTTGCAAGAAAAGGTAAGGATATTTTTTTTTTCCCTGAAGAAAAGAATGTAAACTTCCAATTAAGAGGTAAATTAAAGTGTAACTAATATTTCTAAAATAGATTTGAATTACAAAGTCATTTCTTTTATTCTTAGGAGTTCTTTGCATACCTAAACCTCTGAAGTAAATTTAGAAAGGGTTCACTTCTATCACATGAAAGGGAGATGTGAATTTCGAAGTGGTATGTGCAATGAGGATAGTATTAGTGTTGACTTTCAAGTATCTTGCTTTTGTTTTTATTCAGTGTCTTCCTGGCTCTGTGACCTTAGGTAGAACACTGAAAAGCTTTTGATTTAAACTGTCCCTTTTGTCAGCTGAGAAGGATACCCATCCTAACATTCCCCTACAGTGAGGATTAGGTAAGAATCAATTTATAAGTGAAAAAACACTCCACTGAGGTCAGGAATCACTGCTACTAACTCTCACCTTCCCCCAGGTCTCTTTTGTTCATTATTCACACATCATTTCACAGCTTCAGACTTGGGTATCCAGGCCCTGATTATGTTTTCATTGTGCAAGCACTCTTGTATCTCAAATCAGATTCTTGCCTCTGGTGAGTTGGTAGGTGAAAATACAGATGAATTTTTTTCTTGTGAAATACAAGCAAACCAGATTCAAATGAATTGTAGCAATTCAAAGTCATTATTACTTACATTTAGAACACTTAGAAAATAAGGACCATCAGGAAAATGTAGTATAAATAAAAGTTTCAAATTAATTGAGGATTTTTTTTCATTTAAAGCCTCAGATGAATTTTATTTGACTGATAGAAATATTTTCTCATAGCCAAGCATGGTGGCACATTCCTATAATCCCAGTGGTTCCAGAGGCTGAGGCAGGAGGATAGAATGCTCAAAGACAGTCTCAGCAACTTAGTGAGGCCCTAAGCAATTTATCATGACCCTGTTTCAAAATAAAAATAAATAAAATAAATAAAAGGGCTGAGTTTATGGCTCAGTGGTTAAACATCCCTGGGTTCAATGCCTGGCAACCCTCACCCTCCAAGAAAAAAGAAGAAAAAAAGAAAAAAAGAAAAGAAATGCTGACACATCTTCTGATGGGGTGGGTAGTTTGTTGTTGTTGTTGGTTGGTTGGTTTTTGCATTTGGGGGATGAAATCTATGGTCTTCCACATACTATGCAGGCACTCTAGAACTGAGCATTCCCAGCCTCATCTTGGTTTTTCTGATATCTTTCTTTGTTAGTTTTCATATATTTTATTTGTTCTTGATGAAGTATTTTGTGTATTTTTATGAAAACATAATCATATTTAAATGTCAGTATTTTTTCTTGGTGACATTTGCTTACTTTCAAACTGAAGGGGAGTTCATTTTTGAATTTGGGAATTTCTTGAAGATATTTTCATTGCAGTTTTGGAAAAACATAGATTTAAGGTAGAAGCAATATTGGCATATATTGAAAATTAAAGTATGGGGTGAGGACTGTGGCTCAGTGGTAGAGTGCTGCTCCCAACATACCTTAAGTCTTTTAATCACTAGCACTGAAGGGAAAAAATGAAAATGAAAATAAACATGGGTCTCTTAGCCTAAATGAATAAATAAATATGCAAATATGCAGAACACACTGCATGGCAGAATTGTAAGAATAAGGAGCATTTTGTAACCAAAAATGTTGTAGTAATGACAATTAATATTAGTGAAGTTAATCTTTTACTTAACTTATTCTGTGTATTTTGAAATTTTATTTCTTTTTATCCTTTACATAATAAATGCTGACTAAAATATCTGTATTTATGTATTAGGATCTGTGTTTTGGATTTTCATAAAGTTATGTTCAGAAAAAATTTCAGTTAAAATTAAACATTAATTAAAACTGTCCTATTGAGCCATCACAACTTTTATTTTTTTGTGAAATACATTTCCTTTGAAATACTTTTCTATTATAAAAGCAAGAAGTAGAAGTAGATGTACTTTTTGACAGTTCTAAGTCTTGTTTCCTAATTTAACAAGATCATTGCTGCTTTAATTACATGAAACCCCAAACTTTAGGAATTCAGACTAATAAAGTTTCAGAAAAATTATGGAAATGAGATAAATACATGACACCTTGTACTCAACATACTGTACTCAGTGACAGAATGGCACAACATATGGAAATCTAAGTATAAAGTAGTATGAGTATAAATTTGAAATTAAATAAACAAGTAGTTCTGGGCAAGCAACTGAACTTGAGAAATCTGACTACAGATGTCATTCTAGAAACAAATCCAGCCCAAAGCTGTAGAAATCAGAAGTAGATAGCTCCAACCTAATGTCAATATGAATGTTTGTATATAATACACATACGTTTTCAAAGAAAAGCATCATGAAATTGATAAATAAGTATCTCTGTTGCAGGTCATGTCAATTGGTCTGAGTTCCTGCATCACTAGATTAATTTTGGCAATATGTGTTAAGTAGAAGCAGAGGAGATCGACTTTGTTCTCATTTGCTTGTCCTTTCCTGAAACCACACCATGCCCATCACAGCAGCCCTTATTCATTTTTAGAAAAACGTGATAAAGACCTACATGTAGTTTATATCCTTGACCACCACACTGTCACTGTTCAAAGAATAATAAGTTAGTGGCATAAGAAGATAAGGAAAGGATGTATGGAGAAGTTGGTTTAGTTAGTAGACATTTATGCCTGGCCCCTGGAAGGATTAAACTTACATTGGAAGAAATATAAAAAGAAATTTATGATTATAATTTCAGCATAAAGAACAAAGTAAAAAGCAAGTTTGAAAAACTAAGACTTGAAAATCTCCCAAATATAAATCCTTCATAATGCCCAAGGCAAAATTGTATGAAAAAGATGAATAGGGCATTATATTACAGTTTCATAATTAATTGAATTTCTACTATAGAGCCCCTCAGTGAAAAAAAAGTTTTATGCAATCTGGTATACAAATTTGCACCTTTGAAAATTACTGAAGTTTAGCTTTGTCTAGGCAGATGCATCCAGTAATGTTGCCTAATTTGAATTTTAAAAGGGTGTACACATACTGCAGTAACTGTAGAGGTCATTAATGTAGTGGAAGATTCAACACCATTTTTAGAGAAATTTTTATTTTTTCAACAGGAGACAGGGAGAAAAGAAACCAAAAAAATTCTGACTACCTCTTTTACAGCTCATTAGAGCTGAGCTACTGTCACTAGTAGAAACATCTAAGCAACCCCACATTAACTCAGACATTAACTCAGACTTGCTCAGAGTACCAGCATCATCAGAACTGAGTATCTCATCATTGTCAATACTGAGAATGTTGTCAACAGTTCTGTAGATGCCATACTCCTTCCTGGGTTTCTCTGCCCAAATTCTTGACTTTAAGACCTGTTGCCCTATTTCTTTATCTGTCTCCCTCTCTACTTTTTTCCTAGTACTTGGGATATCAGGAGTACTCTAATTGCAGAACCCAGTCTGACCTGCCAAACACTTCCTTCTACCACAGGGTCTGAGCACTGTATTCTGTGTCTCACATCTCTTGGAATTGTAGCAGTGTACCAAACAAATATTTACTTGCTCTACCACGGAAGTACATCTCCAGCCATATATATTAATATTAATGATTAATCAACACCAAGATTTTAGCAATCCAATATATAATCCAATAGATAATTATTATTATTTTAAGATGGTCTTGCTAACTTGCAGACCTTCTAAATTTGCATTTTTTTTTTCTCAGCCATCTGAGTTGCTAGGATTACAGGCAGGCCACCATGCCTGGCCCCTGTTTCTTTATTAAAAAAGTATTGCATTAGTATATTATAATTATACATAACAATGGGATTCACTGTAGCATACTGTCTCTAAGTCCTTCTTTTGGTTTCGATCTCTGATTACTCCCTGCTCTGAGGTTGTCTGCTGGAGCATAGGCAGAACCAGTCCAGTCTGCCGAACACTTTCTGCCACCACAGGTTGTGAGTGTTGTATGTTGTACAACTGGGTAGGGTGTCTCACATCTCTTGGAATTATAGCATCTCAGTGTACCAAAGAAATATTTACTTGCTATATGTTTTTCAGGCTTGTCTTTTTGTCAGAATGATTAGTCTCTGAATGGTTGTATTCAAAATGAACTTGGAAATTACTGAGAGGTTAAGAATACAGGGAAGTAGGAAGAAGCAGCTAAAGCAATTAAAATGATTACAAGAATCAATTTCATTCAGTGGATGATAGAAATATAAAAAAGTCAGAAATTGTAGAGAGTTTTACAGAAAATGTATTTATAATTTTAAATTTATCATGTTAAAATACTGGGAACTGACTTTGTCCAAACTTGTGCATCATTTTCACTAAATTAATAATTTTTTTAAAAAAAGTATCTTTCAGTCCCATTTCCTTTCAATGTTATTTTTCTAATTAAATAACTGTGTTCTGAATGAGATGTCCAAATAGTATTTTAAACTTGAATGGATTCTCTCAACTTTTTTGTCCTCTGCCACTGTACTTATGTGGAACTTATAAAGCTGTTATCCTGATGTTATCAGCATTATAAGATCAAATTTTAAATATAAAAAAAAATTAAGAATGAATGATTCTAAAAAACAATCCAGTTTATTTGATACACTGTATATAATTCATCAATCAATCAATGCTTCCTATTCTTTATAGGTAGGTGATTATTTTTAATATATTGCTTTTAGACAAATCACAGATCAAGATAATTTAGTTTCCTATGCTTTATTGAAATTCTGTCCCCATAATACAGATGACCTAATTGATCCATTTTAAAATCTTCCATACTACAACAGTAATTCAAGTTTTAATGAAGTAGATTTAAATGACTGAAGCAATATGCAAATTCTGGATAACCTACATAAAATCTTCTAAAGATATTAAAATGTCTTTCTCTGATAATTGTTGGTCTAGAATGAACAAAAGCTATAGTGATTTCAATGAATACTCACAGCTGACCATAATAAGATAACTTAAATCTAATATTTTTCTCTGACAAATATTTGTTAACGTTATCCAAAGCTTAGCTACAAATCAATGACTGGATTTATTCCACTGTATATCTTTGCAGTTCTGTTCCAAAGTTGTGTACTCAAAGACTGTGTTTAAGCAGCCTCAAATCCAGACAACTCTGTTTTCCACTAAAGCCTGACAGAAGATTCATTTTGGAAACAATTTTCTTAGGCAGCACAAAATACATAAAAATGTTCACAATAGTTATATCACACTCTCTGTCAAGTGTTATTTTTGCAAACTTCAGACAGACTTTAAAAAAAAATCTTCTTTAAACAGTGACTGAATATTGACTCCCCCTATATCTTTTATCTAAATATAGATGTCTAAGGCACACTGAACTAAAGAGTCCTTCACATCTCGACTTAATATAGGTAATTGCTAATCAGTTGTAAGAATAAGTTAAAAAAAATTCAAGACCTGTACTGAAAAATTTAAGTAGCATGTTGTCTTAACAAAAATACAGAATGACTAGTATATATTTGTATTGGCTTCTTCAAAGTATGATGAAACATTTAAAATGACTTTAATAACTCGTGTTTTATTGTAATGATTATCTTATTATTTACTTGTGCTCAATCTCTCATGAACTGCTTTTGCTAAAATTGTTATAATTAATTTTATTTAATCAATATTTAGCATCTTATATGCACTAGAAGCAATTTGCTTATTTAAATTTCAAATATCATTCCATGATATGTGATCTTATAACCAAAAGCAAGAATGCTATTACAATCAAAATTAATATTAACAAATGTGATTATCAGAGAAAGACTCTTAAATTCTGAAACGTTCTCACCACCAAATAAATATTTTTTATTCACTTTATTAAAAATGGGTATATTATTCAAAATGAATACAAAATATTTATTTGAGAACTCATCTTGTAGAAAGAACTACTTCATATTTTTTAGATAATAAAATTAATAATTACAACAGATTATTGCAGGACACGGATTTTGCCTGTCAGAGGAAATGGGAAGGACCTTGTTGATAGAAAAGTTGTTTGAGAACTAAAGAAGGAATATACATATAAATTTGTTTGCCAAGCCTTCTGTTAAGTTTCAGTCAAAATAAATATATTTAAAACTTACATTATAATATATTAACTTGAACTTTCTTTGTAGATAGTTTCTCTAATAAAAATGCATCTTTCTAATAAAGGCCACCACAAGGTATAAAAATAGTTTATCTAAAATGAATTTCTAGATTCAGAAAAATCTTTTATGGGATTCTACTCAAACCCAAAAAACCTCCTAATTGGTCAAACAAAGTTGTTACATCAACTGGATTTCCTTGAACATAATGGTCTTAAACTGGGGTTGTTAATATTACTGATTAATCAACACCAAGATTTTAGCAATCCAATTAAATTTCCTATGAATATAAGTTAAACTGAAATATCAACAATGACACATTCATTTTTCTAACATAGATATGTACATCTCTACTTGTTCAATTGTCACTTTGTGTGTGTGTGTGTGTGTGTGTGTGTGTGTGTGTGTATGTGTTTCTGTTTTGGGCCAGATACTTAAGAAGTATAAGCTAATGTAATCTTACACATTACACTAAAAATACTGTTTACTGATCTGGAAAATTGTTAATGAAGTAAATATTAAAGTATTTTGTGTGCTGAACTTAGGAATCATCTTACCCAAACTTCATTCTACTTTGATCTTTATGATTAATTGTAAAGATCCCAATGTATTTACTATAAATTTTTCAAATGGGATTAACCAAAAACGATACAATTCCTTGACCTATATGATCTAGTTAGTAGGGAACTAACTGAATTTCATAATTTTACAGACTTATTGTCTATAAAATGATCATATATAACTTAATTTTATGCTGCATCTTGAATTGTCTTTTTAGCAAGAAAGTCAATAAATAAAACTCAAAAACTATTGAACAACTATGATAAGACAGAAAAAAAAATTGTACTCAAGTAACTGCATATGTTTATTTGTATGTGAAAACTGCTTGCATAAATTCAATGACATTATATTATCAAATTTTCCCTCTTCATAATTTTTATTCCAATTTTACATGTTTAAATTCTAAATTCTCTTTCTACACAATCATTTCTCAGCTTTCCTAAGTTTATTTCTTAAACTTAAACTTGGTCTGACAAAGTAAATCAGGTTGAAAAAAAATTAAATTCAAAAGAAAGAACAAGCAGAGATGTCATGAGTAATTGACCTTAGTATATTCAGGCTACTATAAAAATTATTGTGAATTAGGTGGCTTATAAACAAAAGAGATTGATTTCTCATTGTTCCAGAAGTTGGGAAGTTCAAGATCAAGGCACTAGTAAATTCAGTCTCTGGTGAGGGCTTTGTCACTTCATAGATGATCCCTTCTGACTGCTTCTTTAACATGGTGGCAGAAGCTACCCAATTCTGTGGGATCTTCCTCATAAGTACACTAATCCAATTCATAGGGGTGTCATGGTTTGGATATGAGGTTCCCCAAAAGCTCATCTTTAAGACAATAGAAGAAGATTCAGAAGAGAAGTGATTGGGTTTTAAGAGTCTTAATTCAATCAGTGAATTAATCCCTGTTAGGGATTAACTGAGTGGTAATTGAAATTGTAGAGTGTTGCTGGAGGAAGCAGAAATTGGGGATATATTTATATCTTACAAGAGAAGACCTTTTTCTCTGCTTCTGATCACTATGTGAGCTGCTTTCCTCTGCCACACTCTTCTGTTATGATGTTATCTTTTCCATGTAACCCAGAGTAATGGAGCCAGACTTCTGTGGACTAAGACCTCTAAAACCATAAGCCCTCAAATAAAAATTTTCTCCTTTAAAATTTTAGTAGAAAAAAAAAGAAAGAAAGAAAGAAAGAAAAGAAAAGAAAAAAGCCTTCATTTTTTTGTTACTCCCAAAATGTCTGAATTTTTAGCATTATTGTGTTAGGGATTTGGTTTCTGTACATTCATTTAGTGGGGAACTTAAAGCATTTGAACAGTACCATAATGGGTAATGTTTTCCACAAGGTTCTTGATCTTTTATGAAGCAATAAGTATTTGGGAAAATTAATTCCCAAGGTAGAATGCATTAAATTAACAAACTTAAGATTACTTGGGAATTTAATGATTCCATAATATACTTGAAATTATAACAATAGAAGCCCACTTATTTTTTTTTTCCTTTTTTAATTTTTTTTTTTATTGATTATTTATCGCATTACATAGTTCATGATATATCATCTTTCATACATTAGACTCAAATTGTGCTTTGAACTCCCATTTTCACCCCAAATACAGATTGCAGAATCACATCTGTTACATATTCGCATTTTTACATAATGCCATATTAGTGACTGTTGTATTCTGCTACCTTTCCTATCCCCTATTATCCCCCCTCCCCTCCCCTCCCCTCCCATCTTCCCTCTCTACCTCCCCTGCTGTTGTTCAATTCTCTCCCTTTTTTTTTCCCCTCCCCCTTGCCCCTCATAACCTCTTATAATTTTATGTATCCTTGAAGGTCTCCTACCATTTCCATATGCTTTCCCTTCTCTCTCCGTTTCTCTCCCCCCATTCGTCTTTGTTTACTGTAGTCTTTTCCTCATGCTCTTTCTTCCTGTTCTGTTCTTAGTTTTTCTCTTTATATCAAAGCAGACATTTGGCACTTGTTTTTTAGGGCTTGGCTAGCTTCGCTTAGCATAATCTGCTCTAATGCCATCCATTTCCCTGCAAATTCTATGATTTTGTCATTTCTTAGTGCTGCATAATACTCCATTGTGTATAGATGCCACATTTTTTTTATCCATTCATCAATTGAAGGCATCTAGGTTGGTTCCACAGTCTAGCTATTGTGAATTGTGCCGCTATAATCATTGATGCAGCCATATCCCTATAGTGCGCTCTTTTAAGGTCCTCAGGGAATAGTCCGAGAAGTGCGATAGCTGGGTCAAATGGTGGTTCCATTCCCAGCTTTCCCAGGAATCTCCATACTGCTTTCCAAATTGGCCTCACCATTTTGCAGTCCCACCAGCAGTGTACAAGTGTACCCTTTTCCCCACATCCCCGCCAACACTTGTTGTTGTTTGACTTCATAATGGCTGCCAATCTTACTGGAGTGAGATGGTATCTTAGGGTGGTTTTGATTTGCATTTCTCTGATTGCTAGAGATGGTGAGCATTTTTTCATGTACTTGTTGATTGATTGTATGTCCTCCTCTGAGAAGTGTCTGTTGAGGTCCTTGGCCCATTTGTTAATTGGGTTATTTGTTATCTTATTGTTTAATTTTTTGAGTTCTTTGTACATTCTGGATATTAGGGCTCTATCGGAGGTGTGGGGGGTAAAGATTTGTTCCCAGGATGTAGGCTCTCTATTTACCTCTTTTATTGTTTCTCTTGCTGAGAAAAAACTTTTTAGTTTAAGTAAGTCCCATTTGTTTATTCTTGTTGTTAACTCTTGGGCTATGGGTGTCCTATTAAGGAATTTGGAGCCTGACCCCACAATTTGTAGATCGTAGCCAACTTTTTCTTCTATCAGACGCAGTGTCTCTGATTTGATACCTAGCTCCCTGATCCATTTTGAGTTAATTTTTGTGGATGGCGAGAGAAAGGGATTCAATTTCATTTTGTTGCATATGGATTTCCAATTTTCCCAGCACCATTTGTTGAAGATGCTATCCTTCCTCCATTGCATGCTTTTAGCCCCTTTATCAAATATAAGATAGTTGTAACTTTGTGGATTAGTCTCTGTGTCTTCTATTCTGTACCATTGGTCTACCCACCCGTTTTGGTACCAGTACCATGCTGTTTTTGTTACTATTGCTTTGTAGTACAGTTTGACCTCTGGTATCGCTATGCCTCCAGATTCACACTTCCTGCTTAGAATTGCTTTTGCTATTCTGGGTCTTTTGTTTTTCCATATGACTTTCATGATTGCTTTGTCTATTTCTACAAGAAATGCCATTGGGATTTTGATTGGCATCGCATTAAACCTGTAGAGAAGTTTGGGTAATATCGCCATTTTGACGATGTTAGTTCTGCCTATCCATGAACAGGGTACATTTTTCCATCTTCTGAGATCTTCTTTTATCTCTCTCTTTATGGTTCTGTAGTTTTCATTGTATAAATCTTTCACCTCTTTTGTTAGGTTGATTCCCAAGTATCTTATTTTCTTTGAGGATATTGTGAATGGAGTGGTTTTCCTTCTTTCCATTTCAGAGGTTTTGTTGCTGATATACAGGAATGCCTTTGATTTATGCGTGTTGATTTTATATCCTGCCACTTTGCTGAATTCATTTATTAACTCTAGCAGCTTCTTTGTAGACTCTTTTGGGTCTGTTAAGTATATTATCATGTCATCCGCAAATAGTTTAATTTCTTCTTTTCCTATTTTTATGCCTTTAATTTCTTTTGTCTGTCTAATTGCTCTGGCTAGTACTTCGAGAACTAAATTGAATAGAAGTGGTGATAGAGGGCATCCCTGTCTTGTTCCAGATTTTAGAGGAAATGCCTTCAGTTTTTCTCCGTTTAGGATGATGCTAGCCTGAGGTTTAGCATATACAGCTTTTACAATGTTGAGGTAAGTTCCTGTTATCCCTAGTTTTTCTAGTGTTTTGAACATAAAGGGATGCTGTACTTTGTCAAATGCTTTTTCTGCATCCATCGAGATGATCATGTGGTTCTTGTCTTTAAGTCTATTGATGTGGTGAATAGCATTTATTGATTTCCGTATATTGAACCATCCTTGCATCCCAGGAATGAATCCTACTTGATCATGGTGCACAAGTTTTCTGATATGTTTTTGTATTCGATTCGCCAGAATTTTATTGAGAATTTTTGCATCCAAGTTCATTAGAGATATTGGTCTGTAGTTTTCTTTCTTTGAAGTATCTTTGTCTGGTTTTGGGATCAAAGTGATGTTGGCCTCATAGAATGAATTTGGAAGAGCTCCTTCTTTTTCTATTTCTTGAAATAGCTTGAAAAGTATTGGTATTAATTCTTCTTTGAAGGTTTTGTAGAACTCCGCTGTATAGCCATCTGGTCCAGGGCTTTTCTTAGTTGGTAGTCTTTTGATGGCTTCTTCTATTTCTTCTTTTGTTATTGGTCTGTTTAAATTGTGTGTGTCTTCCTGTCTCAATCTGGGCAAATCATATGCCTTAAGAAATTTATCGATATCTTCATTATCTTCTATTTTATTGGAATATAGGGTTTCAAAATACTTTCTAATTATCTTCTGTATTTCTGTAGTGTCTGTTGTGATATTGCCTTTTTCATCCCGTATGTTAGTAATTTGAGTTCTCTCTCTTCTTCTTTTCGTTAGCATGGCTAAGGGCTTGTCTATCTTATTTATTTTTTCAAAGAACCAACTTTTAGTTTTATCTATCTTTTCAATGGTTTCTTTTGTTTCAATTTCGTTGATTTCTGCTCTAATTTTAATTATTTCTTGTCTTCTACTACATTTGCTGTTGTTTTGCTCTTCCTTTTCTAGGTTTTTGAGGTGTTGTGTGAGTTCATTTATTTGTTGGTTTTTTCTTTTTTTGAGGTAAGAACTCCAAGAAATGAATTTCCCTCTTAAAACTGCTTTCATTGTGTCCCATAGATTCTGGTATGTTGTGTCTGTGTTGTCATTTGACTCTAAGAATTTTTTCATCTCCTCCTTTATGTCTTCTACAACCCATTGATCATTCAATAACATATTGTTCATTTTCCATGTGATGTAGGATTTTTCCTTCCTTCTTTTATCATTGATTTCCAATTTCATTCCATTATGGTCAGATATGGTGCATGGTATTATCTCCACGCCCTTATAATTACTAAGAGTTGCCTTATGGCATAATATATGGTCTATCTTTGAGTAGGATCCATGTGCTGCTGAGAAGAACGTGTATCCACTTGATGATGGTTGATATATTCTATATATGTCGGTTAAGTCTAGGTTATTGATTGTGCTGTTGAGTTCTATAGTTTCTTTATTCAGCTTTTGTCTAGAGGATCTGTCTAATGGCGAGAGCGGTGTGTTGAAGTCACCCATAATTATTGTGTTGTGGTCTATTTGACTCTTGAACTTGAGGAGAGTTTGTTTTATGAACGTTGCAGCTCCATTGTTTGGTGCATACAAATTGATGATTGTTATGTCTTGTTGGTGGATGGTTCCTTTTAACAGTATATAGTACCTTCTTTATCCTTCTTGATTAACTTAGGTTTGAAGTTGATTTTATTCGATATGAGTATGGCCACTCCTGCTTGCTTCCGAGGGCCATGTGAGTGGTATGATTTTTCCCAACCTTTTACCTTCAGCCTATGTATGTCTTTTCCTATCATATGAGTCTCCTGAAGGCAGCATATTGTTGGATTTGTTTTTTTGATCCAGGTTACTAGCCTATGTCTCTTGATTGGTGAATTTAGGCCATTAACATTTAAGGTTACAATTGAGATATGATTTGTATTTCCAGTCATGTAGAAGCCCACTTATTATCTCATTTTTTAAATTTAGCTCTCAAATCTTATTCTAACAAAAGGTAAACCTGTATAATTAAGTTGTGATAAAATGGCCACTTTAAATTTTCCCCTCAAATTTTAGATTGCTGTTTATAAAGTGAATAACTTAATGAAAATTTGTTATTGTTGGTGGTATTGGTTTTGTTTGTTTGTTTGTTTTTATGATACTGGGGATGAAGCCCAGGACCTCACTCATGTGTGCTAAGCACACACTATACCACTGAACTGCATCCCCCTGCCAATGAGTTTTTGAATGCTAATCTTTTATGGGACTGCATAATAATAATCCTATAGGAATAAATGGGTTTGCAAAAAATTAAGAATCTTCCTGTCATATCCTGCATCAGAATCTAAGTCTCCTCATCATCAATGTGTTAATTTTTTTTCATTGGATCAGGAAATGGAACTATGCTACTGTATTATTTTGTAATAGCACACCAAATATTAATTGTAGCAAAAAAGTAAGACTATTTTAATTTTGTGGACTGTGTATCACGGATTGAACTCAGGGACACTTGACCACTGAACCACATCCCCATACTTATTTTGCATTTTATTTAGCAACAAGGTCTCACTGCATTGCTTGGAGCCTTGCTGAGAGTGGCTTTGAAGTGAAAATTCTCCCGTCTCAGGTCTCCAAGCCCAGTGACTATTTTAATTATATTAATGTAATTTACAAATCATATAATTTAAACTATCATACAATGTAGATGTTACTAGTAGGTTCTTAGCTTTCATTGTACTTCTATATTGTAGCCTCTTCAAATTTTGTTCTCATAAGTTAAAATAATGTATCAGCTATAAATAGTGTTTACAATAATTTTTAGAAAGGTAAATGTACTTTCTTGTGAAATAATATGACTTGTAAATTGCATTAATATTAGTGTTTTCCTATAGGAAAAATATGTCTCCCAAAAGCGCCTGTTAGTTCAGAAGAGTATGAGAGACATAAATTAATCAGTTCTGCCTAGTTTGAATGGACTAACTGGGTGGTACTTGTAGGCAGGTATAGCATGGATTGAGGAAGCAAGTCACTAGAGGCACAACTTGGAAGAGTTGATCTTCCGTGGGCCCCTTCCACTGCTTTCCAGTCATCATAAGTGAGAAATTTTTCTGTGCTACACTCTTTTGATGTGATATTCTGACTCACCTGACCCAGAGCAATAGAGTCCACCACCTATGAAATAAACCACTGGAACTGTGAGCCAAAATAAACTTTCCCACCTCTAAGTTGTTCCTTATTGGGTATTTCCTTCACAGTAAAAAAATAGCTGACTGTTGAAGATACTGGTACCAAGAAACAAGATTGTTGCTGTGACTAACCTGACCCTGTGATTCAGAGACTTTAAACATTGTTAGTAGGAGAAGTTTGCAAAAGAATGGAGGTGTATTCTAGAGAGATTATGTAAGTAGAACTTTTTGATGAGTTCTGGTGGGAACTCAGAAAACCAAGATGCAGACAGTAAAGACTGGGCTCATAAACTTTCAGATTAGAATAATCTGGGAAGTGGACTAAAATACATTTTCTAGGAAGTGGACTAAAAGACATTTGTGTTGTATTCTTGCAAAGAATTTGTTTACATTTTACCCATGTCAAGTCCTGAGATTTTTTAAAATTTAAAGTTGAATTTTATGGTGATGGACTAATTAATCTGGTAGAGGAGATTTCATGGCAACAGAGCACTCAGAAGTAACCTGGATTTTGCTGGCAGCTTTTAGCCAGGTACACTAGAAATATTGGGAGTAATAGCAGAAGAATTTTAAAAACTTGCATTCTGGCCAGAACAGTTCCTATAAAACTGGAGCCAAGAAAGGTGTGGTTGCTGAAGACATTATCACCAGGGTAGAAGGGAAGTTAACTACTCTTCACAGAGATAGTAGGAAAAATGCCTTGAATATATTTCTGGAATCAGGAACATCAAGCCCATTGCAGGTTCCAGCATGTAGAAGTAAAAACTCCTTTAAGAGAAGATGGGGTCATCCTGCTTGTACAGGGGTGCAAAGAAGTTGTTCTTCCAGGATTCATTTCATTGTATTCTATCTGCAGCTGAGACACCCAGAAGGCTTTGAAGTTACGGTCTAAGGATGCCTGTCTACTTCTCAAGCTGGCAGCAAACTTTGGTGTCATTCACATGGTGCTGGTTCTCCAAGAAGGGCAGGATGATGAAGTTAAGTACTCATGGAAGCATCCATGAAGACTTCAAAGAAAGGCCTGCATAGCCAGGAAAAGTGCAGAAGTTTCAGAATACCTGCAGGCATCCCCTGAGAGAGTGATGTGTGAATCTTTTAAGAGAAAGATGAAACTGAAGTGGAGACTCCTAAGATTAAGAGATGTATGTAAAGTGAGCTGTTTGAGGGAGAATGGCAATGGCTGAAGAGTGAGCCAGACTGAAAGAGTCCATGTGTACTTCAACCAGCAAGGCCAAATGGTGAAGTTTCCCAAGCCCTTTGGAACTCACATCTTGCCAACATGTGTTCTGGAAGCTGGATGTGGAGTTATAGTACCTAATGTTTCCTTGACTGATTTTTGCTCTTGCTTTGGCCTCATTCCTTTTTTTTATATTCCTATTCCTCAATTTTGAAATATAAATGTCTACTCAGTGTCATTATATATTGGATGTATGTAACTTGCTTTTGATTTTTAAATCTGCTTATAGCCAAGAGTTTGCTTTGAGTCTCAAATGAGACTTTGAACTGGAACTTTTCAGCAATGCTGGAACTGTCAAGACCATGGAGACTCTTGGAGATGAACTAAACTTATTTTGTGTTGTGAGATGCACATGAGCTTTTTGGGACCAGGGGTGGGATGTTATAGTTTGGATATGAGGTATGCCCCCAAATCTCCTATGCTAATGCAGGAATATTCAGAGATAAAATGGTTAGGTTATGAGAGTTATAAACTGATCAGTTCATCCTAGTTGGAATGAACAAGCTGGGTGGTAACTGTAGGCAGAAGGGGTGTGGCCAGAGAAGGTAGGTCACTGAGGGTCTGTTTTTGAAGATTTCATTTCCCCTGAAGTCCCTTCTCCATGACACTCTCTATTATCCCCAGCCCAGAACACTGGCTGGCTAGCCATGGACTGAGCCTCTGAAACTGTGAGTCAAAATAAACTTTTACTCTAAACTGTTTTCGTTGGGTATTTTGGTCACAGTTACAAAATGCTAACAAATGTACACATATTATTCTCTGTTTCTTGAATATTTTTGTTCTTATTTTAATTGGAATTACAGTAATGTGTTAAAATAATCTGTGTAATTAATATTTTATTAACATTAATATTTAATTTAAAGATGAAGCAGATTTTAGACATCAACATGCATGAGCATAACCAATATTTAAAAAAATATTTTAAAAACTGCAAAAATTGTTTCTAAGACCAATTTAGGAGAAACCTCATAGGTCTTCATTATTGGCACTAAATTAACCAATGCTTATCTTGTTACACTTCAGATCTTTTCAAGTTAATAAGGCTTGTTACTATTGTAACTATGTTGAATTTGTATTTGTATTTGTGTTACATGTATCTCAAATATCTTAAATATGTTGAATTTTTAAAAAAATATTTGTTACTGCCATTTGGGGTTCTTATTTACTACCTATATGATGTTATTTGCAAATAATTTTATCACTTTAAGGCTTAGTTTCCAGAAAAAACATATTTTGACATCTAATTGATGTATATGAGCATATTAGACCTTACAAAGTTGTACACACTTTAGGACTGGTCATGATAATAAAGTGAAATGAATATCATGTGTCAATATATTTTGTTTTATAGGCAATTGCCTTCCTCATTAATCTGTGTTTATCCAGTATGCACAACTTTTTCCTTACTTATTGAAAATAATTATAATTTATGAACAAATCCATTTTATTCACTGACTGTAAATAAACCATTATCAGACTTATTTGAAATATGATCTTTTTTTTGCATGAAACGACTCAAATCACATGCTTTCTACTTAAGTCAAAATGGACAAAATTAAAATACAATTAAGATACACACAGTGATTCCTCTCCCAACTAAACAATTATTATGAATAACACATTTGCTCTTAGTCACTTATTCATTTGTAATATCATATCTATGTTGTAGAATTATTGCATGCAATATCTTAAGATACTTTAAATATTGTCATCTGTTAACTTTTTTTAATATTGTAAAACTTCAGAATATTGAGGTTATTAGTATCCTTTTAATATTTGTACTTTACGTTTATGTATTTTAAATCTTAATAATTTTGAAAACTTTCTTAACTTTATAATCTTATTATTCTTGATTATCAATCAAGAATCTACATTTTTCTAAACTCAGAAAACTACCTATTTTACAAATTTTTTTGTGTAATCTATTTTTTTCCACCCAGAAATTGAGTTCTGAGAATGTAGCATGTATTGTGTCTTCTGCATTTTCTACACTATACTCTGCAAGTGAGAAGGCTCATTTCTCTTGAAAAATGTACATGACATCATAAAATTAAAAATTTCAAAGCTTTTTGGGAAATTTAAGTTGCTACATTGATATTGTTAGTAAATTTATAAGTTTTGTCAATATGTAAAATGTTAAAAACAGAGATTTAGACTATAAATAACTCATTGTTAGCAAAATGGGTGCTTCATACTGTTTATTAACATTAATGCACCCCCGTAATTGCCATGCAAATTTTCTTTCTTGTTCATATTTTGATTGCTAATTTAAATATTTTCTCTGAGTTTTAGGTTGTTCATTCAATGTTAAGAAGTGCCTTATTAATTTTATGCATTTGAGATTTTGGTTTAAAACCTAGGTACTTCCAAGATTCTAGACGAAATAATTTAGAAGCTCTATGGCCAACTCATTGAAGAAGATATTTCTCAAATTCTCTCACAAAAACACAGTTATTTAAATAATTCATTCTAGACATCAGAAGGCATCTGTTTTATTCAAGTCCAATTTTCTATCCCTCTTACTCTCAGATGTGTGTATGTCACTCCCCTGAAGCTCAGGAGTGTTTTACTTTAACTTTCTTTTTCCTAGAAGGATAAGAAAAAGTACCTACTTTTAGTTTACAGATGTAACTTACAATTTTAATCCTACCTCCATTTGAAACATCAGGGGCATGACATGAAACTTCTTTTAACTGTTATTGAAACACTAAAATAGAAAAAAAAAACAATATGCATTATATTCAAGTAAGGCAAATTAAGAATGAGATCATATACATCTTCAAATGATGTTAATTCTGAAAAAAGAATGTTGAAATAGGAAATCAAATGGATATTACTCAGTGAAACATAATCAAGTTCAAAGATCTTGGAGGAACTGGAGGGATACAGAATTCTCAAGTAGTTAATATGTATCTGAATGGCCACATTTCCAAAATATTACACTGACAGGTAGATGATAGTGTCTATACAATATTGATGTTTAGTAGTTAATTTTCCCTAATTTTATATTTGTCTAAATTATTTGACTTGCAAGAAAGAAAAATACAATATTTTCATAAATATAACAATCTTTGCTAGATCAAGTTATACTGATAACACATTTGATGTTTGCTTAAGTTTTTAATTGAAGGAATACACCAATAGCATTTCTTTAATTATTTTATTTTTTATAGAAATAGACACATAAATATGATAATAAATACAACAAAGTGCAATCTGTTGTGAAAAGAATGAAACACTGCTACCTACTTAGAAAATCTGCCAAGATTTCCCTGATTAGCAGATATTTGAGCTGCCACTTATGGGTGAATGGGAGAAAACTGTTGGACAGAAAGATATTTCAAGGTTTTCAATAGTACATGGCATTTAGGAATCATGAGCAATAAGTATGTCTGGAGAAAAATCTTCTTAGTAAAAAGGTAGGATATGTTTTATGAAGATTTCTTATGTTGTTGTGAAACTAATTTTTCTATTGTGTTTTCATTGTTAAACTGGACTGCTATATTATAAAGACTCATTTTACAGCATGGCCTCTGGTATCTTTAAACACAACGAAAATTGCGCATATTAGGGATTTTAGTTAAATCTCTAGGATTAAGTTAAATACTCCATGATTATTCAGAAAAAGTTATAATGATGTTAAAAATATAAGTTTTTATATTTTAATTTTAAGGGACTTAAAGGATAGAAAATATACATATACATATAACAAAAGTCTCATGAAAAAATATCTTAACCTTACTATATTTGATGTGATCTAATAACCTTTTTCTATTCTGTTCCATTTTTTTATATTAGTAGGTAATGCTATCAGACCAAACTAACTGTTTTCACAAACAATTAATGGGCTATAATTCACACTTTAAAATATCATGGCAAAAATGAAGCTGAGGTTCTGAATTTTTATATGACTATAGGAAGGGATGATTTCTAAGTACTTTTCTAATTGATATAATAATAGCTAACATTCATTGAATACTCATTAGTTGTCAAGCTCATTTCATAAATTATCTTGTTAAATCTTAGGAAAGCCTCAGGAGGTAGTTACTATTATTATACAATTTTTTGGTGAAGAACATAGACAAAGAGAAATAAGTAACTTCTCAGAAATCACAGCTTGAAGCATTAGAGAAGAAATTCAAATTAGGTTGCCTGACTACACTTTACAATTAAATTATACTGCTGCAAAAACCTGGTTAAAATAATCATAGGAGATAAGAGAAGAGGTGATATTCAGAGAAAGATACATTATCTCAACATAGCATTAATAAAATTGATATTTTGGAAATATATGAATGAAACATTAGATATTGCTAAATCCAATCTTAAGTGGACAGTTTTAAAAGCAATAAAGATTTTTTTATAAACTTAAAGAATGTATAAATCTGAATTTCTTAATAAGGTGGTTAAATATATTTAACAAAATTATGTATCATAAGTTGTCATAAAATAGGACCTATCTTTCTATGTATCACTTATCTAGCTATAACTTTTTAAAATAGGCACAAACACATTGAAAGATTGAAGAGGTATTATATCTAGGTAAATGGAATATTTCACATCAATAGTACTTGGTAAGTCTTTCTCAAAGTCCTTAGATTAATTATCCATAAAGAATTTTGAGGGCTGAGGATGTGGCTCAAGCGGTAACATGCTGTCCTGGCATGCTGGGGCACTGGGTTCGATCCTCAGCCCCACATAAAAATAAAATAGAGATGTTGTGTCCAACAAAAACTAAAAAATAAATATTAAAAATTCTCTCTCACTCTCTCTAAAAAAAAGAATTTTGACTCTCAATAATCAATATTAGGAAGAGATTAATATTGCTAAGGAATAAAATATATATGTGAATAAATAAGAACATGGATTTCCCACAAAGTCATTTAAAACTATTTTTTCATTTTATATTTAAATAAGTTTATGTCCAGACTCTCCCCACCTAAATAAAGATAAAACAAACAAACAAAAAGAAAAAAAGAAATCAAATTGTTTTAGTATACTTTTAGAAGGCATTAACTTTAGCATAACAAAGTACAATAATATTTCCTGGGTGACATGTTAGTTTATTAAATTACAACATTAGTAATGTACCCTACATTCATTATGAATCCTAATTAACTACATAATAACTAACCATAATGAAAACATGAAGAAATGTCATTTATAATGGTGAATGATAATAGTGGTGCTTTGCCATGTTAGGATACATTCATTTCATTCCAGATCATGCTATCATTTCTCATACTGGTAATGTAAAATGGTAATATCCTTCAAAGTCCAACTTAAAATTTATATCTTCCATAAATAATCTCTTCAAGATTTCCATGTTTTGCTCCTCTGACTCAATTCCAACTTGGTTTTCTTTATGGAATGAGTGGTCAGCTACTCCTTCCAGGCTATTTGTCTTTCCTATTCAATTTAAAATGAATGGAATCATGAAGACTTCCTAAAAGGCCCACTGGTAAAATTTGTTTTGTTGCAACAGCAATGATTCCGCTTACGAAATCCTGTCCATGCAGTTCAATTGATGCATATATTGGTCATCTCTTGGAATGAACCATTTATCATCTCTTCTTGATACTTACTATTTCCACATAGACTTCTCTTCCAGTATCTTTTCTAACTTGTGATAAAGTTTGGAGCTAAATGCTATTGTTCAAATGTAAAGTATGTTGTCAGATAAAAAAATTAGTAGGTATATATGTGTTATATAAGCCATAAATTAATAATTTATTAATTATGATTTATTGCCTAGAATTTAATTTTGTCCTTGCAACACTTGAAGTCAGAATGATATTTTTTTTCCTTAACGAGCAGATCAAAATTTAGAAACGCCAAAGAAGTTGTTCACAGTCTCTGAGCTTGTAAGTCATAAGACATGCGATTCAAACAGGGTCTAAGACTCTAGAGAACTTTTAACTGCTATGACAGATTTAAATAATTGGACATTAAAGAAAAATGAAATAATCTGCTGATATAGTTAGTTCAAAATACCTAAAATAGTACAAATAAATATTTTAGTTATATATCTAAAGTAGTACAAATAAATATTTTAAAAATAAAAATCATGCTTTTTGCTCTCATTTTAATTAGTTTGATCCTTTTTATTTCCTAATATACTGCTGTCTAAATTTTTTGACATAAGATCAACATCTAAGTCTCCTCTGTATTCAGAAAGAAGCAATGAGTCTATGAAGTGAGAGAATATAAGAATTCTATATTATATTAAAAATACTTAGTGGACAAAACACTATGAGATACAAATAATAATAGAAATATTTTGAAGGTAAAATACTCTTTCAACTGGGCACTGTGACGCATGTCTATAATCCCAGCGGCCAGGGAGGCTAAGGCAGGGGTTGGTGAATTCAAAGCCAACCTCAGCAAAAGTGAAATGCTAAGCAACTCAATGAGACCCTGTCTCGAAATAAGATACAAAATAGGGTTAGGGATGTGACTCAGTGGTAAAGTGCTTCTGAGTTTAATCCCTAGGGCAAAAAAAAAAAAAGAAAAAGAAAAAAAGAAAAAAGAAAACAAAAGAAAAAACTTAGCATGGAAAATTAACTATAAATACAAGCTAAATATATTAATTATATCTCCCTAAAGACTCATTCTGAACACAGTATGAGAGAGGTAGGCTAGTGTCCTAGAAAGGTATTTACTCTGTCTTACTGCATTTTCTACCCCATAACAAGGAATTTCTCTCTTGTCACAGGACTAATGCATCCACCAGAATTAATAGTACATTTTCTCATACTAGGTAAAAATAAACAGCATACATACAAAATCTTATAAACAATTTTCTTTTTAGTAGATTCACTTCAGTTTGCAATCAAACTGTCTTCCTGTCGAGGAAATATTTTTGTGTCTGAGTTTCTGCTTTGCATATTTAATCTGTCAATTTGATTTACCCAGTTTTCTGCTTCCCTGGTATTCATTCTTCTTTATTTAAGATGTGAGTTGTTTCTGGTTTGGGGAAATATCTTAAATATGACTCTAAATTTGAATGATATATGAATTATATGAATAATATCCTATATATTATATAAGAAGGATAAAAGTGTAGTTTAATTTTGCCTTCGAGTAATTTTGAGTTGTTTGCACCATCTAATTGAATGGTATATGAAGGAAAATATATAAATTTAAGGACATAAAGATAGAGAAATCCTCTTTTTAAGTTTAACCTTGATTATGACTAAATATTTTGGTTTAACAATCAGGTGGTTCTGAAAATGGTCTAAGCATAATTATAAATCCAAACATGATATTACTTTTTATAGTTCAACATAAATGTCTTGGGTTTTCTGTTCTTACATATTACACATCTGTGTCTCTTACCCCAAAGACTATATAATTTAGATACAATTATTTGACTATCAACAGTATTAAAAAATGACTTTGACAAAAATATCATATACTTATATGATAAATACATAAATGAAACAACCCTATAAGAGAGAGGAAAAGGTAATTCTTGTAAGATCCAGATAAATATTGGTAGACAAGTCATTTCAGTGACAGCTGACTTGAATTCCAGTGAGTACCTGGCCCTTAAATGTGCCCAGTTGCTTCTGACAATTAAGGTTTTAAGATTACCAACATCTTTTGCTACACATGCAAGCTTAGTTTCAAGGGGACTGTCTTACTGAAAGTGTCCTTTCTAGCACTGCTTTTATTAATCCCTATGGGCTTTAATGCAAGAAGACACTTTTGATATGAATTCAGTACTTTGAGGTTAACAAAGAATAAATCTCAAGGTAATCAATTTAAATGCTCACAGCACTAGTTGTACCTTGGGGTACCCCAAGGAAGGTTCAGAAAAATTTGTAATTGGCTATGTATAGCCCAAAGGTTTCCTGTTGTATAATTCCTTATTGTTGTACCTTTTTCCCCCATTACACTTGCTTAAAGTGGATTTAGATAGAATTATATAAAAAAGCTGTTTTGGGTAGAGGTATGGATATTCTTTTGATTTCAGCTTAATAATAACTTCAAAATAGAGGATTTGGAAAGCCTATTTTCAAACATGTTTTATTAAAATTTATTCCAGTACAACATTTTATGGTAGATATCAAAAGGAGAGCCATATTAAAATGCATAGGTATTATTAATAGAACATATTGGGCTTTCAGAAAATAGCACCTAGTAAGGCCCTCTAGGATTAGTTTCAGGCCCTTAGCTATTTAACATATTTATTAACAATCTGGATAGAGTGCTGAGTAGCAGATGATTCAAAATTGAGAGGAAAAGCAAATACTATGCTTGAAGATTTAAGATTCAATAAGATCTAGAGAGATTAAATGAATGGGCAAAGGGGTGCTTAAGTCAGCTTTAGCATATGCATTAGTAAAGGCAGAAGCAAACACTTTAAATTGGAACTTTAAGCAGACTTATCTTTAGCATCAGAGAGATTTGCAATCACATGTTCTAGCCAAACTCACTCACTCTCTCTCTCTCTCTCTCTTCCATATATGTGTGTGTGTGTGTGTGTGTATATATATATATATATATATATATATATATATATATATACACATATATATATAAATTAAAATTTTCAGTAAGGCACATTATTATTTAACATACTTGCATATATGGTGTCATAAGGAGACACTAAGTATCAGATATAAAACAATGTCTGAATCACTGCCACAGAAGAACTTTGGACACAGGACAAATTTTATCATAAAATGATAAACAATTCAACAATTGGATATACAACCAGAGATATGAACTTAAATCATAATGAAGGATTAAACCATAGCTAGGGTATGTTTCTCTTGTTTTTATAAAGAATATACTAACAATTTGGAAAAAAGAGAACACCTACGTAGAAGAAAAATCACAAAACAAATCGTATTATGAAACATTTTAAGCAAATAAAATGAGAGAGATGTGTACAAAGAAATTATAATGAATCTGTGAAAGCTTTAGTTATTAAGAAAAATATCCATTTCATTATACATGCAATTCACTGAAAATTTTAATTAAAACAAATAAATTACAGAAAAAAAATCACTGAAATACTTCCAAATCAGCAAAATCCTAGATATCACATCACGATGAATACTCATTACTTAAAGATTCAAAATGTGCTTTTGTGTGCTCTTTTCCTATTAATTTTCAGGTATTTTTATCCTGTTTCTACTAATTAATACCAAGGTTGTTCCAGTAAACTCACTCTGTTTTAATTTTGATTTTATTTTCTTTTTGAAAAATCCCAATCTTCAATGTATTTTACATAGATTTCATGATTTTCCTCTAATTGTGCATGATGTTATTTTATCAAAGAGATCTGAGGAAAAAGAGCAGGAAAAGCAAGGATAACAAAACTAGGACAATTCATTATGAAGTTACAGAAGCATCAACTTATATTTTATATTTGCACACTAGATGACATAAACAATGAAAATGCAGACACAACTTTCAGAAGAAAAGTATGTTAATATCTAATGATCTAATGATGTTTAATAGAAGTACTTAAAATTAGCTCGATGTTAGAAATTGTATAAGCATGCATTGAGAATATTCAGGGCTAATTAGGCATAGAGAATATTAGGGAGTGATTAGGAATTTAATGCATGGTATCAATTATTTTAACAAAATGGAGAGGGATATAACTGCACTGAATATAAATTGTGATTTCTAGACAAAGGAAAAACATGGTTGGTGTGGGGCTATTAAGGAATGGTTGCATAGAAAAAAAATCATATTATTTTTTTTCTAAAAAAGTTTTCTGTATTCTCTTTATGACTTAAAGAAAAATAGAATATAAAATATTTTATTTTAATTGTTTATTGATTTTAAAGTAGTACCTATTTTAAAGGGACTGCTTTGGGTCAGACTGATGCAATAAATATTAATTATGTTGTTTGACCAAAAAAAAGAAAAAACTAATTTGTTAAATGGAATAGATTGACAGGAAGGAAATGAGAGCCATAAAGGTGTAATGAAATTCACCCCAAGTTGGAGAGTGACTCAGAAACTTCAGAGGAGGTTCTTTTTCATGTTGGTGACGTGTTATAATCTCCAGTTTAACTCTTTAATATTTTGGATGATGTGTCTCTGGAAAGGTCTTGTTAAACCTCAGAACAGGACACGAAAAAGATACTGAGCTTTCTGAGATTGAAAGAAAGGCAAGGCAAGTGTTTTCAGTTGAAATTTAATTTAAAGGGTTAAAAACATACCTAAAGCATGCTGACAAAATTACACTAGGATTACCATTAGACAATATGAATAAAGACACATGAAATTCAAGATGATTTCTGTCATGTCTTATTCCTTTTCCCAGAATTTATGCTAAGTAACAATTACAACTTCTGTGATTTATCTTGAAAGTTGTAATTTTACCCATCTTGTCCAAAAAATTTAAAAGTATTTTCTATTAGACTGTGACAATTACCTTTCTGTGAAACATAATCCTCCATAGCTTTCTGTCAGAATATACTCCTTTCTCTTTTTCACTAATTTTTTCTCTTTTTCTGGTTGCTAGTTAGCATTAATGCATCAGTGCATAATTAGTTTAAAAATACTCTTTAAATTTATTCTGCTAAATATATTATCCACTTATTAAATTTGAGACAAATCTTATTATTAAGCATATAAGCACTGCCTCTTCCATGGTATCTGATAAAAAATATGAAATTATGACTATAAAAGTATCATTCAAATATCATTCAAATGGAACACAAACACTTTTATTCTCATTAAAATCAAAGTCAGTTTTATTCTAGGAAACTCACTTAATGACATTTTCTGATCTCCTATTACCTTTGGTTGCTAGTCAACAAAATGAGACTTGGTTTTAATGTTGCTTTTATTGCTTAAATAAAGAACAAACATTATCAGGTATAGTGTTATACAATTTTAGTGAAAATTGCTTTTAAAATAGATGTGTATATCTTACACAGTTTTTTTAAATTTTAGCAGATGTTTTAAGAAAATTAAAGCATTATATAATTGTATTGCTAATGCAATGAGACTGAATTTCTCAGAATTCCAAATATATCAGATAACAAATGCCAATAATAAACTATTGTTGAGTAGTTTCGGTGAATTTGTTCTATCATTATATATTGTAAAAATGATAGAATGATAAAAGCCATGCATACTAAATACAATGCAGTTTTCAGAAATGTAGTAAGAAATTCTAATAAATAATATTATGAACAAAACAAAAAGGTAACACAGCAAATTAGTTTAATGCTTTAGAAATATTTTCGTGTGTGTGTGTGTGTGTGTGTGTGTGTGTGGAAGCTGACATTTAGTATCATTTAAAATTGTTTGTATTTTTTTATTGGACAATTTTGGTGATTGCAAAACTGGTGTATTATTTTAAATGCTAAATTTAAGTTTTTAAATACAATGTAGGAATTTTCTAATCCAAAAGCAGTAAGGATACTATATCTAGCCTTATTTTTACTGATTTGTAGAAAACCAGAAATATAAAATTATAACTGGAGTTAGATTCTTGTATCTCTTCCCCTGTGAACCCATAATGCTGAACTAACCAGTTTAATAAATAGGTATTGATCAATGGTAAAGACATCATCTAATGGTTCATCCATTTTTATCATTTTTGTTTTGTATTATTTTGTAAAAGATAAATATCTTTACTAAATGAATTGCTATTTTACATAAAAATTTCCTCAAATATTCTATTTTTAAAGTTGATTTTATTTAATTATCACTAACAGAGGTTGACTATATAATGGCTTTGAAATCATATTAGAATTTATAAAATGGCACAAAAAGTTTCTTGACCTTAACTATCAAATTATCATCAGTATGCTACATTTAGTGAAAGTTGTACATGCTGTATTTCTAAAAAAAAAAAAAAAAAAAAAGAAAAGAAAAGAAAAAGAAAGAGAGAAAAAGAAAGAAAAGAAAAGAAAACCTGAATAATACTCAACAAATAGAAAGTTGGGGAAAGAGCTTTTCTTCTGGTAGTAAAAAAATAAATTAAAATAAATCTTTTAATGACAATTAACCTATCCACTTCTGTATCTAATTTTTGAAAAACTTTAATATTGGAGGACAATGTCTGGAGATATTTGAAATGCAAAATTTACTCAATGAGACCTACTCCCCAAGGTCATATGTCTTGCAGCTTTGCAAGATGCTGTTTTTGGCACATAAGAACCAAGGCTCTAGTACCAGTGTCTCATTAGCTTGCTCCACAAAAGAATGAATGCCCTTTCCGAAGAATTAAATGGAAAGTCAAATAAAACTAGGGCAAAAATTGCTACCATGGATACAAAGCTAGACACAGTACTATAGTTGCATATCTGAACAAGTTGTTGTATAAAAACTGCAGGAAGAGCAGGGAGAATATGAAAAGCTGCTGCCAAAAGAAGAGTATTCCAAGGACAGAGCAGTAGGCATGACCTTAGTTTTATTTACTTCTCTCCCAGTCAAAGTCACCCTTACAACATTAGCATGAAGATGCTGGTAATGAAGGAGTCTGTGGAGGTGGGGAGTACATCAGAATTATTCTTCTGACAATCAATAGTAATTTTTACAATATTTAAATAAGGACCAAAATCAATACATCTTAGAAAGATATTCAAGCCCACATGCAGCTTAAAGAATGGGAATGACAAAACTGATAAAAATTAAATACAAACTGTCAGATTTAAAAGATGAAGATAAAATAGCAAAGGTTTTTCCAGCAATATGAGAGAGATAAATTTAGGTAATATATTGTCCCTCCTTAATGGAATTCTATCCTAAACAAGTACACCTTTTGCTTACAAAAATGAAACAAAAAATTTATATTAAACTGATTAAATTGGATACTTTTCTTATAGAACTTGTCACATAAAAACTACATTTCACATTTAAGTATTACATTAAAAATTAAATGGAAACATTAAATGAAAATCTTGAAATTTTATTCCCTGATGCATGCTTTCAAATCTACTTTCAAGCCTATGAGATGGCCACTTTCTCACAGATTGTTCCTATGTATGTTTTCAACCAAGCATCTAATTATTCTTGTGTTATCAAAAAAAGGTTTACCTATGTTGAAAAGCTTTAACTTGTCACAAAATTTACCTTAGGTGTATTCCTTTGTCAGCTTAGACAATATTCTTCTAGAGTTTCCCTTCAACTTTATTGTATTGATATTTTTAACAGAAGTTCATATTATTTAATTTCTATTGTGTCATTGATTAAAGTAGATGTTGAATGTTCTTTATGTGACTTATATGAACTTGTAAAATGTAGAATGTCATGTATGTTTCCTAAAAATGCTGTCATCCACAAAATCTGCCTTAGGAAACAGTAAGAAATTACATTATTGAAATAGAAAATGTATATAAGGTGTTATTAGTGGGATGAGCTACTTTAAGTCATTTAGGCAGCAGGGGATTCAAGAGAAAATTTCACATATTTTAAATAATATTTCAGATAGTTCAGGAAAACATATGTATAAATTTGACAATTGAGCTGTGTTTTGATAGATAAATATGTGTTCACCAGGCAGCCAAGGGTGGAATGGCATTCTAGAAGATCTGTGTTAGCAAAGCCTTTGAGGTGTGAAACAACCCCGGTGAGTTCAGGGAACTGGAAGGAGTTTTTATATCCTGAGTATAAACTGGGTAAGCTTTAGTAATAGTGTGGAAAGGAGAGTTTTAATTAACCTATAATTGCAAACACATCCACCTTCTGAGGGATACCAAATAAACAATATATGGAAAAAATACTTCCTATGCAAAAGCACAATCCTTGCATAACTTTCCAATAAATTCACCATTCTTTTATTTTTTTAAATATGTTTCTAGTAGTTGATGCACATTTATTTTATTCATTTATTTATATGTAGTGCTGAGAATTGAACCCAGTGTGTCACACATGCAAGGCAAGCGCTCTACCACTGAGCTACAACCCCAGTCCTCTATTCACCATTCTTAATCCTCTACTAAATAAATGTTCCAGATCTGTTCCTGTTCATTAGGGTAGTGACTACCCATTTGTATCTTTGAAAATATAAATTGAATTAAATATTCAGTTTTTCAGTTTCACTGGCCACACTTTGAATACTTCCTGGACCAGAAGTGGCATTCTAGTAACTACCATATTGGAGAGTGTCCATGTAGACTTTTCCAGTATATTAGGAATTTCTATTGGGCAGTGCTGCTGTGGAACATCACTATTGAAGATAACAGAGAGAGGAATGGAGTGAGAAGGAAAGTGGGGAGTTTATTCACAGTTGAGCTGATAGACAAGATTTCAGGCTTTAAAGTATGGTTCTTCTTGATAATAGAAGACATTAAAAAATTGAAATAGGGATAACAGTGTGAGAAATTGTATATGAGAAAACTGAAAAGGAGGCTGCAATGTATTGGACTTTGTATATTAGTCATTATGCTACCATCAGGACCCAGTCTACCACTCCTCCACTCTCATTCCCTGATGCAGGCTTTCAAAACTACGTCCACTTTCTCACACCCCTGACAGAATGTTCCTATGCATGTTTTCAACCCGGCATCTAATTATTCTTGTGTTATCAAAAAAAAAAAAAAAAAGGTTTATCTATGTTGAAAAGCTTTAACTTGTCACAAAATTTACCTTAGGTGTCTTCCTTTGTCAGCTAAGATGATATTCTCCTAGAGTTTCCCTTCAACTTTGTTGTATTGATTTATTTTCTTTATCCTCTGTTAGATGTATAATATATAACAGTATGGAACTATCTTTAGACCATTTCCCATTTTACTCTGACCACATTATATAAATATTGATGCAAAAATGTTTTTAAGACTGAATTATATTTATTCTTAATAAATGGTCACAGAGTAACAATTACATTGTCTATTTTGCATATTAGAAATATAAATATTAAACAGACTAAGTAATTTACACGGGTTCAGTAAGCTAACAGGTCAAATACTGATATTTGAAACTACATAGATCATACTTAACTCTTGTTATGCAATGAAGACTTGATTAGGTGAAAATTGATTTGGGAATGCTATTTGGAGACTCTTCTAATAGAATGCATAATGATAAGAATTTACTTCAAAGACAGAAATTGAGAAGATAGAAGGATGAAGAAATGTCAGGGAAATAAAAAAAGCAAACTATTTCTCTTAAATTTCTGCTTTGGATGACACAGAAATTAGAGCTGTATTCATAAATACATTGAATATAGTAAAAACAAAAATGTTTGAAGCAAGAATTATTGATACTTTGTGTCTGGATTGCCTTTGATACATTTAGTGGAAAAGAATTACTAATAGAGAAGAGAGAAAAGCAGTATGTTTTTAAGCTAAAAATGATTTAAAAATATTTGGTATATATGTGGAAATTACTGAAAGAAGTTGGTAATAACTCTTAGAGGGAACATTTGAAGTCAGAAGAAAAGGTAACTAAGAACTGAGCAGACAGCATTAAATATTGAGCAATCCTAACAATTCAGTTTAAGATAAAACAAAATGAGCTCAAGCCAAAATTTGAAAATAAGCTGCCATAAATGTAGGAGAGAAAACAGATGGAATAGAGAATTTCATGAAAGGGAGACAATCAACTCTGACAAATGACAGAAAAGATTCCAGCAAGATAATATCTTTAAAATAAATTGAATTTGGGAATGAAATTGTTACCAATGACATACGCAGAACACTATCAGGAATGCAGTAGTATATCGCAGTGAATTGATGATTATCATTATGTTGCGTTTACTTCTGTACAGCTTCAAAATAGGATTTTAATGCAGAAAGAGGAAACACACGCCCAGAAATGAACAAATGATAAAGAGAGTAAGCAAACTTGAGAGATAAGATATACATGTAATTTTCTTCATTTGTAACCACATATACTTTTAGACCTTTTGAAAATACATTGTGATTCTTTTGAATTTTATATTTCACTTTGATATGCCATTTTTTAATTTATTTAATCTTTCTGTTTGTTATACATGAGAGCAGAATGCATTTCAATTCATAGTACACATATAGAGCACATAACTCTGGTTGTACACAAAGTAGAGTCATACCATTTGTGTCTTCACTCATGTACTAAGGGTGATGTCATTTAAAAAAATTGGAGTTGTAGATGGACAGCATGTCTTTATTTTATTTATTTATTTTTTTTAATTTTTATGTGGTGCTGAGGATCAAACTCAGCGCCTCACATGTACAAGGCAAGCGCTCTGTCACTGAGCTAATGATGCCATTTTTAACAGATATTTGGTGAGCCAAATTCTCCAGTGAGTGAGAGAAAAATAAATAAGGAGGAATTTAGGAAAAATAAAACAAAAGTAAAGGAAACTACTTTTTAAAATTTCTAATTTCACTAAGATAAATACTTCATTGTTATGATTCACTTTCATTTATATTATCAGAGAAATAAAGAGAAATTATTCCAATGATAGTGAACAAAAGTACACAGATTATGCTTGTCTCACTTCTGCTTGGCATTATACATCTTTTTGGCACCACTTCCATTCATGATTAGACAGCACAGCCTATCCTTGTTCCTTGTCTTCAGTTGACATAAATTTACCTGCCTAAAGAATTTCATATTTTCCCTTAGAGAACATCAATTGTGCACTACCAAAGACTTCCCCATGGCTGCTATGTTCATAGTCATAGATATCGTCTATTTGGGAAATCTCTGCACAGCCCAAGAAAGCTTCCCATCTCTCTGATAAGCCTCTTGTTTTGATTTATTTGATATTTTTTTTTTGTGTGTGTGTGTTGTGATTTTTAAAAGATTCAAGAAACTAGGTATTAGGCAAGACAGGAAATTCAGCTCCAAGATTCTTTTATGTAATATAGAATCCACTAGGACTTATATCTGTTTATTTTAATCTGCTAAAAAAATAGCAGTTACTTTAAACAAGTAATAATATATTAGTATATTTTTATCTGTTAAAAATAAACTGATTTCATAGAAGTGTTTTTATTTTATGAAGAAATATGAATAATGCCTTAATTGATACCACAACTTTATTATTATTATTATTATTATTATCATTATCATCATCATCATCATCATCATCATCATCATTACTGGTACCAGGGACTGAAACCAAGACTGCTTAACAACCAAGCCACATTCTCAGCCATTCTGTATTTTTTACTTTGAGACAATGTCTCAGTGAGTTTCTAAGGCCCTGTCTGGGTTGTAGAGGCTTCTTTGAACTCAGGATCCTCCAGCCTCTGCCTCATGAGCCACTGGGATTACAGGTGTGTACTACCATGCCCAGACCTAATCATTATTTTTACAACACAGTTACCCTATGATATGAAAAGCTCTGTGGCAGAAAACACTGGCAAAGACCAAATGTCTTAAAAACCACCACTCTGTCACTTCCAATTTGATATTATATGAGTAACATCTCAAATCCTTGATGATGAAAAGTAAACTGCCCATGAACATTGATTTCTTAGATAATTAAAGTAGAAAGACAGGATGGCATTGTCTTCTCTTTAATGTAGTAGTGATTAAAGGTGAGAGAACTATTCACTTAATTACTGTAAAAATAAATACTTCCTACCTTATAATTTTTGTCTACAAGGGAACACAATATTGAAGTTGAGGAAATCGTTTTATTTTTCTCATGAACAAAAAAAGAACACATTAGGCTAATTTGCTAAACTTACATAGAATAATCTGGCCAAAACTATTTCTTACAGAATTTAGCTTTTGAATAGTTTTATACAGAAATGATTTTTATACATCCAATCTGTTATTATGCTTCTGACCATGTGGGCTCATTTTATAGAAAAGAGTCTATTTATTCATTTAAATATCTATTCAGTGATTATTTTTGAACATTTCCTGTTAGGACTTCTAATGGAAGAAAGAAATATGTTTCTTTTTTTCACATTTAGAATATGTGACATCTTGAAGATCATAAGTATATAGAGAGAAACATAAAATGAAAGGTTATACAAATACTTATAACATTGAATAATGCAGGAGATACTGTGAAGAACATGAATGGTAGGTCAAATTTGATTGGACTATTAAACCTTCCTTCATGAAAATAATACTTCATAGATACCTGAAAAATTGGTAGGAATTACCAAGGATAAATGGACAGGATGCATATTGTAGGAATAACAGGCCAGGCACTGTATTTCCAGCCACTTGGCAGGCTGAAGCAGGAGGATGGCAAGTTCAAAGTCAGTCTCAGCAATTAAACAAGCTCCTGTGTTAAAAAAATAAAAGTCTAAGAATATAGCTCAGGCTTTAAGATTCCCTGAGTTAAATTCCTCATACAAAAGAAAAAAATAATGATTATGGTTATGATAAAGAAATAAAATCAGGTGGGTGATTTCTCCGCACGGAGGGTTGCGCCCCACAGCTGGAGTCTGCGGCGCGCACTGGGAAGCGGCGAGGTGCTAGAGCGGGGGTGCAGCGATGCGGATTCTGGGGGCTCCTGCCAGTGGTGCAATGGCCGTGCTTAGTGCTGAGTTCCGGCTTTGAGACAGAGGAGAGAAGCGGTCTAGTTCGGTTCTCGACACCAGTCGGACCATGGAGGACGGCAGCCGCCATCTTGGAGAGCTGATGTAATCATCCCTGTTTTCTACTGATCTCAGCTCATTCAGCTATGGAACAGGTGATTTCAGGCTGGTATTTTCCTGCATCTCGCAGACAGATTGCTCAGGCTCGGGGCTGGAGAACCAGTGGAGAATACTCCTAGGGGCTCGCTCCTGGCAAGGCGTGCGCCGGGCTCTGAGCGGCCGGAATCTGGTTCCCGGGGCTGCTTTGGCCCAGGGCTGGGGAACCTGCGGAGACTGCGTGTTGAGGCCAGCTCCAAGTGGAGCGTGCGCTGAGCTCAGGGAGGCTGGGTTCTGACTCCCGGAACAGTTTTGGCCCGGGGCTGGGGAGCCCGCGGGGACTGCGTCGTTGAGCCTGCTCCCAGCAGAGCGTGCACCGAGATCGGAGAGCTTGGAGCGGCTGGGCTCTGGCTCCCGGAGTTGCTTTGGCCTGGGACAGGGGAACCCGCGGGGGTCGCTCCTTGGAGCCTGCTCCTAGCAGAGCGTGAGCTGGGATCGGAGAGGCTGGGTTCTGGCTCCCGAAGCTGCTTTGGCCCAGGGTTGGGGAACCTGCGGTGACTGCTTCTCGGTCCGGGTCCTGCTGAGTGCTGTGGGGGCCAGGGGGGCAGAGTAGAGCTGCCGCCTGCGCCCAGAGCAGGCCAAGTGACCCGCCGGTGTGTTATCACGACACCCCAACTGCAGCTGGGGCCGAAGAGAGTAGCCGTCCATGCCTAGAACAGGACCAGCCACCCGATGGCGTGGTAGCCAAGTCACCCCATTTGGAGTAGGGGCTGTGCAGAGCCGCCGTCTGAGCCTGCAAGGTAGGCAGACCTGCGTCCCACTGGCAGGACAGGCCCGGTAGCCTGCCAGCATGGTGGACACGTAGCACCGAGGCAGTCACATCACATTGGTTGGAGCGGGGGTGGAGCAGAGCCGCCGCCCGTGTCCGGAAAAGGCCCAGCGCCCAGCGACCCGTTGGAGAGGAAGTCAGGTACCCCCATTGGGAGTGGGGGCTGAGCAGAACTGCCGCCCGAGCCCGCAAGGTAGGCAGACCTGCGACCCACCGGCGGAACAGGCCTAGAGGCCTGCCAGCGTGGTAGACACGTCACACCAATTGGAGTAGGGGCCGAGCAGAGCCGTCGCCCACATCCGGATCAGGACCAACGACCCGAGGGCGTGGTAGTTACATCACCACAATTGGAGTGCAGGCAGAGCAGAGCCGCCACCCGTGCCCACAGGGTGGGCAGACCTGCGACCAACCAGAGTGGTAGACAGATCACCCTAATTATAGGAGGAGCACAGCCACTACCCGCCCTGCAAGGGAGATTTTCCAACTATACAAGAGCAATATAAATAAATAGGGGGAAAATTTAAAAAACACATCAGTTTCACCAAGCAGAAAGAAACGCGAGCAGTATGAAAAGACAAGGAAAGAAAGGACCACAAGCAATGCAGGTCAACTCAACTTTAGAAGAGGTAATAGCTGCAGCAGATGGAATGTCAGAAAAAGAGTTCAGGATATACATGCTTCAGATGATCTGGAGTCTCAAGGAAGACATGAGACAGCAAAATCAGACAATGAAAGATCACTTTGACAAGGAACTACATAAACAAATCCAGGAAGTAAAAGATCAATTACACAGGGAGATAGAGGTAATAAAAAACAAACAAATAGAAATCCTAGAAATGCAGGAAGCAATAAACCAACTTAAAAACTCAATTGAGAATACTACCAGCAGAATAGATCACTTAGAAGATAGAACATCAGACAATGAAGACAAAGTATTTCAACTTGAAAAGAACATAGACAGCTCAGCAAGACTGCTAAGAAACCATGAACAGAAGAACATTCAAGAAATATGGGATAACATTAAAAGACCAAACTTAAGAGTCATTGGGATACAGGAAGGCACAGAGCTCCAAACCAAAGGAATAAACAATCTATTCAATGAAATAATACGAGAAAACTTCCCAGACTTGAAGAATGAGACAGAATCCCAAATCCTAGAAGCCTACAGGACGCCGGATGTGCAAAATCATAAGAGATCCACACCTAGACACATTATAATGAAGATGCCCAACATACAGAATAAGGAGAGAATTTTAAAAGCTATAAGAGAAAGGAAGCAGATTACATTTAGGGGCAAACCAATCAGGATAACAGCTGATCTCTCAACACAGACTCTGAAAGCTAGAAGATCCTGGAATAACATATTTCTTGTAGAAATAGATAAAACAATCATGAAATTCATATGGAATAATAAAAGACTCAGAATAGCAAAAACAATGCTAAGCAGGAAGTATGAATCAGGCGGTATAGCGATACCAGACTTCAAACTATACTACAGAGCAATAGTAACAAAAACAGCATGGTACTGGTACCAAAACAGGCAGGTGGACCAATGGTACAGAATAGAGGACTCAGTAACCAATCCACAAAACTACAACTATCTTATATTTGATAAAGGGGCTAAAAGCATGCAATGGAGGAAGGATAGCATCTTCAACAAATGGTGTTGGTAAAACTGGAAATCCATTTGCATCAAAATGAAACTGAATCCCTTTTTCTCGCCATGCACAAAAGTTAACTCAAAATGGATCAAGGAGCTTGATATTAAATCAGAGACACGGCGTCTGATAGAAGAAAAAGTTGGCTATGATCTAAATACTGTGGGGTCAGGCTCCAAATTCCTCAATAGGACACCCACAACACAAGAGTTAACCACTAGAATCAACAAATGGGACTTACTCAAACTAAAAAGTTTTTTTCTCAGCAAAAGAAACAATAAGAGAGGTAAACAGGGAGCCTACATCCTTGGTAAAAATCTTTACTCCACACACTTCAGATAGAGCCCTAATATCCAGAGTATACAAAGAACTCAAAAAATTAGACAATAAGATAACAAATAACCCAATCAACAAATGGGCCAAGGACCTGAACAGACACTTCTCAGAGGAGGACATACAATCAATTAATAAGTACATGAAAAAATGCTCACCATCGCTAGTAGTCAGAGAAATGCAAATCAAAACCACCCTAAGATACCATTCACTCCAGTAAGATTAGCAGCCATTATGAAGTCCAACAACAACAAGTGCTGGAGAGGATGCGGGGAAAAAGGTACACTTGTTCATTGTTGGTGGGACTGCAAATTGGTGCAGCCAATTTGGAAAGCAGTATGGAGATTTCTTGGAAAGCTGGGAATGGAACCACCATTTGACCCAGCTATTCCCCTTCTCGGTCTATTCCCTAAAGACCTAATAAGAGCATGCTACAGGGACACTGCTACATCGATGTTCATAGCAGCACAATTCACAATAGCAAGATTGTGGAACCAACCTAGATGCCCTTCAATAGATGAATGGATAAAAAATGTGGCATTTATACACAATGGAGTATTACTCTGCATTAAAAAATGACAAAATCATAGAATTTGGAGGGAAATGGATGGCATTATAGCAGATTATGCTAAGTGAAGCCAGCCAATCCTTAAAAAACAAATGCCAAATGACTGCTTTGATATAAGGGGAGTAACCAAGGACAGGGTAGGGAGGAAGAGCTTGAGAAGAAGATCAACATTAAACAGGGATGAGAGGTGGGAGGGAAAGGGAGTGAGAAGGGAAATCGCATGGAAATGGAAGGTGATCCTCAGGGTTATACAAAATTACATATAAGAGGAAATGAGGGGTAAGAGAAGAATAATACAAGTGGAAGAAATATTTTACAGTAGAGGGGGTAGAGAGAGAAATGGGGAGGGGAGGGGAGGGGAGGGGAGGGGAGGAGGGATAGTAAAGAATAGGATAGACAGCAGAATACATCAGACACTAGAATGGCAATATGTAAATCAATGGAAGTGTAACTGATGTGATACAGCAATCTGTATACGGGGTAAAAATGGGAGTTCATAACCCACTTGAATCAAACTGTGAAATATGATATATTACGAACTATGTAATGGTTTGAACGACCAACAATTAAAAAAAAAGAAATAAAATCATTCCCAAAGTCTACAGAGAAGAAACTGAAGAGTGTGGATGTAATTTTAATCTGTCAATAAAAGGGGGGAATAAAGAATACTTAGCATTTGAAGGACTAAATTACTCTTAAACCATATTATTGTGGATACTCTGGAAGAATGGTTAGGCATGGTGTCTAGGGTTAAGGAGGAGTGGAGAAAGAGTGATTACTTCAAAGATCACTGGAATAACCTAGACAACAGAAACTGAGAGAGTCCAGATGGTTGCAAAGTGAAATCTATAATTTATTTTTATTTTGGATACATAATAAACTGGATTTACCAATGGGAAGAGTAAATGAACATGAGAACTTCAAAACTGATTTTTAAGTTTCAGAATTGAGGAATCTGCTGAGTAAATTATAACATACTTTACAAAGATGGAGGAAGAGGGAAAAAACGTATTTTCTATCCATAGAAGGAAACTTCTGGCCATGATTGAGATCACAGAAAGGTATCAAGTAGGTATGCTAGATAGTTCTCTCTCACTTTCTACCTCCCCCCAGCTTTCTCTCTCTGAGCACATGAAAGCACTTGGAGACGATCTCTTAGCTCTTGAGTATAAATTATTAGATGTGGAATGACTTTTGAAATAATGAGAATAAAAAAGATGGGTAAGACTAAAAATATAGATTCATAGGTAAGAAAAAAAGGGACAATACCTAGTAGATTACAGAAGTAAAAATACCATAAAGGGAGAATGAATTAAAAAAAAAAAAAACATCTAGCATGAGACCCGAGAGAGGTGTGAATATCAAATGTAGAATCTTAGAAGAGAAAAATTTCTTCTATAAAGAAGAGGGAGAGTTAAATATGTTGAATGTTACTGAGAAGTCAAGGATGGTGATATATCATCCTTTCAATTTGAGCATGCAGAAATGGCTACAACTAAGAAGTTTGTTCAGGTGGAGAATTGGGGGCTTTAAATGACATTACAAAGGATGTTTCCAACAACATATAAGCTGTGTATTATTGTTACTACCCATGAGCTATGTGTTATTGTTTTCATTTTACATTTAAGAATTCTAATTCAAAAAGTAGTGTTAGATTCCCACCACTGTGACAAAATACTGAGAAAATCAGCTTGAAAGAGGAAATATTAATGTTGGCTCAGGGTTTCAGAGGTTTCCAAGTTTTCAGTCTATGGTCACTTGGTCCTGTCACTTTGAATTGTGTTGAGTTAGTACAAGATGGAATTGAGCTCATTGTGGAGGAAAATTCTCAACTTGTGGAGGTAGAGAAATGCAGAGATAGAAAGGAACTTGGGCCCAACTCCTAAAGGTTCTATCACCCACTTCTTTGGCACATGGACTTAAGGCACTATTTAAGATACAAACTATAACAGTTAGCTTCACTGTTGTCAACAACCAATATTTAGATGAAAGGGCTTTGAGTGCAAGTCTATTAAACATAAAAATCTAGACACATAACCATTTAAGAATGCAATTTTCTGTTTCATGAGGATTTGTATCATTGTTTAAAAACTGAATTTGGAGAGTGAGTTTGCATTGCTATCTAAATGACTGAAAATACTGCCAATCCCTCTGAGACTCAGTATAGGCTCCAGGATTTGAAATATATTTTCATTTCTCTTCTTTGTCTACGATTGATAAATCAACTCAAATATCACCATTGGTGAAATGACTTACTGTGTTATTTTTATTCTCTAGTTTAATGAAAGTATTCTTCTGTTCTTATACAGCACCTGGTGCATATTTCAATGATTTTAGTCATCGATATATAGTATTGATAGTATTAATTTCCCATCCTTTCTACCAGTCAATACCTTCTTGTGGTAAGAAATTGTGTTTCATTTATTTTATGTTTTCACTATGATTTGTAATACCTAAAATAGACAATGCATCACTAAGTGGTGGGTGAATGAAGCCCTAAAGTTTACTTTCAGTATTTTTAGTGCTTATTATTTTTATTTTACTCAGTTTGTTGTCTGCCTTCTTTATTTCCAACCACTTATCTTTGTTTCAAGCAGAAACCATTAGAAAAAGTTAATGCAAACTGATATTCTTCACACTACTTTATAGGAGTTAGGAGAATAAGAGAACACAGAAGTAGAAATCAGAAATGAGTAAATTTGTATGACTTTACATTGACATTTTTCATCCCAGATATAATTTTGAGAATATCATTAGAGTTCATCACCTATTTACTATTTACTTGTGCTTTAATGATACACAAGAGAGAAGGAAAATAAGTTTGCTTCCTTCTATTTCTGATATGATAATATATATATTTTTTCATTTTATTCTTTTTCCTTTTTGTTCTATTTTCTTTTTGGTATTTAAATATGACAACATTACAGGGATGAATTACAATGGTGAATAAAATACAATTAAGCTTACTATTTATATTGTCTATTAGAAATGAAAATTATCCATTAAAATCAGGTTGATTACACACTTTACCTACATTCTTTTGAATAATTAGGTAATTTCCTTTCCATAGCTATCCCGTAGCCATGAGGGTTTCACTGGGTCCTTTTAGAATCACATAAAACAACAATTTAAAAAAGAGCTCTCAGTATATTTAATAACTAATCGACTACTCATTTTAAAAGTTGGTTTCTTAGTTGTTTCACATTATTTATTTATTTATTATAGAATGTATTGTCAACATGTGAGGTGAAACTTTGTTATAACTGCATGTCAGCCAATATTTTAGAATGGCCAAACTTCCAGAAAAAAAATCATTTTTGGTTCTTAAATATCAATATACTTAATTTTAAATTCTATATTAGCAATGACACTCAAGTCTGCAAATGGATAATGTGGTATTATCTGTAATATCAAAGATTTGTCTAATATGTTTTGAGTTATAAGATCTGGTATTGGTCACAATTCTGCCAATGCATTTGAAACTGCAGGCTAAATCACCTTATTTTCATACAATTCAGTTTCCTTTCTTTCATTGTAAATTATGACTCTTTTTTTGCTATAATATCTTCTAATCTCCTGCAGCTCCAAAATGACACATGCCTATGCATTATTGGACAAATTGACATAGATATGACCATCATAGATTTCCCCAGATATTATGGCATTAAGCAATTTCATTTGATTTCTACTTATAGAATATTTTTCTTATCTAAATGAATATCTAAGGTCCACAAATAAAGATAACACAATGATAATTAATTTGGGCTTAGGCAAGTCAAATCAGGTCTAGTTAATGACTTCTATTTTCATGTTTCCTTCTCTGTCAAGTGTTAAGCATATGATGAATGATGTCTTTTGTCCCAAGGATGTATCCATAATTGAACTACATTCACAAATAAAGTTGGAAGAGATATTTTCTGTTGTATGTATTTTATGCACCATATATTGTACACATATTCTCAGATTATACTTTTTAATATGAAGAATTTAGTGTTTTGGTCTAATATCAAGTTATTAAAAGAGGTTTAAAGTTACTCAGAAACAATGCATGTATGTTTGGAATGGATAATAAATGTCTTTTTAGTTCTTATTAATAGTTTGACCATTGTTGTATGACAGTATAGAATTCTAGAACTCTCTACTGACCTAGACCTGACACTTTCTGTGTACATTGCAGCCAATCTTTAGCCATTTCGCTTAGTTCTACTAAGGCAAAATGAGAAATTGAGTATTTTATCTTTCTGATGCTGTGACAAAGCAGCTGATGTGAACAATTTAAAAGAGGAAAGATTTACTTTGACTCTTGGCTTTAGTGGTTTTAGTCCAATTTCAGCTAGTTTTATCATCTTGGACTTGAGGTAAGTCAGAATACCATTGTGGTGGTGTGTGACCAAGAAGGCTGTTTGCCCATAGCAATCAGGAAGCAAAGAGACAGAGACAGAGAAAGGGACTGGGACAAGAAATGTTCTTATTTCCTTTAAGAATACATTCCCCAGTAACCCAGCTCCTCACATCCAAATTCTACCCTCCAGTTTCAACCACCACCCATAGTGACACAGAATGGCAAACAAGTCTTTAGCACAAGGCTTTTGGGGGACATTTTATAGCCAAACCATAACATTTCACCCTGGTTACCCAAGCCTTATGTTTATCTCATAATTTAAAATGCACTTAATCCATATTCAAGAGTCCTCATAGTCTTAACAATATTAGCATGGTTTCAAAGCTTAAGTCCAAAGGTTCCTCTGAAACTCGAGGCAAAGTCTTAACCATGAACTGTTGTAATAATTTTAAAAACAATTTATATACTTTCAAAATAAAACTGACACATGGTAAACATTCTAATTACAAAAGGGAGGAATGTAGATGTGGAGAGAGATGGAGTCAAAGAAAGCCCAAAATGCAGCAGAGCAAACATTTAGCACTATAGCTCCATGCCTAGCACCTAGAGTATATGGTGGCAAGTTATGAGCTCCAAAGGGCTTGGCTAAAGCCTCTTGTCCTGTGGCCTTGCCAGTTGCAGCCTGTATGGCCTCTGTCTGGTTTTTTGTTTTTTTTTTTTTTTTTTTTTTTTTTTTTTTAAGAGAGAGTGAGAGAGAGGGGGACAGAGAGAGAGAGAGAGAGAGAGAGAGAGAGAGAGAGAGAGAGAGAGAGAATTTTTTTTAATGTTTATTTATTTTTTCTCAGTTCTCCGCGGACACAACATCCTTGTTGGTATGTGGTGCTGAGGATCGAACCCGGGCAGCACGCATGCCAGGCGAGCGCTGCCACCGCCTGAGCCACATCCCCAGACCCTGGCCTCTGTCTTAAGTTGGCTCTGGGCAATGCAGGTTTCTTTGGCAGATTTTGGTCATGTTTAACTTTCTGGTGTCTTCAATTTTATTCTCAAAGTTTCCCATATGACAGTTCCAGTGGCTTCCCACAGTGTTTTTGACCCTGCGTCACCGTACTTGTTTTTGCGGGGGTTTTTTGTTTTTGTTGTTTTAATATCTCAGTGGAAGTCTCCATGATCCTGAAACTCTTGCATTTTATGTGCTTTGCTTGTAACATTAGTATAATTGGTCAATGACAAGGTCTACTGTTGGCAGGCATGGTAGATGGGCCTTCTTGGACCACATTTACAGTGACCTTTGAATATCTGCATGGTTGAACAAGGGAAAACAACTTCCTCGAAGTCCTATAGGAGCAGGGTGCCCATGCTCATTTTTTTTTTTTTCTTAACAAAATCTCTTAAACATGTTTACGTTTTTACCTCCTTAAATTTGTGCTGGGCAAGGTCTGGCTAAGTCTTAATATGCTCTCAAGACATTGTTTTTCTTGTGTAGGCATAAAGTACTTGACTTTTTTTGGAATGGCTCTGATCTCTTTAGCAACCACACCCTCCTTTGCTCTAATTTTATTTGTGCTACTACTGTTGCTGTTATTGCTGCTGCTTCTTCCTCCTCCTATTTGTCTTCTTTTTCTTCAGCAACACTGTAAGTTTTGAAAATATTTCTGCCTCTCTTTTGTGTTCAATTCTCACTGTGAATTTATATGAAAGCATTTAGCAATATCCACACCACTGCCTGAATGCTGTGCTGCCTTGAAATTTTTTCCTCTGAAATAATTAACCCATCACCTTATATTTAGCTACACATAAAGGCTCATAAAGGCTCAGGATATGGACTAAATGTAGACAACTTGTTTGTTCAAATTTTAATACAAGTAGCCTCCACCCTAATTCTCAATAGAGTACACATTCCCATGTTATATACGACATACATTCAGTCTTCCCAGGGTAATTGCTTCTTGCTCACCCAACACTCTTTAGAAGAAAAGAACCAGAGTTAGGCTTAGTTTGAAAACCTAGTCTGGATAGAAGCCCAGTCATTTATATATGAGTAATCTTAACATCTTCAGGAAAAAAATAAAACGCAGATTGTAAATATTTTACCATTGGTAAAATTAATCTTAAAATTTTCTAAGTGCTTATAATATAAATAAAGAACAGATACATGCTTGATGAAATGAGGAAAAAACAATGAAAAAGGCTTTTTATTTATGTGAATTTAGGATTTAAAAGTATAAAAATGTTAAAGGATAAAAATGATATAAGTAACAATATGGAAAAAAGACCTTTGAAAATATGTAAAAAATAAATTGAAAGTAAAAACATATTTTTAATACATATGTTTGTTTTTTATTTGTAAGCAATTTTTAATTATTTACTTTTTATATTTTCTAATACCATACTTTATGGTATTATTTATTATTTATTTATTCAAGTTTATTTCTGAAAAATTTATATAAAAAAGAGTTTTCACAAAATATATTAAAATATGTATTTCATATGTGATTTTCTAAAGATACTGACATCTATTAGGATAAATAATTATTACTTTTATAAATAAAAGAGTTTTCATTTCAACTACACAAAAATATGAAATTTATTTAATATAGTATATATCTATATCTTGATAAATGCACATATTCATAACGCTAAATATGTAAAAATGAACATTTTTCACTAAAACACAATTTATACAATTTTTTTCTAAAACTTTTAATGGACTATTCTTAAAGAGTCTAGAATAACATAAACCTTAGCATTTTGCAGTATTTTAATTAGATTACACATTTGTTGTACACTAAATACATGATATTGTAATAAACTTAAATGAATAGCAATGAGTTAATTTAGTTGCCATATAATTATCTCAAGGAAAACAGTAAATGTGCTTTATCACACTAATTAATGCATTAAACTTAAAAAGAATTTGAACATTTAACTGATATTTAACTAAATAACTATACTGAGTTGATAGGATATCAATTAATTACCAAAATTAGCATGTTAATTAGTATTTATTTTACTATAATGGTAAATTGTCTAGAAGATTACTAATTGAATTACTTTAAGTTTTTATTTTTAAAGAACAGAATTATGTTCATATTCTTGCTTTGGGAGATATCTATGTTAACAAAATATATATACATTATATAATAACTTGGCATTGACAAATAAATTAATATTTGACTACACTGAATTATTAAACCTATTTAAATATATGTCACATGATAGATAATAAACAGATCAGATCTCCATGTTTTTCTTTTTAAGACAGGACGCATTGATCAGCTCAGCTTTTCTACTCTTTAACAACACTTGGAAAAGGAGACTGAAACACCAAAGAAAAGTAAAGAGATATTTTTCTGTTCTTTCTTTGATCTGGCTTGCATAACTCATCCTATGTGCTGATCAATTTATCCTAGTTAATCTTACAGCCTAAATAATCACGCAAATTGTTTTCATTTATAATTGCTAACTTAATCATGGTAGAATATGTGTGTGTGTGTGTGTGTGTGTGTGTGTGTGTGTGTGCGCAATATGACAATTCAAAAATATGTGGAAAGTGTGAAAGTTTTCACAAATCTTATGAAATCATCTGTCTCAGCCCATTTTGCTTGTCTGTTTAATAGGGATTTTTTAACTTGTGAGACTTTTTTGACTCACAGCTTTCCTTCTTTCACAAATTATATTTTCTAAATAAGCTGTCCTTTTCTGCAGTGTTTTCTAGATTTCATAGACTTGTTCATTTAAGTTTTATTTTCTTTGGCAGCACAGTCTTAAGCTCTATGGAGAACAAGAAACAAAGCAAAACAAAAGCACATAAACACACACACACACACACACACACACACACACAGATATTCTGTAACCACTGCAATGCCCTATCTGCAGTGTGAACCATTCCAGAGACTGTTAGTCTCTGGCAGGAACTTAGACTACTTATTTCTCTAGCAAATTATGTTACAGCTTTTGTTTGGTTGCTTGTTTATTTATTTATTTATTATTGATGAAAATATAAGCAAGTTGTAATATATGATCATTATTTTACTATTATTTACATAATTTGGAAAAAAAGAAAAATAAAGGGAATTATCATGTATTGAAATCTTAATATATTGCTCCATGTTCCAGTATTTTACATACTTATGCTTCATTTCAGTGATACAATTTTGTGAAGTGCTGGATCCATATCCATAGTCGGGTGATTTATTTTCTTTTTGGAGGAGAATACAGTGTTTCACAGTCATTAAGCGACTTGCCTCAACTCAAGTATCTATTACTTGTAGGAGCCAGGATTTGAACTTAGGTCCTCTTTGTCTTAGAGCTTAGTATTTCTATCCAAAGAAACTTGTTATTTATCAAAAATAGTTAAATTATATATCAATGGATAATTAGTAGCTCCCACAATCTCTAGTATAATTTTTGTCTTAAAGCAAAAGAACACAACCACCATTTAAAAAAATCATAAATATCTAAGAAATTGCTATTAGTCAATTTATTTTTTTTAATTTAATTTTTTTTATTGTTGGTTGTTCAAAACATTACATAGTTCTTGATATATCATATTTCACACTTTGATTCAAGTGGGTTATGAACTCCCATTTTTACCCCCTATAAAGATTGCAGAATCACATCAGTTACACTTCCATTGATTTACATATTGCCATACTAGTGTCTGTTGTATTCTGCTGCCTTTCCTATCCTCTACTATCCCCCCTCCCCTCCCCTTCCCTCGCCTCCCCTCTTCTCTCTCTACCCCCTCTACTGTAATTCATTTCTTCCCCTTGTATTATTTTTCCTTTTCCCCTCACTTCCTCTTGTATGTAATTTTGTATAACCCTGACGGTCTCCTTCCATTTCCATGCAATTTCACTTCTCTCTCGCTTTCCCTCCCACCTCTCATCCCTGTTTAATGTTAATCTTCTTCTCATGCTCTTAGTCCCTACTCTGTTCTTAGTTACTCTCCTTATATCAAAGAAGACATTTGACATTTGTTTTTTAGGGATTGGCTGGCTTCACTTAGCATAATCTGCTCTAATGCCATCCATTTCCCACCAAATTCTGATTTTGTCATTTTTTAATGCAGAGTAATACTCCATTGTGTATAAATGCCACATTTTTTTTTATCCATTCATCTATTGAAGGGCATCTAGGTTGGTTCCACAGTCTTGCTATTGTGAATTGTGCTGCTATGAACATCGATGTAGCAGTGTCCCTGTAGCATGCTCTTATTAGGTCTTTAGGGAATAGACCGAGAAGGGGAATAGCTGGGTCAAATGGTGGTTCCATTCCCAGCTTTCCAAGAAATCTCCATACTGCTTTCCAAATTGGTTGCACCAATCTGCAGTCCCACCAACAATGAACAATTGTACCCTTTTCCTCACATCCTCGCCAGCACTTGTTGTTGTTTGACTTCCTAATGGCTGCCAATCTTACTGGAGTGAGATGGTATCTTAGGGTGGTTTTGATTTGCATTTCTCTGACTGCTAGAGATGGTGAGCATTTTTTCATGTACTTTTTGATTGATTGTATGTCCTCCTCTGAGAAGTGTCTGTTCAGGTCCTTGGCCCATTTGTTGATTGGGTTATTTTTTATGTTATTGTCTAATTTTATGAGTTCTTTGTATACTCTGGTTACTAGGGCTCTATCTGAAGTGTGAGGAGTAAAGATTTGTTCCCAGGATGTAGGCTACCTATCTACCTCTCTTATTGTTTCTTTTGCTGAGAAAAAACTTTTTAGTTTGAGTAAGTCCAATTTGTTGATTCTAGTTATTAACTCTTGTGCTATGGGTGTCCTATTGAGGAATTTGGAGCCCGACCCTACAGTATGTAGATCGTAGCCAACTTTTTCTTCTATCAGATTCTATGTCTCTGATTTGATATCAAGCTCCTTGATCCATTTTGAGTTAATTTTTTCATGGCGAGAGAAAGGGATTCAGTTTCATTTTGATGCATATGGATTTCCAGTTTCCCAGCACCATTTGTTGAAGATGCTATCCTTCCTCCATTGCATGCTTTTAGCCCCTTTATCAAATATAAGATAGTTGTAGTTTTGTGGATTGGTTACTGTGTCCTCTATTCTGTACCATTGGTCCACCCGCCTGTTTTGGTACCAGTACCATGCTGTTTTTGTTACTATTGCTCTGTAGTATAGTTTGAAGTCTGGTATCGATATACTGCCTGATTCACACTTCCTGCTTAGCATTGTTTTTGCTATTCTGGGTCTTTTATTTTTCCATATGAATTTCATGATTGCTTTCTCTATTTCTACCAGAAATGCCGTTGGGATTTTGATTGGTATTGCATTAGACCTAGTTCTGCTTATCCATGAACAGGGTATATTTTTGCATCTTCTAAGATCTTCAATTTCTCTCTTTAGGATTCTTTAGTTTTTATTGTATAAGTCTTTCACCTCTTTTGTTAGGTTGATTCCCAAGTATTTTATTTTTTTTTTTTGAGGATATTGTGAATGGAGTGTTTTTCCTCATTTCCATTTCAGAGGATTTGTCGCTGATATACAGGAATGCCTTTGATTTGTGCATGTTGATTTTATATCCTGCCACTATGCTAAATTCATTTATTAGATCTAATAGTTTCTTTGTAGACCCTTTTGGGTCTGCTAGGTATAGAATCATGTCATCTGCAAATACTGATGATTTAAGCTCTTCTTTTCCTATTTTTATGCCTTTAATTTCTTTCGTCTGTCTAATTGCTCTGGCCAGTGTTTCGAGAACTATGTTGAACAGAAGTGGTGAGAGAGGGCATCCCTGTCTTGTTCCAGATTTTAGAGGGAATGCCTTCAATTTTCCTCCATTCAGAATGATGCTAGCCTCAGGCTTAGCATAGATTGCTTTCACAATGTTGAGGTATGTTCCTGTTATTCCTAGTTTTTCTAGAGTTTTGAACATAAAGTGATGCTGTACTTTGTCAAATGCTTTTTATGCATCTATCGAGATGTTCATATGGTTCTTAATTTTAAGTCTATTGATGTGGTGAATAACATTTATTGATTTCCGTATATTGAACCATCCTTGCATCCCAGGGATGAATCCTACTTGATCATGGTGCACAATTTTTTGGATATGTTTTTGAATCCAATTCGCGAGAATTTTATTGAGGATTTTTGCATCTAGGTTCATTAGAGATATTGGTCTGTAGTTTTCTTTCTTTGAAGTGTCTTTGTCTGGTTTAGGAATCAGGGTGATGTTGGCCTCGTAGAATGAATTTGGAAGTTCTCCCTCTTTTTCTATTTCCTGAAATAGCTTGAAAAGTATTGGTATTAGTTCCTCTTTAAATGTTTTGTAAAACTCTGCTGTATACCCATCCGTTCCTGGGCTTTTCTTAGTTGGTAGTCTTTTGATGGTTTCTTCTATTTCCTCAATTGATATTGGTCTGTTTAGGTTGTCTATATCCTCCTGACTCAATCTGGGAAGATCATATGACTTAAGAAATTTATCGATGCCTTCACTATCTTCTATTTTACTGGAGTATAATGATTCAAAATAATTTCTGATTATCTTCTGTATTTCTGTAGTGTCTGTTGTGATGTTGCCTTTTTCATCCTGTATGCTAGTAATTTGAGTTCTCTCTCTCCTTCTCTTTGTTAGCATGGCTAAGGGTCTGTTGATTTTATTTATTTTTTCAAAGAACCAACTTTTAGTTTTGTCAATTTTTTCAATTGTTTCTTTTGTTTCGATTTCATTGATTTCAGCTCTGATTTTCATTATTTCTTGCCTTCTACTTCTTTTGCTGTTGTTTTGCTCTTCTTTTTCTAGGATTTTGAGATGAAGTATGAGATCATTTATTTGTTGGTTTTTTCTTTTTTTAAGGAATGAGCTCCAAGCAATGAATTTTCCTCTTAGAACTGCTTTCAATGTGTTCCATAGATTCTGATATGTTGTGTCTGTGTTTTCATTTATCTCTAAGAATTTTTTAATTTCTTCCTTGATGTCTTCTATAACCCATTGATCATTCAATAACCTATTGTTCATTCTCCAAGTGATTCATGATTTTTCCTTCCTTCTTTTATCGTTGATTTTCAGTTACAATCCATTATGATCAGATAAGATGCATGGTATTATCTCTACTTCTTTATATTGTCTAAGAGTTTCCCTGTGACATAATATATGATCTATTTTTGAGAAGGATCCATGTGCTGCTGAGAAAAAAGTGTAACTGCTTGATGTTGGGTGGTATATTCTATATATGTCAATTAAGTCTAGGTTGTTAATTGTGTTATTGAGTTGTATAGTTTCCTTATTCATCTTCTGTTTGGAAGATCTGTCCAGTGGTGAGAGAGGTGTGTTGAAGTCTCCCATGATTATTGTATGGTGGTCTATTAGACTCTTGAACTTGAGAAGATTTTGCTTGATGAACATAGCTGCACCGTTGTTTGAGGCATATATATTTATGATTGTTATGTCTTGTTGGTGTATGGTTCCCTTGAGCAGTATGTAGTTTCCCTCTTTATCCCTTTTTATTAACTTTGGCTTGAAATCTATTTTATTTGATATGAGTATGGACACTCCTGCTTGTTTCCGAAGTCCATATGAGTGATATGATTTTTCCCAACCTTTCGCCTTCAGTCTATGTATATCTTTTCCTATCAAATGCGTCTCCTATAGGCAGCATATTGTTGGGTCTTGTTTTGTTATCCATTATACTAGCCTGTGTCTCTTAATTGGTGAGTTTAAGCCATTAACATTTAGGGTTATTATTGAGATATGGTTTGTTCTTCCAGCCATATTTGTTTATTTATGTTACTAAACATGGTTTGTTTTCCTCTTTGTTTATTTCCCCCCCTTTACTGTCCTACCTCCCACTGTTGGTTTTCATTGTCATTTTCCATTTCCTCTTCCTGAAATGTTTTGCCAATGATGTTTTGAAGAGATGGTTTTCTAGCTGCAAATTCTTTTAACCTTTGTTTATCGTGGAAGGTTTTAATTTCATCTTCCATCCTGAAGCTCAATTTCGCTGGTACACGATTTTTGGTTGGAACCCATTTTCTTTCAGTGTTTGAAGTATGTTATTCCAGGATCTTCTAGCTTTCAGAGTCTGTGTTGAAAGATCAGCTGTTATCCTGATTGGTTTACCCCTAAATGTGATCTGCTTCCTTTCTCTTGTAGCTTTTAAAATTATCTCCTTATTCTGTATGCTGGGCATCTTCATTATAATGTGTTTAGGTCTTGATCTCTTATGATTTTGCACATTTGGCATCCTGTAGGCTTCTAGGATTTGGGATTCTGTCTCATTCTTCAAGTCTGGGAAGTTTTCTCATATTATTTCATTGAATAGGTTGCTCATTCTTTGGTTTGGAGCTTTATACCTTCCTGTATCCAAATGACTCTTAAGTTTGGTCTCTTTATGTTATCCCATATTTCTCGGATGTTCTGCTCATGGTTCCTTAACAGTCTTGCTGAGCTGTCTATGTTCTTTTCAAGTTGAAATACTTTGTCTTCATTGTCTGATGTTCTATCTTCTAAGTGTTCTACTCGGCTGGTAGTATTCTCAATTGAGTTTTTAAGTTGGTTTATTGCTTCCTGCATTTCTAGGATTTCTGTTTGTTTGTTTTTTATTACCTCTATCTCCCTGTGTAATTGATCTTTTGCTTCTTGGATTTGTTTATGTAATTCATTGTTGAAGTGATCTTTCATTGTCTGATTTTGCTGACTAATGTCTTCCTTGAGACTCCAGATCATCTGAAGCATGTATATCCTGAATTCTTTATCTGACATTCCATCTGCTGCAGCTATTACCTCTTCTAAAGTTGAGTTGACCTGCATTGCTTGTGGTCCTTTCTTTCCTTGTCGTTTCATACTGCTCGCGTTTCTTTCTGCTTGGTGAAACTCTTGTGTTTTTGAAATTTTCCCCCTATAAATTTATATTGCTCTTGTATAGTTGACAAGTTTCCCTTGCAGTGCGGGCCGCGGCTGTGCTCCTCCTCCAATTGGGGTCATCTGTCTACCACGGTGGAGGGCCGCTGGGTCTGTTCTGCTGGTCGGTTGCAGGTCTGCCTACCTTGCAGGCGCGGGTGGCGGCTCTACTCTGCCCTTACTCCAATTGGGGTGACATGACTACCACACTGGCGGGCCACTGGGCCTGTCCCGGGCACGGGCGGCGGCGGCTCTGCTCTGCCCCTATTCCAATTGGGGTGATGTGTCTACCATGCCGGCAGGCCGCTGGGCCTGTTCCTCTTGTCGGTCGCAGGTTTGCCTACCTTGTGGGCACGGGCGGTGGCTCTGCTCTGCCTCTAGTCTAAATGGGGTGACGTGTCTGCCGCGCCAGCAGGCCGCTGGGCCTGTTCCGCCGGTCGGTCACAGGCCTGCCTATCTTCTGGGCGCGGGTGGCGGCTCTGCTCTGCCCCTACTCCAATTGGGGTGACGTGTCTACCATGCCAGCAGGCCGCTGGGCCTGTTCCTCTGGTCGGTCACAGGTCTGCCTACCTTGTGGGCGCGGGTGGCGGCTCTGCTCTACCCCTAGTCAAATGGGGTGACGTGTCTGCCGTGCCCGCAGGCCACTGGGCCTGTTCCGGGTGCGGGCGAAGGCTCTGCTGTGCCCCTACTCCAATTGGGGTGACGTGTCTACCACGCCGGCAGGCCACTGGGCCTGATCCGCTGTTTGGTCGCAGGTCTGCCTACCTTGCGGGCGCGGGTGGCGGCTCTACTCTGCCCCTAGTCCAATTGGGGTGACATGACTACCACGCTGTCGGGCCACTGGGCCTGTTCCGGGCGTGGGCGAAGGCTCTGCTGTGCCCCTACTCCAATTGGGGTGACGTGTCTACCACGTCTGCGGACCGCTGGGCCTGTTCTGCCAGTGGGTCGCAGGTATGCCTACCTTGTGGGCATGGGTGGTGGCTCTGCTCTGCCCTTATTCCAATTGGGGTGACATGACTACCACGCCCGCGGGTCGTTGGGCCTGTTCCGGATGCGGGCAGCGGCTGTGCTCTGCCCTTACTCCAATTGGTGTGAGTGGTCTACCACGCCAGCAGGCCGCTGAGCCTGCTCCGCCGGTCGGTCGCAGGTCTGCCTACCTTGTGGGCTCGGGCCTCGGCTCTGCTCGGCCCCTACTGCAGTTGGGGTGAAGTGATACCATGCTGGCGGGTCGCTGGGGCTGCTCCGGGCGCGGGCGGCGTCTCTGCTCTACCCCTCTAGCTTCCACAGTATTCAGCAGGATCCGGACCGAGAAGCAGTTTCTGCGGGTTCTTTAGCCCTGGGCCAGAGCAGTTCCAGGAGCCAGAATTCGGCCTCTTGGGGCTCGGTATATGTTCTGATAGGAGCAGGCTCCAAGAGGCAGTTTCCGCGGGTTCTTTAGCACTGAGCCTGAGTACTTTGTCTGCGAGACGCAGGCGAATGGCAGCCTGAAATTACCTGTTCTAAAGTTGAATGAGCTGAGTGCAATCAGTCGAAAACAGGGATGATGACGTCAGCTCTCCAAGATGGTGGCCGCTGGCCTCCTCTGTTGTCTGACTGGTATGGAGAACCAAACTGGACCGCTTCCTTCCCCCGTCTCAAACCCAGAATTCAGCACTGTGTACAGTGATTGAACAGCTGGCAGGAGCCCACAGAATCCGCAGCGCTGTATCTTTGCATTGTTATCTCTTGCTTCTCAGCGCGTGCGGCAGATTCTAGCCGCGGGGCGATTTGCTGAATAAGCAGCATGACCCTCCATACGGACAAATCGCTCATGTTTGAGCCCTTGTAGCTGATCCTCATGCGATGAAAATCCTTCCACTAGGTTTTGGAGCACCCCAGTTTTGCTAGAAATTCCTAACAAGATAGTTTTTAGCTGATCTAACTCATCATTCTCCCGAACAGTGACATGGTACACGGGGGTGATGCGCTCCCTTCACCGCCATCTTCCCTCTCGCTATTAGTCAATTTAAAAGATGCAGAGTTTATTTCTTTATTTGGTACTTTAGTATAAGGAAATTCTAATGGCAAATTGGTTGAATTATTGACTACTAACAAGACATAATAAAGTCTAATGACTATATGAAAAATTAATTGGATAATAATAAAAAATAGGGATATTAAGTTTGAATTCTCTACTAAGTAATTTGGGGGATGGACAGAGGACATGTTATACTTTCACCTATAATTCTGGGCTATTACCTTCACTATATCTGTCCAGATAAACAAGAAATCTGGAATTTACAGAGCATGAACTAGCTAAACACAGTGACAGCTCATATTATTTATATTAACTTTTATTCAATTTATCTCAAATTGGTCAATTATAAGACTGATTCAGTGAGCAGTGTGTCTCAGATTGATTAAATACCAACCAAATCACTTCCTGATGACAATTCCTTATCTCTGAAATACTAAGAAATTGATATGGAAGACAAATTTTTTTAATAACATCACTAGCATATTTTGCACCTACTATGAACAGTAACAAATATTAGTGTGATTTTTTTTGGAAACTTAAATCACATTGCTTATCGCACACATTGGCATATATGTGAAAATTCTCATCTTGATCTTGACTCAAGTTACAGATTAAGAAACTCTTTTATGTTCTATAGGGTTTGATTATTTGCCAGTTATCACTGGTTCAGTAATCCCAGTCCAAATGTTACTGTAGATAAGAAACTTTTCATGCTCCCTACCTCAGAAAAGTGTCTCAGGTGAACATGTTTGCTCCTTGAAGACTATAAAGTAACTGACAATCCAAACTATAAGGGATAGAGTGATATCTTCCATAAACCAGATCAAAATTAGAATTTTTAACATATTGTTTTTATTTTTATTACCTTTTAAAATATTTCCCAGAATTGTCCTGAAATTTGTAAATAGATTGAAAAAAATCTCTTTGCTGAATTCTGGTAATGCCCACTATGCATTGTCCTTCAATCTAATTCCCCACCTACTGTTACTGTATTACATAGACTAGAAAGCTGGAAACCATATTTCCAATGCATACTTATTAATAAAGTCCTGGAATAAGTGACATTTGGCCAATTACAGACATAACGCAAGTATAAGAAAGGTTCCTGAAATTTTGTTTCCTGTAGTTATCAAGTGTGTTCCTAAAGAAGGATATTATACTTAGTGAAATAAACCAATATTCATGAAAAATAATTCCTCATGGATATGTTCAGTTTTTCAACTATTGTAACCAATTGGATATATATGTATCTTAACAAACCACGTGGTATATCATAAATACGTGAAACTTTCTAATTTTATGAAAGTCTGAATTTTTGCTAATGGAAATTAAGTAATTAGCCATTTTTTGTTTGTCTGTATTTGGTACTGAAAGTTCCTAATAATGGCAGTTGCCAGACAAAATTTGGTTGTCAAGAATTAGCTTCTTTAGATAATGGTGCTACAATATTCTTTACTCTAGATCATGACTAAAACAATATATATATATATATATTAGTATTTAAATTTAAAGAGCAAAACACTTTTTTGGGGGTAGTACTAGATATTGAACCCCAGGGTGCTTTAGAACTAAGTTATATCATTAGTCCTTTTTACCACTGAGATACATTCTCAGTTCTTTTCTTTTATAAATTTTCTTTTCTTTTATTAATTTTTGAGGCAAGGTCTTGCAGAGTTGCTGAGGGTCTCAAGAAGTTGCTGAGTCTTGCCTTGAACTTGTGGTCTTCCTGATTCAGTCTATGGTTTGCTGAGATTACAGGCATGTGCCACTACTCTCAAGTAAATACAGTCTTTCCAATACTCATTCCCTTCAGATTTTACAAAAGGGTAAAGTTGTGTAACTTCACTACAACCAATCTAGATAATAGTTCCACATATTAGTTTTATATGAAAATTGATACAACAAATTACCAAACATTTAATAACTTAGAATCACATCCATATTTATTTACCTCACATTTGTTCTAACTTTTCAAAGTTTTAGTGATTACAATAGTCCAGCTAAATATTTTATTATGACTTTCATAATAGAACTTAATGTAACATACTCACAGTATTGTCAACAAGAAGTCAATGCAATTGGGCCTAAAATGCTATCAGTCACACCCCATCACCCAAAACCCTCACTCCTGTTACTTTTGTGACTTTCTTTACTCATTTGATTTTCTAGATTTTTCATCACACTGCTGAGCAGCAATAATAATAGCAAACATTTTCTCTTTGTTCTGATTATAAGTAATATCCTACCATTTTTGTTAAATTTATAAACTATCATATAAGAAAATTAAATAAAAAAAAATCTTTGAATTAATTTAAGAGAAATCAGGATTTATAAGCTCATGTAGTATTGAAACAAAAGTAATTATTATTATTCTTTTATCCTAGTTTTTTATATAATCATCATGTAGTTTTCCTGTGATGCTTTTCTTTATGATTATTTTTTTCATATACCCTAATGATATTACATGCAGTGTCAAAAATATTTATGACTGGTAAACAGTACACTTGAAAATACACTGATTAAACATCTCATCTAGATCAGAAATGACCTACTATTGATCAGCAGTTAATTGACTTTTGTCTTCTATCCAATCAACAACACTGATGACCTTTTGGATAAAATGAAAACTGTCAAGCATATCCTGATATTCCTTCACAATATTCTTTTTTAAAGTAATTTGTTTTGGTAAAAAGGCAAAGCTCCAGTAAAATTCTATAATTAACAGAAGGATTGATTTACTTGGTATTTTCTCAGTCTTTGTGTTATGTTCTTTTTTATGTACTTGTAGGCAGGCATGTTGCATTTTTATTCCTTCTGAAAACTCAGGAAATTAACAGTTTGGTATGCTTCATGACCTGAAATTAATTTCTGTATCATCAAACAATTATTACCTAGTGACTCTCAGTAAAATGAGTATTTACTTTACAGCCTATCCAATAATTACAATGTTAGCAAGACTTTAAAGAGATATTTTTTTTCTATTCTTTATCTTCTCAAAAATATTTCAAAGGATATTATTCACTAACTCTTGTTGTCAAAATAGATTTAGATAATTTTTCTGGTCACAGATCATTGACCAAATAAACTGTAGTCATTGTGTTTGTTCATTGGAGGTCATTAGAAGCCAGATGTCTATGGTAAGGACTCAGTTCAGTCTTCACAGTAAAGAAAAAAATGCACTGTCTACTAATAATGATCAAAATCAGAGTGGGTTGAAGCAAATATATCAGGTGAACAGATCATGAATAATGTGCAGTACTTCAAATTTGAGATGAACTATTGACTCATCTTGCATAGTATTACTGAGTTTCCAGTCCTACCTCTATATTTTCACCACAACCTTCTTATATCTAATAGCAGTATTTTAGAAAATACTGGCTGAAGAAAACATCTTTTGTTATAAATAAAGAAGAGTATTAAAGAAGAGTGTTTAGTTACCAAATTTATTTTACCTGTGACTGTGGTTTGAGTTAGTGATATATCTACAATATCATAAAAAGGCAATAAGTTACAACTATCTTATATTTGATAAAGGGGCTAAAAGCATGCAATGGAGGAAGGACAGCATCTTCAACAAATGGTGTTGGGAAAACTGGAAATCCATATGCAACAAAATGAAACTGAATCCCTTTCTCTCGCCATGCACAAAAGTTAACTCAAAATGGATCAAGGAGCTTGATATCAAATCAGAGACTCTGCGTCTGATAGAAGAAAAAGTTGGCTCCGATCTACATATTGTGGGGTCGGGCTCCAAATTCCTTAATAGGACACCCATAGCATAAGAGTTAATAACAAGAATCAACAAATGGGACTTAATTAAACTGAAAAGTTTTTTCTCAGCAAGAGAAACAATAAGAGAGGTAAATAGGGAGCCTACATCCTGGGAACAAATTTTTACTCCTCACACTTCAGATAGAGCCCTAATATCCAGAGTATACAAAGAACTCAAAAAATTAGACAATAAGATAACAAATAACCCAATCAACAAATGGGCCAAGGACCTGAACAGACACTTCTCAGAGGAGGATATACAATCAATCAACAAGTACATGAAAAAATGCTCACCATCTCTAGCAGTCAGAGAAATGCAAATCAAAACCACCCTAAGATACCATCTCACTCCAGTAAGATTGGCAGCCATTATGAAGTCAAACAACAACAAGTGCTGGCGAGGATGTGGAGAAAAGGGTACACTTGTACATTGCTGGTGGGACTGCAAATTGGTGCAGCCAATTTGGAAAGCAGTTTGGAGATTCCTGGGAAAGCTGGGAATGGAACCACCATTTGACCCTGCTATTGCCCTTCTCAGACTATTCCCTGAAGACCTTAAAAGAGCATGCTACAGGGATACTGCCACATCGATGTTCATAGCAGCACAATTCACAATAGCTAGACTGTGGAACCAACCCAGATGCCCTTCAATAGATGAATGGATAAAAAAAATGTGGCATCTGTACACAATGGAGTACTATGCAGCAATAAAAAATGACAAAATCATAGAATTTGCAGGGAAATGGATGGCACTAGAGCAGATTATGCTTAGTGAAGCTAGCCAATCCCTAAAGAACAAATACCAAATGTCTTCTTTGATATAATGAGAGCAACTATGAACAGAGCAGGGAGGAAGAGGGGGAAGAAAAGAGTAACATTAAACAGAGACATGAGGTGGGAGGGAAAGGGAGAGAAAAGGGAAATTGCATGGAAATGAAGGGAGACCCTCATTGCTATACAAAATTACATATAAGGGGTTGTGAGGGGAATGGGAAAATAAACAAGGAGAGAAATGAATTACAGTAGATGGGGTAGAGAGAGAAGATGGGAGGGGAGGGGAGGGGGGATAGTAGGGGATAGGAAAGGTAGCAGAATACAGCAATTACTAATAGGGCATTATGTAAAATTGTGGATGTGTAACCGACGTGTTTCTGCAATCTGCATTTGGGGTAAAATTGGGGGTTCATAACCCACTTCAATCTAATGTATGAAATATGATATGTCAAGAGCTTTGTAATGTTGTGAACAACCAATAAAAAAAAAAAAGAAAAAAAAAGGCAATAAGTTTACAGAAAACCTTTGATGAGGTAAGGTTTCATTTTGTATGTTGTCAAGAAAACTTTTTTATTAATTTATGTTTTTATTAGTTTCAATTAGTTTTACATAATTGTGGAGTTAATTTTGACATAGTCATGAATGCATATAATATAATTAGCATTTTTAAAATTTCTCCTATTTGTACGTAAATCCAAGTTACTCTAAGTCCTAATAGTTTGAGAAAGTGTGGGTAGGTGAAACAGGATCACATTAAGTAATAGCAGTTTTCTTTCTTGTTTTGATTTTTATTCACTTATTTTTGAAATTTCTTTTTCCCTTCAAATTCCTTTTTATTTCTAGAGGAAATTCTGGGACATGTCAAATGCTGTCATAATGTACTTTACTTTGCATTAACCAACTAGTAATGACGATTTACATCATTAAATATTATTTTCAGGAATTTCAGATTATGGATACAGTAGCTCTTGTTTTTCCTAATGAATTATCTTCCACAATAAGGTCCTGAGTTGCCCCTTAGTACATTCCTTGTGCTTCTGAGGACTGGAGTCAGTATCTTTTGAACTATTATAAAACAAATTTATAAGATTTGAACATTATTTTTGAAATGGTATATTATTGAAAATCATATTAAAAATCATGTGTTTTATATTTTAAATGGCAAAATCATATATATTTATGATATACAACTGATGTTTATAAATGTGTCCGTATAAATATGTATATAAACACATACATTGTGGAATAGCTAATTAAAAACAACATATTCATGACCTCACATACTTGTCACTTTTTCTGTGGTGAGACCATTTACAGTATTCTTTCTAGGCAATTTTCAAGAATAAACATGTTTTAATAGTTACCATGATATACAATATATCTCTTGTGATATAATATTGTATATTATCTCTTCTTGTCATTAGAAGCACAGATTATGTTGCTTAGCATTCAATTTGTGCTATATTTGGGCCCTTAAATTTCAATCACTGTCTTAAATTCCATATTAATGACAAACACTTAAGACTTGAACCTATTTTTTTATTTATACTTTATTTTCAGTCTTCCTTTTAAAGCCTTTGGAATAAACACCAGTGTCTGTTTTTGTTTTTTTTTTTGTTTGGTTTTTTTTTTTTTTGATGTGAAACTTTCTTTTCAGTAATACAAAAGGGAGGGATTACTTCTAAACATGATAATGAAACTCAAGCAACACAAGGTCCCTCTTCATTGATATTTAATATGATTCTTGGGCTATAGAACATCCAATATCATTGAATACAGGAGGCCTACTGCATTTCAGTTTGGACTCTCTTGAAAATATTAAAAGTAGTCTTTATGGTATAATTATTTGACATTGTTCTTATTCCAGAAAATACCTTAAAGAAATTAATGACTAAAAATGGTAAATTATATTACTTGACAGACCAGACTTCACTTTGTGATGTTACTTGGCACCTATGCTAAGTAAAATGATGGATGAATAGGTGGAGATAAGAGTGGATGATAGTAGATGAACTGAAAAGTGTAATATTTTTATATTGCCCTTTAGAAGGTATAAAAGGCATATGTATCATGTGATATTGATATAAGCATGAAAAAAAATAGAAAATAGATTTTCTAATTTTTTAAAATTTTCATCTATTCCAATGCAAAATCATCTCATTTGTTTCTGAATACTTCAATACATGCTGTTTTAGTATTGCATCTTTATTGTTTGATTTATAAATCTCTATTTAAATAAATATTCAGATTAATTAGTTGGTGTTTTAGTAACCTCAATTGATGGCTAATTAGGCTTTTATATTTCTAGCTAAATATCATTACAGGTAGGTAAATTTTTATATTATTTAAAGCACTTCACAATTTTGAGGTCTAAAATATTTCATCTCTTTACCTCATGGGAACTGTTGTAGGCTGTCTTCTGAGTTCTGCTGATATTATCACATTATCATTTTTTTTAATGGTGCCAAAGATTGTACCCTAGAATGTTTAAACACTGAACTACATCTGAGCCCCTTTTTTATATTTTCTTATGAGATATAGCCTGTATAAGTTGTTTAGCCTGGCTTTGAACTTGCAATACACCGTCCTCAGCCTCCTGAGCCTTATCTTGTTCAACTTTTATTTTGAACTCCATTTTTTCAAAACCTAGAATTAGCACTTGTTTTACACTTTTATTTAACATTTTTTACAGAAAAATGATACTCAGAGAATGGTTTTTGAGGCCCTAGAGTTTTTAACTTCTTTTGAATTGTAATAACAAGATTTTTCAGTGGGAATTGTAAAGAAATACATAATTTTTATAAAAACAAAATTAATCATATGTTCAACTCCCAATTAAAAATTTAGGATATTGGATTTTAATGATCTCATTTTAATTTATAATTACATATGTTTTGTACTGTAAATCTTCATTACTAATTACTTGGACATTATTTATTATTTGCTTTATCTATTTATTGTATCATAATAGCTTCAAATAATACTAATCTCACCCCAAATGGTCATAAATCCAAAGTAAGATTTTCTTTGGCTGTTGTTCCTTGGACATATCCAAGTGGGAAGATAGTATAACTATGTGTATACCCTTCCAAACCTGTTGTCCTCTTCAAAAAGATTTTTGGGTTTTAATATCCTCCTTTAGAATATATAAATTTCAATATTACCATTTTTTTTATGGTACCAGGGATTGAACCCCAGGGTGCTTAACTACAGCCACATCCCTAGCCAGTTTTTTATATTTTATTTAGTGATGGGGTCTCATGAAGTTTCTTAGGGCCTTTCTAAGTTGCTGAAGTCAGCTTTAAACTTGTGATCCTCCTGCCTCAGCCTTCTGAGCTGCTGGGATTATGGGCATATATCACTGCACTTGGCTCAATGATACTCTTTAAGTCACTGATTCTGGCTAATATTTAGGAGTCATTTTAAAAAATAATTTATACATATTTAACAAAAATGCAGAAATATAAGAAATTATATTCAAAATGAATTTGTAGAATTGCAATTCTATACAATTTAGAAAAGCATGCAGAGCACCAACAAGAGCAACTGAAATGTACATATCAACAAGCGTAACTTGGAGTCACACCAGGTGAAAGTCCTTATCTGATATTTTGCATTTGTTCTGAATGTTTCTTCATTGCTTTCTTATTTAGACATTGCTTTTTAATCTCCCTTGAACTCTCTTTGAAATATGAATCGAGAATGTATGTTGAATAAAGGCAATGAGAGTATCATAAAATCTTTTGATAAAGGAACACATTATGAAACCGTGTGCCAAATTGCCAGTTATACCAGAATGCATACAATAGTAATAAAGAAAGATCTGTAGATTATATTATTCACTGTATTAAAAGAATATCTACTTCTTTGATAGAAAAACTTGTGAAATAACTGTTAATAATGGATCAAGAATGAGAGTGACAGTGGTTCCTTCTCTGCAGTATGTTGATATGCTTAAGGAAATGACCTTTCTTGAAGCTGGAGTTGAAGGTTATGTCAGAAAGTTATTAACCAGTCAAGTTCTTATTACAAGCCAGCCTTACATGGTTTGAATGATTCAAGAATCCTGTCACATGTCACTACATCAGAAAGGTGGAGGAAGTAACATAGTTGACATTGATGCAACTGAATACAACTGTCTCAATTATGAAATCCTGTTTATGAACAAGACTATACTACCAATAAATATTTTGTATGTAGATGGGATAGGATTCTTTGGGAAACACTGCCCATGCTGAATGTTTATCTCATAGATAAAATGCTTGATTTAAATGACTCTAAGAAGAGGCTAACTTTTATTTTCCAGATTCATTGTAAGTTCTTAACTTAAAAATCTTACTCATGCATTATTATAAGAACTTCTAAGCTGTCAAAGAAATGACCAAATGAAAATTGCCACTTACATGGAAATTGAATTACAAAGCCTGAGTGAGTAAGAGGTTTTTCTAGGCTTAGTACACTATTGTTTGTTCCCTTCATAGTGGATAACACAACAAAATATATATCACAAAGAAAGCCATGCTTGACAATGACAAGTCTCTTAAATATATGGCTATTTGCATTTACATAGTAACAATTTCAAAAACATTTTCTTACTCTTAACACAGTATTCCAATCCATGAAACAGAGGGTTAAGACAGCTTTTCAGACAAGTCTGCCTATTGCTAAAATACATTATCTTCCTGTATCTGTATGACAACAAAAAGCTTAGTTAAAGTCTTTGGAAAAGTATTGACTTGTAAACAAATCTCTACAGTCCATAGGAAAGGCTCAGTAAAGAAATTTTCTCCACACATAATGAATGCTATGTACACAATACTGTCCCTATATCCTAGTTTCACTTCCAAGTTTCTAAATAGATGGAAAACCCAGGGATAGAATGTTCTTACAAAGCAGCCCAGGTTTGAAGAAGTTGATATAAAAGATGTCTGAATTCTTGATAGCTCATCTTTAAGAAACAAACAACTATTGATTTTTTTCTTCTAAAAATGAAGCCAAAAAGGAGCGCTCAATCAAAGTAACAATAATTTAAAATAATGACTGAATCATATTAGGTATTACTACATTTTACTGGAGATGAAATGCATACCTTTCATTAAATGAGTAATTTATTGCAGGACATTTTATTCTTTTAAATTATAATTTTCTTCCACTTTTAAATAGAAATTTTCTTTATAGCTGTTAGTGACATACTGAATTACAGCTATAATATTTATGAGTACAACTGTAATATTTATGATAGATGCAACTGCATATGCCATAACTATTAGCACCCTTAGTATTAACCAGAAACTTATTTTAAATAATAGTAATCCTAAATTTAAAATTATTAATTATATAGTTTCTTATACTTATTTATATAATTATGCTTGTGTAAATATAAAAACACCATTTTATATTTGTTCCAGTGTGTCTTTGTGATTGCCTATGTGTTATTGTTGAGTATCTCTTGCTGTATAACCTTGGTCCAGGATTTTTCTTAAAGTAAAGATATTGTATAATCTTCCATTTCTAATTAGTTAGTAAGAGGATATGGTCATTAATACAAATTCCTAATTTGGGAAGGATTGCTTTCTATTTAAGTGGGAAGTCTCTAGAATATATTTTAAAGTTGGTTGAAATAATTATTGTCTGTGTAGTTATGTCACTAACTAGCTATGTAATTAGATTCATTTCATTTAGTGAATTTTTTAGATTTTTTAATAACATTTGCTTTCTTTTTTCTCAAATGAAAACTGTTAAAGTATATTCATATAAATTGAATATACTTTGACTTCTTTCTAAAATCGCCTCTAATTCTCCCTTGATGATATTTGCTATAGACAAACTATTTAAAATCAGTTCTAGCTTTATATTTCCACAGGTTTCTTTCTTTCTTTCTTTCTTTCTTTCTTTCTTTCTTTCTTTCTTTCTTTCTTTCTTTTTTTGAGGGTGATTACACCTAAAAAATTTTGGCTGATTCTAATACATTTAGACTTACAATGTGTAAATTTTATAAAACTTATTTGACAAAATAATTTTTTTTTCTAATTTAAACCTATGCTGTGAAAATCATACCACAATCGAATATGATCTTCTTTATTTTCATGGAGTAGATGTATATATTTAATCAGTCCTTTTTCATGTATATTTCTAGAATTCTTATATGTGCAATTAAGCAGTGAATTGAGACATCATTTTATATTTGTTACAGTATATGTTTGTGATTGTTTCTTAGTGGTGAGTATTTTGATTCAAATAAATATAAAATTTCTCTAACTAATGCAGATTTCCCTTCACAAGGGGTGTACAGCCAACTTTCAACACTGATGGTCATAGCCCACCAAGAATGAAGTGGTAAGCACCATGTGTCTTCTCTGAATTTGTCTATGGTAGCTTTAATGTAAAGATCATTTCTTGGTCTCTTTTCTGATTCTCTTAAGATTAATTTCCTTGCCACCAAAGAAACTAAAGTTTAACAAATACTGGAATACATTTACTATCAAAGTAATGACTGTTGAATTTCTTCTAATTATAACTTTCTTCTTTGACTCCTTCACTTTCCCTATCCAAAACAATTTTATTAAATATTATATGTATTAAATTATAATTAAATATTACAGATTTCTTTTGCTTCAAATTCTTAAAATCCTTGAACCTCAGTAATAATCTCTTTCTCATCACACCACTGAATTCTGTGTTCATTATAACTGATAGATCATCCTGAGATAAATTACTACAGATTCATGCAGGATTAGCCCCACTGATCTGCATAAACACTCAGCATCGCTTGCCCTTTGACAAATTTTCTGCATAGTATAAAAGACAAGTTCTCTATAGTTGGGCAGATGCCTGTGTTTGGATTCTGGTTCTAACATCTTCTGACTGACTACTGTCTAGTACTCTCATATATATATATATATACACACACACACACACACACACACACACACACACACACACATACACACACATATACTTATATATATACACACATTTGTGTGTATATATATATGTGTGTGTGTGTGTGTGTGTGTGTGTGTATACACATATATATTCAGATGTTTTACGCCTTAATTTCTTACTCTATAGTTTCATCAATGTCTCTTACTTTAGTATATATAACTCTTTATTGTTATTGTCTCTTTGTATGCTCCCTTAACAATTGTCATGATAATTACTATTAAAAATTTTTAAAAGCCCTTGAAATGTTGTTTAATACTACTTTGCAATCCCAAAATTACTAATCACAGTGTCTGCGTGCCAATAAATAAATGCATGTATGTGTTTGTGTATGTGTTGTGTGTATATATATGTATGTATTCAATGCCCTAATACACATCCTAAATTTGTAAAGATGTCTCCTTCCAGAAAGGCTACTATCTAGGCTTTCAAACTCTAAGTTCCTTTTCTGCATGCATAATTTATGAATGACACTTAGTCAAATTTATCATTTATGGTTTCTCCAGAGAGATAGAATCAATAGGCTACCTACATATCTAGATATCTAGAGAGTAGATAGATGTCTATATAGAAAGGTGAGGGGGAATTAATGAGACAAATTGGCTCCTGTGATTATGGAGGCTTAGAAGTACCAACATAGACCTTAAAGTTGGAGAATCAATGAGGTCAGTGTAATGTGTTAGTTGAAGTCCAAAGATGGTGATGGTGTGGTTTGACTTTTCAAAAGGTGAAAGCCTGACAACCTGAAGGGTGCTAGTGCTGGTCCCAAATTCAAATGCTAGAGAATCTAGAATTTTAATGTCAAAGGGCAAGAGAAAAGGGGTATGTTGTGCCAGGAAAGGAAGTGAATCACTCTTCCTGTTTTCTTGAAAACTGCCACTTAGCCTTTCAGGAAAGAGAAAACAAGATAAAAATTTGTCTCCTCCTCAAATAGAGGGAACATGTGAGTAAGCGAAGGAATAAAGGACATAATGAATACTGAATGGAAGTTTAAACTTGACCTGATTATTTTAAATCAGCAGTGCCAGTATTCCTGTAGTGCGCTCTTTTAAGGTCTTCAGGGAATAGTCCGAGAAGGGCAATAGCTGGGTCAAATGGTGGTTCCATTCCCAGCTTTCCCAGGAATCTCCATATTGCTTTCCAAATTGGCCGCACCCATTTGCAGTCCCACCAGCAATGTACAAGAGTACCCTTTTCCCCACATCCTTGCCAGGACTCATTCATAGCAGCACAATTCACAATTGCTAGACTGTGGAATCAACCCAGATGCCCTTCAATAGATGAATGGATAAAAAAAAAATATGTGGCATTTATACACCATGGAGTATTACGCAGCACTAAAAAATGACAAAATCATGGAATTTGCAGGAAAATGGATGGCACTAGAGCAGATTATGCTTAGTGAAGCTAGCCAATCCCTAAAAAAACAAATACCAAATGTCTTCTTTGATATAATGAGAGCAACTAAGAACAGAGCAGGGAGGAAGAGCAGGAAGAAAAGATTAACATTAAACAGAGACATGAGGTGGGAGGGAAAGGGAGAAAAAAGGGAAATTGCACGGAAATGGAGGGAGACCCTCATTGTTATACTAAATTACATATAAGAGGTTGTGAGGGGAGTGGGATAATAAACAAGGAGGGAAATGAATTACAGTAGATGGGGTAGAGAGAGAAGATGGGAGGGGAGGGGAAGGGGGATAGTAGGGGATAGGAAAGGTAGCAGAATACAACAGTCACTAATATGGCAGTATGTAAAAATGTGGATGTGTAACTGATGTGATTCTGCAATCTGTATTTGGGGTAAACATGGGAGTTCATAACCCACTTGATTCTAATGTATGAAATATGATATGTCAAGAGCTTTGTAATGTTGTGAACAACCAATAAAAAATAAATAAATAAATAAATAAATAAATCAGCAGTGCCTACAAAATGATGTTTTGATGTCTGAGTTGCCATTGGAATGTGGCAAAGGAAGAGTCAACAGAACTCTTTAAAGGCAATGACAAATGCAAACTTATGCTACAGATTGTTAAATGAACTGATAAAACAATAAAAAAATGAACTTGGTTTTTAACTTCAATTCCTAATATTGCAAAAACCAACACACTTAAGTTGTGGGTGTTGAACCTGGAGATTCAGTATGAATTTTGGGTAATGTAGAATCCTCAAAATTGACCAGTTTAACTCTTTCCTTTAACAGATAAGTTAATTTCCTTTTAGAAAAGATTAGTTTGTTTGTTTAAAGAAAAAAAAAAAAGCTTGTTGATTCACAGCTTAAATTAGAATTAAAGTCTCCTATGCTTGAGTCCACATCTCTTCCAATCTTTTAATGGGAAGAGGTGAAAAAAATCTATATAGCACATCCAGAGACCAATTTTTAAAGGGGGAATTTTCTTAGCCAAAATTAATGCACCAGTTATGATTACCTGAGGCTCAATCCATGTAGTCTTTAACCATATTTCACCATCTTTATTTGTCTCCTAGAGAGAACAGAAAGTCATTTTCATTAAATTTTGCATGATAAAAATATAAAGGTTGATGATTCAAACAATGTACATTATCTTAGATTTTTTTCAAGTTGAAGTTAATGGATACATAACAGTAAAATAAATGTCGGATAAACAAACAAAAGAACTTTAGAAAAAGTGTCAGTGTTTCTTCAGCTTTAATTAGAGGTTTTTGTTCTGTTTTATTTTACTAAGTTATGATTCCTTAAAATACTCTATAACTTGGCAAACTAAAATCATTATTCTATGAACAACACAGTCGGCTATTACTCAGACCATTTGATTTCCACTTTGTGAAATAGGAAGGGAAATATGTAGATATGCTTGGAATTTAGCGTCAGTTTTCCATTTATTTTAAATAACAATTATTCATTTATTTATTCTTGTCAATATAACATTTCTGTTTATAATAACAAAATACATCTATTATCTTTCTTAATAGTAAATTTTTAGAACAGAATCTTCAGCTAATCTTCTAGCAATCCACATATACAACACATCTAATAGAAGTATTGAACCAATGCTGCCTGTGTACTTTCAAGAGGAATAGGTCTTTATAATATCTTTGTGGAAGTTTTATATCTTAAATGAGAAAGACATCTATTCACGCAGATTAAGAATTAAACAGAAAAAAAAACTGAATATGTAAAAGGATGCTATGAAGAAAGAGCAAAAGTACAACAACATTATGAAGCTTCATTAAGGTTTAGGGCAGTGAACTGTAATCATTTTCTAAGGTTAAAGCTTTTATCTTAAGATATTTCCAAAATTTGCCTTGGAACTAATGTCAGTTTAAATGATAAATACTATTCCTCCACCTTAGACTACATTGGGTTTCTCAGTTGATTCTGCTTCACTTCTAAGTCTCTTGCTCTGGGCAATTTACCAATTCACAAATTGATTTGATGGTAAGAAATGCAATGTCATTCTCACTTCCTCCCACCTATCATTTCTCAGGGGACTTGTTTTAGAAAATTCTGGCTGCCCTTACAACCTGAAACTTGAACTTTTAACACTTTATTTGTGTAATAGTGTCACTGGCTTCTGCTCTTTTATTGTTGCTTCTTTCTGCCTGTCATTCCAGTTACCCCTAAGCCTCACCACATACTAAAAGATGGTAGAGGAACAGAGAAATAAAACATCACACAAAGTGATAGACTCAACCATGGTGAACTCTCCTTCCCCTTGGAATCTTGCCTTCTCAAGATCTGGCTGTCTTGAAATATTCTGGTGCTTTCAAATATATTTTTCTTTCATGGATATTTTATTTTATCCAGATTTTCTGGAAGAAATTCACCTGCTGTAAGCAGATGAGGCATGTTTTAAAGATGAGGTCAATGTTAATTGCTCAATGAAAGTTTCTAAGGAGGAGTGAAAGATGATATCAAATTTTGAGCCAAGCAACTGCATTTACTTAAAGGGGCAAGGTTGCAAAAATATCTCTTCCAGGGAGAGAATGATTCAGGTGAGATTCAAATACAGATCGGGTGGGAGGTAATGATTTAGGAATACATACATTAAATTTTAATGCATGACATTTACAAATTATCTATTAATTTTAGACTAATAATATGACACTAAAATGTAAATAAAGAGAAACCAGGATTATAGAACTACTTTCTGTGAAGTTCTCTCAAAAGAGGTTGTTTGTTTTAATCTTGCAAACTTTATAGCTTTAGAGCTGATCATGGAGTAAGGTATTTATGGTTTATCATTGCAGCTTTCATTTGTTTTTTTCCTCTATAAATCATGCAAAATAGCCTTGAGAAAAGAGTTATGATACAATAAAAAATTAGATGAGATTACTAGCAAATGAAAAGAACTAAAGATGTTTGCAGAAAATTTGTATTGCTGCTGAATACTTTTTTTTTCTTTCTGGGGTTCTTTTTTATAGAATTGCATTTTTATGGATTTCAGTTAAAGTCTAAGACATAAGACAAACACTGAACTCTATTTCATATATATATATATATATATATATATATATAATAAAATATATATAATAAAAATATATATAAAATATATATAAATATATATATGTATATATATATTTTTTTCCTGGATCCATATATTTTTTCATAATAGTAATCTACTTTATTTTTTTTTACTTTTTTATTTTTATTTTTTTTTATTGGTTGTTCAAAACATTACATAGTTCTTGATATATCATATTTCACACTTTGATTCAAGTGGGTTATGAACTCCCATTTTTACCCCGTATACAGATTGCAGAGTCACATCAGTTACACTTCCACTGATTTACATATTTACTTTAATTTTTGGTGATTTTAATATACTTTTTTTCCAAATCCTCATTTCTGAATTTCATGAAATATTATCTCCTTTTTTTTCATCCTTTATCTAATATTATCTCCTTTTTTTTCATCCTTTATCTAATCTCAGTCACTCATTCTAGCCTTGCAATTATTGATGGCCTCAATGGCTCCAAAATCTTAGTTTTAAGTTTCCAAAATTTTAGTATCAGACTAAAAGTTCTTACATTTTAATCTTTTGAACATAATTTCACTGGTACCTCTTCTCTGAAGTGTTTCAACTGTTAATTGCTAATTCAATGTTTCCAACAAATTTTTAATTCCTTTTTCCCCAAGGTGTCCTTTATTTTTTTCTATATGTATAGAAAAGTATTAAAAGCAGCATTCCCAGAAACTCCTTCTCATAAGGTTGACTTCTGGATGGTGTCTGGGAACTTAGATTTACAACGAGTTTCTATTAGTATAATTGATAGAAGTGGATCACAGGGTCTGAGCTGCTTGTAGAAGAGTGTGGTTTGTGCTGAGCATTTGATTGACTTCTGACAGTCTGGCATTATTCTACACACCAAGCAGAGCTTGGACCAGGACCCAAGAGAAATTCTCAATACTGAATCTTTAATGAGTTCTACTAAGAAGCAAAATATTAAAATGTTCCAAGTTGGTCACAACTCGTTGTTGGAAGTATCATTTGCATCTGAGTTTATCAGGACTTTCCCCAGGTGCTATTCTCTGTTGATTTTGCTTTGTATTATTTTACTGTTATAAATCAAGCCATGGTCTCAACTCTACTGGTATGGTCAGTTGTCTTAGTGAATCATGGAAATTCATTCCCTTGAATTTTTTTTCTCACTTCACTTTGCCCAATGCTTTTTAAATTATTCTCAGTGTATAACACCAGTTAATTCAACTTTTCATTTATTCTGTGACATCTCCCATGTGACTGAACATGGCTGGTGGAAAATACAAACAGTTAACTGATGTTACCATTATTTCTTGACCATACAACATAAATAGGATATTCTTGATATATGGAAAAAACTTTCTACATTTCTCAAGTATACTACTTACTTATTTTTCTAAATATTTTATAACTTCTATTCCCTCAGTATCTCACCTACTTCTTCCTTATCCTGATCCCAACCTTTGCCATTTTGTCTTAGAAATTGAAACACATGAGAATGAATCTCATCTCCCTCACTCTATCTACTTGCCTAAGAGCATGTGTCTTCCCTGTTGTTGCTATGAATGAAACTCCCATCCATGGCATTCCTGCCTAGCCTGTGTTTGTGCTTGTAAACTATTGTAAACTATACTGCATCCCCTGAAACTTCAAATGCATAAATCATGTAATGATATGATGAGATATTATTTCCATTCTGCATCATCAACATTTTTTCCTCCCCACTTTATGTACTGATGTGTATAAAAAATATGCTCTTATTTCTTAACTGTTTTTTCTAAATTCCTACTATATTTCCCATCCCCCCAAAATCCATTCCATATCTGCTGATATTTTTGATTTCTCCATTATGTTTACTGAAAATCTTTAATATCTTTATTTTCATTTTTTTCTAAATCTGCTTTAAATAAGCATTTCTCCCCTAAATTCCAGTGAAACTCCTCGTCAAGAGCCTCAATGACTACCATGTTGATTAATCCAACATTTGAGTCTCAATTTTCATCTTAAACGATTCATTAGTATTGTTAGGATTGTAGATCACATTCATCTCCTTGATGTGCTGTTTTACTAGACTTGCAAGACACTGCATCTATCATTTTTTTTCCAACTTCAATACCACTTCTCAATCCTGCTGTCTAATTCTTACTCTTCATTTTCATCTCTTCATTTCACATGATCCTTGGGTCAATGATGTAGTCTATTATTTTTCTTTTTTTGGCTAGATGTTTCCTTTGTGTTCATTCAAATGTAGTATTCATCTTACTGCACCTTGGTCTGTGTACTACAAAGCTGATATGAAAGAAGTGTTTTGGATACCAGGCTATTGGCTTGGCTAACAGGGAAAACTGGTAATAGGACCTGAATGTAATGAAGTTTTACCATTTAATCTTTAGCTTTCTCCTTGCAGATATCCTGGGTTAGATGCTTGTCTCCACCAAAGGTCAAAAATTTTGTGAGAATCCTGATACTGCAAATTTACTCTCGTTAGATTGTGGTGGTCACATTCTGTTATTTTTCATAAAATAAAATTGTTCATAATATAAATCTTTCAATCTTGCTAACTTTCAAGAAAGAAAAGATAGGACTCTATCAGATCTTAGTATTTATCTAATTGATCACCCTTTGTATATATTTTCTAATATAATTTAGTTTTTCATTAAATTCAAGTGGCTCATCTTTTACTTGCTGAAAGTTTAGCTGGTCTTATAGCATTTGTACACATAAAAAAATTCAGTAATGAAAGGATGAACTGATCAGATAAACAATATATCCCCAGAGGACAGAGTTTAGAAGTAGAGCATAGCCTCAAGAATAGTAGATCCAGAAGTTGGGATGCAACTAGAATTTTATTATATGTCTTAGTTAGAGAATGTTTCCATCTTTTCCATTTTTGTAGTAGAAGTCCCTGGCAAAATTTATTGATGGACAGATCTATATTTGTTAAACTTGTAAGTAGCTGGACCTGGTTATGGAATCAAAATTTCTGTAGAATCTTCTCCACTATGGTAAATCAAAGGACTTAGATTCCGATTCAGGTTTGTATGACTATGTAGAAGCTATACTATGAAAGTTAAGGTGCCTAAAATACTAAGACATTAATTATCAGCATAATATAAGAAAAAAATGATTTGGGAATCAGGTATATGAATTTATCTCCTAATAATTAAGAAGTAGATTGCATGTGATATACAGGAAAATATAGAAGTTTATTTATTTTTTTGACATTTATAAATTTACACAGAAGAAAAAGTATCATATTAATGTTTATTAGCAGCAATGTTACTTTCTAAATAATTCTTTCAAGTTTTATAATTTTCATCACAAGTAAGTTTAAGATGAAAATCTCTGAGTTCACAGAATATATCGAATAAATATTTATTTGTGGAAAATAAGTCTACCCAATGATATTTCATAACTTATCAGTGTATTTATAGGAATAGATAATAAACTCAAAAATTAAGTTACATGGCTTATTATATAATAATATGAATTTTGACATATTAGAAAGTGTGTGATATGTATCATATATAGACCCTTATCTAAGAAAAATTATCTTCAGTGTTGTATGCCTAGTAAACACAATTTTCCTTATGATAGAACCAAATAGAATAATCAATATCAAATTTAAGCTACATAGGAATTAAGATAATATCAGTGATTGAATAGCCATTTTATAGCAAGGAAAGTACAATTTTTAAAAAGTATAATTAATTGTCTGTAATCATTCTTCATCCTCAAATATCATGTCTCTTGTTGCCTGTAAGTTCTTGGAATTTAATACAGGAAATAATTTATAAATAAGAACAACTTTTTATATGATAAGACTAATTTGACAGTATATTTTTTCATATGAAGAAGACATTGCTACAATATATATGAATTTTGATAGTGTAGTTGTAGAAAAACTGATAACTATTAGAATCATAATTTTATAATTCTAAAATAATGGGAAACATAAATACCAAATCATAATTTTAACATCTAACAAATTTTTAAAATATGAACTTAAACTAAGGTGTATGGTCATGCTAGCTAAAGAATAAATTCAATGATATAAATTCCAACTCACTGAAAAATTAAAGTACAAAAACACTGACAAGACAATGTTACAGGTTTCTAGAATCTGTAAGTGGTGAATATTTGTTTGCAGATGGTTGCCAAAATGAAACTGTGTATTCAGAAAATAGTGAGACAAGGGTCTAGTTGCTAGAACATATACCTAATTCACAAAATGTAAACCCTAAAACAGAAAGGTTTTTTTTCATACTAATGGTGTTCTAATTTATTACTTATGTTTGAAGCTATGAAGTGTAGGTACATAGGTAGTAAGTAGAAGAGGCAGGGATACAGAAAAAAAAATGAAAAAGAAGAAAATAACATTCAGATCTGAAGAATCTTATAATTGTATATGATCAAATCATATTTTTTTTCAAAATAAATTATAGGTGTTCAGTTGTCAAGGAAAACCTAGTGTTGGAAAGATAAGTATAAGTTAAATGACAATTGTTGAAGAATTTTGAGCTAACATTTTTAGTAGGTGCCCTATATAGGACTTTGCACAAATTATTTAAAATATTGACATAACAGTTATTTTTTAACCATGTCATGGAAATTTTCATGGAATAGTCAAATGACTGTTGCAATACAGTTGTAAGGCACATTGAAAAAGAAAATATGTTTTTAAATTCCTATATTCAACATAACAGTTAAGAAAAGGAGAGTTGAAGGAACTATTTCTTTACATCTAGAGCTTTCTTCACCATATATATCATCCCACGATTTAATTTCCTGCTGTGTTTGTTTCATGGAAGTGTGATCTCTGTGAGCACAGAGAACATTATGCTGAGAAGAAGCACCTGTTTGGTTAAATCTTCTACTGTCTCCTCATGAAATCTCTGATTGTTGTTGTTGGTGGTTTTGTTTTTTAAAATAACCTATGTTTTCACTTTGAATTGAATCATATAAATTTTAGCCTGATGTGACTTCAGCAGTTCAGGGATTCTGTTTGGTTTATTCAGTGACATATCTTGGCACTGAAAACAGTGACTATAATATGATAGGCACTCAGTAAACATCTGTTAAACAAACTGTGCTCCAAGCTGATGTGAAATTTCTCAGATATATGATGGTCCACTTATGCATTTACCCATTTTAGGCCCATCTTAATAGCATTACTTTTTCTTCCTCAAAATAAAGATGTAAATCATGGTACTTTCTTTGTAACAGCAGACACTGGCTTTTATAATAAAACCCAGAAATGAGACACAAACAGTTTTGAGTTACAGAATAAAAAATTTGGGTTGTTTTCTTATTTATAAAAGACAGTTTTTAATTAAATAATAAATTATTAGAAACATTATTATTCTGTTTTCTTACATGATTCATTAAAAAAAATAGTTGTAAATGGACAGAGTGCCTTTATTTTGTTTATTTTTATGTGGTGCTAAAGATCGAACCCAGTGCTTCACACGTTAGGCAAGTACACTTCCACTGAGCTACAACCTCAGTCCATGATTCATTTTTAATTGGTGTCTACATACTATAATTTTCCAAAAAACATCATTAGATTTAATCTTATTACTTTGTTATCTCTTTATGAAATTTTCACTATACATGAGGATTTAATTAGCTATTTATTAACACTATCACAAATCTGTGACCTCTTCCAATGAATTCCAGAGATATACAGAAATATTCCCAGTATCATTTTTTAAATATTTCAAGGACACCAAGAAATTAGAAAAAAAAAAAAACAAGTTTTAAATGATCTTAAGTGGTATTTGACTCCACAGAACATAGAAATGCACCCATATAATGTTTTTATTGCATTATATAACTAATGTGATATTGATATAAGGTGTCCCCCAAAAGCTCCCATATTAATGCAGGAATATTCGGAGGTAAAATGATTGGATTATAAGAGCTTTAACCTAACCTGTGCATCCTAGTTTGAATGAGCTATCTAGGTGAGAACTTGACACAGGTGGGGTGTGGCTTGAGGAGGTAGGAGCATGACCTGGAAGGGTTCATCTCTCCTGCAGTCCTTCCCCCACTCTCTTTTTGCTTGCTTTTTGGCATGAATGGAGTAGCACTCTTCCAACATGCCTTTATATCATGATGTTCTGCCACACTTTAGTCCCAGAACAATGGAATCAGGGCCCCATACAATAAATATCAGAGTCTGTGAGCCAAAATAAACTTTGCCTCCTCTAAGTTGGTCTTGTCAAACTGATATTTTGGTAATAGTGATGCAAAGTCGACTAACAGTAATAAGCTTTCAACTTGTTACACTATTATCTACTTATCTACACAATTATTTTAACCAGTATCCTAGATTTATAATAAATTACTCTTTGTCCTGCAAGAATTTAACATTGAAGACATTTCAGATTTATAATTATACTTTAGGTTATTGTTAAGGTGAAATATTTATTCTTGAAGCCAGAAAGAATATGGTATTGGGGTTGAAGTATTAAGAATTAATACACCTGGGCTGTTTTTACTTTTACTTTTACTTATAATTTATCTTAATAATAGATAATACCCTTATAATGCAAACACACACATACACACACACACACAATTATTTTAGGCATGTCCCTAAAAATGATGGAATCAGGGTGAATAGTTCTACTCTCTTACCTGAAACAACCCAAAGGTTGGATGAATGTACAGATAAATGGTTTCCAACATTGGATATCAGACTTTATGGGATATTGATACCTGAGGAAAGAGGCCTTCACTCATGTGTAATCTGTAGTTGTGTCCTCTTACTACCTGGAGAGTTTCCAGGTGATGACATAGGAGGGAGGAACTTGGGTAGAGCCCAAGGGAATTCTTGGGATGAAGAAAATATAGTTTTTTGTTTGTCAAGAACAAGAAGACTATTTGATAAAGAAGAGAAGAGAACAGGGATGGGAAATGGAAAGACAGTAGAATGAATCAGACATTACATTACTTTCCTATGTTTATATATGCACAAATGACCAGTGAAATTTCACATTATGTATAACCACAAGAATGTGGTCCTAATTAGAATAAGTTATACTCAATGTATGTATAATATGTCAAAATACACTTTATTGTCATGTATATCTAAAAAGAACAAAGTAAAAAAAAACAACAAAAAAAAAAGAACAAGAGGATTGGAGGTCAGAAGGCAAAGTATCAAGTAGAAAAGAGCTGAAGAAAACAGGTAAACAAGTGCATTATAACATTCTCCCCTTGAGTCTTCAGCTGATATTATTCAATTCACACATGTAAGGAAATACAAAGCCAAAAAAAATATATAAGAGAGAGAAAAAGTTCACAAAATATAAAGTGTAGTTTATATCCACTTCAACCAGAATGGGAAAAACTCATTCGCAGAACATCAGGTACTCTTCTCAGAAATATACTGCTACAGTAACAGGAAAAGTATAGTCTTGATTATAGGCTAACCTGGCTCTTCAAAACAAGCTGGAACACTAGCCTGGAAAAAATAAAATTATTTGTAATTAACTTTATTGTGTTTCAAACAAAACTTCAAGAATATAGGAATGGAAAAATATCTATTATATAAAATTGAAATTGGTTTTGAAACAATTAAGAATAAATGGCTTAATTATTTCAGGATGGTATAAAGAACACTACTGACATTCATCAATTCGCTACTCTCATGAGAATAATATCATGGCATTTGCAGGTAAATGGATGGAGTCAGAGAAGATAATGCTAAGTGAAGTTAGCCAATTCCAAAAAGCCAAATGCCAAATGTTTTATCTGATATAAGGAGGCGGATTTATAGTTGCATAGGGAAGGGGAGCATGAGAGAAAGGACAAACTCTAGATAGGGAAGAGGGGTGGGAAGGGAAGGGAGGGAGCATGGGGTTAGAAATCATGGCAGAATGTGATGGACATTGTTAAATAAAGTACATGTATGAAGACATGAATTAGTATGAATGTACTTTGTATACAATAAAAAATGAATATTAAGTTTTTGATGATGATTTTTAGTTTGTATTCTCTACAAGCACAATGAAACACAACCAAGCAATTTGAAGAAACACATACCAAAACATGTCATATAAAATACCATTACTAAACTCATGATAAAGATAAGATTTTGAGAGTACAAAGAGGAGGAAGAAAAAAAAATTAGAGGAACTAATATATGAGTGGCAATAGATTTCCTGTACAAATACATATACATACTCCTCAGAAAACAATGAAACAAAATCTTGAAATAATTAAAAATGATAATATAAAATGCTAAACCCAGACAAGATATCTTTCAGAAACAAAAGTGAAAGTAACATATTTTCTTTATAATGTGACTTGATGTGGGTCACTTGTAATTTTGAACACTTGGGTTCCTGTAAGCCTCCTGTATTTGCTTCTGTATTTCATTCTTTAAATTTGGGAATTTTTCTGTTATTATTTTATTAAAAAGATTGTGTATTCCTTTGGTTTGCATTTCCACACATTCAATTGTCCCAATAAATCTTACATTTGGTTCTTTTCATGCTATTCCATAATTCTTGGAATTTCTGTTCATGGTTTCTTTACATCTTCTCTCTGTGGTCAACTCTATTTTCAAAATTATATATTTTGTCTTCAAGGCCTGAGATTCTGTCTTCCAAGTGGTCTAGTCTGTTGGTGATGTTTGTTTTCTACTGAATTTTTAATTTGGCTTATTGTTTTCTTCATTTCAATTTTTTTTTTCAGAATCTATCTCTCTTTTTTGAAGTGATCTTTTGCTACCTGAATTCGCTCTCTTACATTATAATTTACTTTGCAGATCAGTTTAACTATATATATTTTAAACTCTTTCTCTGCTATTTTTTCCACTGTGGTATATATGGATTCTGTTATTGGAGTATCTTGGTTTGCTTGGGATGATTGATTCCCTTGCTTTTTCATGTTACTTGTATGACTACCAAGCTAACAGTATGGATCTGAGACAGTAGAGTTTCTACCCCATGGACTTATAGTGTCCCTGAAGGTTTTCATTACCTCACTTTTTAGGGGAAGACAAATAATACAACGACGAAGGCAAACAAATTATAGCATTAAACTAAATAATTCCCACTATGACATCTATAATATTCATTATCACAATAAACAGAAATGATGTGATCAGTTATTGAGTATAATAAAAATAGTAAATTTGCAAAATGTTTATAGTTTCAAATGGTGGACAAGGAGAGAACAGAAGTGATATAGGATGTGATAATTATGAGGGAGGAGGAGAGAAGACAGATGTAAAAGTTTAAAGAAAGTGAAAGAGAGAACAATAGAGATTGGCTGTTGTCAGAAGAAAAAAAGAGAATCAAGGAAAACAAGCATGACAAAAAATATATATAAAGTGAAATTTTATTTAAAAAATATGAAAATAAAATAATACAAAACTAAGATATACAATCAAGTATCCCAGTTCACAAAAAAGTAATTCATATAAAATAACTGGCTTCAAAACGGTTAGCGATGAGAAAAAGAAAAAAAATATGCACCATTAAGGTCACACACACAAAAAAAATTTCTTGATGAAAATTTAAAGAATTCTTTCCATTGGAGATTGAAATATTCTCAACTTCTCAGCAATTTTAGGTGGGGTCTTCTGGAGTGTGATGTTCCACCCTCTGGATTGTTGGAGTGAGAGAAGTAATCCCATAGGTGGAGTTCCTGGAGGCAGGGTTTAGGTTTAGATGGACTCCAAGCGCTTCACTGAATGCTAATAAGTCTAAAGATTTTAAATCAACTCACCTCCAGCACCAGTACATGCTGGAAGACTTTACCCCAGGGATCTCCTCTGGGCTCCACTCATGTGGTAGGAGAGTCAATTTTTAGTCCCCTATATCACCTGCAGACGCCAGGTTTCCTGGTCTCAGGTTCACCCTCCAAGCAATTTCTCCTGACCCCACCTTTCTGACTTCCCAGCTATATGTATCTCTCCAAGCTGGTCCTGCAAACCGTTTGATGGGAGGGGAAGGTGTAGAGCTGAGTGGTTTTCTATGACCAGTTTTCCCCTGTATAAACCTCTCCGCATGCTTGATTTTCTTTTGGTCATTTAAGCACACTCTGTGTATTTCGGGCCAAACTCGGGTTTGTCAGGCATCAGCCTCCTCCATTTCCAGCCCTTGCAACAATACTGCAAAATGTTTCCTTCTTTTGTGCTCTGCAGGTCACACGAAGCAATGGCATCTTCTTTCTCCACACACAGATATTATGCAGCAAGTCCTTCAGGTTTGTTGGGCAATGTCCTTGGTCTCTAAATGCTCTATACCCAGACACATCTCAGGTCTCCTAACATTGTGTGTTCCTTTAATTCCCTTATCCTTCTATGATGCTCATGGGGAGAACTAAAGTTTCAGGCCCAGTTATGGCAGCGACTGTGCTGCTAGGGATTTTTTTTTCTTAATTTATTATATCCAAATTCATGTGACCCTGGTCTGCTTTGAAAGTCCAGTTTTAGGTTCCATTAAGTAGCCCCCACCCCCCGCCACTTTTTCTTTTGTTCACCCACCTTGTGGAGAAGCTGTCTGTCTGCTTTCTTGGTTTCATGATACAGAGCAGACAGAAACAGGACATCTTCTATTCTGCTATCTTGGATCTCTATTTTAAAAAATTACAAATCGTGAACTAATTCAGCAGAAAATCAGCAGATTTGCACTTGAAGAATGTTAATCAAATTCCTAGAAGTAATAGACAAAGGAAACCAGATGGAAATCTACAGAAAGGTATGAAAAGCAAAAAAAAGAGTAGAATTTTGTGGATTAATATAAAATATTGTTTGTTTGAAAAGATAATCATACTGCCAAAATATACAGCCACTTACTGTGGTGTGATAAATACTGTGGTGTATAGAGGTAAGAATGGCAAAAAAAAAAAAAAAAAAAATCAAGAAAAAATGAAAGATTTCCAAGTTTAAAATTTTGTAAAATAGTATAATAGTTATTAAGGTAGATGTGTCAATTAATACAACAAAACCTTAATAGATAGTATACAAAGAAGATAAATTTTAATGATTTAAACTGTTCTATTAGTTCAAAGTAATTGATGAACAGGAAAAATAAAAAAGAATAAGAAAAAAAGACAATAGATGGAAAGATTTTAGTTAGATTTAAATTCAACTATGTAAATAATCACATCGTATATAGGATTTCAAATTAAATTGCTATTTAAAAAGCAGAAAGTTTTAGATTCTATAAAAATGCAGTACTAAATTATAAGTTGTTCATAAAAATATACCTTCAAATATAAAACAATTAAATTTTAAAAAACTACATTATTATCCCTATCAAAATTAACCTTCAATGACTATATTCTTGTGGAAAAAGAATTGAAATAGTTCAGACATTAACAATTGAAAGGAAAGAAACTACTTATAATAGTATAAAAATGTGAAATTCTTAGATATATATATGTATATATGGATATGCTTGCAAAATAAAATAAGACATATATTTATTATCAAAATATTTTTAAAAGAAATAAAACTTCAATAAATGTAAAGATACTTTGTGTTTGTGGGTCAAAATAATTCATATAATTCACATGTCTAAAGCATTCAAATTGACTTACAGGTTTGAGTTAACCCCAGACAAACTCTGAGGTTATTTATGTACATTGATCCTAAAATGTATATGAAAATACCACATAGTTAGGACCATTCAAACAAAACTGAAAAAAATAATTGTTTGAGAACACCTAATACCTGATCTCAAAACCACAGTAATACAGCTTGTGTCATATAGTAGTAAATATAGACACATATATCAGTAGAATTCAATAGACCATATGTGTGGACAATTATTTTTGAAAAATATGCAAGTGCATTTTAATTTGGAAATTATCCATTTTTTTACAAAATAATACTGACAAAATTGGATTGCTTAAAAAAATTTAAAAATAAGGAGTTTGGTCTTTATCTTCTACTTTATTAAAAATTAACTACAAATTAGTCATGGATTTAAAGTAATTTATAAAAGTTTAAATTTAGCAGGATATCTTAAAGACTGAGTTTGGATATATATATATATATATATATATATATATATATTCACAAATATATATAAATAAATATATATATATATATAATTTATATATATATAAATTCAAAATGAAATAAAATACAATTAAATTGAATTGCATGAAAAACAAGAAGCCAAAGTACAAATTTTGTCCTGTTTGCAAATTATTTTTAACAAAACAAAAAAAAATCAAAAGTATAACATATAAAAAAAACTTATAATTCAAAAATCTGGGAACAAACAACTAAATATTTTTCTACATGAATAAAATTAGAGGGCATTATGTTAATGAAAATAATCCAGGCACAGAAAGAAAAATATTGCATGATCTTATATAGATGTGGAATCGAGAAAAGTGAAATTCACAGAAGCAAGGTAGAGTGGTGGTTACCAAGGAATTAGGAGAAGGGAGATATGGGGAAGTGCAGGTCAAAGGGTAAAAGGTTGTCATTACGTAGGATAGACAAGTTCTAAGGTCCTAAGGTACAACATTTTGACTACAGTTAATTCTACTGTTTTATGCCTGAAATTTTTTAAAAGTTCAGATCTTTTTTCTTTACTTTTATCTCCATAATTTTATTTATGCAGTATAACTATACATAATAGTGAAATTCATTGTTACACATTTTTATATGCACACAATATAACAATATAATTTGGTCAATGTCATTGCCTAGTATTTTCTCTTTCTTTCCCTTCCATCTTCCCTCAGTTCCCTCTAACATTTTAAGTGCTCTCACCAGGAATGTAAAACTAGCAAATGAAGAATGAGTGTTAATTAGCTTGACTCTATTAATCATTTCACAATGGATATCAAAATATCACATTGTACCCCTTAACTATGTATACTTTTTATTACAAATAAATATTTAAATTTTAAAAGGTCACATTTTTAATTGGGTTAAGTATTTGAATTGTTAATGAAAATGTATCAATTGGAAACAATTATATGAAAATCTCAACATAGTTAATCATAAAACACTTGTAAATGAAATGCACAATGATACAGCACTATCTATACACATATATGTACATTTGATTGACTGAAAGTAAGATGAACAATTCTATCATAGGTAGTAGAAAAGGCTGAAGATAGGATAATTTTCATAGACTATTGGTGGGAACAGAGACTGAAAACTTGGAAAACAAACTCTGACATTGTATGACTAGGTATTTATCTAAAATAAATAAAAACAAATGTTCTTTTTTTTTAAAGAGGGAGAGAGAGAGAGAGAGAGAGAGAGAGAGAGAGAGAGAGAGAGAGAGAGAATTTTAGTAATTTATTTTTTAGTTATCTGCGGACACAACATCTTTGTATGTGGTGCTGAGGATCGAACCCGGGCCGCACGCATGCCAGGTGAGCGCGCTACCGCTGAGCCACATCTCCAGCCCCAAAGCAAATGTTCTTATGAAGACCTGAACCAACAGTTCTGATGTATTATCCAAAAACTGGAAGTAGCCCAAATGTTCATCAATAAGTGAATGGATAAAGACATTAGAAGGTCAATAGAAGATACTACTCAACAATTAAAGGAATGAAATATTAAATACATCAATATAAATGTATCTGAAGATAAATGATCCAAGTGAAAAAAATAGAAAAAAAGTAGTTTTTATTACTGTATTCATATATGTTTCTAGACAATACAAATTTTTTAACAATGGAAAATATTAAAAAATGAAAGAGAATACTTGGAAAGGAATAACTTGGAAAATTTCTAAGGAAAAATTTGCAACTTACTTATGCATTCATCATCATAAATTCATTGTATACAGATGACTATAATGACCAAATCTACAAATTTGTTTTCTTCAGTATTTACAGTTTAATTTCACATCAAATTTCCACAATAATTTTTTAAAACCTCAGTAGCCTAGATTTTAAGTGTTTTTTATCATACACAAAAATAATAAGTATGTGAAATAATGCTTACATTAAATATCTTGATTTAATCATTCCACAATGTATACACATACAAAAGCATCATGTTGTACACAAAAGCATATACAATTTTTGCGCTGGGGATGTGGCTCAGGCGGTAGCGCACTCTCCTGGCATGCGTGCGGCCTGGGTTCAATCCTCAGCACCACATACAAACAAAGATGTTGTGTCCACCGAAAGAAAAACTAAAAAAGAAATAAATATTAAAAAAACTCTCTCTCTCTCTCTCTCTCTCTCTCTTTGAAAAAAAAAAGCATATACAATTTTTACACATCAATCTAAAAAACTGAATTGTGAAAGTTCTAAAAATATATCAATGGCTTAGTCTAGTTAATGTTTTTTAAGTTTAGAGAACTGTTCTCAAAGAATATTTTTCATGGCATTAACTGCATATGTGTATGTGAGATTTTATGTACATACACATTACTAATTTCACATATGCAAATGCAATCACTAAAACTTGTAGTTTAAATTATTTATTCAGAGTAAAATCCACTTCCATATTTCTGAAGACTCTTCTGGAAACTGAGAAATGTCCCTAACAATCTTGACCCTTTATTTCTGGCCATACCTGAAGGGAAGGAAGACCAAGCACTTGATGTAAACTGTAACAATAGGAATCTCTATCGTATTTGTATTGGTGTCTGAGAGGTGACCTCAGTTATTTCTTTATGCTTTATTTCTAGCGCTCACATGGCCATCTGTGTTCATAGAGATTTAGAGACAGCCAGGATGCAGAGAAACAAAAGAATGGCTGCTATGCTCAATGAGGAACTATGATTGGATGACATTTAGCCCTAGAAAGAGAACCTGCAGTAATATCTTGTGGAAACCCAATAGCTGTGTAGTTCCTAGTCTCCAGCATTTGAATTATTTATTAATGAGCTATGATTTCTTTCTTCTATATATTATATTCATCATTTTCTCCCTCCCCATTTTTTCCTCTTTTTTTCCTTTTTCTTTCTGTTCAGTTTTTCTTTTATTTCTTTCCCCTGAACTTAAATAGAGTTGAATAACTTCCTGTTATTTGGGGAAAAAAAGTCTAAAAACCATAATCATTTTATTTCATGAAGCTCATTTAAAAGTCAGTCCCCTTAATTCATTTGAGGATTAATCATCAGTTGTATCAGGGTTTACATATACATACACATGAATATTTCATGAAATATATAATTTCAAGTTTTAGTCATTCTCTTTCACAGATGCCAAATATTAAAATGAAAAAATATATCATGGAGTCAGAACAATTAGAAGACAATTGCTAAACGAACACTGGTAAAATTGACTTGATAAATGAAGTTTAAAAAATACCCATCAAGAAGAAATATGTGTGTCTTGCCCTTTCTCACTGGTCTGTGAAGGAAGAAAGAGAGCAATTTATTTTGAGAAAACTGAAGAGATGATTTACATCCATTCTAGACCAATATCAGTCCTCAACATTCAAAGACCAGCCTGCAGTCAATAGTGCAACTGCCAACAAACTTTAAGAAATCTGAAAAAACTCAATGTCCATAGAGAAGTGATTTAGTTTTATTTTTCTTAGAATATTTTGATACTATGATTTTTATTACACATTGGATGAAATCATACTTGATGCCCTTTCATGCATACCAATGTCTGGCTTTTTTCAATGCTTTTTCCTTTTTTCTAAACAGGAATTGTGAAGCTATAACCTACTACCCAATTTCAGCTTTTGCTTTTATGGATCTGTCCCTGCGGCTGCATGACAGTTTTGCTGAAATTGAGCCAATGCATCTCAGATGATCACACACAGGGTGGTCTGTCTGCAGCTTTCACTTTCCAAACATCCGTGACTATGTGAAATTGTTTTGTGTTGTGCTAGGAGCACCTTCTGTCCAAATGCCTGTGGCTTCTCTATTTCATCTCATCCTTCAACAGCTGTTTGGGACTTTCTTCCTACAGTCATTGCCACCTTTACTCATAAGAGAAATCTCCACTGTTTGCAGATTCTTTCTTCTAATCCTCCTTGTTAAGTGATTCAGCTGTAAAGCATGGGGCTTATCGTTTTCATCTTTGTATTCCCTGCATCTTGTAGATGTGCAGAGTTTTGTACAAGAAGAGGCAGAAAATAATCCTGGGTGCATTTAAATGAATTCCCCATTTTGGATATGAAAGGGAGAGCAATCACTTTTCTTTCAATCTTCCTTTCTATCCTGGTTTCTATTCTGTAAACCTCCTGGTGAGAAAAAGTGGTGATTCAGGATTCTCTGAGATTTAAAAGGCCATTTTCTTCTATGTACATCTCATAGTCACCAGGGTAATTTCTGAACAAGATGGTAGATTGTAAACACAATATAGGGTATATTACAAAAACACACATTAGTTATTGGAGACAGTGACAAACAACACAGGTCTAAAAGTGAGAAGAACCACATATAAATCAGACTCAGGATAAGTTGTGCTAGTTTGTCTCCTTTCATTCCCATAAACATAGCATTGGTTTACCACCATAAAACTAAAACCTCAGTACACAATTTTCCTCTTCCTAGAGAATAGTTCTAGTATTATATACATGTATATATTTTAATGAAGATCTTTTTTTATAGCTTTACTTAAGACACATGAAAACTCCATTCTTCCCATTTTTAACTTTTTAACATAGACTTAGAGAAGTTAGGATGTACATACTTCTCAAGTAAAATTCAATGTTTAGTACTGGAATTTTCCTAGCTTCTGCTACTCCACATTAGAACAACAAAAAATTGTACTTTGTAAAAGTTCAAAGGGGAAATATAGTTCTTGTAAAAAAAATCATTTGGGGAACTGATGACTATATACATGCTACAGGGAATGCAATCATGGTGTTATTGCCACTTAAAACTTGAATGTTGCCTCCCAGTTTTTCAGTTTTCTTAGAAGCAGTACCCAAACATACCAGCTTCTTAATTGTAGCTTAATCTGTTATAATGTACAATGTTGGAGAAGAGAAGTTTCAAAAAAAAAAGAGATTTTTTTTCACACCTCAAATGATAGATACTTCTCCAATGATTGTATTCCTCTAGGTATGAAGATTGAATCATACATCTATATAGTGAAAGGTGGGAAGTTTGCTCAGATAGTCTCTAAGCACAAAAGCATTTATGGACAGATCTACAATCAGGCTCTCCTGAGATCAGTATCTCTTATCCTCAGGAAATTATTCAATTTCCTCATAAAATAATAGTCATAATTTTATTGTAAATATAAAAAATAATTCATATACACACTGTGTATATGAGTTTCCAACATGTCATACATACTCAATTATGGATACCTACCAGTGATTTTTATTTTATAAAATAGCAAATATCTAACGTAAGAAGTAAGATATGTGACTGTTTAATATCTGAACAAATTTATTGATCTAGCAAATTACTTCTCTTGCTTGGTACTCATGACCTCACTCATTTGGAAAATACTAATATATTAGTCATAGGTGCCATTCATTTTCTATCAATTAGTAAGTAAAGACAGTCCATAAATCTAAGCTACATAACAAAGAACTATGGAATAGAAAATTAAGTGGCAGGTATTAGGGTTGTAGCTCAGTGACAGTGCATGTGCTAAGCATACATGAAACTATGGGTGTTAAATCCCCAAAACAATAAATAGATAGATAGATAGATAGATAGATAGATATCAATTATTTTGATTTTTACAGATGTGTTTGTACACCTGGAAAATGAGACTGACATTGTGCTGGCATAAGAAAAAAAAAGGTTTAGAATAGATATTTGTCTTTCCATTCTGGAATAATCTAATATGCATACAAATGTATAATAAATTATTAGAATGAATTAGGGTAATGTTAAAAAGTAGAAGAAGTATATCAAATGTTTGTCAGGAATATAATAGAAGCACTGTAAAATTTTGGGTATACTTCAGCCACAGAGACCACGGGAGTTTCCCTGATGAAATTAGTTTATTGATAGATTTAAAAAAAAATAAAGATTAGAATTAGTCCAGAAGGAAGGTAAGGTGATATGCTGGAGAGAGAGCCAGCATGTATAAAATCTGTGGTTACATAAAGGAAGATTTCTTTTACAAACCCAAAGATAGTCTGTACCACTAGACACAGAATAGGGAGAATATCAGTTCTCCTCAAAAGCAATGCAAAGGAATTTAAAGGGTTTCAGCATGATCAAGTTTAGTCAAAAGGAAAGAATGAACTAGAAATGGTAACACACACACACACACACACACACACACACACACATATATATATATATATATATATATATATATATATAATTCTAACTACATGGAGTCTGTGTATGTAAAAAACATGAAAGACAATGGAAATGTATGTAATAAAGCAATGACAGTAGATAGGTAGATTGGATTTAAATATTCTTTCTTCAGTTAGGTGTTGCCTACTGAATGAGTTCTAACTAATGGCATTTAGACAGAAGTGATGTGAGCAAATTCCAAAAGAACTCATAAAAGTTGTACTCGTCCAATTTCTTCCCATTTTCCCTATGAATTTATTACATATGCTGAGGCATATGTATGAATTCATATGGAAAAGCAGAACCATGTGTCAGAACTAGACTGAAATCTCATACCATAGTATGAGAGGGAATATCTGCTCTCCAAGTACACCCAAATTTGCAATAGTTTCTGAACTAAGCATTATTTCAGTTTACTTGACCCTTAAACATTAGGGGACTATTTGTTAGAATAATCTAAATACCCTCAGTAATATATGTCCAGTAAATAGAGTAGATGGACTATGCTTTTCCTTGGTAATGTGTGTTGAGGAATATAGAACTGAACAGAATGTGGTAAGGTCTCTGGATTCGGACTACTTGGATTATTCAGTATCTCAGCAACTTCCTAATTATTTCAATATGAGAATATTAAAAACTTATATGCATCACCTTCACAGTCTGAAAATTGGGGCTATGTAAATATTCATGTTACACAGCGCTTACAAAAATATCTGAATGCCTAATTACTAGCAACATTCTAGGTATATAGAAAATATACTGAATAACATCTTTTTATTATTTATTTAAATTATTTTTAACTAATTTATTTTAATTAGGTATGTATAACAGCAAAATGCATTTTGATTCATTGTACACAATTGCAGCACAAATTTTCATTTCTCTGGTTGTACACCATATAGTGTTGCAACATCTGTGTACCTAGGGTAATGATGTCCATCTCATTCAACTATTTTTCTGCCTACATGCCCCCTCTCCACTCCACCCTCCCCTTTTCCACATCAATGTTCCTCCATTTTTCTCATGTTACCCCTCGGCCCCCAATTATGGATCAGCATACACTTATCAGAGGGAGCATTTTTTGGCCTTTGTTTTTTTGAGTTTGGCTTACCTCATTAGCATGATATTCTCCAAATCCATTCATTTACCTGAAATGCCATAATTTTATTCTCAATATTCCTTTGTGTATATATACTACATTTTCTTCATCCATTCATCTACTAAAGGGCATCTAGGTTGGTTCCACGAGTTAGCTATTGTGAATTGAGCTGTTATAAGCATTGATGTGGTTTCATTACTAAAGTATACTGATTTTAAGTCCTTTGGGTATAGACTGTGGAGTGGTATAGCTTGGTCAAATGGTGGTTCCATTCAGAGTTTTCTAAGGAATCTCCATACTGCTTTCCAGATGGGTTGCACCAATTTGCAGTCCCATCAGTTATGTGTGAGTGTGCTTTTTCCCCCAGATCCTCACCAATAATTATTGTTGTCTGCATTCTTGATATAACTGCCATTCTGAATGGCGTGACATGAAACCTTAGAATAATTATAATTTGCATTTCTTTAATTACTAGAGATGTTGGACATTTTTTTCATATATTTGTTCATCGAATGTATATCTTCTGAGAATGTCTGTTCAGCTGCTTAGCCCATTTATTGATTGGGTTATTCATTGTTTTGGTTTTAAGTTTCTTAGGTTGTTCATATATCCTAGATATTAGTGCTCTATCTGATGTGAGTGTGGCAAAAATTTGCTCCTAAAAAGTAGTCTCATTATTCACCTCATCGCTTGCTACTTTTCCTGAGAAGAAGCCTTTTAAGTTTGAATCCATCCCATTTATTAATTCTTTATTTATTACTTGAGCTTTAGGAGTCTTGATAAGGAACATCTTATTGTCATGTTTATTAAGGTCTGGTTAATATATGAATGTTAAGTATTATCATCAACATCACACTTGTGGGGAAATCCAATTGAGCGACAAAGTTTACAGTATACTCTTCAAAATCTTGAGTGTGGTCTGCATTTAGATAATCAGAGACTTCAGAGTATTGAATATATGGGTCTGACACTTAAAAGTTTGAGTGGTAAGAACTTAGCATAAAGTTAGATGCATTTTGGGAGCATCTGATCATTAAAAGTAGGTAAATAGATGAGTGTCTAGTACTCTGGTAGAAAGTAGAGAACAGGGTTTAGAAATGATCTTGAGGAATTAGAAACTTTCATGGGAGATTAATTAGGATTAGGTTGCAAGGAGACTGAGGAAATAAACTCAAAAAATTATGCAGAGCTATAGTTTAAAAAGCAAAGAAAATAATTGTGTATCAAGAGAAAGGAAATGATCAGTGACATTAAATTATGCTAAGAGGTCAAATAATATGATTTGGTCAATGTCTGTTCACAGACATGATTGCAACTTAATTATCAGCACTGAATATTTTCTTTCAGTTTTTTCTCTTTAACTCAAGAGTTACCCAGTTCCATTGTATTTTATTTATTTTTAGATCTCTATAGAGCTTTATAATTTTTACTTTTTAACTTATACTTTATTACTAGCACCTAATAGTCTCCCATTGTGTCACAAAACACTATGTGGCATTGCTATTTTAGGCGGTAATGTGAAGTTTCTTTGGTATAACTTATGTTCTGATACTTGTTTAATGTTTTCAAGTTTCAAATGTGCTCAATAAATACTCTTTGTATTTGATGTAAATGCATACTTATTTATTGTAGGTAATTATTAGATTATTCAAATCTTCATTAACTTTAGTTCTTTTGTGTTCTCCAAAGTTATCATTTTGAGAAATACTAAATCTTCCAATAATAATTTTTGTTCACTTTTCAATATACATTCAGAATTATATTTTATTGAGAAACTCTTTCCCTTCTCATGTAAAATCCCTCTCTTTCCCAACAAAAGATCAGTTTTGTTTTGAATTCTGTTCTTATTTAAATCTGTCCCCAGGTGGGAAGGTATGTCTAGCATATAACTCAGTTCTGAGAACATCTTTCAAATGGTCCCCTTTAGAAATGCTCCACACTATTCAGCAGGGTATTCTGTCTCTCTGAGAACTCCCTATCGCTCCTGTCCAGCAGTTTTCTTAGGTATTTTCATCTTTGGTGTATGGGCTAGAGAAGGACCACCAAGGGCCGGCTCAGTGCTGTCCTGAGTTATCAGATCCCCAAGAAAGCAGGATTTAGCATTCATCCCTGTACCCTTATGCAAAAAGCTGGTAATTCTATTTTTCTGCCTCTCATTCATGAGACGATAAAATATGAGGGACTTAGTGCAAGGTGAGGATAAAAAAATTGCATGCCAAAAGCTGTCTCCCTTCTTTATCCAGGTATCCTAGTATATGGGACTCCCTCTCCCTACTCTGGGATACAGTTTTCCACTTTTTTTTTGAGAACCAAGTCATTTCTTTTTTCTTAGGATTGTTTCAAAACTTCCACAAGTATTGCAATTCTGTCAGTTTCCCTCCTACAGCATCTCTAGGGTTACAATTGAGAGAAGGAGTCAGCAGCCCACATTAGTTTGTCATCTTATTAAGAACCAGAAGTCAATTTTGATATACTGTAGAAATCTAATTCTTCAAACTGACAAAATTGATATTTAAATCAGGCTATTGTAATAATCCTCAAGCAGATTGCATTGCAGGTGTCTAAAAATCTTATAAATAACCTTTTCTAACAAGCAGTATGCTGTATATCATCCAAAATGAGAAAGTAAGTGTACGTGCTTTAAAAAGTGCACATTTTAAACTTCTACTTTGGTGAAAAATGCACACATACCAGGCGTAATACCAATGTTGGCAGGGGCTTCAGGTTACTGGAATTAGGCCCTAGGGTACTGGAATTGAACTAATACTGTTTCTGATTAACTTAGTCTTATTTTCAAAACCTATAATCAATTAAATAAAAATATATAAAATAAGAACAAAAGAAAATGAAAATCCAAACAAACTGGTGTGACAGCATGATTATTCTCTGAAACTATTCTTTGAAGATGTCCAGAAAACAGCATTTTTGATGGATAATCAAAGACAAATTCAGGAAAATCTTAACCTACAGTGACAGAAGAAGGCAAAAAAACCAAAAATGCTTTCAAAAGTCTTTTTCTTGAAGCATATTTATGTATAAACAGAAAATAACGAATTAGAAAGTTTAAGACCATGGCTGGACAGATGGTATCTTATTTAAAGATAATATAGAAAGAGTAAAAGTAGTCATTTCCAAATTTGGTTTTGTATTTTTTATCAAGGTCATTTTGCAAACTAGAAAGACTAGAATAAACATTGGCAAAAAATTTAAAATCCCCAAATGTGTGAGGGAATGGCTACATAAATGAAGCCATTTCTTTGGAACAGAATGAACACCCATTCGAAGAAATGACAATAACAGTAAACAACCACACCCTTACACTTTACAATTGAATGAAGTCAATCTGTTGGGAATCTGAAACCATCTCACAATTAAGAAGACTAATCAGGTGGAGAAACCAGCTATTCATCATTGGGGAGGCCACATACATTAGCAGTGAGGTGATGGTGGACAATATCCTACCAAACAACATAGACAGAAAAGAGTTCATTTTTAACTCAACTGCTAACTCAGTAAACATTCTCTGAATGTCAGGCACAATTTCAATTTTATTTTTCAGGACTGCAAATAAATGGGCCACTATAAATAAAATCAATGAAGTTGCTACAGTGTGCCAGACTGAGGAATAAAACTATGTCCCTGTGCACAAATATTTCACAATATTTGAAGGCAGAAAGCAGACAAAAAAAATAAGTATTTATAATATAGTGAGTTAAATGATAGATGAGTGACATCTACATAGGATTTTTCAAGCACACATTTTAAACATTATGTACATAGTGAAGAATATCAAATAATTTTCAGTAAAGAGATGTTTGGGGGGGAAGCTGCAGTGATTGTGGAAGGTGTGCTTAAATAGCACTTTAAGGTCAATCTGTATGTAAAGTTTTTATTCAAGCTAGTTTTAACAAAAGGTTTACCAGAACTTTTGAGTGTAATTTTTGCCTTTAAGTATGTAGTGAATTCTTAATTATTCTTGAATCAAATGACTAGATTGCAGATTAACTGTGACTGAGAAGGAGTTTCATTCTGGTAACTACTCTGGACTCTCTTATTTTTATTCTATGTTGATGGCTCCCAAATCAATAGGTCTAAGCCTAGATTCTCCTAAATTATGGATCTTTGTATACTAATTTAGTCTATTTCCACATGTTCCTCAAGCTCAAGCTTTTCCAAATAGTTACCATCCTCTATAAAAGTTATTGACTTAAATTAATTGGTCTTAGAAAGTGATTTATACAGCTATTCAACCTGGCTGAAAAGGTAAAAATTAGTTTGAGATCTTTTGTTTGATAATAGATGATCAATCGTAAATTCTCTACAAATTCTTTTATCTTAGTCTGTTGTGTTTGTAAGAACAAAATATCCAAAATACCTGTAGTTGAGTATTTTATAAAGAAGAGAGGTTCATTTTAGCATATGATTTTGAAGAATGAAAGCCCAAGATATGGTAGCCTCATTTTTTCAGCCTCTGGTGGTGGAGGGCCTCCTGGCCTTATCATAATATTAATGAATGATATTGCCATGGTGGAAGAGCATGAGAGAGACATCATATGCTAAGGCAGGATGTGAGAGAATGTGGAAAAGCCAGACTTACTCTTTTACAACAGCCTACTCTCATAGGAACTAACTAAAGCCTGGGAGAAGTATGTCAGGTCCTTAATACCACTATGACCTAATCACTTTCTACTAGACCCCACTTCTTACAGGTATAACCACATTTCATTGCCATTATTTGGGGAATTAAGCCTCAACAGGAGTTTTCATGGGAACTAACCATATCCAAACCATAGCAATTACCCATTATTGTTTTGGGCAAGGAGATAGTTCTTAATTTATTCAATAGTAAATATAGTTACACTTTCCAGACATAATTTTTATATAATATAAGCATTTCATGTAACTGTTTCACCAAATAAGAAAAAATCATTTACTGCTGTCCATATAAGTAAATACATCATCATAATGCATGTGACCTATACCCAAGTAAAAGTTTGAAAGCATCTGTGCACATAGCATATCATTTACAAAAAAGTTTTTGCTTTAAAATGTAAAAAGAAAATCTCTTTGGATTCCTTAAGTAACTTTTAGAAAAAACATACCAGTGCAATTTTAGCATTCTAAGTTCTATTGAGGATATCCTGTCTTATGCTGCAACTTAGATAAAACTCAAAGACTTATGGTTAAGTGAAATAAGCCAGTCACACACACAAAAAAAGATAAATATTGCATGATTCCACTTATATAAGATATCTAAAGTAGTCAAACTCTTAGAAACAAAAAAAAAATTGTATGGTAGTTTCAAAGGATGGCAGGTGGACAGCAAAGGGACTCGTAGTCAATGGTTATAGAGTCTCAGGTTTGCAAGATGATATCTGTGAGCACAACTCACAGGTGTATAATGCTATTGTGCCACACATCAAACTGATTAAGGTGATAGATTATATGTGATTCATTTTTACCCAATGAAAAGGAAATGTGAAAAAGAATTTTTTTAACAGATTTTGACACGTCAAATATATGTTCATTAGAGATAGTGAAGACAAATTCAAAAGTCAGGACATACATGTTTTCATTTTTAATCTGAATGTGTTCTAGGATCCCCAAAACACAATAAACATCTTTGTCATAACAAGACACAAGGTAGCCTAGAATCTATGGTCATTTTACCTGTCAAAGAATTATGACACCTTCTGCTGTTTTTGTCCCCTCACCAGTGTGTCTAAAAACTGCTTTAGATTCTGTGTTAAGTCTTTTTTTTCCCTGGTTAAAAGCTTCATAGATTTTGTTATTTTTAACTACAGTTTTTAAAACCTGAACTTATTTAGCTTTTGACCTTTTCCCTAAACATTGTCCTATAATTAATAATAAAATTTTAATGTTGTTTTTTTTTCAAATTTTATGAAAGTTTTAATTTTCTACTGTGCAGATTTTCGAAAAAAAAAAGGTTTATTAATTTTAAAAATAAACAAAATATTATGAAAATAATTAGTTCTCTTTTATTTTGTGGAAAAATGTGTAATTGCTTTGAAATCATAAATTATAAAGTTATGTATCATGCCCATATTGACTTAGAATATAAGTTTATTGTTTTAAATATACCAACATTTGTTTTTGTTTTTTGGCCACATGTCATAAAGTTATTAATTTGTTTCAGAAGATAGCTTAATTCGTGGCTCCTCCAATTCTAAAAATCCTCTTATAAAAGATGACCATATGCATATTATTAAATAACATAAGTATGAGTCCTGAGATAATATCATTCATAATCTAATCTTACCCAAAATTATGTTTTCAGTAATATGTAGTAAATTTCTTAATGTTTCAGTGCTACTAACATGATTGCTCTATTGCTTCAAATTAGTCTTCACTGATGTAGATGTTGGATTGAAATCAAGTTCTGCACTATCAAAATGACTAAGTTCAATGTTATCTTCCACCCATAAAGACATTGCTTCTTCCTTGAAACCCAGGCTCAAAGACTCAATTGCTGTATGGGAAAGTGTAAAAAGAATAGCTGCCATGTAGTGAACCACAACATTATCCCCCATTATTTTAAAGAATGAGTTTTCTATAATATGAAAATTACATAATTATCAAATGATGATTTCATTTCATTATGACATACAAAATAGATACTATACCTAAGATGACAGAAAAAACACAGGGGTGGGCAGGAGTTGAAAGGAGTTTGTATAAAATGTAATGGCTAAGTAAAGTTAGTATGTTAATAATTTCTTTCCATATCTTTCTTAAAATTCTATGGAAATTTATTCTCTTCCTTCCCACTATCATTTCCCTCTCTAGTATTTATGAATACAAAAAAAACAAAAACAAAATCTCCTATTGACTACAAAGCAAGAGTTCTGTATCTCATCATGCAGGATTGAGGGAGGAACCACTTAAATCCATCCCTAAGGACATCAGGTGTCTATCTGCATTAAATCTGTGTAATTACAAGAGGCCATCCATGTGATTTGTCCTAGAACAAACTATTTTGCTCCAAGACACTTTGTGTTGAAATTTTTACCAACAAGTGATCATGGCTGACAATTTATATGAAGCTATATTCATTTGTAGAGAAGAAAGAAATATAAGTTCAAGCTGATTGAAAATGACCATATATCCACTAATGTATCCTTCTAAATATACTGAAATCATTAGGTATGTGGTGAATGGCAGGTTCATAGTAACATGTGAAACTGCTCGACTCTATCTCAGTATCTTTTATAGTTATTAATCTACACGGCAATTACATATTTAAGAAGATCAATAAAATACATGAATGAATTAAATTTAACCAATTTTTAAAAAACAAATTTGAAGTGCAAAAGCACTGCATTGACATTGGGAGGATGGGAATTACTAAGATATCAGTACTACTGTCAGAGACTCCAACAGGAGGATATCAACAACAAATCATGCATTAAATTTTATTCAATATTAAATATTACATACTCTAGGATAAATGTCTGCTGAAAATAAGGAATAAAATTCCGTAAAAAGACAATCTATTCTAATACATGTTAGGATGTACATAAAGTTTTCCTCAGAAAAATATATTTTATCTAAAATTTGAAGGATAAGGATTAATAAAAATATAATGAATGAATTTATGAGTGAAATTAACACCAGTAAGACTGGGAAATCTAATTCTTGTTCTACTGGTATTTTGCTAGTTAAAATTGCACTATCCAATTAACTTTCTGGTTCTCAGTTCATCATCTATGAAAAAGTAAATGATAGCTATCATTTTTTACTGGCCAACAATACTGTAAACATTTCTTTATCAAAAATATGGCAAAATAATTTCAAAATCTTAAAATTATACGAAGTTACTTTGGTGATATTTCAGGAGTCACCGCTTCATGCCCAATTATAAATTTCCATGACCTCTACATATAATTGGTAGAGATGGCCTAAGGAAGAATGAACGGCATGCATGACCTTACTATTGCTTTCCAGTCCTGTGGGTTTATAAATCTATTACCTTATCTAACCATCTTTGAACCAGACTGCCCTGGACTCAGTTAGATTAATTCAACCCTCCTGACAATCAATAATGATTCTGAAGTTCAGGCTTATGGCTTACTCATTATCAACTGAAGCCAGACAGTCCCTTAAAATGAAATACAATGGGATTTCATGAGGCTTCTGAAAACTAAAAGGTTATAATTGCTCATTTCTTTGTTTTTAAATTCAGCTGCTATATTTAAAGCTTTACAAAATGGACAAATGTCTATTTTAATCATTATATTTACTTATTTTATTTTATGTATAATTTGAGTAAAATGGATTGGAGTGAGACACTTGTATGGAAATTAAAGCTCTAAATGACATCCCTTCCTGTTAAACTTCATTGCTGAAACTAAATTCCATTGCTACATTAAAATGATAGCAGTCATTTCTTTTTTTAACAATTTATATTGAGAATATACATTTTATATTCTTTGAAAAATATTTATTTTTTTGTCCAGTGCTGAATAGGTGTTCCTAGAGGTCTCCTTGAAGAAAAGAAAAGTATTCAGTTTTCCTGAAATGCAATTACACAGTAGCAAGAGACACATGCATGAGCATTCAAAGGGTATAAACAAAAAGAAATGAGAGGAAATTTAGAAGGGCTAAAAATTATTACATTGATATAAGGAATAAAGCTGATGATAAAGTTTCAGATACAAAGAGTATTCATAATCAAATTTTGTACTAAAAATATATATTTATGTTGTCAAACTCATAATGATATTAATTTAAATGATTAGCATCAATGTGTTGAGACACTTCTAATCTTACAAATGTACAGTGTGGAGTGTTAAATTGTTTTAGAAGTAATATCTAAGACAAATGTTTTGTTTTACTTTTACACTATAATATTCTGCAGCACCTGTGTGGCCTATTATCTGACTGTTGAAAGTAGAATGATAGGACAAAAATTTGATTGTGAAAATTGCAGAGAAAGTAATACACATTATTGCAGGCAATTATCTTGGGGTCTCTTAGTTCTCCAGATTCCATATTTATTGAAAATGTGTTTTTTTTCCCTGGCTTCATTCTTCACAACTCACCTTTAACCTTTAAGCAGTGTTTTCTCAAATTATGGAGTGATGGACAGAGATGGATTTACCTTATGAGCTATGGCAGGTACACCTAAGCCCAGTCTGGCCATAAAGCCAAGGGTACATAAAAGGTTTTATTCTCTTCCTCTTCCAAAGGAATATAAACTGTTCACTAGTCTTAATATATTTTTCTATTGTGAACAATAGGTATTTTACTTTGGGGTAATGCAAATAATTCTAAACCCTAATGATTTAATGAGATAAAGATTTAGTAATGAACTACAAGAAAATATTAAAGGAAATAGTCTGAAATCTTTGAATAAAACATGAAAACAAATCAGAAGTTATGAAGGGAAATATCTCATAGAAGTTAGGAAAATTTGGGAATAAACAGAGTCAATCAAGAGTAATTGCCTAATAACCAAATGTGTTAACGGCAGGATTAAGCAGGAGGTCTAGAAAAGAAATGAATTAAAAAGTTTCTCAACACAAACCAAGAAGCTGCCAGCACAAAACTATCAAATGTCTAAGGAAGAAATTGAAAGGAATAATATTGAAATGGAATTTGGGAAATTTCCAGAAAGGGGGAAAAAAGTCTACAGGGAAGTTTGTTTGATTCTGGAGTATTTACAAGCATCTGGAGAACAAATTAAGAGCTGAAACTATTCTGCATATTAGTCATTTTCTTACTGGTTTCCTGAGATCTCTCCCATGACATAAAATAGATCATATAAAATACAGGGAATGTCTGAGTGTAAAATGTTTGGGGTGAGTCACTGGTAGAGATCAATCAGTAAAGAGAAGTCACTCCCTAAAACCCCAGTCTATATATAGAATTCTCTGTAATATACATAGTGTTACATTAGAAGTGACCAGGTTAAAACACATAAGATAATTTAGTTTAATATTGCTCCTGGCATTTCAGCAAAGAGCTTTATAAAAATTTACAAGAGGGACAAGACCAAGAAGAAACAATTAGCATTCTTGTACATTTATATGCTATCGTCTGTACTTGATCTACCTCTGTATACTGTATATGTGTGTGTGTATGTGCATGTGTGTGCATGTGTGTGTTAACCCTTCTTCTGAGTGTGTTGTAAGCATAATTACAAAATAAAAATAAGAAGCTCAATTCTCTCAGTTATAATAGAGGTAGATATTTCTCCAGCTTATTTTCTTACAACATGTAAATTAGAAATCTATTAAATGTAAGGCCTTCTCTTTCTTATTGGAATTTACATAAATCTCTAAATGCTAACTCTCTTCCAATAGAAATCTCATGCCAGCTTTAGAACCTATGAATAGTTTCTCCATGATCTGGGGACTCTTTCTGAAATGTGATCATGAAGAAAGATAGCAGGGTCCCTATTTCCCATTTCTTTTGTTAGGGAGGAAGAAGTCTAACAGGGAAAGAAAAGGTGGGTTTCTGCAAGTTGAAAAATACTATCATAAAAATTGATTTTTTTTAATAAGGCCAAGAGGAAACATAGATGGCTACCCCAATTCCTAGGTGATTCAAGAAAGAATCTGTTTGTGAAAACTGTGCTGTGAAGATCTTTCTTGAGGACTAATTATGGTTAGCTTCAAGACATGCAAGTAATGGATTGTATTTGTCTGTCTATATAATTGTCCACACTAATGTATGGTTTGCATTCTGAGATCTGGATTCTGAAAATAATAAGTAAAAAAGTTCAGAAGTAAATAAATATTAAACAATTTTTTATTTCAGTATATTTCTGTAATTCTTCTATTTTATTATTGCTACTTTATTTCTGTGCCTAATATATAACTTAAATTTTACCACAGTTTTATTCACATAGGGAAGAATATAGCATACATGACTTCAGTACTGTGTGTTGTTTCAAGCAACCACTGGGGTTCTTGATATGTATTTGCAGTAGACAAATAGTAATTATTGTACAAAAGTTAAGAGACATATTGGTTTCTGCAAAGTCTTAGTAGATTGCCAGTGATGTACATCACATTTGGTTCACTGCTTACTAAATAATAAAACTGTTTTCTTTGTTTGTTTGTTTGTTTTACATTTGTGGATAAATTTTTGTGATAGGAGATTTTACTTTTAGTCATTTTTCTCCGGCAGTGAAAGTATGTGGTTGTAGTTATAGTATGTTTTTGTTGTTGTTGTTGTTGTTTGTTTGTCTAATTTATTTAAGAAAAATATTTCCTTTTGTCTTATAAGCACTTTCTTCTTTCTTGAACTTTTACAGAGTTACTTTCCTCATAATTTCATTAGATTACGTTTAGAAATCATGAAGAAGAAATGAGATTTCAGACAATTTCTGTCTGCAAACAATGTTAACTTAGAGGGAAAATCTCTTTTAAAAATGCATGACTGCAGGACAGCAAATCTTTTCTTGTATAATTTTTCATAAATCAAGTTTTTCATTTTTCATTTTAATTCCGTCTAGGAAAATGAAAAGTAGATATTGGGGAGTTTGGTCAATGTAGTACTAAAGATACCAAAACTTTAAAAGTATGTGGAATAGAAACTAAATCCAAATCAAAAAGTTAGATTAGTTTATAGCTAGTTTAGGGTAGAAGAAAATGATTTTTTTTAAAGTGGTAACTCCTGACTATCTACATAGTAGTGGCTTATCTTATGGTGTCAATCTACTTGGAAATGTAGAGTTGGGTGGGTGCCCTGATGCATACTTGTAGAGCAGGCACACTCTATTTCAGTTTCTGTACATATGGAGTCTTAAGGGGGATGTTAAAGGAGATGAACATAAGTGAGTTAAGCCATTTATACTCCCAAAGCCACCCTGTAGCTGGCTTAGTGTACAATATAAGAATAATCTGGCAAGAACATGTTTAAATATTCATACTTCAACAGAGAGGTAGTTCAGAAGAGTGCCCCCTCTTCAGACTCACAGGAAAAGGGCAAACCAGACTTACTTTTCTAATGTTGTGCCACAAATTAACACAACTCAACACAATATATTATCTTTAAAATGATGATAGTGTTCCACATTTGGAGACTGAATATTCAGGAAGCAACAGCTGTTCCTAAGAAGAGTGTGAAGAATTTCACAGGCACGATGGAAAGAGTAAAGGTGATAAGCAACCCATATGATTGACAATGAATGAATACAATAAAACACCCAAATTATGTATGGAATCAATAATAAAACATCTGTAAGCCAATCAACACTAAGTAGTATGTTTGTCTAGAAAAAATTCTTTATGTAATTTTGTTAAAATCTCTGCTGGCTCTTGTACCATTGTGCATGACTTGATTGACTTTAGAAAGCAGCAGAGGAGGATGATTAATGGTGATATAGTATTTTAAAATCCTGAAATTATAGAATAATTATTTATAAACAATATTTTAAGAAAATTATTAAGCATATTTGAAGCACACACATAGACACATTCACACACACACACACACACACACACACACACACATATATATATATATATATATGCATATAAATATATACATGAAAACAAAAATTGTCCTTCTACTATACAGGAATAATCACTATTATTTTATATTTATTTTCTATGATAAAGACATTCTTACAATAAAAATTGTTTTGAATTGTTTTTCTTTTAGCAATATTTTAGGAATTAACAAATATTCTCCTTCAAAAACTTAAGTCTCTGAGTAATATACATTCATGTAGATTTAATATTCACTATAATTTTATCAATTATTGCCCATTTTACATTTAGATGAGAGATTGGTAGGTTAATAGGAAGAAGGAAGTAAGGAAGGAAGGAAAAATGAGAGGAATGGGGGAACAGAGAAGGAAGGAAGGAAAAAAGGAAAGATTAAAAGAAAGAAAGAAGAAAGGAGATATTTGTTTGAAATAAGATAAATATGATAATATCCGGAAACCTGCCCTACTCATTCTTTTTTGACTCTTTTGATCTCTGAGAGAGGTTTTTGAGGTAGAGAAGAACCACTAGCACAAAGCTATGCAAGAGTGAGAATGTGACAATAAAGTATAAGGGTCACATGAGGCATGGTTCAGTGGGATAGTGCAGAGAAAATGAGTGAAGAGATGATGATAAAATATTGGGCTGTGGCTGTGATGGAAAGAAAAAGGTCCAGTTGTGATTAAATGTGAAATAATCTTGAAAGGTTTTGTGTGATTTGAGAGTAGTATGAGATTGTAGGTTTTGGAATATCTTTGATTTTACATTTAAAATATGATGTTGTTCTAAGAATGGAAGTGTAGAATTGAGCATCACATATTTATTTTTTAAAGCACCAATTTACATTCTTTGTTTTCATTTTTTAGGTGCAGATTGACGCAAGACCTTTATTTATTCATTTATTTTTATGTGGTGCTGAGGATCAAACCCAGTGCCTTAGTCATGCTAGGCACGTGCTTTATCACTGAGCTAAAAACCACAGCCCTGGCATCATACATTTACTAATATTGCATATGAATATCTTTGTAATTACATTTATCTATGGTTTTCTTTTTACTTTTTAAGAAATCTTTTTAAGGGCTGGGGATGTGGCTCAAGCGGTAGCGCGCTCGCCTGGCATGCGTGCGGCCCGGGTTCGATCCTTAGCACCACATACCAACAAAGATGTTGTGTCCGTCGAGAACTAAAAAATAAATATTAAAATTCTCTCTCTCTGTCCCCCTCTCTCTCACTCTCTCTTTAAAAAAAAAAAAAAAAAAAGAAATCTTTTTAAGTTTCTAATTGATTAAGGTTAAAGTTAAGTCACATTTAAAATGAACATAATAACACATTTAGGGAGAAGGAAATTGAAAAAAAAAAACCTGGTAAATCAATAGTTTCCTAAGATGGATAAATGTTTTCTTATTTAATAGTATGTATATAGGCAGTTTTTATTATGATTGGTTGTTTCTAAGATTGTAATCATTTTTTAAAAAAATCAGTCATCTTTTCAATCTTTCCATAAGTTCAGCTCAGATGAATTAATTATTCGATTTGCTTATGAATTAATTATTTTATTGATTTAGTCACCATGCAGTTTTCACCTATATCATTTATCCATGTAAGTATCCAACACAGCAGGGCATTCAGGAACAGAAGTTGCTGAATGAATCTCAGTGTCTAAGCCATATAGGAAGAGAAGACAAATCTGCTTTTTATTTGAACATAGGTTATAACAAGTTATCCTAGGTTTCTAAAACTAAGTACAAATTATATAAAGAACCTACCATCTCTCTGGACAATTTCAGAATTGTCAAATCTGAGAGTTAATTTAAGCCTTTGAAATAGGTGAAAGGATGAGAATGGGTGGAAAAATTCCTATTTTTTAATTTCACTGACAGACTGCTTCCAAAGTTGAAGTTGACACATCTGTCAATTTTTATGTAGGGCATCATTCTACAGATGTCAGTGAACTTCAGCAGGAGCCAATGAGGCCCATGCAGGGAACCTGATAGAAAAGAAGTACAAATAGTATTTCATTAGTCAACAAAAGGGTCATAGGATATACTGTTCCTCTTTGTTGATTTGAGTTATATAATACCATAAATCTCAGTCTGAATGTCAATAAGTGTTTAGAGTAGCTTAAACTGAAAGCTTTCATTGTCATACCTACACTTTTAATTATTCAGTAAATGGTATTGTCCTCCACTTATATCTCTTTTGGGTCAATGTACCCATACGTGGTTCCTTAGTAAGTTTTGCTTTCCATCCCTGGCCCCATAGCTTCTGACTGATGTGGGGATGCAAAAACGTATCATTGGTGCCTCAGCTGGGATAATTAGAACTCATCAGCTCAAATCCCAGAAGAGGGGCTGAACCATTCTTTGCAATGACATTGTATAGAATGTCCAAACCAATCCTGTTTTCCTGTGATCATCAGTTTTATAAGTCAACATGGCTAGACCATGGTCCCCAATTATTTAATCAAACATTAAGTGTTGATGAGAAGATATATTTTTAGATATGAGTCCACAAGTAATTGACTTAAGTGAGGGACAATCTAAGATAGTTTGACCCAGTATCATTCAATTAGTTGAAAGGTATTCAGAGCAGAACTGATAAAAATGGAATTCATCCTATGGACCAGAGAAATCACAGCTTCAACCTGTGCCTGAGGTTTGAGCATGCTTTTTCTTACAGCATCCCCTGTGGACTTCGGGTTTCATAAAAAAGACCCCATTATGGTTTATGAAAATTTATTGCAACAAATTTCTTAATATAGCTCTCCAACATATTTTGTTTCTCTGGTTGAACCCTAATGAATATTCTTCCTCATTTCCTAACAAGCATATTTCTCTAGAGCTCTTCCAATACATCAATTGTTCACAATGAGAGTGAATGCATGGTAAATCAATGAATTTTAATTATTGGATTTTCTTCATTTCTCTCCAATTCAATCAACTTATTGTTTGTACCATCAAGTTCTATCAATATGAATTATTGAGCTATTTGATTTCAGGGTTGCCTCTGAGTAAATGTGTAGTTAGTTCAGTTCATTTTAGGCATGCTTTTTTTTTAATGTAACTTGCACCCTTTTTTGGGAGTTCTAACCAAGTACAGAGAAACAGCACTTAATATTTACTAAATAAATGAAGAATGAACAAATGGTGAACAGGTGACATAATCTACAGCATCTCCAGTCCCAGGTCTTTCTCATTCCTCTGGTTTCTGTTTTCTTTTGTTTTTATCTTTGCAGCCATCACTTATTCATCTAACAAAGAGCAAGTTATCTTTTTTTTTTTTTAATTCAGTACTATGACTTTTGACCCTTGACTCTTCTCAGGTACTCCACATCCTTAAGCGCACCTGGGTTTCTCTGAAGTTTTATCATAACACAGTACAGAAACAAATGTGAACTGTCTTTGCAATAGTAGACAGAAGATTACTGGAGTTAAGTGTGCTTTCTCTCCTTTATTTCTTCTCTTCTTCCTTTGTCTATTTATCCCATCTCTGTCAAGGTCAGAATCATTTGTCTTACTCTTATCTTATGTGCTACTTCCTATCAATCACAAATCTTGGCCTCAGATCTCTGATGTTGTCTCCTATTCTCATCCCTCTCACTCATAAATCTCTTATCTCAGACATTTCTCTACTGTCTCCCCTCCTGAACTTCCCTTACTTTTTTATTGTAGCATTTAATTTCATCACAGCATGAGTTGCTAAGAGAATGGACCATGTCCAGATTGCCTGGGCTCAAATCTTAGCTCTGCATTAAACAGATGTGTGACCTAAGGCAAGATACCTAACCTTAGTTTTCTTCATTTATGAAATGAGGATTAAAATTTCATTTAAAAATGGGAAATTATAAGAAGAAATGTATTATGGTCTGTAAAATTCATATAAGAGGGCCTGGTACATAATAATTCAAATACTATATTTCAAAGATAAATATTAGCACTGTTTATTTGTATATTCTCCAACTCTCACTTATTCCTGTCTTCTTTCTCTCTTGTTCGATCCCTCCTCCCTTTTCTTCTCTCTCCTGATTCTCCTTGAAATGATTTTATTTCTATTCTTAAAATTTAAGAGCCCAGGAAGTTGTTCTGTGAATAAGGTCCTTAATTGGACCCATCACCAGTCACAGAGGGAACTATTGGATTTGAATAGGTTATCTGATTTCATTAGCTCTCTCTACTTAAAGAATGAAATATTATATTTAATACTCTGATTTTTGCTTATTGTGAGAAAAAAGTTTTAACTCTTGGACCTCAAGAACGTGTCTTCCTTTTCATGAGACAATGGGTTCTTTTATTATTTCTATGATTAAAATTAATCATCTTAGGGGCTGGGATTGTGGCTCAGCGGTAGAGTGCTTGCCTAGCATAGGCGGGACCCGGGTTCAATCCTCAGCACCACATACAAATAAAGGCATTATGTTGTGTCCATCTACACCTCAAAAATAAATAAACAGATATTATTCAAAAATTAATCATGATTATCTCTGTGGTTATATATCATTTTATGATAAGGATATATGAGAAGTGTCATTAGGGGTTCTGTCATTGTTGAACATCATACAGTGCACTTTACACAAATCTAGGTGGTATAGCTTATTGCTCTGCCCAGTTTGCACCAGCAGATTGCTTTGATTTACTCTGCCAGATTGCTCTTGCCGGATTTGTTCTGGTAAGTAATTTTCCTGCACAATCAGCTTATGTAGTTTCCAAAAAGTCTTCAGCTGCCTTCATGTCAAGCACTCTCAGACTCACCATTCACTTTGATATTATGTAATGAATAATGATTCTTAAATTCTTTAAACTACCAAGAGCTAGCAGAAAATTCAACTTCACATTCCAGTCCAGAAGCTTTTCCAACATCACCAACAAGCTTTTTGCTTTGGCCACTGAGCTAAGAGGGGAATACAGTTTTATGTCTGGTTTTTAGTCCATTAGATGATTCTCCATATCTGATAGAAGCCCTTTTTACATTTTGTCTTGCTGTCTTCAAGGAAGCTGATTCTTCTGTTAGGATCTTATGGAATTTTTTATTAATATGCATTCATTATACATATTAGTGGAGTTCAGTGTGGTTATTATACATATGCATACCTTGATTCCTAGCACCTTGCTCTTGTTCTTCAAGATTTCACCTATGATGGAATGCTGCTTTCCTTTTTTTTTTTTTTTTTAAAGAGAGAGTGAGAGAGGAGAGAGAGAGAGAGAGAGAGAGAGAGAGAGAGAGAGAATTTTTTTTAATATTTATTTTTTAGTTCTCGGCAGACAAGAATGCTGCTTTCCTGACCAAAAAACAAACACCAATGATTTACCACCTATATAGAGCCCATCACTTCCAATTTTCAGGTCAATCACTTACGTGGGCTCTTACTGGCAACATTAGCAGTGGATTATGCATCTTTAGGGACCATGATGAACAAACCAATGAGATTAAATTAAGCACAGGAAGAAATGATCCAATCAAGAGACTGGATACTCTAGAGGTATACGACTGCTACTAATGTAATATGGCACTTCGTTTTACAGTAAACTATTTATAAAAAGAAGATGGAGTACACTCTAAAATAGTGACTTAGATATGGTAGAGTAAATATATAAGCCAGTAATAGAATCACACATTATCATTATAAAATCCTATCTACTGTAAGTAATGATCCATGCGTGCTTCATTTGTTTATACCAGTATCTCTGCAAACCACTGTGCTAGAACATGATGATGACTACAATGATATTAGGTGATAGGAAGTTATCAGCTCTATTGTAATTTTATGTGACTACCATTGTATATGTATTTTTTTTTTTTGTACCAAGGATTGAAATCAGGGGCACTCAACCACTGAGACACATCCCCAGCCCTATTTTGTATTTTATTTATAGATGGGGTCTCACTGAGTTTCTTAACACTTCACTTTTGCTGAGGCTGGCTTTGAACTCACAATCTTCTTGTCTCAGCCTCCCCAGACACTAGGATTACAAGCGTGTGCCACCACCCCTCGGTATAGGTGATTGTTTTTCACTGATCAGAATGTTGTTATGTGGCACATGACTGTATTTATCATTTAAAAAATATTTTTTAGTTGTAGATGGACTCAACATCTTTATGTCATTTATTTATTTTTAGGTGGTACTGAGGATTGAACCTAGTACCTCACATGTGCTAAGCAAGCGTTCTACCACTGAGGTACAAACCCAACATATGCATACCTTAATTAAGGTATACATATGCATACCTTAATTAAGGTATACATATGCATACCTTAATTGCTATCACCTTGCTCTTATTCTTCAAAATTGCACCTATATCTTTTATCCTATATCAAACCACCTGTTTCCTCTGTTGTGGAGTTTATCCTGCCATATACTTTCTAGAGTTTCTCTCTAAGAAATCTTCATAAACTATTTATAAATTTTGTAAATGCTATAACTGAGGCTTCCTTCTTATCCCATTATAGCCCTTATCAGATCCAAGTGTAATTCTAAGGCAGGCAGTGGCATCAAAAACTAAATTGGTAATAGAATTGCAAGTAATGATGACCTTGTTGTACATGGACCAGATGTAATTGAGATTAATAGTGACTTGGGGAACATGCATGAAAAATCAGGTCTATATGCTACTCTTATGTTGGACACATTTTTTTATGACTAGGGTGGAGGAGTAATAAATACCACTGAGCTTTGATGCTAAAAGAAACTATTGTTTTATTATTGTGGTTATTCCATAAAAGCTTATGAAAAACATCTTTTCTCAACAGTATAGCTTTTTCAGAAAGATTTAACCTCTAATAAAAATGATGAACCTATAAAACTCCTACTTCCTATTAGAAAAGATATTAATATGTTTTAAGTGGAAACTTTATATTGTACGAAAAGGAGACATTTTTTCTCACAAGAAAGATTAAATTGAAAAGAAATGTATTTACTAAAAATATGTATTTTTAAAAATAATTAACATTTTTTCTTATAATTCCATGTGTGTACTTCTGTCTTTATTTATAATTATGCATGCTTAAAATGTTTTGCTTTTTGTGTAAATTGACATAAATGAGATGACAAAAATTAGAAGACCAACTGTAACAGAAGCTTTGCATTAGCTATAAGCTATTCCCCATTTTAAGATCTTACAGTTATAACATTTTCAAATCAAATTTTTGTGTTTAATTGACTTCTCACCTTTTGTAATTTACATGTATGTATTAAGTCTTGATGTATTATCTATAACCACTAAACATCTATGATTATTCCTTCACCACACAAATTTCTCATATACATATGAGAGTTCAAAAGAAAATGGCAAGTATTAGGAAAAGAATCTAGACTTTCATACATATTTTAAAAAACTCAAACACTGGCATAATACAATCTCTCTTGGGTTTTATATTGTTAGCAACCTCATCTGTAACCTTTAAAACTCAGTTAAGAAGTGATAGCACATGGCAGTTCAGTATATCATCAGCGAGCATGCCATGCATAACCCCTCAATGGAATGTTCCATAAATGTTCTTAATGTCTTTAAACAAAAATTTGGTTGGCATAAAACAAACTGAAATAAAAGCCTCAGGCAAAATGTTCATGCTTTACTCACATCTCATAGATGTGAGAAATAAGCACTAATATTTGTTTATGACAGTCCCTAGGAAAACTTTACATTACATATGAAATAAAAAAAGTAGAAACAACAGGAACCTATGTTAAAGGACATTTGACCTAATAACCATATTATATTTTTAATGTTAATTTCTGCCAGACCTTTACTGCCACATCTAACTACAGCAATGTTTGGTGAGTAGAATAAAAGAAAATATATGAATATAACATAGCTTTAATACCTGATATTAATACAATTAATAAACATATACCTTAAAATAAGAACATTTAAATTGGTTATATAATCAGAATCAGAACAGTGAGCATTTTTTCCATTAAATTTACTTCTTCTTTACTTACTTTTTGTCTTTTTTCTTGCCCTTAAGTTTATCTGTACTTTCATCTTCTCTCTTCTTTATACTTTCCACAAAAGCCACAAGCAATAACATTATAATGAATTCATATTTGGTAACTTGATGATTAATATTTATTTCCTATAATAATATTTAGCGTCACTGATACCATGACTGAGAAAACTATGAAGGCAGAATTTTACTTCATTCTAACAACTCTTTTAGTTGTAATGTTAAAATAATTTTTCAATTTGGCTATTTGTTAAATTTCCTTATTTGGGTCTTATGCCAATTTCTGAAAAGAAACGCTTAAATTTTCTTCAAACATATTTATTACATTTACCATTATAAAATAATTTCTGTCCTGCATTTACCCATTGTAAAATACTTGAAATGATATACCAATGATAGGAATTTGTTTATATAATAATTACAAATAAGAAGGCATACACTCCAGATGACAAGCTATTAGCATGAGTATGTATAATTTACTGCTGGGTGATAGATGCCACCTATTTTAACAAAATTAATTAATTTTGTTATCCAAGAATCTGAACAATTTTATAAGTAAGGCACATCTCCCTGGGGTGACTTCATAAAGAATTTAGTTTCATTTTTTCAAGTGCATATGTTGTGTTTGACACTTTTTCTTTGTGTTATATAATGAAATAGCACCCACCATAAAGACACATAAATGTCAGTCTGAAATGACAGAGCTAAAATGATATGTAAAAATTGCAAAAACACAGATCACCTGTTTGTTGTGTAGTTCAGAGGCTTCATTTTCTTATTGAAAAAGGGAAACATAAAGCTAGAAAGGTTGTTTTATTTTGGTGTCTTTTGTAGGTCATCCTTACAAATTCCAGATCCTCCTCTCTCTTTGCTTTAAACTGTCAGACATCCCACTGAGCCTTCTTCTGGATGCCTCATTGAAAGCCTCTCCAAGTGTTTCTGAGTGATGTGAAATCCATGAGGTGAAGAAACATAAATTACTCCTTTTTACTTGAAGAATTGCATATCTTGCAAGGTTCAGAGGCAAATGTGTTTTCCAATAAATAAAAAATTAGAAATGACAGAAAAATGTATAATTTAATTCAATGAAAATTAATTCATCACCTGATATGAGCAAAACACCACTATAAATGTCCACTTCATCTTTCCAGGAGAGTTTTTCTAATCAAAGAAAAGGAAACAAACAAAAAACATGATCCCATATCTACCAATAAAGAGTTAATAATGGCTCATAATAAGTGTTAAACTGAACTGAACAAAGAATAATGGAGATAAGAGTTTTAAAAACATCTAAAGGATATACAATCCCTTAATTTCACATCTAAGTAAAAATAATAGGAGAAAGAATAATATTGTGATAGAATATTTGATAATTTTATAATAGCACTAACCAAATATTGAACATTAAACCATTACAAATCGTGATAATCAATGCTAAAATGTATATCATTACAAAAATCTATTAAAATGACTATTGATTATATTCATATTGAGTCACATCAGCAAATATGTACTGAGAAATCAACAACAGTCTGATATTTGAAGTATGAACTTTAGTCTTAAGATTGAACAATTTAAATAGAAACAACTGAATCAATTCACCTGTATAAAATTGCTTTGTAGTAAATGTGAAAATTATTGGTATTATTCTCCTGTCAATTACACCGAATGTTATTAAAATTTTGGAGTGTTAAGTGGAAAACAGTCTTTGATGCTTTAAATGGATTTTCCCCTTTACATTGAATTTAGACAAATCAAATGAAAAAGGTGTTTTCATTTTATTGTTGATATTGTTGTTTAGATCAAAAAAGAACATCTTAGAGCTTAATTTTCAACTTTTTTTCTTAGAGGCACTAAGTAACAGGAAAGGATAACAGCTTTGCAGTCAGTCAGTCAGTCATACACTATGTTCCAAAATTAGCCAATTGACTAAGTCTGAGGCCTGGATCAAATTACAAGACTTCTTGCCTTCATAGAACAATGTTAATATTCTATGAAGCATTCAGTGATTTGGTTTGGTGTCCAAGTGACAAGTAACACCACTTTTATCTTACCTTTCTGAAGAACCAGCTATGGCAAAGGATTCAAAAAGGTGGAGAACAAAAGATGTTCATCCATATAATAAATAATAGTATTAATGATTACTAACTTATACTGCAGGTACTTTGTTTACTGCCTTCTAATTGCTTTTTATATATTAGGGAATTTAAAAAGGCCCTAGTCCTATTAATATTAACCCTGCCAAATTTTTCCATAAAACAAAGATATGATCTGTGGATTGCTGAGATTTGGCACTTCAGTTCACTGTTACAACTCTTTCCTGGTTCCACAAATTCAATTCCTAATTATTCACCTTACCATGGAAATAATCCGACCACTGTAGTACTCTTTCATGTTGATAGAACACTCATTCATACCTGTGGGGAAAAATAGGCCAATTATTGGGGTTTGTTGATCTATATGAAATGAATTTCTTCTTTTCTCTATCTCTCCTCTCAGGGAATGATACTTTCTCATATAGAGCTATATGATGTATGGAGAGGAGACAGAGAAGTCTGATTTATTCCTCCCAACATTTGTCTTTTCTTTGGAAATATGAGCAAAGGAGTATAAATATTCCATACAAAGAGTAGTTACTCAATAAATTAAATTTAATAATTGGGATCAATCCATAAATATTTCAGGGTACTTTAATTTCCAGATTTTTTAAACTTTTAGATAATACTTCCCCTTATATAATTACAAAATAGTTCTTAAAAATTCTCTGAAAAGATTAAACATTTATCTTTGAACACCTTTTATGAAATGATGGTATGTGTAAGAATTGATTAAATTCATAGAAACTTTGCTTATTTCGCAGGTTTTTAAATATTTGAAGGAGATAAAATATACATTGAAAATAAGAAAGCTGTTAAAATGTATTTTTTTCTCTTTTTTAATACCTTTTTTTCCACAAATCAAGATAGTTAGGAATGACTATCTGTTTGTGTTCAACATAATCTAATCTATGTGTGTATCAAAACCTTCTCTAAATTTTAGTCTAAGGACTACCCTGCAACACTCAGTCTTCCTAGAGGATAGAAGTATAATCATGATCAGAGTTGGAAAAGTTTTTATTATGGATTCAAACATACATGTTTTATTCTGTTCTGTCATGACTTTATGAAAAAATCTGTATGTTTAATTTCAAAACACTTCATTTACAATTTTAGAAATTTAATTTTTATTATTGTAAGTGTTCTTAATAGAACTAGTAGTAACCACAGAACTGTTAAATCAGAAACTGTACTGTACAGTTTTAAAGCAGAAGACATTGCTTATTTGCATACAAATTTGCACACCTTAAATGTTTATTCGATTTTCCCCATAGAAATCTGGATTAACTTTTCATTGAGTAAAGTATCTTATACTTTATATTATCAAAGTAATTTAATATGCTTCATTAGTTTAAACAATAGTGTAGAGTATTAATACTAATTGTAAACATATTTAAATGACATTATTAATCCATAGGTAATTTCAATATTTTTATAATATTCTAGCTTCAGAATTGTTTTAGTCTATTAAAATAATAACTTAAAATAATAGCATTGTTTGCTGACTCTCAGATAAATATAAAATGTAGAAAAATGTGGTACTTTCAGAATTGGTCTACTAATCCACTTTTAATATGACCTAAAAGGACATCTATTTGTTAAAAAAATAACTCACTTTCTGGAAGACAAGAGTGCCAAAATATGTGTAATTTAAACATGTTTCATTGCTACAAGAAGAAATCATGTGATAGAATCTCCTCTCATCTGTAATGAGTGATTATTCCATATGCTATGGATAATTTATTACCTTCAATTTACAGTACTATCTTTCTTTGTGTTAATTACAGCAGAATGTTTTAGCTGTGTGACTTAACTCTAGAGAGGACTTTTAATCAACATAGAGATAAGTAAATATAAAATTAATATTATATTAAATTATTAATATTATTTAAAATAAAAATCCTATTCACACTACAATTAATATTATTTATGTTACAACTAGCTTTAAAATTTCTTTATATGAGTTCCAATAGATTGTAAGAAAAGCAGGGTTACTACTTCCTATGTTGAAGAAAAGTTGATACTGTTATATCTTGATCTCCAAAATTTCATTTGAATTATAGCTCAAAATATTTCCATGGTGTAGTTGGCTGACCACTGAAAGTGTGGTCAGCCAAGAATTGCTTCATTTTAGAGTCTGATAGAAATGCAAAATTTCAGGCCATTCTGCAGAAATTGCATTTTAGCAATATCTACAGTTGTTTCACATGCACATGAAAGATTTGGAAACACCACATTAAGTAATGTTTGCAAATATTTGCTTTAGTTTTTTATCTAAGGGATGTAAGAAATATGCTATCATGAAATTTACTTAAACTATCTGTAATTTTATAAATATTTGTGATTTTAATAGGTAGTTCTGATATCATAATTATAAAATAGACAGACATCTTTCTTGCTATTAAAGACTTTACTCTTTGTCAATGGGAAAAATAAATCACTGACTTTGGACTTGAGGTTCAGAGAAAATTCTCTGAATGCAGAATTCGGCAGTTGAAAATAGATCTTATATATCAGTTTGAAAAGAAATGGAATCAAATATCTTGGAGAAACTTATTTAGCATTTAATAGATGGTGCCATTTAAATAGATGGATAGACAATGGTGGTTGAATATGGACAATGAATACTATATGCATATATGGGAAAATCACACTGAATACCATTAATATTTATGATTAACATGTGTTAATAAAAAATACAAAGGTGTGTAAATTTAGAGAAGACATGTTAAAGGGAGATTAATTGATGTATTTATTTGGAGCCTCCATTTAGGCAATTAGGTATAGGAGTATGGAGTTTGGTAGAGAGTCAGTTATAATTTTTGAATCATCAGTTCAGAGATGCTATTTAGTATCATGGGACAGAATTAGATGATCTGGTGATATTGTTTAGAGTATAAAATGGAACTTTTAACTAATCTAGTACCTACTGACATATATGAAGAAAAATAGGTATATTCAATAAGCAGGAAAAAGAGCCATCCAGTAAAATCACAGGAATATATGAAGGACGCTCATACAAAAGCCAAGACTAAGTTGTTTTTTCAAGAATGGGAGAATAGAAATGCTTCTTGTAAATGACAAGACATCCAATAGAAAACTACTAGTTTTATCTATCTTTTAGGCACTGAAATTCTTAACAAGAACTCAAGTATATTAGAGTTAAATATGGGATGCAGTGGATGGGAAGGCAAAGCAGGTGAGAAAACAAGTAAAGAGTTCATTAAAATTTCAAGTTTTGTTGTTAAAGAAACAGAGAACTAGGTAAACAGAGGGTTTTTTTTTTTTTTGGTTGAAAATATGCCTCTTTAGAGAGAAGGGTAATGACATATTCAGAAAGCTGACCGTTATTCTTCTACCACTCACTCTGAAATTGGAATAAAGGGGAAAAGTGAGAAAGGGTAGGATTACAGAATTGAGCAAAGACCAGATTATTAAGGGAATTTCAGGTATGATATGTAGTTTGAAATATCAATGAAAAGAGCCTCTGACATGGCTTTATTCAGGTAATGTAACTTTAGGGCAGAAAAAATTACCATTGATGCATCTGGAGAAATTTTAGAAGTAAGATGGCAGGAAAAGATGAACTGCTTTAGAGAGCAATGTGGAAATCTAGGTTAGACATGTGGAAATCTAGGTTAGACATAGAAACATCTTCAACCAGAGTTGTAGAAGTAGAAAGAAACAGAAGGACTGGGGAACAATTTAGAAAGTGAAATAAATATAACATTTGTAGATGTTAAGAGGTGAAGTAAGAAGAAAGTAAGGTGGTACTTAAATGTGTGATCTACCCAATTAGGCTAATAGTTAAAATATTCATTGGGGTTGGGGATATTTTAGTAACCAAAGACAATTTCCTTAGTTTTGGATGCTCTGTTTCTTACTTGTCCATGGGAATCCAAGTAGTATTACCCTGTAGACAATTTGGTATGTAGGTTGTAGCTCCCAATAGTGATCCAGAAAGAACAAATAAACATAAGAACAAAAAATGTTGGGTAAGAGTGGACATGATTTCCAGGAAAAGAATGTAAAATTAGAAATGAACCTAGGAGAGAATCCTAAGGATTGATCAATATTAAATGCAAAGAAAATATTAAATACAAATATAAAAATAAACTTCAGTTTTTATAATAAGTTAATAGAAACCAAATTAATTATAAAATACTTAATTATCCCATCTGGGACTAAAAAACAGCTGTTTTCTTATAAGATTTTAATTTTTTAATTTACCATATTTAAAAATTAAATCTTCAATTTTCCACCTGGACACAATGGAAATTATTCCCTTGTGCATGGTGTATGTAAATGGCCCTTGCTCACACATTCTTTCTAAACTTGTTACCAGTTATTAAGATAATTTGACATTTGCACTGTTTCTATTTGTTTTTACATGTGTTAATTCTATAATTCACTTAGATCGCATTTTTGGAGTTGTATGTTAAGCAGTGTTATCCTAAAGATTCAGCTATAGCAATAGATCTCTGCTTTTGCGTCACAATGACCAGAGTTCATAGATCACATTGTGAATATGGAGAAGATAAAAAGGAACAGGAGACTAAAATGTAATTTGACTGATAAATCCACATGTAAATATCATGAATCATTTTTTATATATCTATACATGTGTATATGTGCTTTACATACTTTCTACAAACAATAAGAAAAATGGAGCAAAAAATGTCAAGTAGTCTTACATTTGATATTATATGATATAAAATAATTATTCTGGCTTAATATCAAGTTTTTAATAGTTTTAACTGAGTCATCTTTTGATGGTAATGTTGTAAGCACTATATAAAAACACATTTATTTCTTCCACTTATAAGAGCTATCCTAAAGCTGAAAGCTCATGGTAAGGAATGTGACCAAATATAGATTCACAGCAGTCATCAGCATGATTATTTTGTTAATCTAGTTAACTTGTCCTAAAACAAGCTGTCTGTGTAGATTTTGGATATTGCAAATGATCAGAGATATCATGATGTAGCCTGATGATACTTCAAAGGCTTTTGAAGCTATCCCAAGACACTACAATGCCAAAAGAACATGGGTATCTGTTATAATGATGGCAAAGAGAATTTTAAAAAAGCACTCTGAGTAGCAATTAAAATTTGTCTGCATTGAAAACAGATAATGGAGACATAGGCTACAAAAATATGGTAAAATGTTAATATATATTGGGTCTTATCCTATGCTGTAAGTATATTTTAATTATATATTTTACAACAGTAATTATATGTTTAACTGTAATATTAACGATATTTAAATTCAACATTATCCTTTTACTGATCTTGCATTGTTTTATAAAAAAATCAGCCATCATAACACCTTAGATTAATAAGATACTATTATTTCATTTTTTAAAAATGAGGACACTGAACTATACACTAGTTAATTAACTTGAGAAAATGAAGCATTAATGAGGGCACTGACTCCCACTTTGGTGAAGGTTAGGAAGTCAAACTGACAATGTATCTACTTTCTGTAATTTACACACTCCATTCATTTAGCCTAGTTGGCCCTAATTCTAGGAGGGTTATGATCAGTACACCTTAGAGAAGTAACCTAGTTTCTCTTAGTTCTAAGGTCAAAAAGGTGACCCATTATTAAAAATGGCTCTCCATGGTGTTCAGCAACCTTACCCAAAATCATGTGCCCCTGCTTCACAGTACCATTTATTGAGCAAGAAGAAAAGAGTAGTCAGAGGAAGGCAAATTGAAGTATGCCTGTGATAATTAATTTTACCAATTTAAGTTAGTCATGTGAAGCACAGGGAAATGAATCTTAAGGACCAAATAAATATACCTTATGGTAGGTGCATTAATCCTTATCAAATGCAGTTTTGGTAAATAATTCCAGATGCAAATCTACTACCTCATCTCTTGAGACATTTTTGTCATTCCTGGAGAATTTCTTCTTTCCAAGGTACAGAAGAGTGTCCTTTCCTAAATTACAGGACAGACTTTTTTTTTTCTAAGTTTGGTCTTAATATCTGCATCATAGTTCTAGGGTTGTCAATTGACATGCAGATTCCTGGAATACCTATCAGTCCTATTTAAGCATAATATTCACTATAATCACAGTAATCTACATCTTAAATCATCACTTTAAGTGGATCTTAAGAGCATTATTCTCTTAAGGTAACCAAGGACAAGATATACTTAAGACACTTTTGACTTACATTTATTGAAGTCTCAGGAAGAGTTGGAAGAGGGAATTTAGTAATTAATTTTATCCTGCTAATTTAATTTAAATCTCTCTTTTTTATATAGTTTTCAAATTTGACTTCCAAATTTGTCCCTTTCCTGGAGTTTCTAACTTGGAATCTTACGTATTCCTAAAATCTCTTTTAACTGCAATGTTCTTGCTTTCTATAGTCTGTTCTCCATTCAGATTCTGATTTTAATTCCCAAACCACTACCCAGTGGCACTTACCTCCTGTTCACTGACAAATAAATGTATCCTACAAAAATAATGCCTCCAGATTCCCTCCTTCTGTTCCATCCACTTTTTCAGTAATCCCAGCATTTGGCCTCTCTTTGCCTTAGTTACAAGCACACACTTGTACCCCTTAGGTACTCTGAGAGACTGAAACATATCTATTCATAAAAGTTAGTTCTCTCAGGACGTGTGCTAATGGGTTAATTTAAAAGATAGACTCTCATTCATTTCACTAGTATGTTCAATGGACGAATATTTACTGTTCGCTGAAGATTTATAGAGTTTAGTTTGCTAAACAATAGTTCTTTGTTGGCACAGTATACATTAAAGGATAAAATTCTTATTTCAACCAGTGAATTTTCGAAATCTAATTTGTCTAAAAGTGAGAAAACACAAAATATCTATAAAATATATTGAAAAATTTAACAATTAACATGTGTTGAAAATTTATTATATATCAAATGCTAGATACTTCAGTTAGATTATTTATTTACTAAATTATATGTGTGTAAATTCTTGACAAATTAGTGGAGAATATATAAACATAGGATACAATAGTTGTTATATACAATTGTGGCACCTTATATTGTAGCCACAGTCTATGTGACTTTTAAAATTTTTCAATTAAAGTTTTTTTTTTCTTTTTCTTTTCTTTTCTTTCTTTTTTTTTTTTTTTTTTTTTTGGTGGTACCAGGGATTGAACCTAGGGGTGCTTAACTACTGAGCCACATTCCTAGCCTTTTTTTGTATTTTATTTAGAGACACAGTCTCACTGAGTTGCTAAGAGCCTTGCTAAATTGCTGAGGTTGGCTTTGAACTCGTGATCATCCTACCTCAGCCTCCTGAGCCACTGGGATTATAGGCATGTGCTACAGCATTGGTCTAAAGTTTTTGTCTTGAGTTAAATTCACATTTTGTTGGAAGAAATAATACAAAAAAAAGAGCCTATGTAATCTTTATTTCCAGTGATAACATCTTATAAATATATATTTCCAAATAACTCCTAGGAAATTGATACAGTTAGACAAAAATATTTCTATTGCCACAAGCAACTCACATGCCTTTTTGTAGCCTCAGCCATTTCTCTCCTACTATCCCCTCTTTAATCTTTAAACCATTAATCAGTTTTCCATTTTTATCGTTTTGTCATTTCATAAGCAATGGAATCCTATGTATGAAATTAGTTGTTGAATTACTTCCAATAAGTTTAATTCTAGGAAGATTCACCCAGGTTGATATCTGTATCAATAGTTCATTGTTTTATGCTTTTGAGTAGTATCCTAGAGTTTATGCATCAATTTTACATTTCAATGCTATATGGATTCTATTATTTGGTTGTTACCAATAAAGATATTATAAACATTTTTATGTCTATTCATATATGAACCAAAGATCTTTATATATCCAACAAATCTTTTAAGCCCTTACTAGTAATAAATGAATAAATGATACATATTCAATTAATTCTTACCAATATTTGTTACTCTCTCTCACTAGATATGTACACACACACACACACACACACACACACACTCACACACACACACACATATACACACACACACATACTTTAGCCATCTTGGTAATTGTATGGTGATATCTCACTATGGAAGGTAAAATTTGCATTTATGTTTTTTTGTGTGTTTATTTGCTATATGTACATTCTATTCATCAATATGTCTGTTCAGACATGTTGCCTATTTTTAAAACCACTAACTCTTTTAACAGCCAGTGAATTTGGAGAGTTCCTTATGTATTTTTTAATTCTTTATCAGGTGGTTTGCAAATATTTCCTTTAGGATATAGCCCAAATTTTTTAATCTCCGTAAGAGGGATTCACACAAAACCACCTTTTTTTTTTGGCGGGGGGGATATATATATATTTGCAATCCAAATTATCATTATTTTAACATTACAAAAAGCACTTTTTGTGTAAGGTATGCAAACTCTTTTCTTAGCCATAGGCCCCAAATACTTTATTCCTATGTGTTTTTACTAAATTATTTGTTTATCTTTTTGTTTGAGTAAGATGTGAAACTAGCTCAAGGTTCAGTTTTCCTTCTGTTTCTTCACATGACATATGGGTAAGTAATCTCTCTCTAGCACCAGGTATAGAAAAGTCTATACTGCCTCCATTGAATTGATTATTTCAGTTGTGCATATTTATGTACAGTTATTTGGGTGTTTCATTATATTCCATAGACCTATGTTTCCCTTTAGCCTTATTAGGTAGACTTGATTGCTACAGCTATAAAAATAATCTTGAAGTAGATTTATTTCTCCCATAATTTTTCTTATTTAAAATTACTTTACCTATTATAATTTCTTGCCTTTTAATATAAACATTAGAATAAATTACGCATTCAAAAAAAATTCCAAGTCCTCGTGGGCATAGCAATTTGTAGAAATATCATTGAGTTTTTAATGATTATCTTTGTTTTTTTTTAATGTAAGTAATCATGTGATCTACTAAGGGAGACAGCTTTATATCTTTATTTCTGTTCTCCATGTCTTTAATAAAACTTTCAGCCATATTGTGCTAACTAGAAGTGTCAACACTATATTAAGAATGGTGAGAGCAGACATTCTTGCCTTGTTCCTAATTTTAGACAACATTCCGTCCTAACATTGAAATGTAATGTTAACCATCGATTTATTCTTGAGTATCTTCAATCAGTTCACAATTCTCATTCCGATTTTTCTGAGAATATTTAGCATGTATCTTTTTCATCGTAGGCTCCCATGCCAAAATAACACAGACTAGGTGTCTTCAACAACAGAAACTTATTTCCTCACAGTTCTGGAGGCTAGGGTCCACAATTAGGGTGCTAGCATATTGGGATTTTACGAGTGCTTTCTTCCTGGCTTGTAAACATCTGCCTTCCTTCTGTTTCTTCACATGACATTTACATGGTGTGTATCCATAAAGAGACATCTCCTCTTCCTTTGATCATAAGGCAAATCATTCTATTGGGTAAGGACACCTCGATTATGGCCTCATTTAAACTTTATAATCCCCCTTAACACTCTATATCTAATTCAGTTAAAATGGAAATTGGAGCTTCAACTCATGAATTTGTGAGTGTAGGGTAAAAATTCAGTTCATAATATGAATCACTAACAAATTTTACAAAATGCCATTTCTGCATTAACAATAGGATCATGTGATTTTTTTCTTTGGTCTGGTAATACAGGAATTATATTTAAATAAAGAACTATATATTAATCCCTACAATAAACCAAATCTGATCTTGGTATAGAATTATGTTTATGTATTGCAGAATTCTACATACAAATATTATGTCAAGAATTTTTTTTTTTTGTCTTTTGGTTGAATTTTGGTAGCTTACAGTCCTTGAGGATTTGCTTTGTTCAAGTTGTCATATTTATGTGTGTAGAACTGTTGGTAGTATTCCTTTATTAGCCTTTTTATTTCTGTAGAATCTATAGAAAGATCATTTATGGTATTGTTAATTTGTGACTACTCCCTTTTATGCTTTTTGAGTCTTGCTAAAGATTTGTTAGTTTTATTGAACTTCACAAAGAACCATCTTTTTTTTAAGTCCTTAAGATTTTTTTTTATTTTGCCATTTAAATATAATTCACATAATATAAAATTTACCACTTGAATTGTATGCTTTGATTTTTTGTTTACAGTTTAATTTTTTTCTCCTCTTTTCTTAATTATTTACTTTCATCTATTTGCTTTGAGTTTATTTTTGTATTCTTTTAAAAATATCTTTCAGGTAGTAGTTTAGAGTTTCAATTTGGAAGTTCTTCTCTTCTAATTTGTTCATTTATTGCTATAAAGAGCCCTCTCATCCATGCTTTAGCTAGGTCCCACAAACTTATTTATGTCATATTTTATATATTTTTAATTCAATATATTTTGTGTTTCTTTCACTATAGTCCAAAAGAATCCTTTGTTGCAAGGATTCTATAAAAATAAATTATTTACATGGATTTTCAATTTATTTTTTACAATTACTATTTTTAGTATGAATCCATCATGGCTAAAAAAATAAAATCTATTGATTTCAATTCTTTTAAATGTTTTTTTTTTTTTTTTTTTTTTTTTTTTTTTGAGAAACTAATGTGACTCCATTTTTAAAAATAAATAAATAACAGCAGCTTCTAACTCAAGGCCTGTCCTAAGGAAAGGAGCGGGACCCTTGTCCTTGGAAAAACCCAGAGAGCACTCCTAAGCATATACCACCCTGCTGAGTTGTTTGTCTGTAAATTAAAGGAGAGGTCTGCAGCACCAGGTATTCCTGACTCAGTTAGGCTAGGTGAAGACCCATAGCAACCCCCCTAGCAACCTCCAATCAGCGTGAGACAGGGAAAATACATGGGATGCCAGATGACCCTTCAGTAGTCTATGGTGGTTGATAACAAGTTGGGAAACCATGTAGTTTAGCATTTACACCCCTCGTGGCCTAAACCAATCAGTTCAAAGGAATCCCCTTCTTGTACTAACCAATCACCCCTACCCGAATTGTTCCCACCATTGAATGTGCTAATCAATGTTAAGAGTTGTTTGATTTTCCTGGTATGAAATGATTTGCTGTATGATGTTGTGACACACAGAGTATCCCCCCAAAACCTATAAAATCTTACTGAACAAAGGACCAGGACTCACTCCCTGGGACCACTGTGTGGGAAAGGTTGTGAGTCCAGGCTCCAGCTTGCAATAAAGATTCTTGTGTGATTGTATCGGTTTCAGCTCCTGGAGCTCTATTGGGGTCCTATGAATCTGGCATAACAGTTTCCTACTTTCTTATAACTCATATGGTACTTGAAAAGAATAATTGTGCAGCTATTGAGTGGAACATTTCATAAAGAGATCCTGTTGTTTAATGTTGATAAATCATTTTAAATCTTTGCTGATCTTCTATAGTTGTTTTATCAAAATTTGAAGTTTGCAGCACTGATTTTGAATTTATCTGTTTCTCTTTTTTCTTTTCTTTTCTGTTTTCCAGTTTGTTATGATCTTTTTTTTTTTTTTTCAGAATTCCATTTTTATTCAACTATGGTGGTTTTGAGTTTATCTTTTTGTGTAGCTGTTGTTATGGTAGATCTAGACATTATATTACATATATGAATAACTTTTCAGTCTTCTGCTGTTGCTATTAGGTATGGTTTGGATCTGGAGTAGCCCTTTGGATCTGGAGGTTCATGTGTTAAAGGCTTGGTCTCCAGGTGTTATATTCTTAGGAGATGGTGAAGTCTTCCAAAGGTGAGGTCTTGTGGGAAGGCTTTAGGCCATTGGGGGTGTACTCTAAATGGATTGCAGGATCTCTACCCCTTCTCTTTTGTTGCTTTCTGGTTCACCATGAGGTTAGGTGAGTCTTTGCCATGCTCTCCCACCATCATGTGCTGCCTAGAGTCCAACAAGAAAAAGGGCCCACAAAACATATTTTTGAACCTCAGAAATCATGAAAACATAACCCTTTAGTTTTATATGCTAATTATCTAAGGTATCTGTCAGAATATCAGTAAGCTTACTAATACAGAAAATTAGTACTGATAAGTGAGGTAGATTTTATGTTACTATATACCTGAAAATGTGAAGAAGCCTTTAGAATTGGTTTATGGAAGAAATTGAAAGATTTTGGAGGAGAATCTACAAAAATCCTAGACTGCTATAGCTGGAGTTTCACAAGTGAGTCTGTAAGGGCTCAAATGATGAGATTGTTGATAGAAATGTAGACAGTAAAGTTTGTGCTGATGAAGTTTCATATGGAAATAAGAGCTGTATTGAGAATGAGACTTAACAGACACCCTTGTGATATTGCGGCAAAGAATTTCAATGCATTTTTCTCCCACACTCTTTGTGGGAGTCTGAGTTTATGGTGATGGAATAGTTGATCTCTCAGAGAAAATCTAAATGAAGCACAGAATTTAGGAAGAAACTTGGAATGACTGGCTACTTCTAGCCAAATTTTTAGTTCAAAAAGGCAAAGCAGGAAAACTTGAAAAACTTGTAGCTTTGTCCCAAAGAAGTTATTGTAAAATCTGAGCCAAGGAGGGTGTGGTTATTAGCGTTGATTAAAAGAAATCAGGTCCTTTGTCCCAATATAGTAAGAAAGATGCCCTGAAGAAATCTCAGGAATCTGCAAAGATTACCCCACTCATTACTTGTGAAAATAATATAGAAATGCATATTTGTTTCAACATCTTTCCAGAGGGGATTATTTTGTTAAATAGCCCTAGGGCAAAATGCTTACCTAGGACCACCTAGGGAAGCATTCTCTTGGGTTTGTTTCTCTGTGTTCAGCTGAGAAGGATTTCAGAGGGTGCTTCAGCCCTGGTTCAAGTGTACTCAGGTACAGCTGCACCCAGGGCCTAGGTATACTAAACCTTGGCATAATCCGCGTGATACTGGTTTTGCAGGCAAGCAGAATTCGAGTTATGGGATTATGGTGGATTTTTCTAAAGTTTTAAATGAAATCTGGGGATTTCCATGCTATGTGTTGGAGGACCAAAGTCCCTCAAAACAGTGCCATTGGAACTATGTAGTGAAATTCAGGATGAAGTGGAAGCTGCAAAAAATTAAAAACTTAGGAAAGTAAAGACACCAATATCAGGCAATGCCTTCCCAGGAAAGATGCAGACACCAGACAGAGCCAGCCAGAGAATGACCATGTGGATTGCAACCAGCAAAGGCATTGGGACAGAGTTGCCTGAGGTTTGGGGAGCTCACATCCTTCTACAGTGTACTTGAGATGCTAGACATGGAGATTTATGATATAACATTTGCTGTATTGGATTTGGTCTTGCTTTGGACAGTGACTTATTTTCCTATTCCTGTCTTTTAAAATAGGAATGCTTACCCTCTGCCTACAAATGACAGTGGAATACATTTTTGACACAGCATACATAAATGCAGTATAAATTCTCATTATTCTGGTTGTACATATATAAAATCGCACTGGTCATAATCATGTATGTACATAGGGTAATGATGTCCTATTCATTCTACTATCCATCCGACCACCATACATCCTCCTAACCCTCTGCCTAACCAACTTCTATTTTTTTATTGTGATTTAGTATCCACATATGAGAGAAAATATTTGGGGATTGGCTTATTTCACTTAGCATGATATTCTCCAGCTCCTTCCATTTACCTACAAATGCTATATTTCCACTCTTCTTTAGGGCTTAGTAATATTCCATTGTGTATATATACCACATTTTCTTTATCCATTCATCTAGGTTGGTTCCATAGTTTGGCTACTATGAATTGAGCTGCTATAAACATTGACATGGATGGACCACTGAGTATGATGATTTTAAGTCCTTTGGGTATAGACTTAGGAGTGGGATAGCAGGGTTGTTCCATTCCAAGTTTTCTAAGGAATCTCCATATTTCCTTTCTATAATGGTTACACCAATTTGCAGTCCCACCAGCAATGTATAAGTGTACCATGTTCCCCACATCCTCACCAACATTTATTGTTGCTTGCATTCTTGATAATTGACATTCTGACTGGAATGAGACAATATCAGACCATAAACTATACTACAGAGCCATAGTAACAGAAATGACATGGTATTGGCACCAACACAGACACGTAGACCAATGGTACAGAATAGAAAACAGAGACAAACTCACATAAATAGAGTTATATAATACTAGAAAAAGGCTCCAAAAACAGTCACTGTAGAACAGATAGCCTATTCAACAAATAGTTCTGAGAAAATTGGAAATCCACAGGTAACAAAATAAAATTAAACCCCTATCCCTCACCCTGCACAAAACTCAAATCAAAGTGGATCAAAGACTTAGGCACCAGAACAGAGACCCTGCACATAGTAGAAGAATAAGTAGGCCCAAATCTTCCCCATGTCAACTTAGGAATTGACTGCTTTAATAAGACTCCTAAAGCACAAGAAGTAAAGTTAAGAATCAATAAATGGCAAATCAAATGAAAAAGCTTCTTCTCAGCACAGGAAACATTAACATGAAGAGAAAGTTCACAAAATGGGAGAAAATCTTTAGAGTCATCTCAGATAGGGCATCAAACTCCAGGATATATAAAGAATTAAAAAAAAAAAACACCGAACAAACAAAAACAAAACAAAACAAACAACAACAACAACAACAACAACAACAACAACAAAACCCTACATAACCCAATCAATAAATGAGCTAAGGAACTGAATGCAAACACATTTGCCTTTAAACCTGAATTTTTATAGCAATGCTGCATAGGTATGTGCATGTATCTTTACATTTTTTTCAAAGTAGTCTTTATTTTCTTTTTCCATGTTTGAAATGCATTTATAGTAAATTCCACTCTAATTCTGTATATTGAACAAAAGAGCTTTTCTTACAACTAAACTAGTAATAATTCCTGCACTCTACAAAGAACAGGGCAAATCAACATTAGCAAAGACTTGGATTTTCAAAATAATGGCATTACCTTCAAATAAATTGCTCTGCACCATACAGTTTATTTTCTTTTATAGCTTTAGAATTTATCAGATATCCAATATAGAATACTGATATGAATTAATTCAGATGTTAATACAAATAAAATATCCTTTGCTCTCTGGTCATCACTCTGACTTTTCTGTCCTATTCTCCTCTGTATGTGCCATTTCTATGATGCAACTCTCATTGAAACATGTTCAGTTATTAACCTTATCCACAGACCTCTAATATACATTCCTTCTTTTCTTTATCTAATTATATCCTTCCAAGTTAGAAAAGTATACCTATACCCAGTGCTATTTATTCTATGGTCTCAACTTTCCTAGACTTGCACATGGATTTAGTACAGGATTAAATGTGTTTAGTTTTTTTCTAATGAGTTTTGATTGGTGCATTGCACTAAATGTCCACATCCCTCACTCCAGTATAGATGGAGGAACACTTTCTAACTTGAATACACCAAATTAAACATGGGGATGAGGAACCCACAACATTTTGTATGATCACATTGAAAAGAATATTCTAATTATTCCAGAAAATAGAGAAATATTGTTTCCCTGTTTAAAATGGATATTTGACAACAAGAGTAATGAGAAAAACAGAAAACATTAAGTACTTTTGATAACCAGCAATTGTGTTCAAGTTCAATTGTAATCTGCATATTTCCAAAGTTTCAAGTTATTTCATCAAAGAAAAGTAAATATAATGTTTAAGATATTCATTAAAAAATCTATCGAACTTGCAGAAACTCATTTGAAGTTTGAATTTGTATTTATGTCTTTGGTTTTGTTTATATTCTCAGAATAAATTAGAAGATGTTAGGTGAAATGAAAAAATCATTTCCCAATTTTGAGGTACAGATATTCACCTTTGTGGCTTCAAGATGGTATGAGTTTATTGATATTTAAATCCATGTAAAAACATTAATGTTTTTTCACTTGTAGATGGATAAATTAATTTACACCAGCATATGATTACTACTGACTTTAGCAATTATCAGATGCAACAATTTTTTATTAAATATATACAAATATTACTAACTAAACAATGGTAGTAATAGCAGATTATAATGAAGCACCTAATGAGAAAAAATATTTAAATAATGTTCACTGTTTAAAATCATGTTCTTTATTAGGCTTATCACTGTTGACCACAGCATTGGTTTTGGTACCTCATTTATTTAGTAATTAAAGACTACTTACTTTTGTACCTCCTCTAGTTTGCAGAAAAAAAAAAAACCAAAAAACTTTGCTGTTCATGTGAGAATTTGTCAAGTTTCATCTAATATTAAGTCTCCAGCATTTTTCTTGATTTCATGAAATTAATCATTAATGTTGCAATGATTTAAGAAAAAAAAATAGGTCTCTCTTGCACACAAACTTTATTAAAGTGGTAGTGAACATAAATGAAATAGTGGAAATATTGACATTTTTTAAAGCTGGCCCACAATGGACACATTTACTTGTTTTAAAAAATATTAAAGTCATTCAAAACAACAAATATTGCCTGCAAAATATTTATTGCATCTGTACTAAATATACAATTTTTCACTACAGTACTGAGATTTTAAGGACACAGTAAACTTTAGATTTTATCCACAAAAATTGAGTATAAGGCATCATATACTTTATTAAGGCATTACAAATTACAGACTGATGACAGAAACCTTATTATATTTTACAGTAAATTAAGCTGTTTTGAAACCAATAGAAATAAACTTATAAAAGATTTATTGAGTGTGCAATAGACAATTCAATTCAATCCAACATGCTTTAATGGGTCCTGCTTGTTTACTTTATTCATCTTTCTTTATGGAAGCAATCATTTCACAAGGAAAATCACAATGTTTAAGGCATTATTCATTTTATTTTTGTACTGAATGAAAATTTTCTGTGGTTTGCATGCACATATATGTAAAAAGGTGATCATAAAGTGACTACAGTTGCTTACTTATTATTCACACATCATCATTGCACAACAAGGAACTTCTTCTCATTCAAAAAATTTAGAATACATCTGCCAACAAAGGAATCAGCTTGTTATCTGTCTTTTGCCTCAAGACCAAGATTGCATTAGGATTACTAATTCTATTGATTTGTTTCAACACTTTCAATTGCCGATGTAAATAACCAGTTTTTGCAAAGACTTTTCGTTTAATTCTAATCAGGAACAAAGTGTCAAAAATTATACTCATGTACATTACAAAGTTGGTTTCCTCAATGATTAGGAAAATAAATCTTAAAATTATTATTTTTGAAGCTTCTCTCATTTAGACCAATTTTACAATATTATTCATTGAGAAGTCATTTTAAAAATCTCTGAATATTTTGTAGCATTTCATTTAAAGTGGGATTTGAGTGATCAGGCTTACTTTGGAAACAGTCATTAGAATTTGTCATGCAAATAATTATAAGGTGAAGAAAAATACATTTAAATTTTACAGAGGGTTTTCATTTTAAGGTAGGAACTTTTTTTTTGTTCACTTTATGAACTCGGTTCACATAAGGAATCTCTAGAATATCAGGATGTTGAGTGATGGCAATATAATATTCACTATATTGCCTAAGTCCTTTTGTAATTTTTGGTCAAGTTACTTAAAAGTAATGATTCAATATAAACTAAATAACTTATATATTTTATATAAGTTATATATTTTATATAATTATAAATTTTAGGTGTGTAAAATCTTCATTTTATTATATTTTTCAAGCATTTGAGAGAACTTTACTTTCTATGTAGAATTATTACTTATTAGAAGAAAGGCTTAATTCTCAAGAGATGTTTGTAAGAATATTGGTTTATACAAGTTTATGTTTCTAAACTATAATGAATTTATAACTGAATACACACATGTGCATACATACAATCTTCAGGATACTTTTTTACAAAGTACAAATATTATACTTCAAACTACTTCAACCACATCAACCAAAAATATTTTTAAAAACTGAAACCAGGTCTGACCTCTGGGATTATCACTTCTTCAGGCTAATTCCAGATCTGTCATCACCACCTGTTTAACTTTATTCTCCAATCAGTTGGGGGTTACTAAGTTATCAACCTGCTTAATATTCTTATCCTTCCAATTGTTGAGAATCTTCTGGTGATATAATCAAAACTCCATATATATTTGGATTATTTTTGACCTGTGATTTTATAGTTAAATTAAGATATTAGGCTAATTTATTCTTCTCAAAGCTTCTTGATTGCTTTATATAGGAACTTGTGCTTATTGAAATTTATCATGAATAAACAGGATGATTTAATTTACCTTTTTCACATTTGAAAGTTGTTAGTTGCACCATTTAGTTTTTAGTTCTCTGTTATGATTATGTCCCTTTAATCTAGGATAATATGTATGTATAAAACTAGCTGATTTTGAATATGTTATTAAATTTTCAGAGCTTTATAATGGGTAGCTTAAAATGTTGAAGATATTTAGGAGTCCTTAGTAATATATATATATATATATATATTATATATATATTATATATACATATTATATATATTACAGATATTACCTCTTCACAGTTGTTTTTTAGATATTCCTCATGATCTCATTTGTGTTAAACTTTTTGTTCACTCTATATATGTGAATTTTTTCCAGTGAAATTAAACACAGAAAAAAATAATAATTGTTTCATTTTCAACTTTTGTGACGATTCAACATTTTGATTTGAATAAAATTCACACTTCTAAAAATATTAGAAGTCAAGATTTTGATTATAGCAGTTTTACAAACTTATTTCTGCCATGGATTGACAACTCTAGAACTTTTGAGACTATACAATATGAAAATATTAAAAGTTATTTTCTGCTAATTGATTCTAGATGTCACAGATTAGATATAGTGATTCTGAAATTAGAGTGTATTTTATTTCATAATTTTTCTGAGAAATTCTATTAGAGAAATAACCAAAAATATCAACCAAAAACAGAAAGAAAATTGAGTTATAGCCATTGAAAAACAAGGAAAAAAAACTTAGGTTACTTTTATTTTTTTTATTGAGAAATTATACATAATATGCTGTTCTGGCTGGTAAGTAATTTTATCCTTAAAACCCTATAAAGTATGTAATAGTATCCTAATTATTAAGATGAAAACTCTAAGGCAGAAAAAAATTATGTTACCAGTAATGAACATAATTTAAGTCATACTTATTAAAGAGCAAAATGTAGTATTTGAACAATCTACAGAAACTTTTGTCTTAATATAACTAGTATTTTAAATTCATTTATAAGGAAAACAAACATATCATTTATCTGGTTAGTGACTCTGTAACTAAACTTACAATCTCATATCATGCTATATTATATTCATGTATATTACATTTTCTTGTGAAATATTATATGGCAGTTGTATTACTATGTAGTCATCTTTTGGACTTCTTCTAAGAAAACTAAGCACATCAGTTAAATCATTAGAAAATGTTACACATTTAGGAGTAGAGGATGTGACAACATTTATTTTTCTTGGTAGGAATGTTGACTAAAAGTCAATGAGTCCATTAATCAAATTCTGGTTATCCTAAAATAGTACCTGTTGTAAATACTATTTGTTTGAATTGTGTATTATAATCACTTTTTATCACTTTGTAATTTGATGAACAACTTTAATATATGTGTTTCCCTTTTCTATAATAACATAAGAAATGGGCATAAGCATGTTATTGATCCATTTAAATGTGATAAATATGATTATAGAGTTGCCACATCATTTTTTGTTGATCAAATAACAAAGTGCTATGATGTTCACATACTCAGAGAGAAATTATCTGAGCTCCAATAAAAATAGATTAAAAAGATTAAACTTCTTATTTTCTAAGGAAGGAACTATTCAAATGTGGAAAAAGAAAAATGGATGCAGATGGTCTAAGAAGTTGGTGTGAACAGAGAATTTATGGTTGACTTGGAGACTTAGTTTCTTCCAGCATTGACTAAAACTATATTCCTGGTTTTCATGGTTGTTGTGGAAAAACATTTATATATATATATATATATATATATATATATATATATATATATATATATATTTATATTTAATTAAAGCAAGTGGTTACAAAGTTATGTGAACTGAGGGATCATCATTTGAGCTTAGATATGACCCTGAGGAGAATTTTTAAGAGAGAACAGCTCTTGTTTGTCAGCAAATCAGAGATTAATCTATAATTTCCAAATTTCACAGTTTGTTTATGATTTACCTTGTTCCAGAAATAGTTGAAGTGTTTAAAGCTGATAGTCCTGCTTCAAAACAAACCCTGGATATTCCTGTGAAGATCTCTCCAACTCTCTGGAAATGGTGACTCACTCCAGAAGCTGAGGAGGAGAATAGCAAGTTCAAAACCAGCCTCAGCAACTTAGTGAGGCCCTTAACAACTTAGAGAGACACTGTCTAAAAATAAAATATAAAATGGGCTGGGATGTGGCTCAGTAGTTAAGCACCTTTGGGCTTAATCTCTGGTACCAAAAAAAATATGATTTGTTAACTCTATAATCATATTTATCACATTTAAATGGATCAATAACATGCTTATGCCCATTTCTTTTTTTTAAATTGATTATTTAAAGCATTACATAGCTCATGATATATCATCTTTCATACATTTGACTCAAATTGTGTTTTGAACTCCCATTTTCACCCCAAATACAGATTGCAGAATCACATCTGTTACATATTTACATTTTTACATAATGCCATATTAGTGACTGTTGTATTCTGCTACCTTTCCTATCCCCTACTATTTCTTATGTTATTATAGAAATGGAAACACATATATTCAAAATTGTTGATCTAATAACAAAGGGATAAGAAACATGAGGACTCCCAAAATATCTCAACTCATGTTTGTTATTAAATATAATATTGAAAGAATGTGTTTTGTTTTAAACTTCTTGATTTCTTTTACTTTTACAATGAATTTTTTTTTTTGTGTGTGTGTGTGTGTATAAAACCTTCTTGACCTTTCTTTTGAGCAGTAGTTGCTCATTTGTAACTGCTTCCTAGATAACTATATTCATCAACATGCCATTTTTTTTCCTCTCTGAATGTATCATTTCCCTCTCAAATCTGCAAATTCTATGTATGTTTATGGTCCAAGGTATATTATGTATTGATGATTCTCTATTACTTGTCATATCAGTTTTACCATATATTATCATAAATGCTAGTACCGAACTTTCACCATGTAGAAGTGTAAGAACCACTGACAGAGCTCTCTGCTATGAAGATACAATCTGGAACTAATGCTCCCTGAAGCCACAGTAAATCAAATGAGCTCATAAGATTTCTAAGTTCCTAATAGCATGCCACACTTTAAATCCCAATTGCTATTTGTTGTCTTAAAATAATTGATAGATGGGCAATTTAACTTCTGTCTTTCTTATGTTTTTTTTTTTTTATTTTTTTTTCTTTTGTATTAACAATTCTTTCTCACCTAACATGACATTTATTAATAAAAAGTATTAAGCACTGGGATATACCATTCCACATACATCAAACTGGTAAAATTGTTAAGGTAACAATAGCACAGGTGGTTAAGTTGAATGAGCAATTGCTAAGAGCCACAGCCAAGTAATATGATGCATGGCACTTTTGGTTGTAAGGTGATGCCAGCTACACTAGAGAAGATTATGCTCAGTGAAGCTAGCCAATCCCTAAAAAACAAATACCAAATGTCTTCTTTGATATAATGAGAGCAACTAAGAACAGAACAGGGAGGAAGAGCAGGAAGAAAAGATTAACATTAAACAGAGACATGAGGTGGGAGGGAAAGGGAGAAAAAAAAGGGAAATTGCATGGAAATGGAGGGAGACCCTCATTGTTATTCAAAATTACATATAAGAGGTTGTGAGGGGAATGGGACAACAAACAAGGAGGGAAATGAATTACAGTAGATGGGGTAGAGAGAGAAGATGGGAGGGAAGAGGGGAGGGGATAGTAGAGGATAGGAAAGGTAGCAGAATACAACAGTCACTAATATGGCAGTATGTAAAAATGTGGATGTGTAACTAATGTGATTCTGCAATCTGTATTTGGGGTAAAAATGGGAGTTCATAACCCACTTGATTCTAATGTTTGAAATATGATATGTCAAGAGCTTTGTAATGTTGTGAACAACCAATAAAAAAAAAGGTGATGCCAGCTAGCCATTGAGATGATATGATTATGTTAAGATTTGCATTCATATGGATATTGGACTCCTGCTGTTCACCTCGGCCTGCTATGGGACTCTTGGAGAGTTCCCATTGGTTGGGGAAGTACAGTAGGAGGGAATTCCGGGGCAGGAAGTTGTTCTGGGGTTCCGGTAGAACACCACTGTGTGGGTGGACCGGCATTTTCAAAAATAAAGTTTTGTTCCTGCTTGAGTGGCTCGTGATTCTGTGCCCAGCCAGACTGTGGCAAGCAATGTCAATAATAATTTTGGAAAATAATTCAATGAAATCAGTATTTTTATAGAATAATAATTCTATCCTATGAAACACTCTCACAATTATATAAGGTCATTTTATTAAAATTATTAAACTGTTATTCTCTGTTTTTCAGAGAAACCAAGCCAATAGATAATAGAGAGAGAAAGAAAGATTTTAAGAAGTTGAGTTATGTGATTATGGGATCTGGCAAGTCTAAAATTCCTGGGACAGGTCAGCAGGCTGTCCCTTCAACAATGGTTGGTGTTGTGGTTTGACTCTAAAATGTCAGTGAAGGCTATAATGCTGGAATTAAGTTACTTTTTTCTAAGTCTCATTTTTGAAGCTGAATTGTTTCTTTGAGGAATGTCAAGGTCTTAGGATCTTCAACTGATTGCATGAAGCCCACTGTAGAGAGTGATTTGCTTTATTTAAAATTTAACTGTAAACTTTGGTCACATTCAAAAGCACTTTCATAACCTCATCTAGACAAGTGTTTGACAAACAATTAGGCCTTGTAGTCTAGGTAAATTGACATACAAAAATTTTCACAGTCATATTTTTAAAAAGATAAACATCTCATCAAAAATTAACACATTAAATTACTACAGTTTTAGATTTTAATGGCTTGCCAAGATATCATCTATAAAAAGCTGAACAAAACACCCTTATTAGGAAAAGCTAAATTATGTTATTATTTCATATACTGAATAAAATACATAGTTTAAAATTTAAAAAAAATAAAGTAGTATTCAGTATGACCTGAATTGTAAATAGTATGTATTCTAGGCCTATGGAAAATTTAACTGTAGATACTTCAACATATATTTATTTTGCTCTGAGGTTAAATATCTATTGTTGCCATTTTCTTATATGGTGAATAATTTCCTAACTGCAATCCATCTCTCATCATCAATTGACTTCCTATTACATGGCCTGAAAACACAAAAGATAGTACTACAGAAGTAAATGATATTCTTGATGAAAACTGACAAATGCTGATTGCAGTGTGATAATATTAATGTTCTAGTCAAATTCACAAAGGCTAATTCTTTGAACCAACCAAACAATGCACATTACATGTCGATTATTTTTTTCTTCTAAATTTATCTTCCATGTCTCATCCTTGGTAAATAAGACTATTTCAACTACAAGGTCAAAATAGCCTCAGTCCTAATATTAATCTAAAATGTGTTGATACTTAATTAACAAAAGAAATCCAGGGGGAATATAGCAGAGCTACTATTAAAAGAAGAAAGAAAGATGAACATATGGGCAGACTTAGATTCATTTTAATAAAAATAATTGATAAGAATCCATTCTCTTGGGTTATAAACAGTTTCTTGTTTAACAGTTTCTTCAACACAACTTTACTTGTTACAATCCCACTTTTACTATGTAAAAAACAAAACTAATAATATTGTGGCATACTCAAAGATAAACCTTCCATTTTGTTTTCATACACCAATAGCTAACACAAGGACCGAGAGTAAGGGGGAAAAAAGTAATTTAGACATTCTAAATAATTTACATCCTTCACTAACACTCATCCCATGTGAGAGTAAGCCCTGGTATAAAAGAATTTGATTGCATATCGGTGGAAATAGTTTTTACAATTGTCATGACTCAGTGTTTTCTAGTAAACGCAGAAATAGCTCTGAGGTTAATCTTCCATATCAAAATAAAATGAGCAGCCACCTGCTCTAATGGCATCTCACTGCTATGAAAGGGCTGATGGGCCAGAAGAGCAGCTGGAGAAGGAAATGCTTCTTGATGCCAGTGGTTTGTTTACCTAACACTACTTCAACTCATTTTACTTTATTTTTCAAATGGCATTTATTGTTTTCTTCTAGTTATAAAAAACAATCCTTTTCTACTGAGAATATAATGAAAATGTGTTACCTCCATTTCTATCATTTAAAAATTTAGTTAGAAATTAATTTTATATTATCATAGTGAACATATATTTTAGATTTCAAATTCTGGAATAATATCATGTATATAATTTTCTACATGCCTAATCTCATTAAATAAAATATCAGGTCTCTTTTATAATCATAACATCTTTTAGACACACACATTAATGATGCTGTAACATTTCCACTTTTGCTATTATGAATATTTATCTAAAGAATCTACTACTTCACTAAAATAGGTTGTTTGAATTTTTTTGATAACAAATAGCATTTTAATGAATTCATATACATGTATATTTCTGAAAATGATATGGAAATTTAACCTATAAGCCAACTGAGTTTTGCATGAAGTTTTTTTTTTTTTTTTAAATTCAATGTCTTGCTATGTACATTTCCAATTTGCCTTCTAGAAATTTTGAATTAATTTATATTTCCAGGAACTCAAACAATGAAGTCACCTATTCATATATATCATTAATACTATTTAATTAGCTACTAATCTCAACCTTTAACAAGTTAAGAAGTGCAAAATAATATCACTTTATTATTATTAGTCTGTATTCTATTTCTTGGGTGGTAATAATTAATATTTCATAGGGTGCCTATTATTTTATGTTGCCAACTTTTATAGTGGTATCATATCATTAACACTGAGCTAAAACTTTGTGGATAGAGAATATTAACCTTTTTCTATCATCTATATTCTAAATATATTTAGAGATTGTAATATTTTAAATATTGCATCTGTTATTTTCCACATCAGCCTATCTTAATTTTTTATAGTTTATATCACTATTTCCTCACAACATTTTCTTTTATTTTTTTATGGATAGCCCTATTAAATATATATATAAGCATAGTTTCTTATGTGTTTCAATATTTCAATGCATACATATTTTAGGATTTCAAAAATATAAATATCACATATTTTCAATTTTCTATTTATTTAATAAAAGATTGTGATTGTTTTATCATATTAAATATTTTGGAAACTATTTTTCATATACTCAATTTATTTCTACTCACCTTTTCTCCCTCTACTTCCTACCTCTCCCTTTTCTTCTTTCTCTCTTTTTCTTAACTAATTTCTCTTTTACTTTGTTTTGATTTTCAGTTCAAAAATTAGATTTTTTTTGGGGGGGGATATCTCTTATTTGTTGTGTCTATCTAAAACACTTGTGTTCTCAAACATTCAATATATGTTTTACATTCTAAGTGTATGTTCTCAAAATATGCTCTTAGGCACTATATTTATGTTAATGATGTTTTCATCAATATATTTAAAAGAGTGATTTCATTTGATTTACTCAATTTTTTTTCTCAAGTGACTTATGATTCTTTAGTTTGGTCCATACACTTTCAATATTATTTGTCTGATGTTTTTCATCCTTCACTCAAAGGATTATTCTCAAGTTTTTACACTCATGTTGACATCAGTAATCCTCTACTATAGCATGTCTTATCCAATGGTTATTGAATTTTTCCATTACTGTTTAATTTCCTTGTTATATTTCTGAAAAACCTACCTCTGATTTTCATTCCTTCCTATTCCTTTCATTTCTCGATATTGCCTTATTTTTTCTTTCAATTTCTGTTTTATAGATGCTATATATTTTTGGGTATTACTATTCCAAATCTTTTTTCACCTATACATGATATAGTATATTCTTGTTTGACTTTTTTTCTGAGTCAAGATTCAGATTTTCTTTTTGTTCGCTTTTTTTTTTGGAGGTGGTATACTAGGAATTGAACTCAAGGGCACTGACCCACATCCTCAGTCCTGTTTTGTATTTTATTTAGAGACAGGGTTTCACTGTGTTGTTTAGCAACTTATGTGTGCTGAGGCTGCCTTTGAACTTGCGATCCTCCTGCCTCAGTCTCCCAAACAACAGAGATTACAGGACTGTGCCACCATGCCTGGCATTTTTCCTCACTTTTTTTAAACATACAAAACATGGTTATTTTAAAGTCATTCTCAAATGAAAAGGAAGTTATCCAGATTCAATATTTATCAATTCCAGAATAAGTTTACAGGCAATGTATTTTCTAAAAAAAAATGTAGTTTATGAAAGATGCAATGTCTGGAAGTAGATGCCATTGGTGCTCTTATCAGGAATTAATCATTTACCACCAGTTCTTTGATATAATTGAAACTATTCAAAAATTAGAATTCTTGGCATAAATTTTTATCATGAATAATGTTATATTCACATATGGGACTGAATTCCTTACCAGAATCTATCAGTTTTAGTTTGGGGATTTTGGTTGGATTTTGTTTTTTAGCATTCTTCTGGAAATATTAGATAGTTCCTTCCATATGCTTTAAAAAATTAAACCAATTTTTTTCTTTAGATCAAATTATTATAAGAAACAAAATGTCAAACAGAAATAAAAGCACATAATGTTTTACATATGTGTGTATACAGTGGGACTTGGAGGCAATTATTCAACCATGGTTTCTTTAAGTTCTTTTTTATCTTAACAGCAACTGAAGGATTTCTGAAGAACACTGCTGTGTGAAAACAACATGAAAATGTGAAACCTAATTTTAGATGAATGAGTTCAAAAATTATTCAATGTTTATAAGAATCTCAATAAGCTAGTACTCCATGATAATCTTTTAAGCCATAAAATAAATCTTACACACATTCTATCAACAGGATATAGGAGCCCACAGATGAGAGGAATGAAAAAAAGTCACAGAAATCTTAGTACTACATTCATGGATGCAGAGTTTGCAGGAAACAAAATAGAAATAGGCAAAATATGTCCACTGCAAATCTGAAAAGAAATACAATGTAGAAGAAGAACAATCTCAGTTTTGGTGGGCTATTTGCTTACCCGTAACAATTCAAACATTTATCAACTCTCAGATATTCAACAAACTGTTAAATTTGTCAGTAGTCTGAATAATCAAGATATGAATATTTTGAGAATATATAATTGATGTACAAAATGTGACTTATCAACTATATAATATAGGTGATTAAATGACTAAAGTCATCACTAGTATTTATTGGTATTGAGACATGTCCTGGGACAAAGTTCTCTCTGAGTATAAGTTTTCAGGTATTTTATTAAATCTTCATGGGTATGACTCCTCCAGTTACTTTGTCAATTATGTTTCATGACTTTAATCATTAAAATTCCTCTTTCATGACAGAACAAGCATTGTACCTAATTAACAAGTTTAGTTCTAAATTAGTGGACATAGTGTTTTTTAGAATAATGGCCAACGATAATCTAGTAATTTAATTTAAATGTAATGCAATAAAAAGAGGATTTCATGAAGAATGGAAAAACGATTTGAGAACTAAATTTCATGTCCATGCAAGGTATTAAGGTTTATATTATATAACTGTCAGTTTTTAAATACTTGTTTAAAGACTTATGGTAAAGAAGTTATACCAATGTACTTTCTAGTAAAATATAATTATTTTTATGTAATACATTAATATCAATAATAAATTATATTTGTAATATTATATAATATACAATATTATTTTCTACAAAATTTAATTGTCATTTTTAAGCTTCTATGATATTGAAATAATATTATTAGAATGACTTTTGCAAATTGTATCTCTTATTAAATTAATCAAGATATTTAAAAGTCCCTACTTCAATATCAACAGTTCATTGAAACAAAATTAGTTCAGAAGACTATGCTACCTTCAAAGATTTTATATTTTTTCTGCTTTGAATGAATTCCCATAATTTCAATGCATGCAGACATTTGGCATAGAAAAGATAAAATTTGATGCAGAATGTATAGGACAACTTGTTTAAAACTGAACTGTTTAACTACAATTTTAACTATTTAATAAATGGTGTTTTATAAGTTTAGAGTGACAAAAAATATTTTGAAAATCCTGACATAAATTCTCAATTATACTCTTTTAAGAGATGACCACAGAATTACTTTCAACAATAACATTTGAATCAGTCTGTGTTCTGTTTTGTTTTGTTGTTTAAAACAATAGTAACCCTTAAGAAGTGCAGTAAGTAGTTGAAGGTATACTACCTCTCTGTATCCTGACATACACTGTAAGTTGTGTATATTAGTTAGATCCTAGACAAATTATCAAAATTTACATTATAGGGTGCATAACTTGCCACCTAGAAGAAAGTCAGTATCTAAAAGTTAAATCATCTGTAACAAATTATGTGATATACAACTCCTATGGTGGAAACAGGAGTAAAGTGTTGCCAAAACAGAAAATAGAAACTCATTCTGTCTCCAGGTATACCAGAACTTCAAACATTTGGCTTTTTTACAGAAAAATAGCATTCTTTCCGAGCTAGAGGTACTAATAAATTGGAAAGGTAATTCAGGGAATGTGGAAATGCCTGAATAATGGAAAGACTGGTACATTGCCTGGAAATTGAGTTATCATTTTCAGTGTCTTGAAAACCATCTCTACTGTGGGTTAAAGGCAAGAGGGTAGTTGGTCACTACTCCTGAAAGGAAAATAGAGGCATATTTTTAAGTGTTTATAATGTCACAGTAAGAGCTGCAATTATCCTTTCCTCAACTTTCCAGAGTCTGGGGGAATCTCAATCCTGGTGACCCTACAATTTTGTTTGAAAAACAAAATTCCAGTTGGTGAATACAGATTAAATTCAAAGGAAAAATAAAGGAAGCAGTCAATGAGGACATTTACAAAGTTACTTATTTTTGCATATCAAAGAGCAACTACCTTGGAATAAAAGCTCTGGGAATGCCATAGGAATAGAATGGGGATTGTGGACAAACGAAAACCTGCTTGTCTGGAAATGCATTTTCTTCTCCTAGATATACGTTTTTATAAGGCCAGTGATGTTTAAATTGTAAAATATAATACATTATAGTTTTTTGTTTTTTTGTACCAGGGACTGAACCCAGTGTGGTTAACCATTGAGCCACATCCCCATCCCTTTGTATGCTTTATTTTGAGTCAGGGTCTCACTATAGGTTGTGTAGAACTTCAGACATTATATGTATATGCATGCAAGCACGTTCAATCCCCACTTATCATGGTTCATCTTACTTGTTATGATGGTGTGATAGCAGTCTCACTGAAAGAGACTTTGAATTTAAAATTTTTAATTTTTTTTCACAGGGTATTGATATGCAGTATAATGTTCTCCTACATGCTGGATAGCACAGTGAGCCACAACCCTACAGCCCTATCAGTCATGCAATCATGAAGTAAAACAGTACTCTACAGTTTACTGTGTTGCTAAGCTATGATGTTCTGTAATTTACATAAGTTAAATATATTTTTTAAAATATTTTTATTTGTTTTAACTAGTTATAAATGACAGTAGAATGCATTTTGACACATAATACATAAATGGAGTATAACTTCTCATTTGTCTGGTTGTACATGATGTAGAGTTACATAGGTCATATTATCATATATGTACGTAGGGTAAAATGTGTAATTCATTCTACAATCATTATTACCCCACTCCCCTTTGTCTAGTCCAAAATACCTCTATTCTTCCCCAAACCCATATTGTGATTTATTTATTTATTTATTTATTTATTTATTTTTTTGGTGCTGTGGATCAAACCCAGGGCCTTGTGCATGTTAGGTAAGCACTGTATCAACTGAGCTATATCCCAGATCCCCCCTTATTGTGAATTAGCATCCACATATCAGAGAAAGCATTCAGCCAGTCATCCTACTCCAAGGTTTATACCCAAAGGACTTAAAACCTGCATACTACAGTTACACAGCCACATCAATGTTTATTGCACCTCAATTTACAATAGTTAAATTCATTTTTTATTTTCAGTCTTTTCAACTTATGATGGGCTTATCAAAACATGATCCCATCTAAAGTAAAGGAGTATCTGTATACATATATCCATATCTAAACACACACATATGTGTGTTTGTATATAATTATGTGTTTATATAGTATGCATCCAAGTATGTATTTAATTAAATAATCCTTATGTAGTCCATTCAAGCAGGATTTTTTAACACTATAGCCATGGAAAGCTTCTCATAAATCATGCTATTACTCATGATGCATTCAAAATTTTTGTACTTCATATTTCCATGGCCATATATAACTAGGGCATATATTATTGCAGATTGCTATTGTACTAGGGAGATGATAGAGTACTAAAATGATAATAGAAATTAAAAATTAGGTAAAAAAGTGCTTTTAACTATATTTTATACATTAACTATTCTCATAGGTCCGCAGAATGTAAGATACGTATGACAATCAGATTGCAACTCTCCACACAATAAATTTGTGTACACATGCATACAAATACAATTGTATTCCACATCAATGCCTTAAATCTAATATTTAAGAACAAGAGTTAAAGTATTATAAATTATTTGATGACTGAAATCATTATCTAAAATATTCTTAGTATAAAGAAAAATTATGTTTAAAAATGTGGTTTAATATTTTTATTTTATGAAAAGGCTCTTACTATAGTGAGTGATATTGCCAACTATATTGCTCACCTGAAAATTTATTATGGGAATAATTTTAGAATGAGAGTTAAAATTACATTTGGAGATTGTGTTTTTTCTTTATTGCTATTTTTTCTTTATGCTTATGAGAATGTGGCTTCATAGACTGTCATATATAAAGTTTCATATTTATGTTCTTTTTCATTGACATGGACTTTGTCAACCTATTACATGCAAGAAATATTACATCCTGAAAATCACTTGTTATCATAAAATAGTACATAATAGTTTCTCAACAAATATTCAAAATAATTTTATTTCTCCAAACCTATCTGTATCATCAGGATTTTTCTGATTATATCATCATACTCATTTTGAAATAAGTACAGTGAAATTTTTGTTATTGCCCTTGTCTTCTGACTATATGAAGAGTTGGGTTAAGCAGAAAGTGATAAAAAGTAGATGTGTCAGAATAAATGTATCTTTTAAAGTAATCTATAGCAAAGAAATTCTGGAAGCAAAAGAAACTACAATAATTATGTAATTCCTTCTCAAAATGCTGAATTCTTCTTCTACTTCTACTTCTTTTTTTATTGTTAATGGTTTAAGTACTTCACAGTAAAAATGAAGTAAAGGTGAATAAACAAGGAAAAATATCTTCTAGCAATATAGAATATTGTTATACTCCATAAGATCTTGGTGAGTGGAAATTGCCTATTTATAAATTTTCACATTAAAAGAAATAACACTGGATTGAGGCTAAAAATGATAACATCAAAACTATCCCCAAAATAAGATATTGTAAGGATTTTATAGCTAAAGGTGCAACATAAATCTTGAAGGATCCATTCAGATCCAAAGCAGTTATGGAAAAATAGCATTATTAGTATATGTCTTAAAATAAAACGGGACTGAAGCAAAGCATTTTGAAATGACTTTGGGAAGAAGTAGTATTGTGAATTGAAATAAGCATTCTAACATAGTAGGACTCTGATATTTTTGCTATATTCTTTTCAACACAAAAAAAGTCATCATTCTAATGATTTTGTTTTGTATTGTTTACTATATTACACAAGAGAAAAATAACTATTACTAGTGAAAGTCAAAGGTCACAGGGAAAAAAAAGTAAGTAAACTCAAAAGTACCTATACCATTTGTTACATGAGTCTACTACAGAAAAGTTGATGAATAACTATTTAAGAAATGATGAAATTAAGCTTGTTAGATTCTTATAAAAAGATGCATGTTTAACTTATTCTAATTCGCACACTACTGCTCCTGTGGCCCACTTTAGTAAATGATATAAGGCCAATTAAGGAAAAAAAAACAACAACAAAGATAAACCACTTTCCATTACAGGATTGTACCTTATTTCTCTCAATCAATTATATCAGTTTCTTCTAAAAATATACTCCAAAGTCTTCAGCTCACTATCTATCTATCCATTACATCACTTTTAAAAGAGCACCACATTTTTTGTCCTAAACTACTTTAAATAGCTTCTGAACTTATCTTTAACTTGTAATCTTATCCTCTATACTCTCTACTTTGCAACATGATTAACAATTTTATTAAATAATAAATAAAATAGGTTAATGTAAAGATATGTATGGCTTCACAAAAGTCCTATGATAAAAAAGCCTTCAGGCTTCAGTTTACAGAGTATTAAATGTAGCCTCTTCTGATTCTGAATCCTCCTTTCTTCTTGTTGTCTTTATATCTTTCCATCCCCCAGCCAAACTGACCTTCTTTCACTGCTTAAATATACAGCATTTTTCCACTTTAGGACCTTTGTACAGGTTTACACAAATTTCTGTTTCTGGGTAGAATGCTATCGATGCCTGCCCCCAAAACTTAGTTCTTGTTATTTGGTCTTACTGAAGAAGTCACATCTTCTTGTTTGCTGTCATTTTGTTATGTTGTGTTTCATTTTGTACTGGAATTGAATCCAAGGCCTTTCACCTTGTCCTAAATCACTTTAAATAGTTTTTGAATCTGATCTTTAACTTGTACACTTGTCCTCTATACTCTCTAAGCAAATGTTGTTCTACCTAGCTACACCTCCAAACTTCATTTTTGAGACAGGTTTTCGCTAAATTGCTCAGCTTAAATTTGTGATGCTCCTGCCTGCCTCAACCTTCTGAGTAGCTGGGATTATAGACATGTTCCTCCATATCCAAGCTCAAGAAGTCACTCATGAAGTCTTCTCTGACCTAGCCCTTTAAGTCAGGTATAACACACTTTCTATCAGGTGAGAATTTGTTTTATATAGAAAATATAAATATTTAGATACTTCCATATCTTCTTACTTGTCTACACATTTTCCAACATTTCAGTGTATTTGATTTCTTCAAATAAGATGATATGTCTTCTTTTAAACATTGAAGAATGTCAGAAACCCAGAAAGGAGTTATAAAATGATTATTTCATGAAAAATCACATCAAAAACCACCATGATAGCTTTTACAGGATGGACAGCTAATTATTCAAAATGTTTCTAGTAGGTATATTTCCTTTTGAATGCTAGTGTGAAAGTGACATATTTACTTATTTTTTTTTATGTTTGATGACACATTTCAAGTTCCACACCCAACTGTTCCTCTTTATTCCACATGTGGGCAGGCTGATAAGAAAGTCTGTCACTACCACTCTTAGCTTTGCAAGCCACTACATGAGAACCCTCACTCTGTTCCCAAGTACCAAAAAGAACAGAAAAACTTGTCTTTTCATTCTCTCAAGTCACATAACGTTTTTCTGGACCCTTATGTATTTTCCTATGCTCTCAGAAAAGCTCACCATGGGACATATTTTTCATTCTCTCTTGGTGTTTATTTAAGGAATTAAAGAATTGATATTTAGCTATTGTGCATTTATTTTGTTAAAATTAATATATTGTAATGAAATTAAAAATTACTCATTATTAAATTGTGTAAATTAAAAATTTGTTAAGAAATTGCTATGTAACTATTTTTACAAATTCAGATATAGTTACAAAGGTCATGTGAAAATAATATTCAAGGATTTATTATGGGAATAAGAAAGGGTTGTGAAAATATCAATTGAACTTCTACACAATTGCTTTACTAAATTGTACCTAATGATTATAGAGTTCATTGTGATATGTTCAAATCAATAATACAATCATAAAATTGGAAAATAGTCACTCATTTTATGATTACTAGATTTCAGAGTATATGTATAAGGACTAGTGCAAAGATTAGATTTTTAAAAGTTTAGTTATTTATTTTAATTTTTTATTAATGACATAGAGTGCATTTCAGATTCTATATAGTACACCTATAGAGCACAATTTTTCATGACTCTTGTATACAAAGTAGAGTCACACCGTGTCTTCATACATGTACTTGGGTAATTATGTCCATCTCATTCTACTTCTTTTTCTACCCCTAACCCTTTCTCTTCCCCTCTCTTCCCTTTGCCCTTCTAAAGTTCTTCCATTCCTCCCATGCTCCCTCAGAACCCCATTATGTATCAGCATCCTCATATCTGAGAAAACAGTCAGAATTTGTGTTTTGGGGATTGGCTTACTACACTTAGCATAATATTCTCCAACCCCATCCATTTATTTGCAAATGCCCTGATTTTATTCTCTTTTGATGCTGAGTAACATTGCATTGAGAATGTATATATCACAGTTTCTTTATCCATTCATCTACTGAAGAGCATCTAGGTTGGTTCCACAATTTAGCTATTGTGCATTGTGTTGCTATAAACATTGATGTGGCTATGTTACTATAGTATGCTGTTTTTAAGCCCTTTGGGTATTAACCTAGGACTGGGATAGCTTAGTCAAATGGTGGTTCCATTCCAAGTTTTCTCCATACTGCTTTCTATATTGGCTGCACCAATATGCAATCCCACCAACAATGGATGAGTTGCCTTTTCCCTACATCCTCTCCAAAACTTATTATTGTTTGTATTCTTAATAGCTGCCATTCTGACTGGACTGAGATGAAATCTTAGAGTAGTTTTGATTTGTATTTCTTTAATTGCTAGAGATGTTGAACATTTTTTTTTCATATATTTGCTGATTTATTATCTAGCATCTTCTGAGAAGTGTCTGTTCAGTTCCTTGGCCCATTTATTGATTGGGTTATTTGTATTTTTGATGTTAAGATTGTTGAGTTTTTTATATATCCTAGAGATTAGTGCTCTATCTGATGTGCATGTAGTAAAACTTTGCTCCCATTCTGTGGACTCTCTATTCACCTCACTAATTGTTTCTTTTTGCTAAGAAAAAGCTTTTTAGTTTGAATCCATCCCATTTATTGATTCTTGATTTTATTTCTTGTGCTATAGGAATCTTACTGAGGAATTCAGGGCCTAATCTGACATGATAGAGATTAGGTCCTACTTTTTCTTCTATTAGGCACAGGGTCTATGGTTTAATTAATAGGTCCTTGATCCACTTTGGGTTGAGCTTTGTGCATGGGGAGAGATAGGGGCTTAATTTCATTTTGTTGCATAAGGATTTGCAGTTTTCACAGCAGTATTTGTTGAAGAGGTTATCCATTCTCCAATATGTGTTTTTGGTGTCTTTGTCTAATATGATATGGCTGTAGTTTTGTGGGTTTGTCTCTATGTCCTATATTCTGTACAATTGGAAAACAAGTTTATTTTGGTGCCAACACATGCTGTTTTTGTTACTATTGCTCTGTAGTATAGTTTAAGTTCTGGTCAAGTGATGCTACCTGCTTCACTCTTCTTGCTAGGAAATGCTTTCTCTATTCTTGGTCTCTTATTTATCTAGATTAATTTAATGACTGCTTTTTCTATTTCTATGAATAATGTCATTGGGATTTTGAGTAGAATTGCATTAAATCTATATAGTTCTTTTGGTAGTATTGACAATATTAATTCTGCCTATCCAAGAATAGGGAGAGCTTTCATTTTTCTAAGATATTCTTTAATTTTTTTTCTTTAGTAAAATGTAGGTTTCATTTATAGAGGTTTTTCATTAAGTTGATTCTCAAGTTTTTTTTTCTTGAGGCTATTATAAATGTGGTAATTTTCCTAGTTTCTCTTTCAGAGGATTTGTCACTGATGTACATGAATGCCTTTGATATGTGTCTTGATTTTATATCCAGCTACTTTGCTGAATTCATTTATTCTAGAAGTTTTTTATCGAATTTTTTGGACCTTTTACATATAAAATAATATGGTCAGCAAAGATTGATAGTTTGAGTTCTTTTTGTATCAATATCCCTTTAATTTCTTTTGTCTGTCCAATTGCTCTGGCTGTAATTTTAGGAACTATGTTAAATAGAAGTAGTGAAAGAGAGCCTCCCTGTCTTGTTTGAGTGTTTAGAAGGAATGCATTCTGGTTTTCTCCATTTAGAATGATGTGGGCCTGGGGCTTAACATAGATAGATTTTACAACGTTGAGATATTTTCCTGTAATCCCTAATTTTTCTAGTGTTTTAAACATAAAGTGGTGCTGTATTTTCTCAAATGCTTTTTATACATCTATATAGATGATCATATGATTTTTACCATGAAGTCTATTGATGTGATAAATTACATTTGTTGATTTCTTTTTGTGAATCAACTTTGCATCTATTGGATGAATCCAACTTGATCATGGTGCACTATCTTTGTGATGTTTTTGTATTCGATTTGCTGAATTTTATCGAGAATTTTTGCATCTGTATTCATTATAGACATTGGTCTGAATTTTTCTTTCATTGATGTGTCTTTGGTTTCAAAATCATGGTGATATTGACCTCATAGAATGAGTTTGGAAATGTTCCCTCCTTTTCTATTTCATAAAATAATTTGAGGAATATTGGTATTAGTTTTTCTTTGAATGTCTTGTAGAACTCAGCTGTGTATACATCTGGCCTTGGGCTTTTCATACTTGGTAGACTTCTGATGGTATCTTCTATTTCATTGCTTGAAATTGATCTGTTTAATTTGTGTATATAATCCTGATTGAGTTTAGGAAAAGCATATGACTCTAGAAGTTTGTGGGTGCATTTGATATTTTCTATTGTATTGTAGTAAAAATTTTTAAAATAATTTCAAATTATCTTCTGTATTTCTGTAGTGTCCATTGAGATATTCCCTTTTTCATCATGGATGTTAAGAATTTGAGCTTCCTCTTGCCTTCTCTTCATTAACATGCCTACAGGTTTATCAATTTTATTTATTTTTTCAAAGAACCAGCTTTTTGTTTTGTCAATTTTTCAATCATTTCTTTCGTTTCAATTTCATTGATTTCAGCTCTGATTTTAATTATTTCCTGTCTTCTCCTTTTGATGTAGATTTGTTCTTTTTATAGGGCTTTGAGATGTAATGTTAGGTCATTTATTTGTTGACTTTTTCTTCTTTTAAGTAATGAACTCCATGCAATGAACTTTCCTCTTAATACTGCCTTCGTAATATACCAGAGATTTTGATATGTTGTATCAGTGTTCTCATTTACCTCTAAGATTTTTTAATCTCTTTTTCGATGTCTTTTGCAACCCATTGTTCACTCAAAGCATATTATTTAGTCTCCAGGTGTTGAGAGTAGCTTTTTTCAAAATTTTAACATTGATTTTTAATTTCATTCCATTATGATTTGATAAAATGTAGGGTACTTACTCTATTTTTTTTTTTTTGTATTTACTCCGAGTTTCTTTGTGGCATAATATATGCTCTATTTAGAGAAAGATTCATGTGCTGCTAAGAAGAAAGTGTATTCACTCTTTGATGGATGAAATATTCTGTATATGTCAGTTAACTCTAAGTTATTTATTGTATTATTGAGTTCTATAGTTTCTTTGTTTAGCTCTTTTTTGAAAGATTTATTTAGTAGTGAAAGAGATGTGTTAAAGTGACCCATAATTATTTTGTGTGTTCTATTTGACTTTTGAAATTGAAAAGAGTTTTTTTGAGGAATGTAGATGCTCCATTGTTTGGGGCATATATATTTATAATTGTTATGTCTTGTTGATGTATGCTTCCTGTCAGCAGTATTAAATGTCCTTCTTTATCCCTTTTGATTGTCTTTGGCTTATACTCTACTTTATTTGATATGAGGATAGAAATTACTGCTTGTTTCTACAGTCCCATGTTAGTGGTATGTTTCCTCCCAACTTTTCACCTTAATTCTGTGGATGACTTTTTCTATGAGATGAGTCACATGAAGGCAGCATGTTGTTGGATCTTTCTTCTTTTAATCCAATCTGCCAGTCTGTATCTTTTGATTGATGAGTTTGAGTCATAAATATTCAGGGTTACTGTTGAGACAGATTATGTATTCCTTCTCATATTTGTTTATTTTTTTTGTATTTAACTTGACTTCATTTCTTCTTTGATTAGTATTTCCTTTAGTGTAATATCTCTTTTTGCTGATTTTCATTTTCATATTTTTTAAAGAGGGAGAGAGAGAATTTTTTAATATTTATTTTTCAGTTTTTGGTGGACACAACATCTTTATTTTATGTGGTGCTAAGGATCAAATCCAGTGCCCCACACATGCCAGAGTTTCTAGTAAATACTTTTAAATTTTGTTTATCATGAAAGGTTTTTATTTTATCCTCAAATATAAAGTTTAATTTTGCTGGATACAAGATTCTTGGTTGGAATGAATTTTCTTTTAGAGTTTGATATATATATTGTTCCAGAACCTTCTAGCTTTCAGCATCTGGGTTGAAAAATCTGCATATAAACTAATTAGTTTCCCCCTATATATAACAACAGAGTAATACAGAACCAAAACAAACCTATAGAAGAGAGCAGAAACACGGCAATCAAATAGAGCTGGAAAGTAACGTGGACAACATGAGAAAACAAGGGAAAAAAGGAGTACAAACAATACAGGACAACTTAATTCTACAGGAGGACATAGAAACATCAGAAGCAGGGACAGGGAATGAACTCAAGGCCTACCTAACTCGAATGGAAAGGAATATTAGGGAAGACATGAGACAGCAAGTCCAAGCAGTAGAAGTATATTTTGAAAATGAATTAAACAAACAAATTCAAATGGCAAAGAACGAGCTCTACCAGGAGATACAGATCTTAAAAAAAAATCAAACAATAATCCTAGAATTGCAGGAAAATATAAACCAAATTAAAAACTCAAACGAGAATATTACAAACAGACTTGATCAAGTAGAAGTCAGAACATCAGATAATGAAGACAAGTTTTATCAACTTGAAAAGAATATAGTCAACACAGAAAAGATGCTTAAATCCCATGAGCAATCTATTCAAGAGATATGGGATGTCATAAAAAAACCAAATTTGAGAGTCATAGGGATAGAAAAAGGCACAGAGACTCAAACCAAAGGAATGGACAGCATATTAAATGAAATAATTCTAGAAAACTTCCCAGAGATGAGAGATGAAATGGATTGCCAAATCCTGGAAGCCTAGAGGACCCCAAACATTCAAAACCATAATAGACCAACTCTAAGACATATAATTATGAAGATAGCCAATGTACAGAACAAGGAGAGAATATTAAAAGCCAAGAAAGAAAAGAGGCAGATTACATTCAGGGGTAAACCAATTAGGTTAACGACTGATTTCTCATTACAGACTTTGAAAGCAAGAAGATCCTGGAACAATGTATTTCAAACGCTGAAAAATAATGGATTCCAACCAAGAATACTGTATCCAGCAAAATTAAGCTTCAGATTTGACAATGAAATTAAAATGTTTCATGATAAACAACAAAAGCTAAAAGAATTCACAGCAAGAAAACCAGCACTGCAAAGCATTTTGAGCAAAATACTACAAGAAGAGGAATTGAAAAATAGTGCCCAAAACTAACAGCAGGAGGTGTCTCAATAAAGGGGGAGGAAAATAACCAAAAAGTAAAACCAGCCAAACTAAAATAAATAAATAAAGAAGCATGACTGGAAGTACAAATCATATCTCAATTGTAACCTTAAATGTTAATGGCCTAAACTCACCAATCAAGAGACATAGGCTAGTAACCTGGATCAAAAAAACAAAAACAAATCCAACAATATGCTGCCTTCCAGAGACTCATATGATAGGAAAAGACATACACAGACTGAAGGTAAAAGTTTTTTCTCAGCAAGAGAAACAATAAGAGAGGTAAATAGGGAGCCTACATCCTGGGAACAAATTTTTACTCCTCACACTTCAGATAGAGCCCTAATATCCATAGTATACAAAGAACTCAAAAAATTAGACAATAAGATAACAAATAACCCAATCAACAAATGGGCCAAGGACCTGAACAGACACTTCTCAGAGGAGGATATACAATCAATCAACAAGTACATGAAAAAATGCTCACCATCTCTAGCAGTCAAGGAAATGCAAATCAAAACCACCCTAAGATACCACCTCACCCCAGTAAGATTGTCAGCCATGAGGAAGTCAAACAACAACAAGTGCTGGCGAGGATGTGGGGAAAAGGGTACTCTTGTACACTGCTGGTGGGACTGCAAACGGGTGCGGACAATTTGGAAAGCACTATGGAGATTCCTGGGAAAGCTGGGAATGGAACCACCATTCGACCCAGCTATCGCCCTTCTCGGACTATTCCCTGAGGACCTTAAAAGAGCACACTATAGGGATATGGCCACATCAATGATTTTAGTGGCACAATTCACAATAGCTAGACTGTGGAACCAACCTAGATGCCCTTCAATAGATGAATGGATAAAAAAATGTGGCATCTATACACAATGGAGTATTATGCAGCACTAAGAAATAACAAAATCATAGAATTTGCAGGGAAATGAATGGCATTAGAGCAGATTATGCTAAGTGAAGCTAGCCAAGCCCTAAAAAACAAATGCCAAATGTCTTCTTTGATATAAAGAGAGCAACTAAGAACAGAACAGGAAGGAAGAGCATGAGGAAAAGACTAATAGTAAATAAAGACGAATGGTGGGAGAGAAAGGGAGAGAGAAGGGAAAGCATATGGAAATGGTAAGAGACCTTCAATGATACACAAAATTATAAGAGGTTATGAGGGGCAAAGGGAAGGGGGGAAAAAGGGGAGAGAATTGAACAACAGCAGAGGAGGTAGAGAGGGAAAATGGGAGGGGAGGGGAGGGGAGGGGGGATAGTAGGGGATAGGAAAGGTAGCAGAATACAACAGTCACTAATATGCCATTATGTAATATTGTGAGTATGTAACAGTTGTGATTCTGTAATCTGTATTTGGGGGTAAAAATGAGAGTTCAAAACCCAATTGAGTCTAATTTATGAAAGACGATATATCATGAGCTCTGTAATGTTTTGAACAACCAAAAAAAAATAATAAATTACACTATGCTGGTTTATATTCTCAAAAAAAAAAAAAAAAGAAAGCAGTTGATTCAATTGGAATAGAACAAGTAATTTCTGAATGCATCACATGGTTGCTGTGAATATTCATACTGTATCGCAATATACAAATCAATTCTTATTGTGAGTCTAATGACTGAACTTTAGGAACAATAAAGAAACTGACAGGAGGGCAAAAAATAAAATAAAATAAAATAAAATAAAATATTGAATAATTTAGTCTGAATATATGTGCATTTTGTGTATGTGTGTGTTTGGATGCAGCATGAAGTCCTGATTTTATACATTTAGGGAGAAATAAGTAATATACATGCAATATTCAGAAAATATTTCCACTTTATTTTTCTCATGCTTAACCACTTTTATGTTTCTCACTTTTTATAGATAAAAATTTATGTTCAGCAATTAACTGAGCAAATTTTTTTACACAAATATTTTCAGAACGTCCTACTTGTTTTTATTCTGCTTATGTTATGGTTCCTGAATCATGGACTGGATATCTTTCCTTAAAAATCAACCTGGAATCTTGTTTAAATATCATATCCTAAGACTCACCTTCTATAATTTAATACTTAGGAAAAGAAACTCAGGAATCAACATTCTCTGCCAACTTTGCTGGAGATTGTTTATAATATACTATTCGACACTTAAAAAGTTGTCACTATGCAATGATCAAGAAAAAAAAGCAATTTGTCTTAAAATGAAAAGAGAAATAGAAGAAGCTTCACAATTTCAGGAAATTCTTCATGCCAGCTGGCTAGTTGAACAAAAATTTGATTACTGTCTTTTTCTAACCTAGAATCTACATCTTTTATTTTAACTGGTGGATTCATATAATTTTATAAATTTACTTTTTAAATGGAATATATTCTATGTAAATTAATTTAGAAAGGATTGTATTACAGGAAAATGAACATATGGAAAATTTATGTATTATATACAAGATATAATGATTCATTTATTCATAACAATCAGAACAGTAGATTAATTACTACATAGTTAAACTAAGTTCACGAATCCATTATTTATGAATAACAAAAATATATTATACTAAATGTACAATTTCTTTGTTCTATAAAATATGGTTGAATTATACCAGAATGATAATTTTGTATCTTTCATATTTTGAGTTATTTAATGCAGAAGAGATGATTTATCTGGAACAAAAAAATCTTGGAAAAACCATCATCAAGGACAAAGTCTAAAATCATTTGTAGATTCAGATTCTGACAAATATATTTTTTTCTGGAGTATTTGGCTTCATTCTCTTCTTTAAAAAATTGAAATATGTCTGTGTGCATATCTATCTCTTGAGAGAAGTGCATTCCTATATTGCATGCTACTCAATGATGCTGGACTAATTTTTAAATGGAATCCACTAAAGTAAAGAGACAGGAAGGCAGACAGGTTTGAAAATATCTGCACATACATCACTCAGCTAGCCATTGAAATGAAAAATCCTCATCTTGGCAGATGAACAGCCTGGAGGTTGTTCAGTTTGTCATAGTGGATAAAGGCTTTCCTAGCATACTATATTAATTTTTGTACAGCAATGGCAAAAGATGGATTTAATATTTTACATGAGCTTAGAGTATTATCCATATTTTCAAGATTTAAAGAATTCTCTGGAGTATACACACAGGATTGTTTTTGCTCTTTCTCCTGATCACATTTTACATGGCATATTTATTGAAAATATAATGTCTATCAAAGATTCTAGTAAAAATGGGAAAAGAAGAGCACATAGAAAAAGAAACCAAGCATCAGATGGCAAACAAGGTGATATATTAGTTCCTTGTGACATATCTAGTGCAAATATTACTAAGAGACCCAGTTACAAATCTTCATAGTGCATCCCCCAAACTTTCTCTATTCCATAAAGGGAATTGATCTCCAGGGGCATCTACTGAAAGCATGTACAAAAGAAATGAAGTTAGTTTTATTAATTTACTTTCTTCACAACCGAATAGCCGTAGTTTTATTCTTTCATTCCCCTTGGCACTACTTTGTTCCCTTCTTTAATAACAGTAAATGTGAAAAATCAGGATTTGTTTTATTCAGCTTCATTTCACTGGAAGTGCTGTAGGGAGATGAGGTTTGAAACTGTTTGCCATAATCTATAGGATATCTGGATTCACTTTACTGATGATGTGGTATCACTGCAAATGGCTCACTATGGGAAGTAGGACTTTATTAGAGCATTAAGTCTTGAACTCCTGACTCCCTTTGAGTGGCACTGGCAAGTGCTTAGGAGGAATTGCTGAGATCTATAAATGGTGCATCATTTTTTATGTTCCATTGTCTGCAAACAGAGCTTGTTGGCAAATATAATTTTAACAATGAACAGTGGAAGATTTGAGAGTTTCCTTTAAAACAAAAATATACATTTTTTTTTCTACAGAAAAGCTAATTTGCATGATAACTAGTGTTATGCTTCAGATAGGAGATGTTCCCCAAAAGCTCACGTGAGAGACAATGGAAGAAAGTTTTGAAGTGAAATGTTGGGTCATGAGAAGTTTTTCCTCATCAATGCATTAATCCCCTAATAAGGATTAACTGGGTGGTAAGTGTAGGCAGGTAGGGTATGACTACAGAGGTGAGTCATTGATCAGCATTCCCTTGGGGGTATGTATTCTGTTTTTGGTGAACAGAGCTCTTTCTCTGATTCCTGGTGCCATGTTCCCAGCTGTTTTTCTCTGTACCACACTTTCCCATGATGTTCTCCTTTACCTTTCACTCAGAGTAATAGAGGTGGCCATCTATGAACTGACACCTCAGAAACCATGAGCAGAATATAAACTTTTCCTCCTCTAAAATTGTTCTTGTCAGGCTTTAGGTCACAGCACTGAAGAAGTACTAAAACAACAACAATACCTTAAATGGAATTTCTCAAACTAGAGCATTATTCCTTCAAGGGTACTTAGAATAAAATGATTAATTGTCTAGATATTTTCTCATGTGTTATGTTGCAATATGGGAAACTAGCAGTTAGTACAATAGAATATTTAAGGTATATAGTATATGCAATATATGTCTATGTATATGTAAACAAATAATACAAAAAAGCATAAAAATAATGTTGGGACACTTCATATTAGTGAGATATTTGCTTGTACAATGATATTTAAACTGACACTTGAAGTTTAAAACAAGTCAATCTTGAAGAATAAAGGAAGATCTTTTTATGTAAAATTGGCAATATATCCTGAATTTAGAAACATGTCTATTACCACAATAATTTAAGAAATAGTAATAGGAGTGTAAAGTAAAATCACACATCTGGGATTTTTTTCATCCCTGCTTTGCTAGGTCTTAAAAATATAATAAATAAATGTTTGAACTCAAGATGTCTCTTATAGTTAAATATAGAATAGATAGAAATAAACAAATTAATGATTAGTGAATTTTTAAAATGAAACTTCTAATTTTAGTATATGTGCTGCCGAAGCGAGCACAAAAATGAAACTTCTAAATTCCCTACTTTTTATTTTGCTCAGCAATCACTGAATCATTTATATTAGCTTTTACAACATCTACAATTAGTATAAATCAAGTTCATTTTAAAATTTATTTGGTAAAACAATCATTTTTAAAATCTGTCTGTGGAAATTGTTATAAGATTTGTAAAAGAACATTAAAATTTAGTTTATCATCTTCTTGAAATAGGACAGCTAAAACTTAATCATTTTTAGAGTAACGAAACAGTTCATTCTGGTAGTGAAGCAATATTATCAATTGTGAGTCAACACTACCAGAATAAATCCCAAACTCTTCTTATCTTGGTAAACCTCAAATCGATTAAAGATATTTTTAAAATTATAGTGTTCATTGTGTCAAGTTTTTCTTGATATTCTAAGTGTTAACATGGGTCTAAAAGCAGGGTATCATTTTACAGTGTTTTGTGCTTTCAATGAATCACCTTCTTTGAGGAATCATATCACACCACCAGCAGTTATTGTGAAACCTGATGAGAAGTATTGGACACTTGACAGTCACCACACTGTGACTTGATGGTAATTAATGTTCATTACCACCTAATGAAAGTGGTCTGTTTGTAATAAATAATCTGTATTTGTATATCAATATGACTTCATTTGCACTTAATGCCAGTAAAATTTATTTTTATCTTGTAAGAAGCATGTTTTATAAAGTAGTAAATTGCATTCTTAGTTATCATTGAAAAGTAATTCCTATGCAACTTTAAACTATAGTGAGCTTTCTTTTATAAAATATAACAAAGGTACTTTCATATTGAGGATTGTCATTCTAGAATACAGAATATATAATGTAAAATTAGAAAATTTCTAAGTGGAATAAAAATAAGACACACTTAAAGGCAGAACAATAGAAATTGTAAGCTGGCAATTGAAAATTTTCCAAAGTATTGAGAGAAAAATTATGAACAATATTGAAAAAGAGAAAGAGACATAGAAGGATATCAGCAATTTTAATATTTATGTCATTGTTCTACAAGGAAACAATGAAATGATCATTATTTTAGAAAATATTTATATTAAGGTAAAAAGTATGATTAGATTTTGTAGCATTTGCATTATGAGACTGTGAGGTAACCTTTGTATAATGCATCTAAATCGTTTGATAGTGTCATTTTTCATGGTTAATATTTATTTGAAAATTATGTATATTCTCTTTATTGGGTAGTCATATGTACTTTTGGCCAAGGATCTATTTCGGCGAACTTAAAATATCTGTCTTCTATCATTTTATTTATAATTTAGTTCAGTGGGAAATATTTGTGTGAAGATATTTGTTTTTCTTATTTTAAAAAATAGGTAAACACAAGGCATGATAGAAATCAACCAAGTCCAAGGTACTCAGAAGCTCTGAATCCAATCACATTTGTAGGTAGACTCATAAAGCAGAAAAGACAAAATTTGAACCCAGAGTCTTTCTAAACATTTATTCTACACATCAAAACACTGCATTCTAAGAGTAATAATACATGAGAAATAGATCAGTTTTCACAGAATGAAACTCATATTTAAATATTATCAATTTCCTACCAAATGTGATCTAGGATTATAAGTAACATTTATCAGTGAAAGCAAATCTAATTTTTTCATGGAGTGAAATAACGTTATTTAATCATAAATCATTTAATTTTTTTCCAATGTAGTGTCAAAAATCACCATGGAAAATAGAAAACATAACTTGAATGAAAACAAACAAACAACAAATTTAAAAAGTGAAGAACACGGGCAGGACTTCAGTTAACATAGTTGTCTCATAAGAGCTTTGTAATATTTCTGATTAATAAATTCAAAGAATTAAAGACAACAAAGATAATTTCAGCAGAAAAAGGAACCTATAAACCAAATCAAATGCAAATTTTACTATGTAAAAGTACAATAACATCAATTAATTACTAAATATCTGGGTAAAAATTAGATCAGAAATATACACAAATGGAACATTTAAATATAAATTTAGACTAGAATAAAGTATTTATACTGAAGACAAAATAATTGTAAGTAAAAAAAAAAATTAACATACGTTTGATTTAGTGAAAAATTCTAGTGAACATGTAATTGAAGTCCTAGGAAAAGAGCAAAGTGATAAAGTGGAAATAAACCTATGTAAAAAAACAATAATAGTATTTACTAATTAATATTACTGTTACTAATATTTATTATTAATATTAACAATATTATTATTAAACTTAGAATATTCCACAACTCATAATAAATTCAAAGACACAAATGTGAATACAATTACAATCTCCAATGTGAACAAATTCAGAATATATTACAACTAAGTACAACTAAGTTGTCATTACACAGTATATATCCCAGCATGATCTTATTTATCAGGTTGGACACAGATTTCCATTCTGTTGGGAACTATTCTTTCCCATAGTTCATAATTATCTCTTTTCCAGTTTATTGTTCTTAGACTAAGGAGAGCTCATTCATTCGGGAGATTGAACTCTTCTCACAGTAGAAACCTTCATGCAATGAATACCTAACATAATCTGTAGAGAAAGAAAAGACTGCATGGCTTCCTGGAACACAGAGCTCCATTGCAACTGTTGTCATATTGTTTGACTAGGTTTTCCTCCAATGCCCTTCCATGCTTCACTCACTCCCCTTTTCTTCAGAACATTCCAATAGTTAATGACTTCCACCAACATTCTTTCTCAAGTTTTGATTTAGAATGCAGCTGAAGGCATATATCATGTTATGTATTTGCAAAGTAAATAAAAGAAAATATAAAAGGAAACTCAGGAAAACAAGACACATGTACTTCACAGGAGCATCACAAATGGCAGCTGACTCATCAATAGAAAAATGAAATCTTATATCACAAATATCTTCCAAGTTTTGAAGAAAAATAATTGACTCACATTTCCATATATCACAAAAGTTTCCTTCAAATGTGAAGATCAATCACATAAATATTGAGAACAAAGAATATTCTCAATGATAAAGTTGTCAATAGCATTGTAAACATAGAGATTACTGCAAAGGGAAAAGTAGTTATTTTTACAACCCTAGAAGCAGCATGTGAAGGAGATTTACTATATTTATGTTTAATTGTTTCTTTATATGTTCACAAATAATTTATAAAGAGAAAATTTTGATTAGGTTATATGTACTGTTTAATCTTGCATCAAACATAATCCATGGTTTGGCAACTGGTTTTTATTACAAAATGGGATATGTTTACGGTCTTCCCAATTAGTGGTGATATTTGGGACAAGTATTGTCTTATTGGGATCTGAATTACATGGGTGAATTATTTTTGCATATTATTCTCCTTAGTAGGCCAGATACTGTTGGTTTAAAATTTTAAGTGAGGAAAGAATTACTTCTTGAAAGAAACACCCAACCATGAATGTATGCTACATTCAAGTATTTTGATTTGTTTAATCATGACAGTTATAAAAAAGAATATCAATTAAAATATATTTATGCATTTGAGAAATTAATAGTTCCCCATGACATCAGCTAGGTTCTAGTAGTTGTACAGCCACTTCAACAAGAAGATAGTCAATGACAAGCCATAACAATAAAATACATCTCTTCCAATTATGATTGTAGTACACAGATTAATTTTCAGTCAAACATAAAATGACAACATTTCTCTATGGGAGAATTATTCTAAGTATAATATTAGTAGATGTTTACAGAAAAGAATGAAGTTCTAAAAGACAACAGCTGAGTGATTTAGGGAAGAATAGAGAATGACAGAATGTTTAACTATGTGGTCAATCTTTGTGTATTTACAGTGAAAGAAAATAAAATAAACTTGTGTTTATTCAGACATCTGAGAAGCCAATACCAAGATAGGATTAAATATGTAAGTAATTATTTTAGGCTTATTAGGAAAAATAATGATGGTATTGAAAGATACCACAGGAATATACTATACAATTGCTTTAAATATAGGCCAATATGTTTTTGTTTTCTTTTCTCTCTCTCTCTTTTTTTTTTATTCAGAGACAACCTTCTTTGTGGATGGTTCAAAACTGTACCCAACATGTTAGTCCCAGACAAAACCAAACCTAAGGCTATAAGAGACTTCATGTTACTGCAGGCCTTAGGGGACTATAACCCAGGGACAGATCAAAGTGTAAATAAAATTGGAAATTAAAGGCAATAATCAAGAGCCTAACAACCTACTAACAATAATTTGTAGGAATGGGCTAGGGATGTAGAACAGTGATACAGCCTTTGCCTAGCATACATGACCCTTGGGTTTTGATCCTCAGCAAGCCCCCCAAATAACCACAGAAAACAAAACAAAAATAACTTGTAGGAAGATTGAACAGAACCTGTAAGAAAGAGATTCTAATGACCAGAGAAAATCCTGGGGCTTTTAACTTAAGAAGAGGAAAAGAAAAGCATATTATAAATGAAATTTTAATTATGGGTATATACTTTTGAATTACAGACCATCAAGTGCAATCATGTTCTGTGGCATTATTATGGACCTCGTTCTAGTATTTCAGCATATAAAGGGCTAAGGAAAATATTATAGATCTTCCCTGTCCATGTGCCTGTCATGACCTTTGTGCATCCTTGATAGAACATCTAAAAAAATGTAAACTTCTCCCTGAGTTTGTTCACTCATGGGAATCCAGAAACATTCACTGATCTCAAGGTAAAGGCTCTCTCCCTTTGGGGATCTGTCAAGTCCCTGGGAGGATGAAATGTCTTTAAGGGGATCAATAAGTCATGCAGGTTGTTAAACAGAGTTTTCTTTGTTCTAACTTGTGTTTAAAGAGGCCCATTGGGAATAAGACTTTCTAGTCTCACCAGTGGAGAGGATGCTCTGCTGGGGACTTCCCAGTCAGGATCCAGAGAAGTTGCCTGGGAACTCACCAGCTACATGACCTCATGTATTTATATCCCAACCCATTTCCAATCTGTCAATGTATTTCTTCTTTTTCTCTCTCACATTTCACTTTTGTTTTTGTTTTCATATTATTGCGAGTATAAATGTTATTATGTGTAAAGAGAGTGTCTTTATTGCTTTTCAGATCTGATCTGCCAAATTTAGCAGCTTTAAATTCACATAATGCTTTAAGGTTACAACATATTTCCAGATCTGCTCTGTTGAAACTTTGCAACAATCGCTTCTGCCTGATTTGTATCTTTGGTTACATTTTTCTTCGCCACCTCTAAATTGATTTTAAAGAACTTAGGAGTTATGACTACAGCAAGTATCTCCCTTTTACTGAATATATGACTAAAATATGGATGTTCAAATAAAGTATAATGATGAATGTGAGTTCCTATTTTAAACACATGAGCAGATTATCCATATTTCATAAGAATAGACTCCTGTAAAAATAGAAGAAAAATACTAACCAGAATCAAAAGACACATGATGAGAAGACCATAAACTTTAATCCAACTTGTTCCAAAATATTCACATTATGTTTATTTTTAACATGTCAATTATATCTTACTTTCAATATTGGTTTGTATAAATTAATGCTTTTATAAATTATATTTTGATTAAGGAACAAGAAAATGAAGAAATTAAATATACTGTTTGTCTAAGATGAAATTTTTAAAAAGTCTTTAAATGTATTTATATTTTAAGCAAGTGACATTGAATTTCATGTTGGTTGGTACATTTGGTGCTAAGATAATATTGAATTATGTGTTCACTATTAAATGTAATTAATCTTGAGAGTATGCCCACTTTTTCTGGAAAATATAAAATTATTTTTAATAGACATGTTTGACAATATCAGATAAAAATATTAACATTGAAACTTAAAAAAGTGATATAACAAACTGCTTTCACCTCTATTTTGATTGGATCATTTATATGAATAATTTTTATATTATTATATGTAGTTTTTAATAATTCTGCATTGTGTATTGAATGATAAAATATTTATTTTATTTATCCTAAATAAAGTTCACTTTCCCTAATATTCTATAATAAATATGTCACAATGAAAGAATTAGTTTTTAAATGAGTTCATTTTTAATTACTTTACACTGGAACAGGAGGGATAATATGAGAAAAGAAAATAGAGTCATTTTTAAGATATTCTGCACATCTCTAGAGGGCAGAGGTCTGTTATTTTATTTTATCTCATTTGATCATCACAAATACTAATTACTCTATAATTTATAGTTAAATAGCTATTACTCATATGTCCTAATAGTAATGCAGCTAAGTGAATATATTCATGATAAATGAGATTTTTAAAAATGTAAAAAGATAGCAACACTTCTTATTAAAAAACAGCAACCCAGAATCATTATATTTTCAGAATGAAAAAAAAAATGATTGGGAAACTATTGAAACTACAAGCTTTTAAAAAATGTTCTCTCATTTTAACTTATATTGTAAGCCCATGTTATGAAACTTAAAGAAAAAGAGAGCTATCAGTTTAATAGCAGAGTGGATTAAAATGCAACTTGTTTATGAAACTGAATTGAAGCACATGCAGAACTAAGCAGATTGCTTGGGAACTATTGAAGTATAAATATGTTTTTTTTTATCAGACCTAACAAATCTAAGCTGATATTAAGAAACAGTTTTCATATAGTTGCTTTGCCATTTAAAGCAAATCACCTTGAATATTGCAAGAGTGTTTAGGGAATATTTATAAAAGATTGTTGTCCACTAACAAAAAACAGTGTTAAATTTTCATGCTAAAATTTAGCCTTAAAATTGATATTAAAAATAAGCATATTTTTTCAATAAAATAGAAACCAGTTGTTACAGCTGCTATATTTTTATTCAATTTTATGGCTTCAAAGAAGATTTAATTTATGTTTAAAATTAAATAATGTTCGTCTGTATTCTAACTGACTGGCATATCCAAGGATATATTAAGGTTCAAATTTGTAAATACTTTGTTCATACATGTAAACAAAGTTTAATATCTTTTATTTTAACTAATGTTATTAATTCTGAGAAACTCCATTGTCTATATTATTTTAATAAAACATTATACTATAGTATATGAACTTGATATTTATTCTTTTAATTTAACTTTTTGTAGTGTTGGCTTCTTGTTCAAGTTGTCTCTTTGGATAACTCAGTCTGGTTTCAATGTACTCTGTACCTTAAGTCTTTTCAAAATAGTTTCTGAGTATAGAGGGAATACAAAAGAATAGAGACTCATGACCTCATAAGTGTAAAGAGCATTCAGGAATTCAATATGACCTCTGTATTCTTGTATTTATAAAGATTCTGGTCTGAAATTTATGTCAATTCCTGCAAAGAAATTGTTTCCACTTTAAGATGCTTATAGATTTTACACTGCCCCCCCCCTGCATAGCCCTCTTGGTGCATTTCAACAACTCAGAGGGTTCTCAGCATTCACATAAGGCTTTCTAATTAATACTGATTTCTTAATTGGCCCCTACCAAGGAAGTGTTTTAACCTCATAAGATGTTCAACATCATCATGTCCACAAATTTCCTATGGGTTGCTATATCCTTAATTTGTGTCAATGGACAAGTGATATCTGACCGAATAATATTCTATTATTCAGAATTTTAAAAATATTCACATTCTTACTTTGATATTTCTGCTATGTTCTCTCCCCATGAGTCATTATAAAGGCAAATGCATATGACCTCCCAACCTGATCTTTTTTCTTGGGAAAAAGAGGGGAAATTTCTAGATTTTCCTATCTATCATAGGGGGTAATTAAAACTTATATATATTTTCCCTCTTCAAGACAACAATGAGCTTCACATACATATCTAAATATATTAAAGAATATCTTCTTTTCCTCATTTTTAATCCATGGAGTTTTGCCTGGCTTTATAAGCAATCTACTGTACTGTATGTAATCCACTGGGATTACAAGTGTGTGCCACCATACCTGGCAGCTTGCAGCTTGTATTTGTGATAACTGTCATCGTGACTGGAGTGAGATAAAATCTTAGAGTAGTTTTGATTTTCACTTTTCTAATTACTAAATATGTTGAACATTTTTTTCATATATTTGTTGATTGATTGTATATCTTCTTCTGAAAAGCGTCTGTTCAGTTCCTTTGCCCATGTATTTAGGTTATTTGATTATATCAATAGATACAGAGAAAGCATTTGAAAAAATACAGCACCCTTTAAAGTTCAAAATACTAGAAAAACTAGGAATAGTAGGAACATACCTCAACATTGTAAAATGATGTTGGAGAAAAATTGGAAACATTCCTTCAAAAAACTGGAATAAGACAAGGATGCCCTCTTTCACCACTTCTCTTCAACATAGTCCTTGAAATTCTTGTCAAAACAATTAGACAAAAGAAATTAAAGGGATACAAATAGGAAAATAAGCACTGAAGCTATCACTACTTGATATGATTCTATACCTAGAGGATCCAAAAAGTTCTACCAGAAAAACTTCTAGAAATAATAAATGAATTCAGCAAAGCAGAAGGACATAAAATCAATACCCATAGAGCAAATGTATTTTTATATATCAGTGGTGATTCCTCTGAAAGAGAAATTAGTAATAACTACCCCACTCACAATAGCCTAAAATAAACAAACAAATAAAAACAAGAAACTAAAAACATACTTGGGAATCAAATTAATGAAAAAGATGAAAGATTTCTACAATGAAAACTACAGAACAGTAAAGAAAGAAATTAAAGAAGACCTTAGAAGATGGAAAGATTTCCCATGTTCTTGGATAGGAAGAATTAATATTGTCAAAATGGCCATACTACCAAAAATACTATACAGATGTAGTGCAATTACAATTAAAATCCCAACATTATTCCTCTTAAAAACAGAAAAAGCAGTCCGAGAATTCATCTGGAAAAATAAGACACTCAAAATAGTTGAAGCAATCCTTATCAAGAAAAGTGAAGCAGGTGGCATCACTATACCAGACCTTAAACTATACTACAAAGCAATAATGACAAAAATAGCATGGTATTGTCACCAAACTAGATATGTAGACTAGTGGTACAGAATAAAAGACACAGAGACAAACCCACATAAATACAGTTATCTCATACTAGACAATGGCATCAAAAACATACACTGGAGAAAAGATAGCCTCTTCAACAAATGGTGCTGGAAAAACTGGAAATCCATATGGATCAAATAAAATTAAACCCCTCTCTCCCAGCCTGCACAAAACTCACCTCAAAGTGGCAAGGACCTAGGAAATGGATCTGTGCCCAATAGAAGAAAAAGTAGGCCCCAAACTTCATCATATTGGATTAGGAACCAACTTCCTTAACAAGACTCCTAAAACACAAAAAATAAAATTAACAATCAATAAACGGGATTGATTCAAACTAAAAAGCTTCTTGTCAGCAAAATAAACAGTCAATGAGGTGAATAGAGGGCCTACAGAATGGGAGCAAACTTTTACCATGCACATATCAGATAGAAAATATTTCTCTTTGATATAACCCTGTTCTTAATCCATTTTTTATTTACTTTCTGGTGCTCTAGATTTGTTTAAATTATCAAAGTTTTATATAAAAAAAACAACTATAGACTTTGCAATGTTTCATATTTGGGTTGTTTTATTCTCCATACTTTTTTTTTTTTTTGAGATTCAGCAATAGTTTTTATGTATCAATAGTTGATCCCAGCTGGGCAAGGTGATGCATGCCTATAATCCCAGCAACTCAGGACGCTGAGGCAGAAGGATTGCAAGTTCAAAGCCAGTCTCAGTAATTTATCGAGGCCCTAAGCAACTTAGGGAACTTTAGAGATAGGGAGACACTATCTCAAAATAAAAAATAAAATGGACTGCGATGTGATTCAGAAGTTAAGCACCCTTTGGTTTAATAACTGATTAACCACCCCTTCCCCAGGCCAAAATAAAGCCGATCTCTCTTTATTGTAGGCTATTATTCCTTTGCTTGGGTATATTGTCCTGTGATTGATTGATATTGTTGAATGTTTCATGTACATTAAAAAAAAAGTTGCTGTGCCATTCTACATTCCTACCAGCAATATATGATATTTTAATATGATCCTCATTCTCACCAACATTTGGTACAATATGTATATTTCATTATATTCTTCTATTATATTGTAGTAACATTTTCATTTAGGTTTCTCTAACAAATATTTAGGTTGAGTATGTATTCATGCTCTTATTTTAAATTTGCACATCTGTGGTAAAATTTCTGTTTGAAACATTTTATTCATTTTTCAGAGCTTTTTCACATTTTTATATAGGTTTTCCAGCAGTGAAATTCTCCCATCTTGTGGGACGTATTATCCCGAAAGTGGTGTGGGTTTCGAAGGTGGTGCTATCAGCAAATGAAAGAGGACATAGATAAGTTGACCACTAAAAAAAAAAAAATCAAGGCCAAAACATCAATATTATTGCTATGAAGAAACATGTTCAGGGGCTAAGGTTGTTGTTCTGTGGTAGAGTGCTCACCTAGCATGCATGAGGCACAGGGTTTGATCCTCAGCACCACATAAAAACAAAATAATGTGTCCACCTAAAACTAAAGATACATAAATAAATAAATATAAAAAAGAAACATGTTTAGATGTAAGTCACTTACCAGATATATGTATGCAAATAGTTTTTGCTGGTCTGCGGTTTCCCTTTTAATTGTCTTAATAATGAATTTAGAAGAGATTTTCAGTTTTTATTCTGTTTAGTTTATCATGTTTTTATGCATCATGATTCTGTTGTTATATCTAAGAATTATTTGCATGGCTCAAGATAACAAAAATTCTCTTCTAAATTTTCTACTAGAAATTTATAGTTCTAAATCATACATATATTTACACGTCAATTCTTTGTTTGTGGGGAAGAGTATGTAGTACTAAAGTTTTCTTTTTTCTTTCTTTTTGCTATCCATGGGTTGAGAGGCTATACTTTCTTAAGTGAATTACTTTTGAAGTTCTGCTAAAAGTTGTTAATTCTAATACATGCATGTTTACTTCTGGATTTTCTCTTCTTTTTCATTCATCTATTATCTGGTTTTATGTACTGTCATACTGATTGATTACTACAGATTTATAATCAATATTGAAATCAAATAGTGTCTGTCCTACATATTATTTATTTTCATACTTAATTTTGCCTATTCAAGTTCCTTCATATACATTTTAGAATCATCACTTTATTTCCTGTCACATTGTTAACTGTAACAAAGAATCTCTGAGAGTTTTTGATGTTCGACTTCTAACATTGTTTAGGCCTCTTCCCTCCCACATCAGAACAAGCCCATGAGCAAGTCCAATACCTTCTCCTGTGGCATTGTGGGAGACCCAAGGTATATAAGCCCCTGTTTCTGTGCAGGAACTCTTACTCCAGCCCCAAATACCTAGCCATAATGGAAACACCCAGCCAGTCTCTTCAGCTTTTTCAGACCTTGAGGGAACTGTCCTATTTTCCCTCAAAACCTTCCATTCTATAAGTAGTAAACATTTTTATATCATCTTGGTGTGTGTCCTCATCAGACTTGGCATCCAACACAGATGTTGGGTAGGGATCTCTCCTGCTCCTTATGGGGAGCATAATAATTGGCGTCAAGAGTAGAACATCTAGGTAGTGGGCACCATTTCCAGGAATCCCCTTCTTTTGTTTTGGCATGAGATAGGTTCTGCTGCTGGAATTCAGCACCCACTTTGAGCCACTGCCTGCTGGCTAACTTGTGCATAGAGCTATGCTGTCTTATGTGGTTTTGTTGTGTGCTCCTCAGAATCTGATACAGATATAGTTGAAACTTTTAATATTTCACATTTAGCAACAGGCACATATGATTGAGTGCTCTCCTTAAAGGAACTCAGGTCATAATTCTTGGTTTAGATATATTTATATATCTTACAATAAGGTTGTGACTTAAACTAGGCTACCGGAAAAGTCCAAACTTATGTAATGGATTGGTGTGTTTTCAACTAAAATGGTAGTCTGTGACATGAGTCCCTCAGTAGGTTGCTCAAGAAGAACAGTTATTAGGTAGAGGAGTACAGGCACAGACTCTTGGATCTGGAGAGGGAGAGACTGGAAAATATAGGGTAGAATACCAAAGACTGAAACAGATGCTCTCAATTTCACCCAGTAAGGAATTCTAAATTTACTGAAAGAATATATGATCCCATTGTATCTCCCTTATCAGCTTATTAGCTAAAAAACATTTTTTGATTTAGCAGTTGCTAATGGTTGGTTAATAACATACATGTATAGTTTATCACAGCACACCGTATTTATAAGCAACATTGTATTCGTTCACAGAGTATATAGAATTTTACAATAAAATACTTTTATTTCTCCCCCCCCTTTCCTACAATGCAATCTACATAATTGTGCTCTTTCCTGATATGTGTGTTAAAAACACCTTGTTTCATAGCTGATATATTTTAAATTTAAAGTCAATTGAATTTTAAAGAGATTTGAACATGAGAAAAAAACAGTGCTTTCTTGGTTTGTATGTATGCAAAACATTATTTCTCAATGCTTGCCTATTGATGTTTCACACCAGAAGATCCCTTGTTGGGTGGGGCTACCTTGTGCTTTGTGGGATGTTGTTTAGCAGCATCCTTGTCATCTATTCCCTAGATTTCTTGTAGTACCTGAGCTCTTACAGGGACAAATAAAAATGTCTTCAGATGTTTCTAAATTCCCTTTATGAATGGGGGAAAAATTAGTCTCCTGCTTGGCAACCTCATAGTTCCACAGAGTATAACTTCATTTTAGTCTGTGGAAATTGACTTTAACATTGAATAAAATCTTGTACTTTGGAAGATTGACATTACTGACTAACATGTAATCGAAAAAAGAATATTTTGTGTTCATTTTTGAAAGGTATGTTTGCTTTTTATAAAATTCTGAGTTGATGAAATTTTTCTGTCATTACTTAATGATGTTATTTCACTATCTCCTCACAGTTGGTGTTCTCTAATCATGCCTGTGTGCCATTTTTTACCTATGACTGCTTTTCAGATTTTCCTTTTTATCACAGGTAGTGTGTAGTTTGGTAAACATTGGTGTTATGTTCTTTTAGGCTCCTGTGCTTGTGGCTTGTTGAACTGCATTAAACTATGGGTTTATATTTTGCATCAAAATTGCAAATTTTTTGGCCTATAATTTTACAAATAGTTATTCCACTCATTCTTTGGCGATTCTTCTTATAATTATATTAAGCTACTTTAAGTTGACTTAAACAACTGTTTCTCTTGTCATTTGCTAAATTATTGTCAGATTCTGATTTTCATTTTGGATGTTTCTACTGATATATCTTCAAGTTTATCAGAATATCCTTCCATAATGTCTAATCTGTGATAAATTCCTTCCTTTATATTTCTCATCTTGGAAATTGTAGTTTTATCATTAATATGCTGCAAAGACTATTTTTTGTTTTCCATGTGATTATTAACTTTTGAACACATAGTATCTATAAATATAACTGTTTTAATGTCCTTGCCTATTGTTTCTGAAATCTGCATCAGCTGAGTTTTCATTTAAATGTAGATATTCTTCCTCATCATGAATTTTATCATCTTTCTTCTTTGCATGTCTGGCAATTTATGATAAGCTGCCAGATAGTAGTGATTTTTCTCTTTATTGGGAACTGGATATTTTTAATTCTCATAAATATTATTGATCTCTGCTATGGCATGTAGTATGATACTATTTTCTTATGAAACTAGAGCAATGTTTAACTTGGGCTTAATTATTTATCATGACTGAATCAAGATCTAGATTGGTTTTACTTCCAAATATCACCTGATTTATGAGCTTTTCTAATCATATTAAAAAATCTGCAGTGTTGAATGAACATCAGATACTATTCCTTCTATTTCTCTCTGATGGTTTACTTTTCATTTCTGGCCTGCTTTCTCACATTCATGCCCTGATTAGCACTTGCTGAATGCCAAAGGGTATCCCTCTGCAAATACCTGCAGTTCTCTTATTGCATAGCTCTTTCCGCTGGGGTATCCTAAATTCTCAACATCTTGGCCATCCTAATCATTTGAAGTAATTTCCATGTTTCAGAGACTCCCATCAGGATCAACCTGAATTCCCTTTCCTTGCACTGCAGCAGGGAAACTATCACATGGTAGTAAGGAGGTGTATCTTTAGGATTTGCCTCATTGCTTTTGTCTTTCAAAAATCATTTTCTTTCTTTCTTTTCAGGGGGCCAGAGTCTTAAACTCTTTGTTTCGTATATTTTTTTCAGTTTTGTTGTTCTTGTTTCAGTGAAGAAAGAATAAGTGCTTCCTGTTCTTAGCTGGTAAGAAGTTCACAGTTTAAGGTTTTAATCTGTTTTGCTTTTGTTTTTGTTTTGTTGTTGTTGTTGTTCAGCATTCATTTATAATGTGTGATGAGTTTTATGTACCAAATTAGTGGTATTCCCCAGATATTTGGCTAAACATTATTCTGAGACAGTCTGAGAGGGTATTTTAAATGAGATTAACATTTGAATTATTAGATTGAGTAAAAAATTCTACCCTCCCGATGAGATTGGGCCTCATCCCATATACTAAAATCTGACTATAGCAATACGATTAAGTGAAAATTTGCTCTTTTAGCCTAGCTGTCTTCAAGCTCGAACATGAAACTTGAATTTAAATTGGAACTTACACTATTGCCTCCCCTATATCTCCAGCTTGCAATGTGCAGATCTTGGAGTATGTCAGCTTCTCTAACTGCAACACAATTCTTTATAATCAAACTGTCAAGTATTATCTATGACTATGGTTGGATATGAGGTGTCCCTGAAAAACTCCTGTTAGTGCAGGAATATTTGGAAGTGAAATTATTGGCTTGTGAGAGCTGTAACCTATCAGTCCGTCCTAGTTTGGATGAAATAATTGGGTGTTTACTATAACCAAGTGGGGAGTGGATGGAGGATGTGTGTCCCTGGGCACACGCCCAGAAAATGTTCATCTTCCCTGAGATCCCTTCCATTTTCTCTTTCTGCTTCCCACTCACCATGAAGTTAGTAGATTTCCTACATTATTTTTCTTCTGCCATGATGTTCTACCTTACCTTATGCCCATAGCAATGAAGTCAGCCATCCTTGGACTGAACCTAAGCAACCATGTTCCAAAATAAACTCTCTCTTCTAAATTGTCCCTAGCAGGTATTTTGGCGACAGGTATACAAAGCTAATTATTCTATCTATCTACATACATGCCTACCTACCAAATTATCTATTTTTTATCTACAAGTGTGTTTCCTATTTCTTATTTTTCTCTGGAGAAAACTGACAGTTTTATCCATAAGCCAAACACTGTACCCATTCTACATCTGGGGAACACTTCAGTACAAATTACTCCATAGGAATGGATATCTATTTGATACAAACACTACACAATATGATAGAAGTTGGAGGAGATTTTTAATCAAATACATTGTCCTTTTTCAATGTGTCATCTATCAGCTCCAAGTGTACACTTTTTTGCTTATTCTTTAAAAAACAAAACAGAGCCTTCAAATCTTGTTTTCCTTTTCCAGATTAAATGAAGATAAGCTTTGCCAATATAGAAATAGAAAAGGACATAGAAATGGCAAAGAGTTATTATTGCTTGGTTCCTGTGGGTGTTCAGAAACCTTTTCTAGCACATACACCTCCAGTGTCTGAATCTTGTCATTCAAGGTGGACAGCATGCATTGTATAATGTTTTCACCTGGTATCTATCTGGATAAATTTGTGACTGACAGCACCTTGGACTGTTATTTTTGTGGGTGACAACAATGAAACATCACTATAACAAACTACTCTCACTTAACTTGTATATATTGTTGGCAAATTCCAAAAGGTAGATTTTCAGTAAATTCTATTGTTGCAAATCCTAATAACTTCTTGGTATTCAGTGAATCATGCACCCTCTCCAACAAGGTCTGGAATTCAGCTAGCTTCTTAAAGTAAGGGCTGGGGATTCTTAATAATGCTCTTAGTCCTAATATATTGGTGATTCCATACAAAAATATTCATCTACTTCAAGAGTTCTCCATACTTCTTATTTATTGATCTCTCACAATTCTAAACATCTGTTAGAGTTAATAATTCCCCATATTTAACTTTCTCTGTTTAAATTGTTAATTTTCTCTTTTGTTTGTAGCCGAACTGAAAAATCCTTAACATAAGTCAATATTCCTAAAACCAACTCTTTGTTTCACCTTTATTTTTATGAGTTCCACTGTGGTTCCTCTTAGTCTTTGCTGCTGTTCAGACATATATCTCCTCTTAGAGTCTTTCTGAAATTGGAATAACTTGCAAAAATTTTAAAATTGCTTTAAGTGTTTATATGCTGCTACACTTACCCCTCTATACTATCATCTCTCACCACATATATTCTTATTAACTGAGCTTTAGATATGTTTTCATTGGTTGTTCATTGTATAAAAGCATTCCTTTGTATTGTTGCTTGTTATGTTTGCAGTGCTCTTACTAAAGGTAGTTACAAGTGGCTCTTGTTTACATAATTTCCATTTACTATTGGTTCAATTTATGTAAAATTAATAGTGTCCTAAAGAGTAGAAGGGAAGTTGGCTAAATTTACAATCTTACCAGGAAGTTCTTTCCAAACCATTGTATTTAAAAGTAGCTGTTACTCTCAGTCTTAGTCATTCTTTTTCACATTATTTATTTGATTCATCTATAATATCTTTTAGTCTCTTTGATTATCTCATTAATTGTGGTTTAGTATTTATTATCTTTCTTCCTCACTCACATACAATAAAATATAATCTCTACAAAGGAAGAAATTTCATTTTTATTGCTATATTCTTAATATCTAGAATAGGGTTAAGTATACACTAGGTACATGGTAAAATAATTTTTACATTTTTGGATCAATAATCTTGGCAGTCATACATACCTCTATTCTAAATCCCTGAAGATTCCAATCGAGAATGCCCCAGTTTTGCAAAGTTATGAGTTTTGCACACTCATAGTGGATTGTAAAAATATCATAGCTTAATATATTTGTTGGAAAAATTATTCATGGTTGAAATGTGATGTTTGATTTATAACACCTCTTGTAATAAACATATGATGTTTAATTTATTTGGAAACTAAAGATAGCATGCTAGATGAAGTAATATGCAAAAGTGAACATTCTTACTGACTTTTTCACTGTATCAAAAAAAGTATCAGAGACACATCACCCCAATTGGAGGAGGGGCAGAGCCGCTGCCTGCAACTGCAAGGTAGGCAGACCTGCAACCTACCAGGAGAACAGGCCCAGGGGCCTGCCGGCGAGGTAGACACATCACCCCAATTGGAGGAAGGGCCCAGCCACCGCCCGCAGGGTAGGCAGACCACGTGTCCCAGAGAAGGGGCCCAGGGCCCGCCAGCCTAGTTGAGAGATCACCCCTATTGGAGGAGGGCCCCAGCTACTGCCCACGCATGCAAGGTAGGCAGAACAGGCCCAGTGGTACCCCCCTCACACAGTAGACAGATCACCCCTATTGGATGAGGTGTCCAGCCGCTGCCTGCAAGGTAGGCAGAACTGCAACCTGGAGAACAGGCCCAGCGGCCCGTTGGCGTGGTAGACAGAGCACCCCAATTGAAGGAAGGGCCCTGCCACCACCAGCACCTGCACGGTAGGCAGACCTGTGACCTGGAGAACAGGCCCAGCGACTCGCCTGAGCAGGAGACAGACCTCCCCAGTTGGAGGAGCCCAGCCTCCTGCAGGTGAGGTGGACACACCACTCCAACTGGAGGAGGGGTCCTGCCGCCTGCCCGTGCGGTCACCTGACCGAGCTCTTGACAAACATAAGGTTTACCCAACAACCCCACCTCATCAAACACCTTATGAGAAAAACTGATGGAACTCATCTTGGAAAATCCCACCAACCCTTAAAACCCACCAACTGGTTGACTGGCATGGCTACCAGTTCGGTTCTGCAGTGGATCAGGCACCTGGTTTACATCTCAGAGAATAAGAGTAGAGAGGCCACAGGTGGAAGCTCAAGTCCTCTCACACTGATTACCACCACCATCCTGAACCCAGAGACTCAAGCTAGGAATAGACAATGCCACCAACTGGAAGAAATGAAAACAGAGTTCTGAGAGAGATTTTTTTTCTTTCTTTTTCTCTCTTCTCTCTCTCTCTTTTCAGCCATTCACCCAGTCTCCTCTACCCTTCCCCCTCGGGTCTTCGCAACCTCAACATATGTGAAACCAAAAATTGTACACAAAAAAGGTCTTTAACAACTAAATCACCAGAATAATATAGTATAGAGGAATTGCATATGCCTGACCTCCCTTCCCCCTTTTTATTCCTTTTCTTTTTTCTTGTATTTTCTTTTTCCTGCTCTCTTTTTTTCTCTCCCTTTCCTTGTTATCTGTTTTCCTCAGTCTTACTACCTCTATCCCACTTGCAATCCCATAAATTTTACTATTCATAAGTAGGGTAATCTTATAAATACAGATAGGAATTTGAATCTATACATTCTTTCATAAATTACCCATATATTGGTTAGAGCTCTCCAAAGTTACTAAGTTAGATTAACCCCATACCCTCACTGCTTTCCCCATAAACATAACATCCTACACCTGAAATCCAGTTTTCTTCAAGCTACCAGAAATGGTATGCCTTTCATGAAACTAATGACTATATTTGTAAATGATAATCGTAACCAACATTTGTAGACATAGACTCTAGCTATAAATGTAGTAATAAGGAAAACATGTGCTTAGATGATGTACTATTGATATTGAGAACTATTAACATTGTCTTTCTCCACAAAAGGGAGACTTTGCAACTATACAAGAGCAATATAAATATATAGGGGGAAAATTCAATAACACAACAGTTTCTCCAAGCAGAAAGAAATGCGAGCAGTATGAAAAGACAAGGAAAGAAAGGACCACAAGCAATGCAGGTCAACTCAAATTTAGAAGAGGTAATATCTGCAGCAGATGGAATGTCAGATAAAGAATTCAGGATATACATGCTTCAGATGATCTGGAGTCTCAAGGAAGACATTAGACAGCAAAATCAGACAATAAAAGATCACTTCGACAATGAATTACATAAACAAATCCAAGAAGCAAAAGATCAACTATATAGGGAGATAGAGGTTATAAAAAACAAACAAACAGATATCCTAGAAATGCAGGAAGCAGTAAACCAACTTAAAAACTCAAATGAGAATACTACCAGCAGAGTAGAACACTTAGAAGATAGAACATCAGACAATGAAGACAAAGTATTTCAACTTGTAAAGAACATAGACAGCTTAGCGAGACTGTTAAGAAACCATGAGCAGAATATCCAAGAAATATGGGATAACATAAAGAGATCAAACTTAAGAGTCTTTGGGATACAGGAAGGTTTAGATTTCCAAACCAAAGGAATGAGCAATCCATTCAACGAAATAATATGAGAAAACTTCCCAGACTTGAAGAATGAGACAGAATTCCAAATCCTAGAAGCCTACAGGATGCCAAATGTGCAAAATCATAAGAGATCCACACCTAGACACATTATAATGAAGATGCCCTACATACAGAATAAGGAGAGAATTTTAAAAGCTACAAGAGAAAGAAAGCAGATTACATTTAGGGGTAAACCAATCAGGATAACAGCTGATCTTTCAACACAGACTCTGAAAGCTAGAAGATCCTGGAACAACATATTTCAAACGCTGAAAGAAAATGGGTTCCAACCAAGAATTGTGTATCCAGCGAAATTAAGCTTCAGGATGGAAGATGAAATTAAAACCTTCCATGATAAAAAAAAGTTAAAAGGATTTGCAGCTAGAAAACCCTCTTCAAAACATCCTCAGCAAAACATTACAGGAAGAGGAAATGGAAAATAACAATGAAAACCAACAGTGGGAGGTAGTACAGTAAAGGGAAAACATAATCAAAGATGAAAAACACACCATGTTAAGTAACATAAATAAACAAATATGGCTGGAAGAACAATCCATATCTCAATAATAACCCTAAATGTTGATGGCTTAAACTCACCAATTAAGAGACACAGGCTAGTAGAATGGATCAAAAAAAAAAAAAAAGATCCAACAATATGCTGCCTACAGGAGACACATTTGATAGGAAAAGACATACATAGACTGAAGGTGAAAGGTTGGGAAAAATCAAATCACTCATATGGACTTCGAAAATAAGCAGGAGTGTCCATACTCATATCAAATAAAATAGATTTCAAGCCAAAGTTAATAAAAAGGGATAAAATGGGAAACTACATACTGCTCAAGGGAACCACACACCAACAAGACATAACAATCATATATATATATATATATATATATATATATATATATATATATGTCCCAAACAATGGTGTAGCTATGTTCATCAAACAAACTCTTCTCAAGTTCAAGAGTCTAATAGACCACCATACAATAATTATGGGAGACTTCAACACACCTCTCTCACCACTGGACAGATCTTCCAAACAAAAGATGAATAAGGAAACTATACAACTCAATAACACAATTAACAACCTAGGCTTAATTGACATATATAGAATATACCACCCAACATCAAGCAGTTACACTTTTTTCACAGCAGCACATGGATCCTTCTCAAAAATAGATCATATATTATGTCACAGGGCAACTCTTAGACATTATGAAGGAGTAGAGTTAATACCATGCATCTTATCTGATCATAATGGAATGAAACTGGAAATCAACGATAAAAGAAGGAAGGAAAAATCATGCATCTCTTGGAGAATGAACAATAGGTTTCTGAATGATCAATGGGTTATATAAGACATCTAGGAGGAAATTAAAAAATTCTTAGAGATAAATGAAAACACAGACACAACATATCGGAATCTATGGGACACAATGAAAGCAATTCTAAGAGGAAAATTCATTGCTTGGAGTTCATTCTTTAAAAAAAGAAAAAACCAACAAATAAATGATCTCACACTTCATCTCAAAATCCTAGAAAAAGAAGAGCAAAATAACAGCAAAAGAAGTAGAAGGCAAGAAATAATTAAAATGAGAGCTTAAATTAATGAAATTGAAAAAAAGAAACATTGAAAAAATTGACAAAACTAAAAGTTGGTTCTTTGAAAAAATAAATAAGATCGACAGACCCTTAGCCATGCTATCGAAGAGGAGAGAGAACTCAAATTACTAGGATACACGATGAAAAAGGCAACATCACAACAGACACTTCAGAAATACAGAAGATAATTAGAAATTATTTTGAATCCTTATACTCCAATAAAATAGAAGATAGTGAAGGCATCCATAAATTTCTTAAGTCATATGATCTTCCCAGATTGAGTCAGGAGAATATAGACAACCAAAACAGACCAATATCAATTGAGGAATTAGAAGAAGCCATCAAAAGACTACCAACTAAGAAAAGCCCAGGACCTGATGGGTATAAAGCTCTCTATAAGTTTAACGCAATGCCAATCAAAATCCCAATGGCATACCTTGTAGAAATAGATAAAGCAATCATGAAATTCATATGGAAAAATAAAAGACCCAGAATAGCAAGAGCAATTCTAAGCAGGAAGTGTGAATCAGGCGGTATAGCGATACCAGATTTCAAACTATATTACAGAGCAATAGTAACAAAAGCAGCGAGGTACTGGTACCAAAACAGGTGGGTGGACCAATGGTATAGAATAGAGGACACAGAGACTAATCCACAAAGCTACAACTATCTTATATTTGATAAAGGGGCTAAAAGCATGCAATGGAGGAAGGATAGCATCTTCAACAAATGGTGTTGGGAAAACTGGAAATCCATATGCAACAAAATGAAACTGAATCCCCTCCTCTCACCATGCAAAAAAGTTAACTCAAAGTGGATCAAGGAGCTAGATATCAAATCAGAGACTCTGCGTCTGATAGAAGAAAAAGTTGGCTCCGATCTACATATTGTGGGGTCAGGCTCCAAATTCCTTAATAGGACACCCATAGCACAAGAGTAAGAGTTAATAACAAAAATCAACAAATGGGACTTACTTAAACTGAAAAGTTTTTTTCTCAGCAAGAGAAACAATAAGAGAGGTAAATAGGGAGCCTACATCATGGGAACAAATTTTTACTCCTCACACTTCAGTTAGAGCCCTAATATCCAGAGTATACAAAGAACTTAAAAAATTAGACAATAAAATAACAAATAACTCAATCAACAAATGGGCCAAGGACCTGAACAGACACTTCTCAGAGGAGGACATACAATCAATCAACAAATACATGAAAAAATGCTCACCATCTCTAGCACTCAGAGAATTGCAAATCAAAACCACCCTAAGATACCATCTCACTCCAGTAAGATTGGCAGCCATTATGAAGTCAAAAGCAACAAGTGCTGGCAAGGATGTGGGGAAAAGGGTACTCTTGTACATTGCTAGTGGGACTGCAAACTGGTGCAGCCAATTTGGAAAGCACTTTGGAGATTCCTGGGAAAGCTGGGAATGGAACCACCATTTGACCCAGCTATTGCCCTTCTCGGACTATTCCCTGAAAACCTTAAAAGACCATACTACAGGGATACTGCCACATCGATGTTCATAGCAGCACAATTCACAATTGCTAGACTGGGGAACCAACCCAGATGCCCTTCAATAGATGAATGGATAAAAATATGTGGCATTTATACACCATGGAGTATTACCCAGCACTAATAAATGACAAAATCATGGAATTTGCAGGGAAATGGATGACACTAGAGCAGATTATGCTTAGTGAAGCTAGCCAATCCCTAAAAAACAAATACCAAATGTCTTCTTTGATATAATGAGAGCAACTAAGAACAGAGCAGGGAGGAAGAGCAGGAAGAAAAGATTAAAATTAAACAGAGGCATGAGGTGGGAGGGAAAGGGAGAGAAAAGGGAAATTGCATAGAAATGGAGTGAGACCCTCATTGTTATACAAAATTACATATAAGAGGTTGTGAGGGGAATGGGAAAATAAACAAGGAGAGAAATGAATTACAGTAGATGGGCTAGAGAGAGAAGGTGGGAGGGGAGGGGGGATAGTAGGGGATAAGAAAGGTAGCAGAATACAACAGTTACTAATAGGGCATTATGTACAATTGTGGATGTGTAACTGATGTGATTCTGCAATCTGTATTTGGGATAAAAATGGGAGTTCATAACCCACTTGAATCTAATGTATGAAATATGATATGTCAAGATCTTTGTAATATTTTGAACAACCAATTAAAAAAACCCAATGACATTTCTTGTAGAAATAGATAAAGCAATCATGAAATTCATAGGGAAAAATAAAAGACCCAGAATAGCACAAACAACTCTAAGCAGGAAGTGTGAATCAGGCGGTATAGCAATACCAGACTTCAAACTATACTACAGAGCAATAGTAACAAAAACAGCATGGTACTGGTACCAAAACAGGCAGGTGGATTAATGGTACAGAATAGAGGACACAGAGACCAATCCACAAAATTACAACTATCTTATATTTGATAAAGGGGCTAAAAGCATGCAATGGAGGAAGGATAGCATCTTCAACAAATGGTGTTGGGAAAACTGGAAATCCATATGCAACAAAATGAAACTGAATCCCTTTCTCTCACCATGCACAAAATTTAACTCAAAATGGATCAAGGAGCTTGATATCAAATCAGAGACTCCGCGTCTGATAGAAGAAAAAGTTGGCTACGATCTACATACTGTGTGTTCAGGCTCCAAATTCCTCAGTAGGACACCCATAGCACAAGAGTTAATAACTAGAATCAACAAATGGGACTTACTCAAACTAAAAAGTTTTTTCACAGCAAGAGAAATAATTAGAGAGGTAAATAGGGAGCCTACATCCTGGGAACAAATCTTTACTCCTCACACTTCAGATAGAGCCCTAATATCCACAGTATACAAAGAACTCAAAAAATTAAACAATAAGAAAACAAATAACCCAATCAACAAATGGGCCAAGGACCTGAACAGACACTTCTCAGAGGAGGATATACAATCAATCAACAAGTACATGAAAAAATGCTCACCATCTCTAGCAGTCAGAGAAATGCAAATCAAAACCACCCTAAGATACCATCTCACTCCAGTAAGATTGTCAGCCATTATGAAGTCAAACAACAGTGAGTGCTGGCGAGGATGTGGGGAAAAGGGTACACTTGTACATTGCTGGTGGGACTGCAAATTGGTGTGGCCAATTTGGAAAGCAGTATGGAGATTCCTTGGAAAGCTATGAATGGAACCACCATTTGACCCAGCTATTCCCCTTCTTGGTCTATTCCCTAAAGACCTAAAAAGTGCATACTACAGGGACACTGCTACATCGATGTTCATAGCAGCACAATTCCAATAGCTAGACTGTGGAACCAACCTAGATGCCCTTCAATAGATGAATGGATAAAAAAATGTGGCATTTATACACAATGGAGTATTACTCTGTATTAAAAAATGACAAAATCTTGGAATTTGCAGGGAAATGGATGGCATTAGAGCAGATTATGCTAAGTGAAGCTAGTCAATCCCTAAAAAACAAATGCCAAATGTCTTCTTTGATATAAGGAGAGTAACTAAGAACAGAGTAGGGAGGAAGAGCATGAGAAGAAGATTAACATTAAACAGGGACGAGAGGTGGGAGGGAAAGGGAGATAGAAGGGAAATTGCATGGAAATAGAAGGACACTCTCATGGTTATACAAAATTACATACAAGAGGAAGTGAGGGGAAAGGAAAAAAAAAACAAAGAGGAGAAATGAATTACAGTAGAGGGGGTAGAGAGAGAAGAGGGGAGGGGAGGGGAGGGAAGGGGCATAGTAGAGGATAGGAAACGCATCAGAATACAACAGACACTAGTATGGCAATATGTAAATCAGTGGATGTGTAACCAATGTGATTCTGCAATCTGTATATGGGGTAAAAATGGGAGTTCATAACCCACTTGAATCAAAGTGTGAAATATGATATGTCAAGAATTATGTAATGTTTTGAACAACCAACAATAAAAATTAAAAAAAAAATAAAACTTAAAGTGAGCTTCTAAAAAAAAGTATCAGATTTACAGAATAAGTTTATAGACAAAATATGTAACTATATAATCAACAGTGGGAATTCACATTCAAAAATAACATTGATATTACATTTTCATTACAATTTATAAGTTGTGAGTTCCTATGTTATTTTATATAATTTTATCTAAAAATCATCTTTAAACATAAATGAACTACCTAATAGTGCTCCCAGAGTTTAGGAGTAAACAGAGGGCCTTCATATTCTCTGTTTCGTTACTAGGATAGGTGAACATTTTATAGTATTTTTTACATCTACCCTATACTTGTACTACTCATTGAAAGTCTGTGGTAGATTGAGCATAAATGGTAATATTTATTTTTGTTCTTAGATAACATATCCAGTAGATCTCATCACTGAGAAATAACCATGTGTAACTCTACACAAGAGAATCTTGGTCTTTACTATTATTTATAATGAAGAAATATTTTAATGGCATATATATCAATCATTTTCATGCTTTTCTGTAGGTAGTTTATAATAACTATCAGTCTTTTATCCCTATGTAATTTTGAGGGTTAACTAAATCTTAAGATTTATATTAATAAAAGACTAAACATTGTCTTACAAAGTCTCCATTTGCTATTGGTTTAATTTAGATACTAATTAATAGTGACCCCAAAGTTACAGAACTGGAAAAGGCAAATCAGTGGTTATGACAGTCTGCCTGCACTAGAAGACAAATTTGAAAACACCATTCTAATGCTTCCCTGGAAAATAGCTATGTGGAGTTCTGCCAATAATTTGAGCATATTTTCTGAGCAACTTGACCTTCAGTGGACATTCAGCTACTTTTTTAACCTGGAAAAGAGGGTCAGGTTAATAAGTGTAGATTGAACTTTCTGGTCATATGATCTTCCATGTAAGTCAGGCTGAGCTGGAAGGAAAGCATAAGCTTTCTAGCCAAACTCCCTGAGCCTCAGTTTGAAATTCTTTATTTTTCTATAATGTATAATGTATCTATATTTTTCTAGCTATTTGATTTAAGTTGCTTACCCTCAGCCTGACTCAGTTTTCTCAGCTTAAAAAAAGGTAGTAAGAGTACCATCTTTACAGATCTCACAGAATTATAGTGAGCATTGAATTTATAAAGTCAATACTGTTAAAATAGTGTCTGCAACCTAGTAAGAACTCAATGTAGAAAGGGCATTTACAGTTTCAACTTTAATCAGATAAGTCATCCTATCATCTTTTTCTCTAAAGCAATTACTACTCAGCCATTATGGATATGGATTTCTGTTGAGAAACTACACCAAATCTCATTTTAAGTTTTGTGTGGTTCTGCACATTTTGAAAGTACATGAAGACACAATCTGAGTGTCACAGGTATAGACAATGCTATGGACAAGTTCCTGGGTTTGATCCCCAGCACCATAAAACAGGCAGGGGGGAGAAGAGAGAAAAGTCAGGTTGACTTTTAAAGTCTTTTCCATTGGGTCTTTTGTAAGGTGATCCCTTCATCCTTCTGTATATGCATATATAATACTTCATTGCTTGTTACACCAGTAAAACCTTCTTATCATAATGACCTATTTTACTTCATGGATTTACTTTTCTCTACATAAATTTCCATTTTGTTCTATAATATTTTCTTAATGTATCTATATAATTTTTATTCAGCCCATTTGAAAATAAGTAATATGATATAAAAAGTAAAAATGCAAAAAGCAAAGAACAGGGAGAAGTTGACCATTAGTGGAATTTGATTATTGTTCAACATTTATCATGTTTCTCCATTCTTTGCAACTATTCATTACTTGTTTTTATTATAAGGAGCATATTTCTTAGTGTTATTACATTTTTTCATGGTCACACACCAGAAAAAATGGCAACTAATTATTATTAATCTGAGGTTCTACAGTTAAGTGTGTTCTCTGTAGCATTTAAGAAATGTAAATCCACTTTCCTGTTAATTATTTCAGTTTTTCAAATACTTAACCAGAATCACAAAGTAATAGTATAGGAACATTAATGTAAATACTAAGCTGTACTCAATGAAGGCAATTAATACTATAGAGGTTTCAGAAAGTAAAGTACCAGCATGAACCCCAGACCAGAAAACACACACGAAGGAGGTGATATTTAAAGGGTTTGTCTTTGATTTATTTTTAAAGATGAAAAACAAAACCCACTTTAAGAATTTAAATAGAGAGAATTTAGCATAATGTTTTGAAAATATAAAAAGGAGATTAAAAACAGGAAAGCTAAGAAGGAAATGTTGGCCAGTCTTAAGACCAGCAACAGAATGTACTGCTGATCACCAGAAAAGTGGAATAGTAAATGCAGTAATGAGCTCTAATAGAGCACAAGCTTTTGGTTACCTGTCAAAGCTGTGTGCCCTGGAGGAAGCCAAATACACCAAGGAAGTAAGGTGATCAAGGAAGTAAGATGTCTGCCTATGGCCAAGAAAGGACAGAAAGAGAGCATGCCATTTTGTTTTATTTGTCTCTTTGTCCCATTGACTGAACTCAACTGAAGTAATCAGATAGTAATATGTGAAGCACAGACTGCAGGAGCTGGGCTCTGTGATACAGAGCTGAGTCAACCAAATCAGGACAAATGGGTCTATAGTAGATCAAATAATGTCAAAGCCTTGCAGCAAATATGAATATCAGAGATCAATATAGTAGATCAAATAATGGCAAAACCTAGCAGCAAATATGAATATTATAGATCAATGAAGCTCAATCTGAGCTTCATTAGATGAAGAAGTAGAATTTGTCATTAAGCCACTGGGAAACGATAATAGAAAAACAGGAGGGAGTGTGCAAAAATAAAATGAAGAAAAGTAAAGAGAAAGAGGAAGGGAAAGGATGACTATTAGTGGAAGGAGCCATTAAGAATGTGTTTTTAAATTGCAAAGGCTTAGAACTCCATTGGTGCTGAAGGAAGTATAACTTTGGAGAAGCGAAGACCATTTTGTAGACATAATCAAGAGTATGTGCTTCCAGTTGTCCACAAAAATAACCTGTTAGGTCATTATACAATTTTAAGATTGTGCAATAAATTTTATTTCCCTTACTAGAGGAAATATTTGGGTGGAACATCTCCTTTACCCAATATATATTCCAAATGTAGTTCTTATATAGGTAACACAATAGACTCTGGAGACACAATCTTCCTATGACACTTATTATGTTTGCATTTGGGGCTACTTAGTTAAGTATTCTGTGCTTCAATTTAATCATTTAAATAATAGGAATAATGATACTATTACTTTTATATGATTTTTATAAAAATTGAGATAATCCTTATAACAACTTCCTAGAATGTATTGCTGCATAAGTTGCAGAACAGAATTTGAGTAATATGTCTTTAGAAATATTTTTAAGGCAGTTATAGCATGTGCTTTGAATAAGGGTATGTATTGAGATGTACATTCAAATCTCAGCAAAAAAAATGTAATAGAAATTACTGTAAAAATACATCCCCTTATAGAGAAAGACTCTGGACAGAAATATTAGGTTTTGCAAGATAATTGACTGAAATATAATTAAATAAAAAATAAGGATCAAAAATAAAAGTGAAATTATGAAAACATATTCATAGACATCACAAAGTATAACATTTTAAGAATTATGGAGTGATGCACAGGATCAAATAGTGCAAGAAATAAAAATTTACACAAAATAATAGTCTTTGTTGAAAGAGGAGTGTTTGGAATAATATTAGAGGCCAAGTTTAGTACAGGGATGAAGAATGAGTGAAGAGTAACTGAAGAGAATGGACATCCTTTAACAACAATGCTTATTAAAATAAGGAAAATAATAAATAATAATAATAAATAATTCATCTATTTGAATATGAATGAATCTTAAAATGATAACTAAATCACTTTAGATAATTCTAACATGGAAATTGAAAATCACAATATGTCTTGAACAGGTTTTCTTCTTCCTTTAGCAGATTTGAGAACTTTCTTATTCTTGGCCCTCTGTCATTTAAGTTATGCGACTAGGCACATACAATTTGAAGTTTAGCTGTCATCCAGTTTAATTTAGTAGTTCTTCTCAAATTACCATAGCCACATTTACATATTTTTGGAGAACATTAAATTTAAGTACTTACCAAAAGACACAAGGAAAAGTTTAACAGAACCTACAGCACTGCCCGTGACCAGCGCAGGCAGCTAAACTAGAGGTCGCTTAAGTGAATTTCCTAAGGTATCAAATAAAACACAGACACACAATTTTAAATTCAAGCCAGAGGATGGCTCCTCTGCCCTTGGCCTCAAGCTCCCCAAATGGGAGGGCGAGGAATGTCACAAGAGACTGGCGAGAGAGAGCTAGTATGTTCCGGAGTGGTCTTTTATTGGGGGGACTCTGGTTCTTAGAAATTTTCCTCCGAATAAGGTCAAGAGGGGCAGGGTTACAGGGACAGGTAAGGTAACTCCATCCCTGGGGAAGGCACGCCCACGCATGAAGGCATATTTGGCAGCATTTTTACTACTCTCAAGATTGGGCTACTGTTTATAGCCGCTTGAAAATGGCCAGATAACTGTGCCTCAAACCAATCAGGAGAAGAAAACGTTGGTTACATGATGTAGCAGCCTCTCACATTACAGAAGAGTAATAATAGCTATAAATTATGCAATTGTTGGGTTTTATGATTTAAAGCTGGTTTTAAAGTTATCATATTCAATATCCCATGAAACCAGGTCTCTAGTCTCTACTGAAATAATTACAAGCATAACATTTTTGAAGAAATATAGTTTTCTTTTTAAAAAAATCAGTTGTAATTGCACATTTTAAAAATAAAAAAAATATTAAATTGCTTATAAGTGAAAAGACTTATAAGTACAATATTAAATCCAACAGCTCATTTTCTTCAAACTTCATTTTCAAAATAAGTAGCTATTAACTCTTTCTATCATTTCTTACAGAATAAATCTCTTTTGCTTAGGTATGTAAGAATGAACTAATAACCAATTCCAGTTATGGCTATCTATCCAAAGGAAATAAATGCAGTATCTCAAAGAGATCTACACATCCATGCTAAAAACAGAATTATTCACAATAGTTGAGATAGGGAAATGAGTTAAAATATTATTGACAGATGGATGAGTAAAGAAAATGTGAGATACACACACACAGAGACACACATACAGAGAAATTGTCTTTGATTCATAATGTCTTGACTTACGATTTTTGATTGTTCAGAGCAAAAGTAATATGCATTCAGCAGAGACCATACTTAACATTTGGAGACTAGATCTTTCCCGTGGTTCTCAATGTATACTATTATTCTTCTGTGCTGTTGGACAGCTGCTGGTAACTGCAGCTCCCAATCAGCTACATGATCACAAGGGTAAACAAATGATATTCTATAGTGTAATGAGTTTCTCAGTTGCAATGTTTAGTAGGCTGTTTATTGAGCAAATTTTCAAATTATGATATTTTGAAAGGCGTTTATTGTGATGTAACTCCACTATAAATTAAAAGGCATCTATATATGTGTGTAATGGTATCTTATTCCCTTTTGTAACAACATAGATAACCTAAATTGACACAATGATAAGTGAAATAAATCAGAAAAATTAAAAGACAAATATTGCATGATCTTACTTATATGTGGAAAGTTAAAAAAATCCAACATACAAATGTAGAGTGTAGAATGAAGGTTGCTACAGGTTAGGAATAGAGGAAAATGAGATGTTGATCAAGGAGTACAAAGTTTTAGTTTTTCAGAATTATAAATCCCTAGCTTCTTAATGTATGATAAGGATATCATATAAAATGTACTTGATTGTGTATTTAAAATTTGCTAATAGGTCTATTGTCAGTGTTCTTACAACAAATAAAAGGAAGAAAGTAATAACTGTCCAAGATTATGTTATATTAATTAGCTTATTTGTAATGATTATATCATAAATTATATGTACATTGAATCATTAAGTTGTATACCTTTAATTTACATAATAAACCTCGATTTTAAAAAAGTAAGTTAACACCAAAATAAAACTGTTTCTATCTAAAATGATGAAATAAAAATTAAAATTGCTAAATTTTGATGGAATAATAAATATTATCAAATATACATTATGTTAGATAAGAAAAATAACTAACATTCCTGCTTCTATTCAACATAGTGATCTTAAAATTTATGTTTAAATCCCTTATTTTTAGTATGAAAATATTGTTCTCTACTGAGACAAGCAGTACGCTTTAATTGTATTTCAATTTTGGTTCAAGTTTATGTTTTACACAAATAGATGATTGTATTTTTCATTTGCATAATTTCACTGAATTTATGGAAAAGCATTGTAGCATATTTCTCACCATAATTTTCTACATTTTTAATCCTGTCACATAGTTAAATACCTTATTTTCCTCATTGGAAATATCCCTCCTCTTCTTATTCTCCACTATAGAGCTAGGGTTACTTTCTGTTTTGATTATGGGAATCACCCGTCTTCATGTCCTCATTTCCTGTACACCTTACATGTGAGGCGTGTGTGTGTGTGTGTGTGTGTGTGTGTGTGTATGTGTGTATGTGTGTGCTTATTACTATTTGTGCTGGATTAATTGCCTAAAATCAAGCCTCTTTCCTTTTGTAATGCTTTATGACATGTTAACAAAGACCCAGATCAGATCAATTTCCTGAGACACCAAAGAATAAATTTCCTTTCTACTTAACATTCACTGAATAATTTTTATGGGTATCAAATTCTACATGAAAAAATTATTTCATAATATTTAAAAAATATACTATTGAATTCTATCTAATTTATGATACTGATGATCAGACAGAATTTATATTTTAAATCCTGTTGCATTTTACCTAAATCAGTTGTCTTATGAAAAATTTTCATATATTTCCCCATGTTTCTGAAATTTTATATTGAAATAACCTCACATGAATCTGTTTCATTAACTGAGTTGGGCAATGAGATTTCTTCCCATCTGGATACTTATATACATATATATATATTTTTTTTTTCATTATTTCCTTGGAAATGTCCTTGCTACCCCTCTCTAACTTGTTCTCCCTGACTCTCATAAACACTTGTCTTTGTCTTATTTTCACCTATTATTCTTGTCTATGTTATGCTGTCCAAAGTTTAGAAAATTTCTGTATTATTTTTACATATTTATCTATTTATTTTGAATCAAATATTTAATATGTAATTAATTTCTCTGATTTTTCTTCTTTTTGTCTGTCTATATCATAGATACAATATATTTTTTTCCAAGATTAAGATACTGAGTTCTAATATCACCCTGGAGGTTTTCCTTATTTATATTACTAATAATCTATTTAAAAGTGATGATTTAGGGCTGGGGCTGTAGTTCAGTGGCAGAGTGCTTACCTAGCATGGGTTTAATCCTTAGCACCACATAGAAATAAACAAATAAAATAAAGGCATTCTGTCCATTTACAACTAAAGAAAACATTTAAGAAATAAAAATTAAAAAGTGATGATTTAAAGTGTTGATTGAAATATTTGTGTGCATTGTGGACTTCATTGTATTTTGATCAGGTGGTTAGTGAGCTTTTTAAATTTGAGTATTCAATATGTCTGTTATGTACAGTAATTCAATATCTTCAGAAGATTCCCTAGTTGCTTGTTAAGAATATACAAATTGGTCTTCAGAATTTGGGGTAGTGATGGGAGTTCAAAACCATTGGTAGCTGTGGTCTAAGCATCAAATGCAGCAGATCTGGAACTGGCCTGGCTGTTTCCATAACAAATGTACATGGGTGACTGGAAGAGTCATGAAATATATTAAGAGCAATGCTTTTAAATCAAGTTTAAAATGTATAAGTTTATTAAGTTATGTTACTAAAGTTTCAGGATGATTTGCACATGCTATTTCTTATTGAAATAGTAATATTAGTGAGTTGTAGCTGGTATTGGAGAGATTAGAAAGTAAGATTGGTTCTATATTGAGACAATGTCTGTATGGACATTCCTGGCTTTAAGGAACCCACAGTCAAGGCTCCATTCTTGTTCTGAGTGTTCTGTTCACATGCTGATGGTACCTACTTTCAGCTGGAAAGCATATCCTCTCTCTCAGATAGAAAGTATATCCTATAAGACCCTATGGAGGGAGAATGCTTACACCTATGATATACACATTCAAATGTGGTTGATATATTTTAACAGTTTTTAGCAGCGATTTTAAACTTATAAGCAGTGATTCTGAGTTCTGCAAACTTTTCCAACATTTGGACCCTAAGTGTTGCTGTTATTGCAAAGATTATTTGACAGTCCTAGATTATTGACATTTCCTAGTTTAGTCTGGTTCCTCATCTACACATTTGGCTATACTTTGGGTCCCTCTGTCTTCAGTCACTGGCTCAGTATCTCCCTAGAACATTCCTTCCAGTTTCTGGGGGAATGTTTTTGTTGGACATCTAGTGATCCGTCATGTTCTTCATACTGACTTTCAATCTGGTCCCTATTTTTAGGCGTCAGTTGCTTTAATCTCACATGCTCTCCCATGTGCTTTTTAATTCCTGACTCTCATGGATTTGATGGGGAAATCAGCTTACTTTGGTTTATCTGATAAATCATTTATTTCATTTCTTATTTTCCTTCCTGATTTTATTGTAACTCAAAATTGCAGCGGTCTTCTAGTTACTGGGTATAGTAATAGAGTTTGCACTGAGTCTTCTGAAATGTATAGGGAGTAGTGATTTCTGGGACCCAAACAGAGCTCTCAAATTAGGAACTAAAGAGCAGTTTTATCACATGTTAGACCAGAACCAAGGATCACACAAAGGTCACAGAAGTGGATAACATCCACCTAAGAAAAAGGTCAAAGGAAATATGAGTAATTTTCTCTTAGATTTTTTTTAATTCAAAAGGCAAAATTTCCCACTGAATGAGTTGTAAACATTTAGCTAAGTTTAGAAGTTGTGTGTGTGTGTCTGTGTATGCATATGTGTGTGTGTGTGTGTGTGTGTGTGAGAATAGTGGGGGGAGGAATGTGGGCTTAGTGTTTATTTTGTGTTTTGGGGGCTGTGTGTGATGGTATCCAAGTGTGACAGTTACATTTGGACAGTTTTATCTTATTAGATTTGATTCATCAATTTTCTAGCAGATTTAATCACTATTTTATCCAAATTTATCATCAGATCATTTACTTTTAAGTGGTAAAAATGATAGAGTCGAGAACTGAAATTTTGCATGGGATCTTTTCTCTTAGTTTATTCCTATTTATCATCAATGATCTTTGGATATGAATTTTAAAATAATCCTAACATATTATTTAAATTTATTTTTCATCTTACAGAATCTTTTCTTATATCTTTTTGGAAAATGTTGTGGATAGTTTTGTAAACTATACATTAAGAATACTATAAATTTTTCTGTAAAGCACCTTTTAAAAATATGTTAGTTATGTGGAATTTGCCTGGGAATGTAGAGGAAGGGAGTTGCTCAGATCATCATGTCAGCTGGAAAGCAGGGTGGCAGGGGAGATACCAGAGGCAATTATGGTCTCCAAGCATATGTTCCCACTAACTCTTCTCCTCTAGCCATGCACCATCTAAATGCTCCAACTCTGAAACTTGTCACATTGGAGACCATGATTTTAACACCTGAGCTTTGAGGGACATTACAGATCCAAACCTTAACAATATATATACATAATCAAACACATGTCATATAATTAAAATATAGTTATATGCCAGGTATTTATTTGCCATAAATGATAAATAATTATGCTTTGGCATTTTTAAGTTTTATATGTGATAATATGCCGCAGTCTTGGCTGGGCACAGAATCACGAGCCAATCAAGCAGGAACAAAACTTTATTTTGAAAAAGCCGCTAACACTCTCAGCGCCAGCAAGTCAAAAACCGATCCTCCCACCAGGGTGTCCGACCGGAACCGCGCGCGCCGACCGGAACCCCGGGGTCCCCCGGACCTCCCCCGGAATTTCCTCCTACTATCCTTCCCCAACCAATGGGAACTCTCCAAGAGTCTGGTAACATGAGTCCGTAACATGAGTCCGGTAGCAGGCCAAGGTGAACAGCGGGAGTCCAATTTGCATATGAATGTAAATCTTAACATAATCATCTCAGTGGCTAGCTGGCGTCACTTTACAACCAAAGGTGCCATACATTGTATATTTGCTTGTGGCTCCTAGCATCTGCCCCCTTCTGTTTAATTAAGCAACAAGCAATGTGGCTAGGGACCGTGCCTGGTAGGTTGTCCAATTTAACATATGGTTCTTACCCGTCATGGGAGAACTGACCTTTAGGCGTCAGCTTCCTGTCTTAGGTTGAATCCACTGTAATCAGAGCAACCCGTCGCTGACTACCGGTCCAGCATTCAGCCATGCTCGTGGATAGGCCTATGCACCAGTGGGGGGGTGAGGTTCTTGCCTCACCTCTGTTGGCCCCCAAATTTTGCCTTGGTGCCAGTGGGGGGGTGAGGTTCTTTGCCTCACCTCTGTTGGCCCCCAAATTTTAGACCATCACTAGTAGAAGGGAGGAGGATACAGAAATGCCACGACACCAAGCCAATTGATGGCTCCTTGGAAAAATTGCGTCACTGGTGACACCATCAGCAAAGATATGCCAGTATTACCACAATAAACATGGGGTGAGCTGGCAAGGAAATTGCATCACTGGTGACACCATCAGCAAAGATATGCCAGCAGTACCACAATTCGGTGCACCAGATGATATTTTACAATGTATGCAACTGATATATAGTCCAGGCAAGTTCTGCAAGCAGTTCAAATTGGAGGAGTCTATCAATATGTCCATTTCCTCCCAAAGTAAATCAAGTCCTTGATTGAGCATTACTTGTTGAGTTATATTCATTGATGCATCAGTTTATACAGTTTACTGTGATAGCTATCATAGAAGCTGTAGTTTGGTTTTATCTCAGTCTTCACCGGAATTGGGATGGAGATGGAAATTCTGGCAATGATGCTAAAGAGACATTATCCTGAACAGAATTATTAAATATAATGAAAAGGAATGGTGAAAGTAAACAAACAGATCTGTTAACCATCTTTAACAACAATCATAAACAGCTGTTCACCTAATTTAAATTAAACCATATAAATCACGTGAATAAAGAAAAAATTCGGATCCATTTTTTCATGAGCGCTCCTCATATAAGAAATATGGACATACACACATACAGACATACAACACAAAACAGAAGTGTGCACACAACATACAACACATAAGACAATAGTAAATAAAGGCCTTGTAACTATACTTAGGTGAAATCTCCATTGCAATGTTTAAAAACTCCACAGTCAAAAAAAAAAAAAATAAATAAATAAATAAATAAATAAAAAATAAAACACAGTCAAAAAATAAAACTGATCAGAAAAACATTAACCTAGGTTTGTATGAGCTCAAAAATAAAATAGAACTTTATGATGTGGAAAAATGCAATAATAAAATAGATACTGAAAAAAAAAACCTTGGTTAATCACTGTCGCAGATGTAAGAATAGCCAAGCTGGAGCTCTGGATGTCAGCTGTTATGGATTTGAGTCAAATCATCTTCTTTTTCTGTAGAAATTGTTTTAGTTAATCTCTCTGGAATCCAAATCGGTTGCTGTTCATCCTGTGGGAAAACACAGACAGCGCCCCGATTCCAGACTATCACTGGATCCGGGCCTTTCCATTGTCCTGTTAGAATATCTTTCCAAAGTACCTTAGGCTTATGTACATTTTTGGGGTACAAGTGTCTTTCCGCAGCACTAAGTCCCGATGAATCTAAATTTAAAAAGTTTAGAGTAAAAAGGGTTATTTTAAGTTTATCTTTGGGGGATATATACCCCTTTCCAATTCCCTCCTTTTGTTTTAATAAGTACATTTTAATAGTTTGATGAGCTCTTTCAACTATGCCTTGTCCTTGTGGATTGTATGGAATTCCTGTTATGTGAGTAATACCAAATGATGAGCAAAATTGTTTAAAAGAGGAGGAAGTATAACCAGGACCGTTGTCCGTTTTTAACTGTTTTGGAACGCCCACAGTGGCAAAATTTTGTAAGCAATGAGCTATAACATCTTTAGTTTTTTCTCCGGCATGAAGGGAGCCCATCAAAAATCCGGAAGAGGTATCAACTGTAACATGTAAATATTTTAATTTTCCAAATTCTGGCAAGTGTGTGACGTCCATCTGCCAAATATGGTTAGGTATTAGTCCTCTAGGATTGACTCCAAGATTAACTTGTGGTAAAAATGTCACACAATTTTGACATTGTTTTATTATATGTCTGGCCTGTTCTTTAGTTATTTTAAAACGCTTTTGTAAAGTATTAGCATTGACATGGAACCTTTTATGAAAATTTATAGCTTCTTCTATTGTGGAGAAAATATGTATGTCATGTGTAGATTTATCTGCTAGTTCATTGCCCATACTAAGGGCTCCAGGCAATCCTGTATGTGCCCTGATATGACCTATGAAGAATGGATCTTTTCGGTCCCAGATTAGACTTTGTATATCGGAAAACAAAGAGAAAACAGTAGAGGAAGGGGAAATCCTACCAGCATCTTCAAGGGAATTAATAGCATTAACTACATACTGACTATCAGAAAATAAATTAAATACAGAATCTTTAAACATCATAAAAGCTTGTAATACTGCATTAAGCTCTACCTTTTGAGCTGATTGTTTGGGTACTAAAAATGTAAAAGTTTGATCAGGAGTAACTACTGCTGCTGTACCATTGTTTGACCCATCAGTGAATATATTTGGAGCATTTATGATAGGGGTTTTTCTTGTCATTTTTGGAAAAACTACAGGATGCTTAGACCAAAAAGACAACAAAGGATTAGATGGTAAGTGATTATCAAATGAAACACTAGTTTTACACAGGATTATTGCCCAAGTATTTAACTCATTAGCTAACTCATCAATTTGATCCATAGTATATGGAGTAATAATTTTATTGGGAGAAATCCCAAACACTCCCTTAGCTGCTTTTATTCCTTTGAGTATTAATTGTCCTACAGCCTCAGGATATCTAGTAAGAATAGTGTTAGGGGAATAAGATAAATGTATCCACAATAATGGACCTTCTTGCCAAAATACTCCTGTAGGAATATTTTTTGTTGGTAGTACAATAAATAATAAAGGCAAACTTATATCAATTCTATCCAAATGCATATTTTCCATATATGTTTCAATGATTTTTAATACTTTTCTTGCTTCAGGCGTTAACATGCGGGGTGAATTTGGATCTGATGGACCTTTTAGAATATCAAATAAAGGTCCTAACTCTCCTGTTGGTATGCCTAGATAAGGCCTTATCCAATTTATGTCTCCCAATAACTTTTGAAAGTCATTAAGTGATTTGAGTTGATCTACTCGTATTTGAATTTTTGGTGGACGGACCATGGTTGAGGATAATAGAACTCCTAAATAATTAATTGGAAGATTTAATTGTACTTTATCTATTGCTATCTCTAGATTATAATTTTTCAATAAATTTGTAAGTGTGGCATAACATTCTAGTAATGTGTTTTTATCTTTATGTGCCAGTAACACATCATCCATATAGTGAAATATTTGTAGTTCAGGATTTTGGTTTCTAAGTGGCTGGATTGCTTTATTAACATAAATTTGACACATAGTTGGGCTGTTAGCCATCCCTTGAGGGAGTACTTTCCATTCATATCTCTGATCAGGACCTTCATGATTCAGTGCAGGGATAGTAAATGCAAAATGTGGACTATCCTCGGGATGAATTGGAATTGAAAAGAAACAATCTTTAATATCTATAACTAAAACATGCCAGGTTTTTGGTAAAGCAGACAATTGAGGAATCCCTGATTGAGCAGGTCCCATAATAACCATCTCATTATTAATGGCTCTTAAATCTTGTAATAATCTCCATTTACCAGATTTCTTTTTAATGACAAAAATGGGAGTATTATAGGGGGATACGGAAGGTTGTATATGTCCTTCCGCTAACTGTTGTCTGACCAAGTCATGGGCTACTTGTATCTTTTCTTTAGTCAAGGGCCACTGAGGAACCCACACTGGTCTTTCTGATTTCCAAGTAATTTTGATTGTCTCAGTGGCCCTTTCTGAAAACCCAATTCATGTCTATTTATTTCTTGATCTATTTGAATAGGTGCTGTCATACCTTGTTCTTGTTCTCTTAATCTTTTTTCTTTCCTAAAGCCTTGTTTAGCCCTAGTAGTGGGCGCGTTAGGATTGATGTTATTTGTTAATGTCAATCCTAATTGATCTAGGACATCTCGTCCCCATAAATTTACAGGAAGATGATCCAATACATAGGGCTGTATAGTTCCTTCACATCCTTCAGGATCCCTCCAATCTAATACCATAGCACTTCTATGGGGATTTGTTGCCACTCCTAGGCCTCGAAGCGTTTGAGTGGCTTGTTGTAATGGCCAATATTTTGGCCATTCTTGACGAGAGATGACACTAAGGTCAGCTCCTGTGTCCAGCAGCCCATTAAAGTCATGTCCTTGAATATTTAATTTTAGCATTGGGCGAGAATCTAAATTTAAAGACAGCATAGCCCAATCTACACCTGTGGAGCCTAATCCCTTGGAACCTCTTTCTACATTACAACTGGAAAATTTATCATGCAGGCTGGGTATTATTAATAACTGTGCTATTCTATCTCCTGGTGAAATTACTGATATACCTCTTGGAGAACTAGCTATAATTTTTATTTCACCTTCATAATCGGGATCAATTACCCCAGGACTTATCATAAGTCCTTTTAGTGTAGAAGAACTGCGTCCCAATAATAAGCCTACTGTTCCTTTGGGAAGAGGTCCTTTTACTCCTGTGGGAATGATTTGAATTCCCATCTCTGGGGTTAGTACTGCTCTGGCAGAGGCGCAGATGTCCAGCCCTGCGCTCCCTCTAGTTTGTCTGATGAGGGATTTAATGGATAATGCGTCCTGGGCACTACCTTGATGGGGCTGTTGGGTTCCTCCATTGCCCCATATATTTGTGGTTTGGGGCCCCGGGGCATTGGGCCCTCTAGTCCGTTTTTTGGCAATGGAGCTTGATACCTTTCTCCACGATATCGTGGGTAAACACTTGGTCCTTGTCCGTTTTTTGATAACGGAATACCCTCTATGGTGGTTTGAGAACGGCATTCATTAGCCCAATGTCTCCCTCTACGGCATCGTGGGCAAATACCTGGTATTCTATTCCTTTGATATCCAGCTTTGTTAAACCCTCCTCTTATGGGGCAACTCCTTTTAAAATGTCCTGTTTGATTACAATTATAGCATGTTCTTGGCCTGGCATCTAAAGCCTGTTGTACTGCTGCTAAGACTTGCCCCTGTTCATTAATGTCTCTACATAATTTAATATATGTGTTTAAATCCTCATGTCTCCATGGTCTAATGACCTCTCTGCAGCAACGATTTGCTTGGTCATAAGCCAGTTGTTTTATAAATGGCATTACCTGTTCTGTATTTCCAAATATCCTAGAGGCTGACTGAATAAGTCTATCTACAAATTCAGCATAAGGTTCATTAGTTCCTTGTATTACCTTAGATAATTGACCTTGTAAGTCTCCATGCCCCTGTAAAGTTTTCCATGCCCTAACTGCATCTACAGCAATTTGTGCGTATACGCCAGGGTCATATTCAATTTGCTGTCTTTGACCCTCATATGGTCCCTTTCCCAATAGCATGTCCATATTTCTTTGAGGGTACCCAGCTTCTGCATTTCGCCTAGCTGTCTCCATGCAAAATTCCTCATTGGCAACCTTCCATAACAAATATTGTCCTCCGTTTAGCACAGATCGACACATGTTAGCCCAATCTGCTGGTGTCATGTCCAAGTTGGTAACAGATTCAACCATGCTTATTGTGAAGGGAGCTTGCGGCCCATAGGTCGTTACAGCCTCCTTTAATTGCTTTATTGTTTTGAAATCTAAAGCACGGTGAATTCGTTGCCCTCCTGCCTGCTCAAGTACAGGGCATGCTAATCTTTGGGGTCCTGCCTCAGAATTCCGTCCATCAACTACGGGAATTGAGGGCCGCTCAGCGGTAGATGGAGCTGTTGGCTGAGTTACGCCCTCTGGTGATAGAACGGAGTTGGTAGCAACCTCCTGTTGTAATTCTCCACCTGATGGCTGCTTGTCCTCTAAGCTTGCTTTCTTTAAATTCTCCTCTGTCTGACTAGCTTGAGAGACCTTCTCTTTTGCTTGACCTAGCGTTTTTTCTACCATAGTCTGGACCTCTAACAATTTACTTAACAGTTTTTCGGTTTGTTTTTTATTGGATTCTAATCTACTATAACCTAACCCAATAAGGTAGGATAAAACAAAGCCGAAGCAGAATGAAACAAAGACGGAGCAGACAATGGTTGTATCAATTTTCTCTTTCTCAGGGCTGAATAACTTCAAACCTTGAGCCAACCATTTTTTCCAGTTCGCCTGAGAAAATTCTAGGGCTAGGGAGCTCGAAATGAAAACAAAATAAATCAAAACAAGAACACATTGTTTTCTGAGAAGGTCATCCATCCTGTCGCCTTCCCTCAGGGGCGAGCAATTTACTCACCTCTAAGCTTCAGGCGTTCCCCGCACGGGCCGCCAAATGCCGCAGTCTTGGCTGGGCACAGAATCACGAGCCAATCAAGCAGGAACAAAACTTTATTTTGAAAAAGCCGCTAACACTCTCAGCGCCAGCAAGTCAAAAACCGATCCTCCCACCAGGGTGTCCGACCGGAACCGCGCGCGCCGACCGGAACCCCGGGGTCCCCCGGACCTCCCCCGGAATTTCCTCCTACTATCCTTCCCCAACCAATGGGAACTCTCCAAGAGTCTGGTAACATGAGTCCGTAACATGAGTCCGGTAGCAGGCCAAGGTGAACAGCGGGAGTCCAATTTGCATATGAATGTAAATCTTAACATAATCATCTCAGTGGCTAGCTGGCGTCACTTTACAACCAAAGGTGCCATACATTGTATATTTGCTTGTGGCTCCTAGCAATAATATACATATCATTGTGTAATGTATTTTTCAAAAGTCAATATTTGTATTTTGGGGATTTTATTTACATGGTTACATATGATTCTAGTATATCCGTTTTTATGTGGGTGTGTATATGTATAATATTTATTTATTAATTCTATGCTGAAATTTTAGACATGAAAGCTATTTGTAAACTTCTTACAATGAAGTTTAATAATTACTTATGTGCTTGGATAATTTATTTCATGTATTTTTCCCTAAGAGTATAATTAGTTGAATAATGGGATTTATTGTTTTTTTATGTCTTTAACTTTGTTAGATTTTTCCAAAATTATCTCCAAATAGCATGCATCTATTTGTACTCATATTTCTGGTAAATAGGATTTTTTTTTTGCCATACACTTGTTGATGTTTACAAATGTCAGACATTTTTTTTTAAATATGAAGGATATGAAGATAATTCTTACAATTCATTTTATTCTAATTCTTCAGTTGCCATTTTTGATATTCATTATTTTTTTAACAATTTTTTTTTCCAATTTTAAGCACATAATAAATCCACATTTTCTGGTTATTTGGTGTTATAGAATTTCCTACTCCTACCAATAAAACTATTTAGCAGAAATGGATGTGTAAATTTTGGTTTAGATTATTTAATTGTAAATGCAAGACTTTCCATTTTCTATCTGGTGTAGCAAACAGAAATATTTGATACAGTGGCTGCACCATCAGTTTGGGCATCTGTGTGATTATGATCAACACAACTCTTACAAAGGATAAGATTGAAAAATAACTGCCTATTGTTTTAAGCCACTGAGATTTTTCAAACATCTGTTACCATATGAAAATCCATATGCTACTCTGCTATACTTTTAACTCTCTGAGAATAAAAAAGAACTTTGGTAAAACTTTCTGCTATGCTTTATAGTTACAAAAATATGCAGTCAACATTATTTAATATTCCCTAGGAATAACTCATTAAACTTGATAATATTTGATTTTATAGTAATGGACATTCAGGCATAATGAAGTAAATTCATTTTACCAAAAAAAAAAAAAAACAGTCAAATTTTTAAGTACAATAACAAAATCAATCTTCTGAACACAAGTCCTAATTTCTTTGGTATTTCATTTGATTCTCACCATACCAAAATTGCTAGTTATTATAATACATAAAGTCTTAGAGAAAGCTTTCACAAAATCTTTGAATTTCATATTTCTTTTAATTTTTAATAAAATAATATTCCTTTTAATTTTCAATAAAATTTTAATTCACAACTAATGAATCTATTTCTCTGGAATAAGCTAGAGAGAAACAAAGAAGAAAATGAGGAGGATCTCAAGAAAATAGAAGAGAAACAATTAGGTCAGAAAAGATAATGTACCTCTAACTTCTTGTTAAATTTCAAAATAAAATAATGATAAAAATAAGACTGTTTAGGATTGGGTTTTCAATGAGCGGTTGCCAGTGTGCTCACTTGTGATGTTTCCTTGAGGTGTCAATCAATTTCTCAATTAAATTCAAGTACTGAGTTCCTATTATGGTCAATGATATAAAGCTCAGAAAACAAATGCTAAATTTCTCTCAGGTTGTGCTTGTAGCATCAAGTGTTAAAAATAATTATAAACTAAGTAAACTTGATGAACTGCTCAAATCATTGAGAGGATAAATATAGCAGCCTTGCAATGTCATTTTCACAGTTACATTTCACACTATAACCACATATTGAGAAAAAAACCCCACAACTTGTAGCTACATAGCAGCCTCTAAGGACTCATGGTTTTTCTAACGTTTTTCAAAATGTGTAATATCAGAAAGACTTAGTAATTAAGGATAAAAATTAGATTGTAACATTTGTGAGAGCATGAAAATAGAAAAAAAAATTGTCACTTGCTTTATATTTGTTTTGTAGTTCTGTTCAGTGAGAAAATTATTTTGCACTAACTAATGTTTATTTGTCTTCCATCACTGTACATGGAAAATCTATAAGACTAATATTTTCTAATTTATTCTTTCCACAAATAGTCAAGGGGGTTTAGATTTTGGCCACATTAAAATATCTCCTATTGTGATTATTGCTGTGGGATTTCATTTCCTAACTCTAATTTATTATTAGTCATTATTCTAAATTATGTGTGCTAAATGATATCTTCTTGAATTTGCAAATGTAGATTAACCTCAACATCTTTTGCATGAGAATAAAATAAATTTACCATATTAGAAGATATGATGATACTATTTTGGCAAAAAGATGCTATGTGTCTTAAGCACTCACAGTATTCATGGATCTAAATATATTTTACACATAGAATCTAATATCAGATGGCAAATTTACAAATTCACATATTTATATTTAAATATGACCAAATGGTGAGATTTTTTGTCTCTATCTTGATTATAACTCCCATATTTTTATGATTTAGATTATTAAATACCAGTTTATAAATAATTCACAAAGTACAAGAAACAAATAGCACAATCTTCATTACTCTATCTCCTAAATATCTAATTATTCTCCATAGAGAAACTGATGCCCATTCCCAAGATAACCCCTTCACTTTTCTGAACTCCACTAAGTATTAATTTTGCCTTACAAAAACCTTCAAATAAATGGAATCATAAAATATATATTCCTTTTGTCTTGTTGCTTTCAGTCAATACTAAATTTATAAGGTTAACTCATTTTTTGTGTGTTTAACTATAAATTATTCTTTTCTTTCCATTTAAATGTTCCATTATATGAATATGTGGCTATTTCTTACTAATTTATGGTGAAGAAATATTTGGTATTTTCAACTTTGAATTTTATGAACAAAACTGTTGTGCACATTCTCAGAAACAAGGAATAATAATGAAGAAAAGGGAAATTACTTATTTAAAAATAATTAATATGGGAAATAATTATGATTGTAAAAGAAAGTAATATAATCTAGAGCACAAATCAAAGATTTTAGAAGCAGTTAATTAATATGGAAATTAAACTAAACCAATAGCTAGGTTTTTTTAATCAACAATGTTTATGAGATTATAGCCAGGATAACAAAGGAGAAAATAGAAATAGAAATTACCACTAGTATAAATGAAGACAGAAGAATAGTATAAATACTGCGGACATTAAAAAAAATAATATCTCTATGCCCACAATTTTGGTGTTTGTATGAAATTTACCAATACTTCAAAAGACACAATGTACCAAAATGTACAATATTAAATCAACAAGCTAGGCAAGGTATAGTTTGCCTGCACTCCCAACTATTCAGAAGTTTGATGCAGAAGGGTCACAAGTTTAATGAAAGCCTGGCCAACTTAGCAAAAACTTATCATAAAATAAAAAAGGACTTTTGATTATAACTCAGCGGTAGATGGGCCCTGAGTTCAGACTCAGTACCAAAAAAAAAAAAAAAAAAAAGAACAATCTGATTTGGCCTACCTCTATTATTATATTCAAGCAGCAATTAATAAACTTCCAAACCACAGAGGACCTGGCCAAAAGGTGTTCAATGATGTCTATCAATACATTGTTGTTTAACATTTATTTATTTATTTTTTATTCTTTCTAATTAGTTATACACGGCAGCAGAATGCATTTTATTACATTGTAGAAAAAAGAGCAAAACTTCTTATTTCTCTGGTAGTATATGATCCAGAGTCATATTATAGTTAAAAATTTGTTCCAGGGTTTCATAAATTGACCCCCAGACCACTCATTTATAATCCAATCAAACCTTTATTGAAGCACACCAGTGACAACTGATCAGAAAGCTCTTCCCCTGAGCAGCCCCGAACAATTTCAAGGGCACTCCTTATAAACCTGAAAACCGCAAAAGGGATGTTTGGGGGTCTAGTCAATGCAAGTAAGCCAAGTTACAGAAGCAGGAGAGTTCAGTCAACCAGTCACAATTAGCCCAATCACCCCAATTACAGAAACAGAGCCCCATTACCCTAGTTACAGAAACAATACCCCATTAGGTAGTTCTGTGTTATCAAAGGTTTCTATAGCAAAAAGGAAAAGAACATCTTGCCCTGGTCATGACCCTTCTACTTGGAATGGTTGTTTTACAGGATGGAGTCACAAGACAAAATGGAATCACTTTCGCTTTTACTATCACAGTCACACCATTTGTACATTCATATGTGTATTTAGAGTAATGATATCCATCTCATTCCACCATCTTAGACAATCCATATGCCCCCTCCCCTTTTCTCCTCCCTTTTGCATAATCCAAAGTTCTTCCATTCTTCCCAATTATGAATCAACATGCACTTATCAAAGACAACATTTGGCCTTTGTTTTTTGGGGATTGGCTTATTTTGCTTAGCATGGTATTTTCCAACTCCATCCATTTACCTGAAAATGCCATAATTTTATTTTCTATTAATGCTGAATAATATTCCATTGCTTATATATACCACAGTTTCTTAATCTATTTTCTATTGAAGGTAATCTATATTGGTTCCACAGTTTAGCTATTGATAATTGAGCTGCTATAAACATTGATGTGACTGGCTGTGTCACTATAGTATGCTCATTTTAAGTCCTTTGGGGAAAGACTGAAGAGTGAGACATCTGGTTTAAATGATGGTTTCATTCCTAGTTTTCTAAAGAATCTCCATACTGTTTTCCACAGTGGTTTCACCAATTTGCAGTGCCACCAGCAATGTATGAGTGTACCTTTTTCCCCACATCCTCATCAACATGTATTGTTGCTTGTATTCTTGAAAATTGCCATTCTGACTGGAGTGAGATGAAATCTTAGATTTGTATTTTTCTAATTACTAGATATGTTGAACATTTTTTTCATATATTTGTTTATTGATTCTATGTCTTCTTTTTGAAGTGTCTGTTCAGTCCTGTAATTCATAAATGTACAAATTCTCTACAATCTTTTTCAGAAGACAGAAACTGAAGTATTTTCTAATTTCTTTTATGATGCTAATAACAAATCCAAATAAAAACATTAAAGGAAAAAAAACAAATATCAATATGTCTCATGAATATAGATGCAAAACTCACCAAAATATTAGGAAATCGAGTCCAGCAATATGTAGAAAGAAGTATAAACCGTAAAGGCACTGAATTTATCCTGCTTCTAGAAAGCTGTTTTAATTTAATTAAAGTAATCCAACACATCAAAATGCTAAATAAATATTACATGATCATATAAATAGTTGCAGAGAAGTATTCTGACAAAATCCAATGCTCATTCATGTTAAAAAAATCATATTAAACTAGTAGAGTAGAATTTTCTTAACTTTCTCAAGAATCACCACAAAACATCTACAACTAACCACTTAAGTGGTGACAAACACAAAACTTTTCCACCAAGACAAGGCAAATATGTCCCCTCTTAACCTTCACTTTTGTCATTATCCTGGAAACCCAAGCAAATGCAATCAGGAAAGAAAAGGTAATAAATATATATAGAATGAGATGGAGAAAGATGATATAATTATCTATATGGATAATCTAAAAAACTCACCAAAAGACTTTTGGTCTTTATTACAGGTTCTCATTATTTCATTAAGGTCTTGCTAAATTGCTGAGGCTGACCTTGAACTTGTGATCCTTCTACTTCAGGCTCCCAAATAGAGAGGATTACAGTCATATGCCACAGCATCTGGCTTCTAATAATTAATTTTTATGATCCATGTGATATGTGATCTTGGTTTGTCATCTCTTTTAACTGCATTTGTTGAGTTTGGGTGTCAAAACCATATTCATTTTATGAAATGAAAGTGAGAGCTTTGTGTACATGCTATGAATAACATTTTATAAATTTATACTTAATGCAAAACACTTTCAACTGCATTAAAAACAAATTTAATTTCAAATAATATTCTTCTAGAGTCCTTAACTGAGGAATTCAGCAAATTATATTTTAGGTAATTCAAAAATAAATTATGGTAGGAAATCTTGTTAGTATCACTTAATACTAAATAAACAAGAATCTGTCAGTTTCATCAAGCTTCATATCACTGGAATGAAAGATCACATTGGAACAAAGTAGTCAGTGATTTAGTTCATTATTTTATTCAAAAATGTTCATAAATTTGTGTAGGTGGTATAGAATTTATTTATCTTTTTTTCCCAATGAGAAATGACCATAGATTTCAAAGCAGTGGTGAATTGTTTCAGTTTAAAGTAAAATATTTTAATTAATATAAAATAGGCTTGTAACTGTAAGTCTTTTAATAATAGTAGTCAAAGATTTTTTTAATTACAAGATATTCTAATATTCACTGGTCATTTATAAGCAAATTACACAAAGGATTTACAAAAACTAAAAATTAACTTGATAATGAGAATGTTATTTCCAAGTTGTACCTCCATATTATTCAAGAGAGGAACAAAAAGAGATGAATGTTTTCATCAAAAGGAAATTATATTTTTTTAAAGAGATAGACACATTTGACCTAATTTAATTTATGCATACATGAGAACATCATGTCACTCCATTACTATAAAAATTTTATGACTTTGTGCATCAGTTTAAAATAAATGTTTAATGAAAAGACAGTATATATAGGTCTTTTCTAGAGACTATAGCATGTATCAGAGAGCTTTCTGATAATTTTATAGAATAATAACTTTCAAATTCTTGCTTTTAGTGAGTAAAATAATCAAAAATTGATTAAAAATGAATATCATGTTGACTCTTAAATCTCCACAGTAAAATAAGTTAAACATTTAAAAATAAATATTCTTTTCAAGTTTCTTATTTTCTCTTACTCAGTGATAGCTAATAACTTTTAAGTTCTACAATGCACTAATCTTCTGTAAAACAAAACATCACAGTCTACCATTTTCATTTTACTGATATATATTAATATATATGCATGAAATGAAAAATACTAACATTATTTTAGCTGTTGACAATAGAATTTGTCAGAGAAAGAAGCTATTCTTTGTTGGCAAATTCTTTTATAAATATTTGAATATATAATAGGGCCTACCAAGAGTCTGACATTCATTTGTTAGCAAAATTTTCAAATAACATTGGAAATGCTCTTAATAGAAGGAGAATGGAGTATATTATCCTAAAGGCAGAACACTAAAATGGAAATACACTTTGAAAATACAATAATACATGTATGCAGAGTTATATATCTGGGTGAAATTTTGCAATCCGTCCTCTTTAAAATGACCATCACATGTATTTCCATGGAATTGGATAGAATGATACCAAGCATTTGATGAATAAATTTTTAATAACACATAGTAATAGATTAATACAATGGATATTTTAATGGATTTTAATATAGGAAATTTATTTTAAAATAGTCTTACATGCAGGATATTTTAAAGAATACATCGCCATAAAATGTACATGATTCGAAATTTTTGTGATTTAACATCATGTTATAATGATTCACAACTACTACATTTTTCTTATTTATGGAGATGCTAAAAGCAACCTATTCACAAAATAAAAAGTAAGTAAATCCAAGTTACATATTTCTTGTCATACTTGCTGAACCAATTTTAAAAATTAAATGAATAAAGTTGTTATATACTTATTAAATTGTATTATAAATATATTAATTTATATTACTAATTTTAGACAATATGTATTAATTTTAGACAATATGTTATTATTATTATAACAAATATCTAATTAGAAATATTATATTAAAATGTTTAATTTATAATACTAAACATATTGTCTAAAATTTAATTTCTGCAAATAAATTTAGGAAAATGTAATTAACATTTATGTAAAAATTTAAATGTGGGAAATTTTTGATAAAGAAGAATATGTTCAAAATAAATCTAGTTTTAAAGAAATTCATGTCCAAACATAAATTATTCAATAAGCAAATAATGCATTTTAAAAGTTTTTCTTGCATCATTACATTTGGAAAACCATTGAGAAATTGTCTGTCTCTGGTCTTGAAGTTTCTTCACAAACATGGTCTGATCAGAACCATACTAAATATCAAGTGGCTTCTGTGGAATGTGAAACTGATATTTTTTAGCTTATCTCAGTTTATGCTACTGTAAATATAGGTGCTTTTGTGCCCCTTCCCTTCTAGTTTTTTATCCTCAACTCTGGGGGATGACTGTTCTCTGTTTGGGCTCCTCCTCTTGCTCTGGTTCCACTATCTCCAATTAAAAGCTGGTTTTAACTATAGACCCAGCAACATTTGTTTCTCCTGTATTACTGATCAGCCTTTGAAACTGCCTTATGTTTCAAAAAGTTGTGTTTATGTGTTTTGTCATTTTTCTTGTTTCAGGAATGAGGGTAAATCTAATTCTGATTATTCTATGTGGGTAAAAAGCAGAAGTGTAAAGAAAGAGTTTTAAAGAAAACAAAGTTTGCTCAATAATCCCAATTTTTCACTAACATCAAGGAAAGGTATGAATGAAAAGTGTATTTTAGTATTTTCTGCCTCCAAATTCAGTGTTGAGGTTGGTTTTAAACTTGAGAAATTTCTATTCTGAAAGACTGGTTCTGACAATGAATTTTCATTTGAAAGATATATGTGCATTTTTCCATGTTCTTCTCTACTTTGTTGAGCAATCACAAAGCAAGAACAAATCACAAAGTTGTGATTTCCAGAAATTTTCTTATAAAATTGCACTAATTTAATTCATTTTTGAATACCAAGGTGTGCTTGAAATACTTTCTAGCAATGACATTTATTATATTTGTTGCATATTTCCATGTTCTGTGCAAGGGATTGGAGATAGAAAAAAAAATCACAATATTTTTCACATCATAAATCCATGTTTAATCTTTATAAGTATTATAAACAAAATATTAGTATTCACTATGGTTATTTGTATAATTTAATGTGTGAGTAAAACAATATTAAAATGTGCATATCCTGGATATGTAATATTCATAATGCTTGGTTTACACATTGATTTTATTGATTTATTCCAACTAAAATAGTTAGGTGTATTTCAAAAATACTTACCCTGAAAGAATTTACAGTATGCCTTTCAAGTTTCCATTTTTATATCAAAGAAGAGGTTACTAATTATGTTGTTATAGTAGTATCAAAAAAGATTCCTGATATAGTATGTTGTTGCCTAGGATGATATTGGAAAGCATTCTGTTTCCAAAGTAATTGCCTAACCACTTGAATAGTAATATGACTACATGCCTGTTTTTATATAATAGTGTTAACCTCAAGAAAATTCTTCCTTTTTTTTTTTAGGAAAATTCTCCTTGCTCTTCCTTTGTTGTATGTTTAATTTTAATAGAATAGCTTAGTAGAAGTTTGGGAGGCTGTGGAAGGAGAATTTCAAGAGGCCAGCCTCAGCAACTTAGTGAGGTCCTAAACAAATGAGTGAGATCCTGTTACAAGAAGGAAAAAAGAGAAGGTCTGAGGATGTAGCTTAGTGTAAAATGCCATGTGAGTTCATCAATCCCCAGTAAGAACACACACACACACACACACACACACACACACAAATACAGTTTAAGACATCAAGAATAAACATGGAGTAAGTGAAGATTTTTTTAAAAAGAATGTTTATCATTGCTAAATGATTAGGTTTTCATCTTTTAAGGCAACATGTATGAATAGATACAGGAAAATAATATTGTGTTATCAGAGAAAACATCAAGTGTTAACATCAAGAAAATTCTTCTTTTTAGGAAAATTCTCCTTGTTCTTCCTTTACTGTATTTTTAATTTTAAGACCATAGCTTAATAGCAGTTTGGGAGGCTGTGGAATGAGATTTTCAAGTACAAGGCCAGCCTCAGCGACTTAGTGAGGTCCTAAACAAATTAGCAAGAATACCTGTCTCTATTAGGTAAATTTCATAGAAGTATCTAGTAGATAAGTTAATTTGAGCTGTATTCTAGACACAGGAAGCAGCACACACAAAATCCATACAGTAAAGTAGAATATGAAATATACAGAAGAGTGAAAGCTTTTCAGAATATTGGAAAGGGAAGCAGAAATGCTTGACATGACACCAGGACAAACAATTAACTGTAGGGACCCTTGTGATTTGTTAAGAGTTTTTGCCTTTATGTTTTGACCTATAATAAAGTACTGGTTTTTCATTAATTAAAAATGATAAATCTTAAAATCTACCTGATAATTTTTAATAAGTGTACAAAGAGGTAGTAGGAATTATTAAAGGAATAAATGATAGAGGTGTTTTTTAAATTAACTTTTTATTATATATAATAGCAGAATGCATTACAATTCTTATTACACATATAGAGCACAATTTTTCATATTTCTGGTTGTATACAGAGTATATTCACACCATTTCGTGACTTCATTCATGTACTTTGGTTAATAATGTCCATCACATTCCAACATCATTTCTTTTTTTTTTTTAATTGGTTGTTCAAAACATTACATAGTTCTTGATATATCATATTTCACACTTTGATTCAAGTGGGTTATGAACTTCCATTTTTACCCCGTATACAGATTGCAGAGTCACATTAGTTACACTTCCACTGATTTACATATTGACATACTCATGTCTGTTGTATTCTGCTGCCTTTCCTATCCTCTACTATCCCCCCTCCCCTCCCCTCCCCTCCCCTCTTCTCTCTCTACCCCCTCTACTGTAATTCATTTCTCCCCCTTGTATTATTTTTCCCTTTCCCCTCACTTCCTCTTGTATGTAATTGTGTATAACCCTAAGGGTCTCCTTCCGGTGTTTTTTTTTTTTTTTTTTTTTTTTTTTTTAAGAATCCATTTGAAAGAAGATGACAATTTAGGCTATAGAGTAATAGTAACACCAAAAAGTGAAAAGACCTGAAAAATAATTGGGAAGGAAAATTTACATAATGAGGATATCTATGATGAAACTAAGATAATTTACAATAGTTTTAAGCAATAGCAGGAATTGAATTATACACCAAAGCATTTGAATTGTATTACTATTATCAAAAGAAAACCAAACAGTATTCAAAGTTGGTACAATGGGCTTCATGTAATATCCATTTTTTTTTCTTTGATAGTAATATTGCCTTAAATTGGTAGTTGGTTTATGAAGTTGGAAACCATTTATTTATTTTAGTAGAAATGAATATGCAGTATTGTTAGCATATATACTGGAAACATGAGGTCAAAGTCTGAGTAACAATTCAGGGGTCATGATTAGAGACATAGTTCACAGGAAAAAAATGTGTATTTTTATAGTGAATGAATAAACAAAGGAATAAATGAATGTATGGGTAGACACAAAGACTAGTATCATAAATAGTCAAGTGGTTTAGGATAAGAAACTATTGTTCCGAGAAAAAACATTGATACAGGTATAAGAAAGTTACTGATAGTCTTTGAAGGAGTAATGCTAGGAAATAATATTGCAGGAACAAGAGATAAAATACTTACACAGTAAAATGTAACAAGACTATTAACAAAGTAAAACTAGCCATTGTTTGGTAAAATTCATTAAATTTCATAAAAATCTTTCTGTACTGAGGGTCAGCAATCTCAATATTAAATTGAGACACCTCTATATATGGTTCTTGAAAACTGTGTCATCAAATGATTCTGGTGTTCATAGAGCTTTTTGTATTTTATATTGCCAAACAATTTTAAGTTGGAATTGAATATAGTGATGACCTTTTCTTTTATTACTCAATTGAGAACAATATTATTTCAGGAGAATGTGAGTAGCTTTTCTAAAGCTTTGTGACATATCCCTGGTTGAACTTTGATGGGATCCAAGCTTTTATCTTAATCTTGTCTCCATACATTTTCATTCTTCAAAGATCCCAATATTATTTGGCTTATACTCAACTATTTTTTATGTTGGCTTTAGATTAAGACCTTTGTTATTAGAGAAAAAAGAAAATATTGGATGAATTATGCATTCAAAATATCTCAACTGACATTATGCTATCATAGCATTTTTTTTCAGAAATAAAACCAACAATCTCATTCCATTTTCTGCTAGGTTCATGCACTCATTGTATCACCCCCTCTCTCCCTTTTTGTGCTTGCTTGTGTATGTATGCATATACATACATCAGTATGTATGAAATCACAGCCTTGAGAATTTTCCAGAATCTACACGTGTCTTCCTAAGGACATGGTTCAGAAAACTAAATAGGGTGTACTGGCTACTAAGGAGATCATTTCTTCAAATAAGTTATCTTATTTGTCAATTCCCTTTATACCACTAAGGCACATCATTTTGTATGAATTATTTGTCTGGTAAGTGTACTTTAAAGAGATCTCAGTATAACTTTGATGTAACTGATATAAACATCAGCTTTGATGGAGAAACACGTTGTTCCTATTAAACTTAAAAAGCACATATCTGAAGGTTGAAGTGTTGGATGAACATGGAAGTTGCTTTCTATTTTTTTTAGCATCCACCTGTCATGCTTGCTGCTTTGAAATATTTATGTCCCTCATTGTTCTGTCAAGTATAAGACATCCTTGTTAACATTTAGACATAATTTAGGACATATTTTATAAGCAAACTGTTAAATATTTATGCCTGGTTCTCATTACTTACAAAGCACTTCACGTATGCACCATGTTTCAATTATTAATGAAGAGTTTGGACTGACTTTGTTTTTATTGCTGTGTTCTTCTGAAGATTAACTTTTCCATACTAATATCTTGAGTTGTTTATTACTTGGTTTACAAGAAATTGTCTCTTCTTTCGATAGTAAATTTGCTTTCTGTTTAATTTTCTAGAAAAGTAGAATTAAGAAATACAGGGAGATAATCATATAAAATTATCTTCTTTAAATAAATACACTCAAACTCATGTGCACATGTGTGGGTTGTCTACATTTAACAAAAATTATAGTGTATTTTTGAAGAGGGAATGTAATCCATCATTGAACAAAATTACTTATGGGATCATTTTCTTTTTAAGCCACCTATGGCTAAAAGCAATGTCATCTGTAAATATAATGGATTATACTATTTCTTATTTTTTTACTTAATATAGTATAGAATGTTCTTATAGAGTTACATAAGTGGAATCATCTGAACAATGGAAGGAAGATGTGGGGGTTTTATATAATTTTTACCTCTTAGCAAAATTTAACCTGATTGTGTCTTGCAACTATGTATTCTTATGGAATTAAAACTTTTCATAAAACTTTATCTTAATAAACAATAATATAATATCAAAATACATTTAGATGTTTTGCTTTGTTATGCTATTCTTTCTAAAATCAGTATAACCATTATGATATGTTTTTTTTCCTCTAGAAACAGACTACATTAAGGTTATTTGTTATAAATATCTGTAAATCCTTTCTAAACTTACAACTGAAATATTTTTTAAAGGGCCAGGTATGTTATATAGTAGGGTGCACTGGAGAGAAAAATACATTATACAGCTCCAGATATTTTCTTTTCTGGCAAATCATAGGAATCATATTTGAATGTTGATACATATTGATGTATATCTGCTTGGCAGAAATGGGATCCGAATCCATGTAGACTTGTTTCACACTAGCAATTGCTTGACTACATCTACACTTCAATGTAATTCTCATTTTTGTCCTGAGAGATAGATACGAAATAGTGCTTATAATTAATACAACTTAGATTTTATTTTCAATTAAATGTTTCTTTACTGAAAAAAAAAAGCCTTTGGCCATTGAAAGTACATTCCTTCAAGAAGTTTTATGAAATTTTGATAGTGAGAGAAAAAAGCATACTTACTTTTTTCTTCTACATTTATCTTTCTTTTCTAAATTCTTGAACTCATTGGTAAATTAATTCATATTATGGCCAATAAATATTTTAAACTTTTAAGATTTTTATATTTGTAAATAGATACATACTATTCACTTCTTGTCAAGTCACTAGTAAAATATTTTGGATATGATGAATGCAAATAATTTATTTAGAGTAACTATAGAAATGTTTCTACAAATATTCATCTTTACTTATTTTTCTTACTTCTACTAAAACATGATTTATACACTGATATAAGACTAGGCAGAGATAAGAATAAGAGGAAAATTTTATTATTATTTTTAACATATACTTTTGGTGCTTATATTAGTAAGAGAAAGTAGGAAATATATTTTTAGAAAGTAACAATTGCTGTGGAAAAAGAGAGGAACCTAGGGTTTGAGGGTCATCTTGCAAAGAATGCTTAAAATAAATTTTCTCTGTAATAGATGTATGAAATGTGGGTTACGAGGTGGACACTGTTATTGGTATAGATAATTTTCAGGGTATGACCATAAAACATTGTGACTTAGTTGATGGTTTAAATAAAATTATGAAAGGATAAAGAAAATTGTTTATTTGACACTAAACTCATCAACAGTTTGGTCAGAGGAAATGATGGAGTTACCGTTTTGTAAAGCATCAAGGAATGAAGTGCCGTAAGTTTACCAGAATTGTTACTAGTGAGCAAAATATATCAGGAGCCTCAGTGGAGCAGCAGATTTTTTTTCTTCTGGCTTTTTTCAGTGTTCCTTCCTGGCTTTTGACTTTGGTAGAATAAGTTTGATAGGGGCGAACCTTTCAGTATTCATTCTGCTTTATGTTCTCTGAGCTTGAGAGATCTGTGGTTTGATATTTTTTGTTTTTTCATTCATTCGTCTTTCTTTTCCCTCTGATAATGTCATTTGGTGTATTTGTGTGTGTTTTTTTAATTTTTTCCTGCAGTTATTTATTGGGTAATCTGTTATGTTTTTCATTCTGTTTCCTCTTTGTATTTCAGTTATGGAAATTTTGATTGATATTTCTTCAAGCTCACCGATCCTTTCATGGACTTTGTTAGGTGTATTGATGAACCCATCAGAAGCATTCTTTATGTCTGTTATGATGTTTTAAAGTTTCTGTTTGTTTATTTCTTAGAGTTTTCACCTTGTTCATTATTCAACTATTCTTGCATGTTCTACTTTGTTTTCATTGGAAACATTGGCATGTTAATCATTGTTACTTAAAATCTACAATAATAATACAGCAGGCATAACCTGATTTCTTTGCTGTGAATATGGTATTCTGGTTCTGATATTTGTTCTGTATCTTTTTGCTTTATTTATTCTCCTTCAGTGTGTTTTGTGGTTGCTATTCAAATCTGGACATGATAGATTGGGTAAACCAATTGAAGTACATAGCTTTTATTGTGAAGTTTTAGATATGTTTTGCAAGAGATTATGCTGTGCTGTTTTCTATAGTTGTAGATGTCAAAAGCTAATTTCATGTGGTATATATTTTTCATCTGTTCTGTTGTTTTAGGATTTCCCTAGGTATTTTTTTTTAACTTTTGAATTGTGTACTTCTTCCATTATATTCCTGTTTTTCTGAAGAAGTATTATAACAGTGATGGTAAATGTGGTGAACAGGGAGGATGTTACAATGCCATGATTAGCTTTTGGTCTTCTGTTAAATCTGTGCCCCTGTGCTGAGAATATCTACATGCTGCCCATTTTGTTTATTTTAATTTTGTATTTTTTCCCACTCAGTGACATGGGAAATATTTAGTCAGCTTTTCCCTGCTGTGACCAAAAGTCCATACAAGAACAATTTTAGAGGAAGAAAGTTTATTTGGGGGCTCATAGTTTTAGAGGTCTCAGTCCATACAGCTATAATCCCTGGGTTTGAAGTGAGGCAGGACATCATGGCAGAATAGTGTGGGTCAGGGCGTAATCAGGAATCAGAGAGAGATTCCACTTGCCAAATACAAAATATAAACTCCAAAGACATGCCCCAAATGTTCACCTCCTCTAGCTATACTTTGCCAGTCTTCAGTTACCACTCAGTTAATCCCATCAGGGGATAGTTTACTAACTGAGATAATGCTCTCATAACCAAATAATTTCTTCTATAAATGTTGTTGCATTGTCTCACACATGAGCTTTTGTGGATCACCTCACATCCAAAACCACAACAGGAAGTCTAGTATAATTGTCTTTGAATATTTTCTTTCTCCCATGTCAGTTAGGCTCTTGTAACATTCCAGTTACTTATGCTTATGAAAGCAGTTTCTCTTGAGGACAGATCTTGTTAAGACAAAGAGAGTGGTCTAGACATATTTCATAGTGTTCACTTTTTCAATTTCTCTGCTGGAAAGACTAGCAGGTTTTCCTCCCATCTCCACTATGAGTGCCTGGTAGGGCTCTTGTAGGTAAAACTCATGAAAATGTGTAAGCACCCCACTAAAAATGGCCTCCCCTGGAAATTTTGACTTTCAAACTTATCTACACTAAGCCTTCAGCAAATGATCAATAACAGGACAGATTAGATTTTCCTACCTTAATAGTGGTTCTTATGACATTATCTACTTTTGCACCTCTGCTCAGGAATGCTGCAATTCTCTATTTGTGTCTTAAAATTTTGTGGGCATTGTTTTGTCCATATGAATTGGGTTCCCTGATACAACTAAAAAGAGTAGTTTTGCAATCCATTTATTTATTTATTTTTCAGTTTATTTATTTATGAATTCATTTATTTGGACAGGTGTAATAATTTTCAAGCTTTGTACATGCCAGACTATCAAATTACTCTGCAAGCTTTTTTAAAATATCAAATTATTCTGAAAGCTTTTTTAAAAGGAGTGAGAGATAATCTATGAAATTTGTAATTAAATTTAGAAATTACCTGAATCCAATGTTAAATAGTGGGAGAAACAACTCTGTATTTCAAGTTGGCCAACATAATGATTTCTTCTAATGCACTTTATAATAGTGGGGGCAACACAAAAACAAAAAAAGAACAAGATCCTATAGAATGCATGTTGAATGTGTACTCCATTTAATCAAATGAGTTTTGAGTAAAATGCATTAATCTTGCAAATAATTAATTATATTTATATCTTTATATAAATTATATAACATGGACATATAATTTGCTGTTAAACACATAATTGAATTCTAAAACAGAGTGTCTCAGCAAGCTTAGCAGGTTTCCTTCACAGATCACTAAGCCCATGCATTATGCCCCACAGCTGTACTATAAATATCAGAGGAGGTCACCATCAATCACAGGCACATTTACATCCAGAAGACTCCTGGGTCAGGAGATAGAATCTACATCAACATCTGTGGAGAAGAACGCAGGGTACACATTTTTGGAATATCCATGAACAATATGGGAAGGAATACAGACAGGCTATAAAGGTGATATAATCCTGAAAATTACAATAATAGGAAAAAAAAACTGCAAACCTAGCAACTCACCTTATGTTCTAGAAAAGAACAAATATACTGTTTAGCTCAGCTGGAATCTTCAGTTACTGCCTTAGGCATCTATAGCACTAAAATTAACAAATATTTTTGTGGGGCTGCTGAGATGTAGAAATGGGCAGAGTTGAGAAGAGGACAAAAATTAAGGCAGAAAGGTGCTGAGAGAGAACCAAAACAATTCTATAGTATTAACAAAGCAGACAACATGGAGGTTTTGCTGCTGTTACATATACCATTTAACTAGGGAAGTTAGATTTAGGAGTTTAGGAAAATATTAATTGTGCTATAATAAGGAGATTTCCCATTCTTCACACCATGCATAATTCATAATGCTTTACTTTTGGGGAAAATAATATATCATTTGTAAACATGCTTTTGAGGGTTATAGGTCAATAAAGAGTTTCTTTGATTTGTCTTCTTATGTGTTGGGTCTGTAAAGTACCTTGCATTTTTCCTAAAGCTGTGTGAGTATCTCTAATTTACAGGGAAATAAACAAGATGCTATAATACTGCACTTTTTGGTCATTTTTCATTTTGTGTCCTCATTACCCATGAGTATATTAGTTCTAATAGCCAGCAGTTTGCTTTAAAAACTAAATCATTTTTCAGTTATAAAACCAAGACAAGCCATGTATTTAACCTGAAAATGCAAGCCTGCAATTAGACATGAAATATCTCCTATGTTAGTTCCTAATTTCATGTCCTGAGCAGTGCCACTGGAAGAAACAAAGGGGGAAGCTGAAACTGTAAAATATGGACATTTCTGGAAGATAAAATATTACACAAATGGAAAAAAGAAACAATGTCAAATAAATGGTGACATTTTGGAAGAAATTTGTTTCAATGTATGAATATTTAATTGAGGAGATTTAAGGTCTTAAAAATGAATGCAAATCATGTGTATGCAGAGTTCCTCATCTTTCATTGGAAACTGAGATGTATGAGGAGTTAAAACTTTTCAGAAAAACAAGAATTAGGAAAATCATAAGATAGAAAGTTTAAAGAAGTTTTAAATAGGTAAGTTTTGTGCATTCAAGAAAGGGAGAGGAGTAAAATATTTTTACGAAATACTGACTTCAAATTCTATAGACAAAAGTTGTTTTAAAATATTCTAAGGATTACTGTGGGAAGAAAATAAAATAAAGTTTAGTTTGGATAATATGACCTAGCCTACTTATGGGATGATTGAGTTCTCTTTTTAAAAGTAAATAAAATCTGGCAAAAAAACTTGACAGGCACTTATTCAGACAATATTTTAAATTCTTTTTTAAATATTGACTCTAAGGTAAGAGAAAAAAATCTCATTAAAATATAGATAATTGCATGATGATGTTAGATATGTCAAATAAAAAATCACCTTCCAAGAATTAATCCACAGATGATATGATAACTAAAACTTTTACATTATCACCAAATAACTTACATCTCATATAGGTTTAGACATATGATTTGTATTATATAGTTTAGAAGGAATGCATACCTTCACTCATTCTTTCATGTATTAACTCATTTTCTGATTCTTGCCATCTATAATTTTTCAAAAAGCTAAGCTATTTGAGAAAGTTAAAATTATTTTTACAGCAAATAAAATAGCATTAATTTCATTTTAGTACTTCTTCATTCTTACATAGAGGGTAAAACCAGGAAAACAACAAAATGGCTTCCAGACAAGATGTGACTCAAAAAATATCTTTAAAAATATTAAATAAATAGAATTAATAATGAGCTCTGTGCTCATGCCCCAGTTGCCAAAATAATTTAACTTATATTTATAATTAGTTTATATTTACATGATACCACACAGTTGAACCTATTATTTGAGAACTGGGTGTTTTCCTAATTACTTCAGAGGAGGCAGCTCTTTCTAAATTGTTTCTTGGAAGTCAAGAATTTCATTCTGGGGGACTGGAGTTGTGGGTCAGTGGTAGGGCGCTTGCCTGGTATGTGTGAGGTCCTGGGTTCAATCCTCAGCACTGCATATAAATAAATAAATTAAATAAAAGATCCATTAAAAACTAAAAAAAAAAAAAATTCATTCTGAACTTGACCTGAGGTGATCATGTGACCATTTCACTGAATCACATAACAAATTTATAAAGAAAGCAATAAACAAGAGTAGTGTTACAAATAGCATGCTTTTTATTCTCTGAAAGGATTAAAGGTTTGATCATGTTCACTCTTGATTTCTATCCATGTTATCTCATGGTAAAGGGTATGCTTTTGCATTAAGATATCTAAAAGCTCCTTGTATACTAATGCACTCAAGACATTATGTGTATCTCTATATCTGTCTCTAAATAAATAATATAGTTTAGTTGGGATAAATAGTTTATATGAACTACCTTGTAACCTTGAAGTATGTGTTACAAAATCAGCAGTTGTTATCATTATGTGGTTTTTACTTGTATAATTGTAATGGGAAGTCTTCTGATGAATTAGTAACTGACTTTTGTCCTACTTCTCTGTTCCCATTACCAGGATGGTTTCTTTCCTACTTCTGATGCAATGTGACAGGTGCCTAGTAGTTACTGTAATCCTGTTCTCATGATTTCAAGCCATACCACTTCAGATTGTTCATGTTTGCCTCCAGGCTTAGGTACTCTGTAAAATGCCCTGGTCAATGTCCTCTATTATGCTGGTGCCCTCAAAATGCCATTTCCTCCCTCCTCTTTCATCTCTTGGATGACAACTATAATGAGGTTCAAATACATGCTTAAGTTTAAACATGTTTAGGTAAAAACAATAGCAATGACAAAACTTGATTATTTCTTCAATGGAATAGAAAAGATGCCAATTACCCAAATTATAATTTTTGTTTTCTTCCCACCTAATCCTGATTAATGGCATGTTTTATTTGATTAAAATTACAGAAGATTTCCATAAACTTAATAGTGACTTCTGAGGTTGTTATTTTGGGGATCATAATACCTGGTATATGATATATTTTATACATGAGGCTTTTCTTCACCTCTTTCCTATGTTTCCACTTCTTCCTTGGACTCACATCATTATAAGCAGTTTATCCCCCACTTTCTAGTTTTTATAGAGCTAGGCTTTATAAATATTGCTGACTGTTTTTACCCAGTCCTTTGTGATAACTTGAGATTTCTATTTCTTTGAAATTTAATTCAATGTAAAATACTTAGCAAATAGTTTTACTAGTAATTTACAAACAAGATCTATTTTTATTAACTAGAATAGACATCACTGAATTGTTTTTCTGTTATAAATTTAAATAAAATATTACATAAAAGCAGCTTTTTTCTGTTACAAAATATCAACATTATAAATAATATTTTGCCTGTAGAGGCATAAATCTAAAATTAAAATAATAACCATTACCTTGTCAGATAAGAGACATCAGCTTTTAAAGAAACTCCATTTAAAAAATATTATAAATATCATGCAAAATAAATCCCCAGAACTAAGGGACATTATGAAGGTGGATTAAAGCAACCTTACTTCAAAACAAGGAAGTGATCATTTTGAAGGAAGTTATTTTTATGGCATAATTTTTTTTGCATGAACTGCAACATAAAACAATCTTCTTTTTTTAATTTTAGAATACAGAGCGAATATTAAGATGATCATAGTGCTCAGAGTATGATTGAAGGAAACCTAACCTTAAAATTAAATAACCTTTAGTGAAACATAGCTTCTTATTCTCAAACATCATACACCTACAATCTTCAGGGAAAAAAAATAACAAAGACATTATATTTATCTCTGTCTCTAAATAAATAATATAGTGACTATTAAAATGACAATAGTGCTCAGAGTATGATCAATTTGTATGAAATACAAATTGAACCCACACACTCACACAAATCCACTGATTCCCTTTTGTTCAAAAAGTTCCAAAGGCCAAGGCTGGTCAATTATGATCATTTCTAACGTCACTATACAAAACCTTTTGAAACTTAATAGTGATTCTACAAAGAAGTTTTCTGCAACTTATTTTTATTGACTCTTCTTTGTTTTCAGTGGTTGTTATTGAATTGAATGTGATTTAGCTCAAAATGGCCTAAACCTGATTTCACAAGATCTGTATATTATTCCCAGCCTGCCGTCCCAAAATAGCCCAGTGCTAGAACTAATTTAGGAAGCATAAAATTGACTTTTGAAACGATATTTAATGATCTTGTGCCTCTGTGAATGTCCAATTTATAGGCTGTTCACTGAGTAAATGAGATATATTTTTTTTCTCAAATATTTGCATTCTGGAAGCTCGACAAATTCTGTTTGGACCATCTCATAGTAGTTTTGTTACTAGTACAAAAAAGGAACGTAGATATGATGGAATGATTCTTATTCATATTTACATTTTGCATTTTAGAAAAGTATTTTTAATTAACTTTAATAGCACAGATTATTATTATTATTATTATTATTATTATTATTATTATTATTATTATTATTGGTACTGGGAATTGAACTCCAGGGTGCTTAACCACTGAGCCACATCCCCAGCCCTTTTTAATATTTTATTTAGAGACAGGGTCTCACTGAGTTGGAAGTGCCTCACTAAGTTGCTGAGGCTGGCTTTGTACTCGCAATCCTGCTATCTCAGCCTTCCAAGTCACTGGAATTACAAGCATGTAACACCATGCCTGGCAAGCACAGATGATTCTTTTTGAAATAAAGAGAAGTAAATTTCCTTTCTCAAAACATAAGAAAATCAGGTCCTTATTTCTTAGGATAGAAATACTGATGTTTATAGAAATGTGGGTTAACAACATTAGCTAAATTTACATTTATTCATTTTAGTCCTATTGAGCAATTATGTCCTGGTGGTAATTAAAGAAATAATCAGTATATTTAATCAATTAAATTTTATTTACATATGTCATAAAATTCTTATACATGTGTCATAGGCCCTATCCCTTTCTACTTACTTTTTAGTGTGTTTCCTGGTCATTTGTACCAATCTGATTTTCTTGTTTTGATGGTTCTCATCTGAGGACCACTTTTGAAGTCTCTTGTAAGGTTTCTGTATTATTATACACAAAGCAATTAGAAAATATATGTGGCATATTACAAGCACTATATTGATTTTTTTTTATTTCTTCAGTTAAAGTTATTTTAATTTTCTCTTTTTATCTAACTCACAGAACTTTTATTGTTGGTGTTATATCTTAGAACAAGAGGATAGGAAGTTCCTTCCATTTGGAATAACTGGATCTGACTAGTTTATATGAATAGTTTCCTTGAATTGAAGCATTATCCTACTATAGTATGGCAAACTAAATATTACTAGACTGTACATAGCATATATCCTAGGCATTACCGATTTCAAACTTGACAGTACTATGAAAAAAATTAAAATAAGTGCTCAAACATCATTGATTCTGTTCTGCCTATCTTACTGTAGAATTAGGACTCATAATCATCAATTATTCTGTTTATTTCTTTTTTTTTGTATTATTTTCCTCTGTGTCCTATATGCTCTCTTATACATTCCTCACATGTTTTTCTATGTCAAGGGTTCTCATCGGTGTGTGATTCCCCATGCCCCCAGGATATGTGGCAATGTTTAGAGACATTTCAATTGTTATAAAAGGGGGTGTGAAGAATGCAACTAGCATTTGAGCATTCATGGATATATTTAAGAGACAGTGTTTATTTTTATTTTTTTTTTAGAATTTCTTTTTTTTATTGGTTGTTCACAACATTACAAACCTCTTGACATATCATATTTCACACATTAGATTTAAGTGGGATATGAACCCCCAATTTTAACCCAAATGCAGATTGCAGAATCACATCGGTTACACATCCACAATTTTACATAATGCCCTATTAGTAATTGTTGTATTCTACTACCTTTCCTATCCCCTACTATCCCCCCTCCCCTCCCCTCCCATCTTCTCTCTCTACCCCATCTACTGTAATTCATTTCTCTCCTTGTTTATTTTCCCATTCCCCTCACAATCTCTTATATGTAATTTTGTATAGCAATGAGGGTCTCCCTTCATTTCCATGCAATTTCCCTTTTCTCTCCCTGTCCCTCCCATCTCATGTCTCTGTTTAATGTTAATCTTTTCTTCCTGCTCTTCCTCCCTGCTCTGTTCATAGTTGCTCTCATTATATCAAAGAAGGCATTTGGTATTTGTTTTTTAGGGATTGGCTAGCTTCAATAAGCATAATCTGCTCTAGTGCCATCCATTTCCCTGCAAATTCTATGATTTTGTCATTTTTATTGCTGCATAGTACTCCATTGTGTATAGATGCCACATTTTTTTTTATCCATTCATCTATTGAAGGGCATCTGGGTTGGTTCCACAGTCTAGCTATTGTGAATTGTGCTGCTATGATCATTGATGTGGCAGTATCCCTATAGTATGCTCTTTTAAGGTCTTGGGAATAGACCGAGAAGGACAATAACTGGGTGAAATGGTGGTTCCATTCCCAGCTTTCTCAGGAATCTCCATAATGCTTTCCATATTGGCCACACCAATTTGCAGTCCCACCAGCAATGTACAAGTGTACCCTTTTCTCTACATCCTTGCCAGCACTTGTTGTTGTTTGACTTCATAGTGGCTGCCAATCTTACTGGAGTGAGATGGTATCTTAGGGTGGTTTTGATTTGCATTTCTCTGACTGCTAGAGATGGTGAGCATTTTTTCATGTACTTGTTGATTGATTGTATGTCCTCCTCTGAAAAGTGTCTGTTCAGGTCCTTGGCCCATTTGTTGATTGGGTTATTTGTTATCTTATTGTCTAATTTTTTGAGTTCTTTGTATACTCTAGATATTAGGGCTCTATCTGAAGTGTGAGGAGTAAAAATTTGTTCCCAGGATGTAGGCTCCCTATTTACCTCTCTTATTGTTTCTCTTGCTGTGAAAAAACTTTTTAGTTTAAGTAAGTCCCATTTGTTGATTCTTGCTATTAACTCTTGTGCTATGGGTGTCCTATTAAGGAATTTGGAGCCCGACCCCACAATATGTAGATCGGAGCCAACTTTTTCTTCTATCAGACGCAGAGTCTCTGATTTGATATCAAGCTCCTTGATCCATTTTGAGTTAACTTTTGTGCATGGCGAGAGAAAGGGATTCAGTTTCATTTTGTTGGATATGGATTTCCAGTTTTCCCAACACCATTTGTTGAAGATGCTATCCTTCCTCCATTGCATGCTTTTAGCCCCTTTATCAAATATAAGATAGTTGTAACTTTGTGGATTAGTCTCTGTGTCCTCTATTCTATACCATTGGTCCACCCGCCTGTTTTGGTACCAGTACCATGCTGTTTTTGTCACTATTGCTCTGTAATATAGTTTGAAATCTGGTATCGCTATACCGCCTGATTTACACTTCCTGTTTAGAATTGCTTTTGCTATTCTGGGTCTTTTATTTTTCCATATGAATTTCATGATTGCTTTATCTATTTCTACAAGGTATGCCGCTGGGATTTTGATTGGCATTGCATTAAACCTATAGAGAACTTTTGGCAATATCGCCATTTTGATAATGTTAGTTCTGCCTATCCATGAACAGGGTATATTTTTCCATCTTCTAAGATCTTCTTCTACTTCTCTCTTTAGGGTTCTGTAGTTTTCATTGTATAAATCTTTCACCTCTTTTGTTAGGTTGATTCCCAAGTATTTTTTTTTTTTTTTTGAGGATATTGTGAATGGAGTGTTTTTCCTCATTTCCATTTCAGAAGTTTTGTCACTGATATACAGAAATGCCTTTGATTTATGAGTGTTGATTTTATATCCTGCCACTTTCCTGAATTCATTTATTAGTTCTACTAGTTTCTTTGTAGACCCTTTTGGGTCTTCTAGGTATAGAATCATGTCATCTGCAAATAGTGATAATTTAAGTTCTTCTTTTCCTATTTTTATGCCTTTAATTTCTGTCTAATTGCTCTGGCCAGTGTTTCGAGAACTATATTAAATAGAAGTGGTGATAGAGGGCATCCCTGTCTTGTTCCAGATTTTAGAGGGAATGCCTTTAACTTTTGTCCATTCAGAATGATGCTAGCCTGAGGCTTAGCATAGATAGCTTTTATAATATCAAGGTAAGTTCCTGTTATCCCTAGTTTTTCTAATGTTTTGAACATAAAGGGATGCTGTACTTTGTCGAATGCTTTCTCTGCGTCTATCGAGATGATCATATGGTTCTTATCTTTAAGTCTATTGATGTGGTGAATAACATTTATTGATTTCCGTATAATGAACCATCCTTGCATCCCAGGGATGAATCCTACTTGATCATGGTGCACAATTTTTTTGATGTGTTTTTGTATTCGATTGGCCAGAATTTTATTGAGGATTTTTGCATCTAGGTTCATTAGAGATATTGGTCTGTAGTTTTCTTTCTTTGAGGTGTCTTTGTCTGGTTTCGGAATCAGGGTGATGTTGGCCTCATAGAATGAATTTGGAAGAGCTCCCTCTTTTTCTATTTCCTGAAATAACTTGAAAAGTATTGGTATTAATTCTTCTTTAAAGGTTTTGTAAAACTCCGCTGTATACCCATCCGGTCCTGGGCTTTTCTTGGTTGGTAGTGTTTTGATGGCTTCTTCAATTTCATCCATTGATATTGGTCTGTTCAAATTGTATGTATCCTCCTGACTCAGTCTGGGCAAATCATATGACTTAAGAAATTTATCGATTGATGTCTTCACTATCTTCTATTTTATTGGAATATAGGTTTTCAAAATAATTTCTAATTGTCTTCTGTATTTCTGTAGCATCTGTTGTGATATTGCCTTTTTCGTCCCCTATGTTAGTAATTTGAGTTCTCTCTCTTCTTCTCTTCGTTAGCATGGCTAAAGGTCTGTCGATCTTATTTATTTTTTCGAAGAACCAACTTTTAGTTTTGTTAATTTTTTCAATAGTTTCTTTTGTTTCAATTTCATTGATTTCCGCTCTGATTTTAATTATTTCTTGCCTTCTGCTACATTTGCTTTTGTTTTGCTCTTCCTTTTCTAGGGCTTTGAGATGAAGTCTGAGCTCATTCATTTGTTGTTTTTTTCTTTTTTTGAGGAATGACCACCAGGCGATGAATTTTCCTCTTAAAACTGCTTTCATTGTGTCCCATAGATTCCGATATGTTGTGTCTGTATTTCCTTTTATCTCTAAGAATTTTTTGATTTCCTCCTTTATGTCTTCTGTAACCCATTGATCATTCAGTAACATATTGTTCATTTTCCATATGATGTAGGATTTTTCCTTCCTTCTTTTATCATTGATTTCCAGTTTCATTCCATTATGATCAGATAAAATGCAAGGTATTATCTCCACCCCATTATATTTACTGAGGGTTGCCCTATGGCATAATATATGGTCTATTTTTGAGAAGGATCCATGTGCTGCTGAGAAAAAAGTATATCCATTTGATGATGGTTGATATATTCTATATATGTCAGTTAAGTCTAGGTTATTGATTGTGATATTGAGTTCTATAGTTTCTTTATTCATCTTTTGTTTGGAGGATCTGTCCAATGGCGAGAGATGAGAATTTGTTTTATGAATGTCGCAGCACCATTATTTGGTGCATAAATATTGATAATTGTTATGTCTTGTTGGTGAATGGTTCGTTTTAACAGTATATAATGACCTTCTTTATCCCTTTTGATTAACTTAGTCATGAAGTCGATTTTATTCGATATGAGGTAGGCCACCCCTGCTTGCTTACCAGGACCATGTGCGTGGTATATTTTTTCCCATCCTTTCACCTTCAGCCTGTGTATGTCTTTTCCAATCAGATGTGTCTCCTGGAGGCAGCATATTGTTGGATTTGTTTTTTTAATCCATGTGTCGCTTTATTGGAGAGTTTAAGCCATTAACATTCAGAGTTACTATTGATATATGGTTTGTACTTCCATCCATGTTTGATTATTTATCCTTTTTTAAAAAAAATTTAGTTTGTTTCTCCATGATTATCTTTCCCCTCGCCCTCTGTCTTTACCGAGGCACTTCCTACTGATGGTTTTGGTTATTGTTTTTCATTTCTTCCTTGTGAAGTGTTTTGCTCAAAATGCTTTGCAATGCTGGTTTTCTGGCTGTTAATTCCTTTAACTTTTGTTTATCAGGAAAGATTTTTATTTCGTTGTCATACCTGAAGCTTAATTTTGATGGATACAGAATTCTTGGTTGGCATCCATTGTCTTTCAATGTTTGAAATACATTGTTCCATGACCTTCTTGCTTTCAGTGTCTGTGATGAAAAATCCGTTGTTAACCTTATTGGTTTACCCCTGAATTTAATCTGTCTCCTTTCTCTTGTAGCTTTTAATATTTTCTCTTTGTTCTGTATATTGGATATCTTCATAACAATGTGTCTTGGCGTTGGTCTACTGTGATTTTGTGTGCTCAGTGTCCTATATGCATCTTCAATTTGTATATCTGTTTCCTTTTTTATTTGTAGAAAGCTTTCTTTAATTATTTCATTCAGCAGGTTACTCATTCCCTTGGTTTGAATCTCTGTACCTTCTTCTATCCCGATGACTTGTAAGTTTGGTTTTTTTATGTTATCCCATAACTCTTGGATGTTTTTCTCGTGATTTTTTACCAGCCTTTCTAAGTTGGCTAGATTCTTTTCAAGATGATATATTTTGTCTTCATTATCTAACGTTCTGGCTTCTACTTGCTCCACTCTGTTAGTAATACTCTCAATTGAGTTTTTAATTTGGTTTATCGTTTCCTTCATTTCTAGAATTATTGTTTGATTCTTTTTTATAATCTCTATCTCCTGATAAAGATGCTTAACTTCTTCTTTTATCTGTTTATGTAATTCATTCTCAATGTGTTCTTTCGCTGCTTGAATTTGCTGTCTTATATCCTCTTTAAGTTTCCATTCCATCTGTCTAAGGTGTTCCTTGAGTTCTTTATATGACCATTGTTCTGATGACTCTAGTTCCTCTTGAATATTTATGCTGTCCTGCATTGTTTGTACTCCTTTTCTTCCTTGATTTTTGATGCTGCTCATGTTACTTTTTGTTCTGTTTGACTGATGAGTTACTGTTTACTCCTATAAATTTATTAGATGCATGGGAGGAAAGGTATTAGAAGGGAAGGGAAGAAGTCACTTTTAAGAGAATGAGAGTAAGCAGGTAGAATTCAAGGAAGGGGGAATAATATAATTGAAAAGAAATGAAAAGACAAAAGAAGAAAAAAAAATAGGAATTAAAAAAAGAAAAAAAAATTAAAAAAAATAATAAAAAAAATAAAATTAAAATTAGAAGAAAAAAAAATTAAAAAAATTGTAAAAAAAATTTAAAAAAAAACAACAAGAAAGAAAAATGAAAATGAAAGAAAAACCGAAATCAAAAAAAAAGAGAAAAGAAAGAAAGAAAAAAAAAAGCTAATAAATGCAGTCTTAGAGTTTGATTAACTTCTCTTCCAGTAGGTGGCGCTGTGCCCACCAGGCCACGTTTCTCCTGTCAATACGCGGGAACGAATCACTGTGCAGCAGCTCCTCCCAGACTGAGCGAGTCTCCAATCCTGAGTGCCTAGGGCCTCCTCTTGTGTCTAGTCACTTCCCACTTTTCCTCTAGCCAGGCCCCTCTCACGGGTGCCGCTCACCACAATACTGGCTACACGCCAAGTCTGCTGCTCCCGGGAGCCCTGTTTTCATGAACGAGTGGGCACAGTCTTCCAGTTTGCCATTCCCTCAGACCCTAAGTTTGTAGAGCTTGGGGCTGAGAATCCTCAGCGAATCTTACTTGCCCTCCGGTAGCCACTCCCCCGGTAGCTGGTGCAAGAGACCTCAGCTGTCAGCACTGGTGGGAGCGGTAGTTCCTCGCCGCGGGTCCCGCGCCACCTCTGATTCCCTGGGTCTTGCTATCATGCTCACGGGAGAGCTGGGAGGGGCCCTTAAGATTTCCCCGATGTGTGGAGAGGGAAGGCTAGGGAATTACACACCTGTAGTTGCAGGTTTCAATGAAGTTATCTCCTCCGTCGCAGTCTGATGACGTCAGTTCTCTGCCATGGTGGTATCTCTTGCAAATGGCGACAGTTCGTTTCCCTTTGCCGGATGACCAATGCAACGGGTGGGTCCTTACTGTCTCTCCCAAGCTCCATTTCGAACCTGTGGCCACTACCTATGAAGGCTCGGTTGGCATTTACCTCTGTAGGATGAGAAGGGCTGACCAGTTGTTTCAGCCGGATGGATTAGTGCTGAGTCACAGCTGTTTGTCTGCGGGAAGCAGGCGAACGGGAGCTTGAATTCAGCCGATCCAGGCTCAGAGTGTGTTCTGAGAGGCCCAGACTGTTCGCCCCAGATCCACGTCAGCTCAGCATTGCCTAGTGATCCTGAGCAAACAGATTTAGGTTGTTTACGACTCCCTATGCCTGCACAGCTGAAGAGGTCAGAGACTTGATCTCTCTGCGCCCGCCGCCATGTTGGAATCCCCAAGAGACAGTGTTTAATATCATACAAAGCACAGAACAACCCTCCTGCAACTAAGTAAGTTCCAATAAAAACTGTCAGTCAAGCTGAGAGTGAGAACTTTGGAGTACATATCATTCTGTATCCCTCATGCCTTGTGCCTCCAAATTCAATCCTGCTGAGGCCCTCTGTGAGAATAGCATCCTGCTCAAGCTGCTCTTCCCCACTGCTTTTCAGATTGGATAATCTAGGAGGTCAAAGAAGTGGCACTAGGTTCCCTGCAGTGGCTTCTCCATCAGAGTCACAGAGTATTTAACTTTGAAATGCAGTAATTGTTCCACTGTCTGAAATGTTGTAGACCAAGTCCTTAAGAATAGACATGAGCACTTTTCATCTTGGTGAAAACTTCTAGTTTTCAAAACCCTGGACACTACTTATAATGTTCTGAATTAGTTATATAAAAATCAATTAATACAAATAAACTCAAGTAGGATAACTCAGGAGGGCTGCCAAACCATTAATACTTTTGTCTCAGTAAAGTTTGAATTTCAGTTGAAACAAAGTCATGATTGATATACAATTAAAACATTATTAAATTACATTTAGTTTTAGCTGACCACATGATTTTGTATGAGATAAAATTATGATGAGCATGTCAAGTACATTCATAGTTGATTTTTTCACTGCATCCACTTATTTAATAATTAAAAGAAAAACTTGATATAACCAGTCTTCATTAAGTGTCCTAATTTGAGAAGTACAAATAATAACATTTAACTTTCATTATTGTGATAATTCAATTAACCACATACTTAATTGGCTAGTACTATATTTGTATATAGAAAACGTTAATGATAATTAGATCTATATTTTTAATTACATCTGCTATTCTAATTAGGATAAAGATGTGTGATTGGTATTTGCGTTGTTCCTTATGGGTGTATATAGAACATTAGAATGCTACAGCCGTCTCCTAAATTACTACTACTTTAAATTTGATATTTCAGTATCCTAATGAACTTCTCAAGTTTACTCTTGGCTATTATCATTTCTGATCCCTTGCATACTTCTCCAGTTATTGAGGATTCAGCGTCTGGTTCATACTTCTACTGTAATTCAATGCCTATTATTACTGTCCCTTTAGCATCATTTAGGTGATCCATCTAAACCTTCTCTGACATGTAATTTTCCTGGATTCCTCATTACCAATGACCTTTACCTTCACTCCCTCAAAGCCATCTGTTTCTATGACCATTATTCTGAAACTTATCTTTACCAAAACTTTGTCATCTCTGAATTCTTTATCATTTCTCTTTCTTACCAAAATGCACTGCCCTGCAGGTGCACCTACCAAAGAACCTGTTTGCAATGATTATTTAACCTTACCCTTTATATCCATTTTGTCTAATAGTTTCTAACCCCTTTCAACCTCCTTAGTCTCTCTAGTCTTACTTGTCCAGGGAATGAGCCATTATTTATCATTCATAATTGCAATCACTTTATTAAATGCATAAATAACTTTCTTTATCTAACATATTCACCTAATACTATGCACTGTTATAAATTAAACTTCTTGTTCCCTGAACTTAAACAATTGAAACTTGACAAAACTTGACCAAAAATAAGACATGCTGACTGTGTTCTAAGAATTAAACCTTAAATGCCACCTAAATCCTGCTCAAAAATCCTAATTTGAGTTTCTGGAGTGCTTAATTTGCTCTTAATGCTTACTTTACTACTACCCAAAATGACAATTTTAACTTTTTCATCTCTTGAGAAAATTGTCATTTTTTTCTTCCTTACATAGAGTTCAGTAGATGAATCTTTGCATATGCATTCTTAAAAAGGAAAGTCACAATAGACTGTCAAATCTCCAAGCATACCTCCAGCCACCTTGTTCTCCACCATGCTATTAAAACCATGAACTCCCTTCCCTTTTAATGAAGGTCAATCTCTAGGATAAAACCTGGATTTGTTCTCTTTTTTCTCATGTCTTCAAAGACTATTTTATTTCTTCAGCTATCCTCTTTCTTTGATTCTGTAAAAGAATAAACCTATAGCATTTTAATCCTTAAAAATTATTCACAAGATCTCTCATTCTCTTCCAGGAAGTAACCAAATTCTTTTTTTTTTTTTTTTAACATTACAGTCAAAGTTTTGGAAGAAATGCCTAAAGACATATCTAGCTTCTCACTTCTCCTGCATTCTTCAAATCATGACAGTCTATGTTATATTACAAGCTGCCACAATAACTCATATTTATGTGGACAGCAATCATTTTCATATTATCAAGTCCAATGGAAAGTTACTATTCTTATTTTATGTAACCTCTGATGGCATTTCTAGAGAAAGGCCAGTCTCTGAAGATACCTTGACTTCAGTGGTTCCACGTGAACTTTGGAGTTTGCTCTTGTGTTTCTGAAACTTTCTTCTCAATGTGTCCACTTTTCCTCTTCCACCCACAGTCCGGCCTTGCCCTCTCTTTTCTCTCCCTATCTTCTTTAGTTATCACATTTGTATAGCACTAAAATGTCTTTAAGTTACATTGAATGTGCTGAAAATTCCTAAGTCTCTCTTGTAAATATCTAAGTAATGACATCTTAATCAATGACAATGCAAACCTGGTATGTTCCAAAACTATATTATATCTTTTCCTAAGTATTTTCCCAGCATAACTGAATGGAGTCTCCTTGCAACCTCGCCACCGCATTAGGTGGCTGGAGGCGGGAGCTAGGAGAAGCTGTCTTGGAGCTGGGGTTTAAAGGTAAATGAAGGTCTGTCTCTTTAAATAAAACTCACTAGCAATTTGTTATGCATTGAACCTTCTTTTATGAAGCTCGCGCTGGTCCTGTGGCAGAAATATTTCTTTTTTTTTTTTTCCCATGGCATCACATCAGTCTCTTCTTTATCTTCTGATTACTGGACCATTGCCTCATCTTGTGTCCTCTGATTTCAATATTAATTTTTTCAAGTTAATTTTCATAAAGTAGAAGGAACAATTTATTTTTTTATTTTTTTTAAAGAGAGAGTGAGAGAGGAGAGAGAGAGAGAGAGAGAGAGAGAGAGAGAGAGAGAGAGAGAGAGAGAAAGAGAATTTTTTTTAATATTTGTTTTTTAGTTCTCGGCGGACACAACATCTTTGTATGTGGTGCTGAGGATCCAACCGGGCCGCACGCATGCCAGGCAAGCGCGCTACCGCTTGAGACACATCCCCAGCCCTAGAAGGAACAATTTAAAAATATAAATTGAACAATATTACACCTGGGTGTGCACTGCTCAAAAGTGCATGGTACATAACAAACAAACTTTTCTTGGAAATTTAAACTATCTTATTGTAGCCAAAATTCTGACATGGTTAAGTCTGCCTATTTCACTTGACTCATTTCTTTGACATCTACTACTTACTAAGATTGGGTCACATCAAACCCCATTCAGTTTTCTACGTGGCATTCTCCTTTTTGCCTCTACTCCTTTATATTCTGCTCTATTTTATTGAAATACGTTTGTTTTCACATATTCCATCTTTGGTTTCTTCTCTTTTTTAACCCTTCACTTCAACTTCTACAAAGAAATTATTTTATAGATACCTTATCTAAGTAATCTCCTGGCCCCAACTTTTAAAAATTTATCACTGTTTCCTTCACAGCATGAGAGTGTAATACCATCTGTTACATTTATATATTTATTCCTGTGCTTAATTATTTACTTCTGTATATATTTCTTCCATTAGACTTTTAATTTCTTTAAGTCATGAATCAGATCTATTTTCTTATTCTTTGTAGATACAGCTTCTAACAATTTTTCTGGTGGGTCACATTCATTAAAAATAGGTATATATTTTTAAATAAATATATATTCTAATGAAGAAATTAAATTTTCCTCAAATGTTTCTGAAATTAAAAGCTTTTGCTTTTTTTCTTACATATATTTTATGAAGTATTATATAAAATCCTATTAATGGGTGATGGTAAAACAGTAAAAGTAACAATAAGAGAATTGATTCTATCAGAAGATTATACTTTAAAAACATGTTACAGATTCTCTTGTTATTATGTCAGGCCACAGGGATGCTTTGCCATTCCTTTTGTTTTTCATCTTGATTATTTGTTTCTGCATCATGTGTCCTTATGTATGTTTCTGCATATTAGTGATATTCTCCTTGTTCTTCAGAAATACAGCATAAATTAATTACCTCTAATAAGATAAGTTTTGAATATTGTTATTTTACTACAACCTCACATCTAGTAATATCATATTTTATAGATTATAAATCATAACAAGATTTTAATAGATTTAATCTAGATTGCTAAGTAATATAGTAATTATAATTATAAACTAACATTCATGCTTCTGAACTGTTTTTTTTTTTTTAATATATACACCAGGTATTGAACCCAGTGAACACAGGGGCACTTAGTCACTAAGTCACATCCTCAGTCATTTTTTACATTTTATTTTGAGACAGGATCTCATTAACTTACTTACAGCTTCACTAAATTGTTAGGGCTAGATTTGAACATACAATCCTCCTGTCTCAGCCTCCTGAGCCACTGAGATTATGGGCATGCACCATTGTACCCAGATGTTTTAGATAATTTTAAAAAATGCTTGATATTTTTATTTTAGATTTTCACAAGTAGAACTTTACTTTGGATCAAAATACATCAATCTAAACACCTATGTTATCAGAATAAAAGCTAGTCAGAGATTTTCCTTTTAAAACAGTGTTACAACATTACAAGATTCATAGTACAGCTATAATATGGAATATTACAGAGAATACTTGGCATGTCAGGAAAGATTTTTTCTAGTTTACAGGTTTGGTTGAGTTTATCAAAATAAGTATTGATGAATTTTATATTTCAAGGAAATATCCTTATATTAAGAACCAATTATTTCAATAGCCTCTCACTAAATCAACAGTTCCTCTTGAGCTGAAATCTACATTCTAGAATTAAAGAATAAAAGTAAGACATTTGATGACTTATCAAGACCTATTATTTAACTTCTCATATAACTTTTAGCTCTATATTTCTCTCCTTTATTACAGGAAAGAGAGGTGGGAAAGCATTCCTATTTACCTGACATAAGAAGGTAATAACTTGAGTGTGGGTATCCTGTGCTTTCAAAGTGTTGGTTTTCGAGGTTTCCGAAAGAGTCAGGTAATATAAACTAGTTTATACCATGATAATTCTTAATCTTGATATTGCTCCTTGAAGCTACTAATATATAACACAATTCTCTCTGACAATGCTTATTAATACTATCAGAAGTTAGTAGGAGCTGTGTCTGTCAGATTGGCGGGCTTCTTTATTTCGATTATTTCTGTGAAAACTTGGTCCTCTGTAATGTGGGAATAATACCAACAGGCAATAATTGGGAATAATTTCAGGATTAAATGTAAAGTACTTAGAAAAATGTCTGGATCAAAGTGGGTCTTTTACTATTTTTATGAAAAACATTTTATATAGTCTCTCACCCCCAGTCTCATTCTTTGTCAGTGTATTATCAACATCTTGTTTATTCTTTTCTTTCAAAGTTCAATCAAATATATATCTTGTTGTTAGGTTGTACTTTCCCTTCTCAAAGGTAGTATGCATAATTCTGATGGGGGCCAATTAAGAAACTAGAGATGCAGGAGTATTTTTTCTTGACTGAGCATAGGCAGCCTTATAGCCAGTTAAAATGAGCATTGAGATCAAGGATTGTTGATGCTGAAGACTGTATTCTTTAGTATAGGAAGAAGCTCAGAAGTAACTAGGGTATCCTCCACATAAGCCCAGATTTGTATAGGCTTGCAGTACTCAGCCTGTGACATGGAGAGACGATGAATATAAGAGAGAAAAAGGGAGAGATGTATTTATTCTAAAGGTATTCAAAAATCCATTTGCCGAAGATGAACATTCACTCCAAATAAAAATACTTACAGTGTTGCTGTTTTTAAATTGAGAGTTAGGAACCCGAGTCAAAGAATATGTAAGGTACTGCTCTCCAGATGGTATTTAGCACATTAGTTAGCAATTAATACAACCCAATCTCAAATTAAATAATATTTTAGTGAAAATATGATTATTTTAATGATCATAAACTGTTGTTCTTTTTATTGGGGAACTTTTTCATGTATGTATGTATATGTACAGTGTTTTGATTTATTGATTATGTTTTATTAAAATATATAATTAATATTTTATTATTTTGTTTTTATGATGATCCCTTTATTTCTCATATTTGCATCTATATACAATTAATAATTATGATGTGTTTTAAGATAAACATTTAAATAAAATGAATCAAAATTAAGAAAAATATTCAGTGATTAAAGGGGATATAATTTAGATATAATAAAAATCATGTATTGTTATTGGAACGTCTGATGTTTGGAAAAATCTACCTGACTTTAAGGAATTGTGACTGATTATACAAACATTTTGAATTGTAAAATGTCATGTAAGAAGATGGAGAGCTAAATGTGTGCATAGGGAAGCAAATCTGGATATAAATAATGGAGGTGATGAGAAATTTAAAATTTCTCAGACAACTTTTTCTAGGAAAAGTGAGCTTGCAATTCCTCTAAGAATTATTAACTGGTGATAGTTAATTCTGTTGCTTTGGTCTATATGTGTATTTTTCTGTGTATACCATACTATTTTGATTAACAGTAAATTTATTATATATTTAGAAATCAGGAAGTATGGTACCTTCAGTTTGTTTTTGTTCCTTGAAGTAGCCTTGATTATTCATGATCTTTATAGTTTCATATGAATTTTAAGAATTTTTTCTATTTTTATAAGAGAAATTCCTTGCATAGCAATTGCATTTAAAGTTTTAGATGTCTTTGAGCAATAGGGCAACTTGAATAATATTGATTTTTCCACTAAACAAACACAGTATGCCTTTCCATTTATTTGTATTTATTTTAGTTTTCTTTATCACTAGTTTGTAGTTTTCAGTATGTTCTTCTATTGCCTTCTTCATTGTATATTCTAAATATATATGTCTGTGCCATGTTACTATAAATGAGATTAATTTTAAATTTGCTTCTTGGATAGTTCATTGTTGATATATAGAAATGTATCTCATTGTTGTATGTGTTGATTTTTACATCCTGCAACTTTACTGAAGTGATTCATTATTTCTAACAGGTTTTTATTTTAGAATCTTTAGTGTTTTCTATACATAAAATCATGCTATTTTCAAACATAGATAAAGTTATTTTTACCTTTCTGATTTGAATGCTTCATATTTTTTTATGTGGACTTCCTATTCTTCTCTTATGGTCATATTACTAGTATATTGAATAGAAGTGGCAAGAGTGCTCACTCTTTTTTAGGTCTAAACAAGAAAGCTTTCAATTTTTCATCATTATGATGTGAATTGTGAATGGTTCATATCAGGCATTTATTTTGTTGAAGTAAAAACCCTCTATAACTAATTTGATGAATATTTTTCAGGATAGAATGTTGAATTATGTCAAATGCTCTTTGTGCATCTACTGAGATAATCATGTGTTATTTATCATTAAATTTGCTAAAGTGGTGTATCACACTAATTGATTTGCATATGTTGAATCATCCTAACATCACAGGGATAAATCCTAATAGATCATGGTTTATGATCCTTTTAATACGTTGTTAAATTCACTTGCTAGTATTTGTTGAAGTTGTTTTCATGGAGACTATCAGAAATTTTCAGCTATAGTTTTTAATTTTTTTTTGTTTTTACTTCCCTGTGATATCTGTACTTGTGGTATTAGGGTAATACTGATTTTATACTCACACATACATGATCTTCATTAAGGATGCCAAGAATACACAAATGATAAAGTGCTCATCTTTCAAGTAAATGATACTAGAAAAAGCAGATATTCGCATCCACCTTTAGGAAATTGGACACTTAAATTACACAATAAACAAAAGTTAATTGAAAAGGAATAAAGACTTAAATGTCAAACTAAAGACATAAATCTCCTAGAAGCATATAGAAATAAACCTTCTTGTCGTCGGTTCATAAATTATTTTTTTGAAAAAAGAAATCCTCTTTTCATATTTATTCTTCTCATACAACAGTTGGCATTAAGAAGAGGAAGAAAAAATCTTTTATATATGATTCTGCTCACTGTGTTTTCTTATTCTATTGTTTTTTTCAGATTTACTGAATTATAATTGCTAATTAAAATTTTATATATTTAAAATGTACTCTGTGATTATTGAATATGTGTACACATTGTGAAATGATTTCTCTGATTAGGATAATGAACATATGCATGACCTCAGTTATTGTGTGTGTGTGAGAGAGAGAGAGAATGCATAAAATGGCCTCTATAATCAAAGATCAAGTACTGTAGTATAGTGTCATTAAATGTAATCACTGTGCCTGTACATTAGACCAGCAGAATTTATTCATCGTATTTTGAAATTCTATACCCTTTAACCAGCCTTTCTCTATTTCCCCTACTTTTCGGTCCCTGGCAAGTAGCACTCTACAATCTACATATTTGGGTCAACTTTATATTTAAGACACCACATATAAATGATATCTCATAATATTAGTCATTCTGTTTGGTACATATTTCACACAACATAATGACCTCCAGTTTCATCTACAGTGCTGCAAATGACAGTATTTCTTTTTTAATTCTCAAAGCTGAGTTGTATTTGTGTGTGTGTGTGTGTGTGTGTGTGTGTGTGTTTTCAACATATTCTTTTATTCTGTTTTGAGAATAATGCTACAATGAATATGGGAATGCAAATATCTCTCTGAAGTATTTATTTAAATTCCTTTGGATATATACACCAAAGTTAGATTGCTAGATTTCATAGTCTACATATTATTTGAAGAACCTCCCTATTGCTTTCCATAATAGATGTACCAACTTACACTTTCACAAACATTGTATAATGGTTCCATTCACTCTAATACCTCATTCTTTATAAACATTTGTTATCACTTATTTTTTCATAATAGTCACCATAAAAGTTAAGAGGTGATATTTCATTGTGATTTTGATTTCTTTTCTCTGATAAAAATGAGAAATGTTATGTTGAACCCCTTTTCATCTATTATTAACTATTGACATATCTTCTTAAGAAAAAAAAGGTCTAGTTAGGTTCTTTGACCTTTTAAATACATTTAGTGGAATATTATTCAGTCTTAAAAAGAAGGAAATTGTATAATTTTTGACAATATGTGTGAATCTGGATGCTAGATGCAAATTGAAATATCAGCCCCATAAAGCTGAATACCATGTAGCTTCTCTTATATGAGTTATTTAAACTACTCTAATGTGTGGAAGAGAATAATAGAACTGTGATTGTTAGCAAGTATAGTGAGGAGTATATTTTTTTCATGACTGTAAACTAGCATTATAGAAGTCAAGTTCCAAAAAAAAAATGCTGTACAACATCAATTCTATAGTTAACTCTAAGTTATTGTACACTTACATTTATTAAGAGGGTCAACTTTATATTAAGTGTCCTTGTCACAGGAAAACAAGTCTTCTAATTAACTTTTCATCACTGGGACCAAAATACCCAATAAGAGCAATTAAGAGGAGGAAAAGTTAATTTGTGGCTCAGAGATTCAAAGGTTTCAGTCTCTAGATGGCTGACTCCATGAGTCTGAGTCCAAGATAAGACAGGACATAGAGGCAGAAGGGCATAGCAAAGGAGGAAAGCTGCTTAGCTCATAAAGGTTCAGGAAGCAGTGGGCTGTGTCAGTGAGGGGAGGAGCCACAAGAAAGAAGTACCCACTCAGGGCACACTCAAAATGATCCACCTCTATCAGCCCTGCTCCATGTGCCTACAGCCAATCTATTTAAACTGGAATGGATTGGTTAAGTCACAGCCCTCATAATACAATAATTTCAGTTTTTAATATTATTGCATTAACAGTACCTCTTGGGAGACACTTCATATCCAATCCATAACAAAAAGTTAACAATAAAACAATGACAAAGAAGCACAAGGAAATTTTGGATTATTTCCACCATGGTGACAGTGATACAAGTATATATATACTTCCACACAGCAAATAGTATCCATTCATTAAGCACCTCAATACCAATTATGTATGGCGAAAAAACATACATAAGGTAATTCTTAAGCAGAAGCAAGAGGGAGATAGAGTGCTGAGAACCAGCTTTCTCTTCTTAGAATTAGCTGTGCCACCTTTAAACACATATCTTTTGCACTTGATGTTTCCAAACTTAAGAAATATTTTATTACATTTATTCTCATAATTAATTCCTGTTAAGGTTATAATTTCTGATCTGGTGTCTCTTCATCAGAGAAAGCCATCTCTACTCACCGGAATAGAAAATGTTCTGAAATTTTTTCCTGGGTCTCTGCATTTTTCCTTCAGAGTGTTTTTTATATCAGAGTTTATAATTAGAGATCTCTCTTGTTGTTCAAATAAGTCAGTTGACTCGCTATAGATAATAAGCTACATGACACCATGGAAACAGTTTTACTTCCATTATTTATTTCACTAAAATTTTATCCCCAGAAAAAATGCTGATATATACTGGGTGCAGAATAAATACCAATTAAACAAATGAACTAAATGTTCTACACAGAGAAACAGTTGCAAGATTTTCCTTAACTTTTTTATTACCTCTGAGGTTTTGTAAAAATAGATTCTACATTAACACACTCTTTCATTTCCCTGTTTACTTGTTCCTTCTCTCCCTTGTTGTGACCCTGTGAGTAGGAACTTTGCCTCATTAATTATTCTTTCAACACTCAACATAATATCCATATCAGTTCAAGGTCCACACAACAAGCAGGAATTTTATTCATTATTTTAACAAGGAGAATATGTTATAAAAATATTTTCCAAGCATTTTAGAAGCAAAAAGTTACCCAGGGTGTAAGTGAGTTACTGTAGAGTTAAATATTATAAGCACCATCCATTTACCTGAGGTGACAAATGGAAGTCAAAGAGATACTGAAAACTGAGAAGTAGCCACATGGAGCTGGACTCAGGCTTTAGAAAAGGCAGAACCAGCCAACAATCCTGGGATCTCAAGAGATGCAGCCAATTTGTTTCTAATAGTGTGAGAAAACTTAAGACTGAAATCAATTGCTTCTACTTGAATCAACTATTACAGCCAAGATGAAAATCCTTACAGGGTTGACTCTAACAGGAATAGGAAATGTAGAGGAAAAAACAAGTTCCTTCTTCCTTTTTTTCTGCAGAGCTTGTATTGCATTAATGCAAAAAGGGTCCAGCTAATAAGATACAAGTGTGGTTTGAAGCTTCTCATCACCAGCATAGCTAGAATTGAACTGGGAAGACTTGAAAGTGAGAGTCAAAAAGTATCTAACTCCACATTCACACAGACATTTAAACAAACAAACAAAAAAAGGTGTAGTTTAAAAGTGGCAATTTTCTTTTGTACGAACTTACTCTCCACATTCACTCAGTAGATCAAAATCTTGGAGACAGTCATATATCTCACTGTTTTATATTAATTGCTTCTCAAATTCATTCATAATCCCATATGAATATTCTGCAGCTATAGATTTAATTATGAAACAATCATCAATCATTGTTATGTAAAATAAGCAAGGAATAACAGAGGGACAAGGCAAAATTGTAGTTGTAAAACAAACACATAAATAAAAAAACACATGAATAATAGTCAAGGGAAAATGTGCATAAGTCGTTAACCTTTCTTTACCAATATGTGTTTATGGATCTATATGGTACCTTGTATCACCTATTCCTTGTTTCCTTTGCTCTAAGGTAAGAGCTAGGAAGATCTAGATCTTTACCTGTTGCATAACAAAAACATTCATTCCTGAAAAGTCTGGACCCTTAATGATTCTTTCCTTTGTTTGCTGTAATTTTGTAGTAATTTTTACTACTTGAAAATAAAGTATTAAATGGGGCACCCTACAAATTCCAGACACATCCTCCTAGACACCCTGTTGAATAACAGCAATGCTATTTCACTTGTAAGTTTAATCAATTACCAAGGTAACAAAAGAAATCTCTTCTTTATTTGCTGTCTTAATAGTGAAAGAAGGAAAGAAAAAGAAGGGTGAAGGGAGGATGGAAATACAAAAGTAAGAGAGGTAAATAAAAGAGGAAGGAAGAGAAAGAAAGAGGGAAGGAGGGAAGAAGGTTAAAGGAGGAGAGGGAGAGAGGACAGGGAGTGGGAAGGGAGGGAGGAAACTATTGACTGAGTGAGTGATAGAAAAATGTTCCAATTTGATGAATCAATATTGTGTCCAATCTGAAAATAATGCCTTAGAGATAGATCACCTCACCAGCATTGCTAAAACCTGTGGGAATAAATGAGGGGAAAAATGGAGTAAGTTATTATGTGCAATCAGGAGAAAAAGGACCATTGTCTTATTGCTTCCTTCCCAAGAAACAAACACTACACCCCATATTGTTTTCTCATCCAAAGAATATGCTGCATTCTATAGGCTTTAACCCTTTCCTTCCAGGATGTTGTCTCCCAACTGGTGTACTTTGGTTGAATCTTCCAATCACATGTACTTTGTATTTATTGTGCTAAGCAAGCTGCTTATAGCTAATGGAGCATGCAGTCAGAGGTATGAATTCTATAGAAATGAGCTAATTGCTGTACCAGTTATGCTGTGATACCTGTACCTTTATTAATAGCACTTGTGTTTGGAATACTATGATGGAGAATGAGACAGTTGGTAAGTTCACTGATGGTAGACATACAATTTCATGGTTAAAAGAGTCAAATATATGTGCATGATATATTTTTATTCATATGAGAAAAATTAACAGCATGCTTCATGGTATAATAGGCTCAATTCAATGAGTCTACCACCAGAACATGGTTCCCTATAGGGAAGAATATTTTTCTGTGCTGTTGACAGGTTAGGTATTTAATATAGAAATAAATTCAGCCTTTAAAGGGAAATTTACACTTATATTTATATCATCATGTATATTTTTTCATGGGTCTATTGTGTAATCAGAGGGAGATTTTTTGAAAAAGAATGAATTATATGCACAAGTATATGTCATCCTGTCCATCTGACTCTTGAAAGAATTTTCTGCAGATGATTATCTTTGGTGAGTACACAAATGGAACACAAATGTCATCACAATCTCTAGACATTTGTAGAAATCCATCCAAACATTTTCCCACAAGTTTTCTCTAAGCCTATCCTGTTTAATTCTCCTAGTCTTTGATCATTCTTCCTGTGAATAAATACTTATGAATAGATTTCAATCTTTACTTATGAAAGTTTCTTACTCTAAACTATGTAGAAAATGAAAAGTATTGCTTGAATGTTCATTCACTAGAAAAGTTTCTCTCCTTTACGGTACTTCAAGGCCACTTTTGTATGAGGATTTATATCTGCACTTATTCATTATCATTTGGGGATGCTTTAACAAATAAGTCATTTGTAAACCAGGAAAAGTCTTTTTATACCCAGGCAACAAGCCATATAACAATTTAGGTCTGGATTAAGGAAGAATAGATAATGTTCAGGGGTTGGCATTGACATTTCATCATCTACCAAACCTTGCAACATATATTACTGTTCCAAACTTGCACAATTAGGATCTTTCATCTACTGTCTTCTCTACTATGACATATTGCTTCTCTATAAGCACAAGCCTAGAATTTTGGTGGAAAAGATAATGTCAATTATGATGAACATCTGTGTTGGTCAACTATATGTTGTTGTGACTATAAAAGAATAACTTAGAGAAGAAGATGTTTATTTGGGCTCATTGTCTTGGGAAATTCAGTCGATAGTTGAGCAATATCATTGCTCTAGGCCTGAGGTGAGGCAGAACATCATGGAGGGAAGTCATTGCAGGGAAACACTTCTCAGTTTGTGGCATTCTGGAAGTAGAGAGAGAGAGAGAGCAAGGGCCAAAGAACAAGATGTAGTCCTCAAGAGCATGACCCCAGTGAATTAATTCCTCCAACTGTGTTTCACCTGCTTATAGTTACCACCCATTTATTTATTTAGGTAACAATAGATTAATAATACAGCAAACAGGTTAATCTACTGATGAGATTGCTGGCAAAATCATTGCCTAAACTCTACTTCTGAACCTTGCTGTATTGGGGACCATTCTTTTAAAACATGAGCTTTGGGTGGTGGCGGTAGTGGGTGGGAGATGATATTCCAGATCCAAATTATAACAGAATCTCAGTTTATATGATTATTTGATTTCTTAATATTAGGCTTAATATAACTTCCAGTGTTGATTAGAAGCAGTCTAAGCCTTTCTGAAAAGGGCAATAATTATCAGAAGAAGACATGAATTATCTTAAAATAAAATTTTAAATGCTCTGTACATATTTAATTTTTTACATAAATTCAAATAGTATTCAGTATGCTTTGAGTCTTTGCCAGGGCTGAATAAAAGCTAAGAGCTATTTCTCAAAAGAAGAATACTTACCTTTTAAAGAACATATGGATTTGTTACTAAATACTTGAGGTCTAGTCTATCATTATTTAATTTATCTCTCATCTAGATTTGCTACAGAAACTGCAAGCATTTTGGGGTATGGTGGGTCTTATGTCCCACATGGAAAATGCAACTCTCATTGTACTCTGTATTCTTTTATTTTATTTCCTACACAAATTGTAGTTTTATAAAATATTTAGTGAGTTGAGAAGCACATTGAAAATACCTCTTGGTACTGCTTTAACCTGAGATAAGAACATTAAATTGTAATTTTAGCCATACAAGGTAAGACTCAAACTGATTTTAGGAGCCCTTACAATGAATGTAAGGATGGAAGAAGAGCAAATTTCAGGTGAGTAGGCTGATACCACAAATTGGGTATGTGCTTTGCAAATGTGGTGACTCTTAAAAATTCCTGTGTTAATGACAGAATATTATAGGTGAATGTGGAGAGCTTCCCCTATGCCTAGAGCCAAGCAGATTTTGGTTTGGCATTGCATAGTATTTTGTGATCCTTCCCAGTTTATGGATTATGCAATGTCCATGACTTCAGTCTTTGCTTGGCTACAAAAACTGCCCTGTAGCTCTAGAGTTGGGTGTACCCATTGGGCTTGGACAGCCCACCTCCTGACTTATTTGGTAAAGAACATACTGTAGAACATCTTTGATGTCTCTCCCATATAGATAAACCTAATGCAGGTACTTGTTCTCTCTTCCTAGTGTGGGAGCTGGACCCCTAAGGTCATAGAGCTGACTCACCCTCACTTTTCAAAGTTACTTTCTGTGTAATGTATTTTCCCCAACTTCTTTTCTTAGCTCTCTCTTGCAGTCAGTTCACTCCATGCAGAGGAACTCTGACTCAACCATCCATGTGGGATGTAGGTAGGAGATGGAATGATTAGATTATGAGAACTGTAATCTAATCAGTGGACTAATCTACTTGATGGATTAATAACTAGAATGGACTACTGAACTGGGTGATAACTCTAGGTAGTAGAGCTATAGCTGGAAGGTCACTGTGGCTATGACCTTGATGATTATATCTTGTTCCTCTGACTCTTCTCTCTCTCTGCTTCCCAGCTGTCATGAGGTGAGCAGCTTCCCTTTGCCATGACATTCTACCATGATGTTTTGTCTAGATTCATTCTTTTTTTTGTTGTTGGTTGTTCAAAACATTACAAAGCTCATGAGATATATCATCTTTCATACATTTGATTCAAGTGGGTTATGAACTCCCAATTTTTACCCCAAATACAAGTTGCAGAATCACATCGGTTACACATCCACATTTTTACAAAATACCATATTCTGCTACCTTTCCTATCCCCTACTATCCCCTCTCCCCTTACCTCTCATCTTCCCTCTCTACCCCATCTGCTATTATTCAATTCTCTCCCTTGTTTTTTTTCCCTTTCCCCTCACAGACTCTTATATGTAATTTTGTGTAACAATGAGGGTGTCCTTCCATTTCCATACAGTTTCCCTTCTCTCTCCCTTTCTCTCCCCCCTCTCGTCTCTGTTTAATGTTAGTCTTTTCCTTACGCTCTTCCTCCTTGCTCAGTTCTTAGTTGCTCTCCTTAAATCAGAGAAGACATTTGGCAGTTGTTTTTTAAGGATTGGCTAGCTTCACTTAGCATAATCTGCTCTAATGCCATCCATTTCCCTGCAAAATCCATGATTTTGTCGTTTTTTTGTGCTGCGTAATACTCCATTGTGTATAAATGCCACATTTTTTTTATCCATTCATCTATTGAAGGGCATCTAGGTTGGTTCCACAGTCTAGCTATTGTGAATTGTGCTGCTATGATCATTGATGTGGCAGTATCCCTATAGTATGCTCTTTTAAGGTCTTGGGAATAGACCGAGAAGGGCAATAGCTGGGTGAAATGGTGGTTCCATTCCCAGCTTTCTCAGGAATCTCCATACTGCTTTCCATATTGGCCACACCAATTTGCAGTCCCACCAGCAATGTACAAGTGTACCCTTTTCCCCACATCCTCGCCCGCACTTATTGTTGTTGGACTTCATAATGGCTGCCAATCTTACTGGAGTGAGATGGTATCTTAGGGTGGTTTTGATTTGCATTTCTCTGACTGCTAGAGATGGTGAGCATTTTTTCATGTACTTGTTGATTGATTGTATGTCCTCCTCTGAGAAGTGTCTGTTCAGGTCCTTGGCCCATTTGTTGATTGGGTTATTTGTTTCTTATTGTTTAATTTTTTGAGTTTTTTGTATATTCTGGATATTAAGGCTCTATCTGAAGTGTGAGGAGTAAAAATTTGTTCCCAGGATGTAGGTTCCCTATTTACCTCTCTTATTGTTTCTCTTGCTGAGAAAAAACTTTTTAGTTTAAGTAAGTCCCATTTGTTTAATCTTGTATTTGACTCTTGGCCTATGGGTGTCCTATTAAGGAATTTGGAGCCAGACCCCACAATATGTAGATTGGAGCCAACTTTTTCTTCTATCAGGCGCAGAGTCTCTGATTTGATATCAAGCTCTTTGATCCATTTTGAATTAACTTTTGTGCATGGCGAGAGAAAGGGGTTCAGCTTCATTTTGTTGCATATGGATTTCCAGCTTTCCCAGCACCATTTGTTGAAGATGCTATCCTTTCTCCATTGCATGCCTTTAGCCCCTTTATCAAATATAAGAAAGTTGTAATTTTGTGGATTGGTCTCTGTGTCCCCTATTCTGTACCATTGTGAGTGGAATCATCCAACTATGAAACAAGATCTTTGAAACCATTAGCTAAAATGGTTCCTCTAAATTGTTCTTGTCAGGTATTTATTTTGGTCATATGATTGAAAATTGACTAACACATGGTTGAACTGATGTTTTTCTTTAAATACATAATATCTAGAACAACTGCTAGAGTCATTTTATGATTCATATGATAATACTTATTCTCTGAGAGACCTCTACTTTTACACAGGTTAAAGAATGTTTCTATGCTCTTTTATGAAGCAATACAATGTTTCAAATTATAGAAGCTAAATCCAGTTTCTTTATTAATAAATTGTCTCCATCCAGGAGTCCAAACAATATGCATCTTCTGTATTCCTTCATTCTTACTTTATTGCAATTGTGTATTAATCAATAATCAGCTCAGGATAAGTTAAGAAAATATTTTAGTCAGCCTTTCTAAAAATAGAAATTGCTGTATATGGGGACAAGTGGAATACAGCATACATGGCATACATTAAGTGCATCTGTGTGGCAGGCCACTCCCCTTATGCTAGGCATGTGAGCAGAAGGATGCTTACTCCATAGGCACAGCCCTTGGCATGAGGCCGTGTGTTGCAATCCCTGAGCTTGTTCCACAGTCCACTCCTCCATTGGTCACTGCAAGGACAGTTAGCAGACATTACATTGGTGGCTGCCTGTAATCTGCTTACCTACTGCCTGTGTATATATACATGGTAACTGTGCAATAAAATCAGACCTGCTTCCTGTTTGGTCTCTGGAGGTCTTAATTAGCAACTACACAGCCACATTCCCTCTATCCTGTTCCGTGGACCTCCTCACTGGATGAGAGAGCCCATGCAGCTGTAGGTATTTTAAAGGAAAATAGTACTTAAAATAACTTGCATGTTTATAAAATAGTTAAAAAGTCTTGAGAAGTGAAGTCAGGGAGAATTACTTTTGGCTCTATACCTATTGCCAGAAGCTACTAATGATTCTCTCTTAGTGAAGTACAGATTTGTCAATCTTGTCCAAAAGCTCCTGCTCACCTTATATTTGCCCTCAGTCAGCATCTGTTGTTAAGGTATGAGGAATTTTGGGGTTGCTTTCTGCTCTGACTTCACAATGTTGAGCATCTGTCTTTGCCTAGAGAAATCTGAATGAAAATCCTGATCACAAGACTAGTGTACACATTGTAATTTTTAGGTTTTTGTGCCTTGAATCTCAGAGACTGGCTTAAAATGTTTGGCAAGGTTCTAGTGTTAAACTGTATCTAATCTCCAAATCTTCAAATTCATTAAAATTTGTAAATTTTATTAAAACAAGAAAATTGTTGGAGTCTTCAGAATAAATAAAATTTGTATTTCACATTGACATATCAGCATCAGTCACTTAGGCAATATTATAATTATATTCAAGATGTAGTTAACAGACAACAAGTCAGTATGAACAAATGGAAAACAGAACAAAACAAAATATTAGTAAAATACTGGAAATCTGAAATTAAGAGAAACACAAACCTATCACTGTTTAACCTGTAAAGATACTTGTGTTAAGGATAATACATCTCTCTATTTTTAAAAAGTCTGAGGTGATTATAGTTATTTCCTCTGGGCAAACCTTTGCAATTTCTAACAGAAAAGGAAAATCAATGATCTGGAGAAGTAATTAGTAAAAAGGGCAAGGTTTTCTTCCCCCTCCCCCTTAATATGGGAAGGGAAAATTCACCATCATTAAAAAAGAAATTGTGAAGAGTTTCTTAAAAACAAAAATGATTGAACTGCTAAAAAAAATAAAACCAAGACTGAAAATATGCAGGGCAGAAAAAAATAACCAAAAAAATCCTTGATATCCTTGAATTCAGAATTGAAGCCTTTTCAACCAAAATACTATTTACGTTAGAGAAAAAATAACTCAAAATTAGTATTAATTTAAGAGAGATGCATAGAATTGAAACAGAACATATTTTTACTTGAAACTTATACAAGTTTTCTGTATTTTAATTTTTTATTTATGTATGTGATACTAAAATCACAAATGCCAGACATTTTAGAATGAACAAAAATCAAAATGAAGAACAAAAACAAGCAAATAACTACAGAGGAATAATTTAATTCATATGAAAAAGAACAGTTAAACAATTTTAATCTATTCACTTAAATTGAAAAACTATTATAATCATAAATCTAAAACCTGTTAATTATAAAAAAAATTTCTTTAAAATTTTTAAATTTTTGAAAGTGTTAGTAATAAAAGTAAGTTTAGATGATTATAAAACTTATAATCAGGAATATAAATTCATGGAATGAAGAACAAAGAATAAAATTTGAAATGTAGAATAGTTTGTGCAAAATTTATTAATTTATTTTCAAAAAAATTAAAGTAAAATATCTGAGAAAGCAAGGAGAGTTAGATTGACTTGAGAAACAGAAGGAGTGAAAACTCCAAAGTTTGTAGCAAAATTTAATTTGAACATTAGAAAAACTAGCACTAAATGAAGTTTTTTTTTTTTTTTACATATTTGGATGCACAAGTTAAATTACATAACACTTGGTAGAAAATATGTTACAAATACATATTACAAAATAAAGATTCTAAACAAGAGAAAAGGGTGAAAAAGTCTGAGAAATGGTTCACAATAAATCAGCAATGATTATCAATTTTGCAAGTACTTGTTAGCATAGGCTTCAAAAAGCTCCTCCACAAGGCCACCAAGTAGTAATGGATTGGCTAAAGGTATGCTGACTCTCTTCTCCATTAAGAGAATAACATCATCAAACTAAAAAGTTTCTTCTCAGAAGATGAAACAATCTGTGAGGTGAATAAAGAGCCTACATCTTGGGAGCAAATATTTACCCCTCACATATCAGATAGAGCACTAATCTCTAGGGTATATAAGGAACTCAAAAAGCTAAGCAGAAAAAATACAAATAACCCAATCAACAAATGGGCCAATAACCTGAACAGACACTTCTCAGAAGAGGATTTACAATCAATAAACAAATATATGAAAAAATGTTCATCATCACTAGCAATTAGAGAAATGTAAATCAAAACTACACTAAGATATCATCTACTCCAGTCAGAATGGCAGCTATTATGAAGACAAACAACAATAAGTGTTGGCAAGGATGTGGGGGAAAAGATACACTCACATATTGCTGGTGGGACTGCAAATTGGTGCAGCAAATATGGGAAACAATATGGAGATTCCTTGGAATGGAACCACCATTTGACCCAGCTATCCCTCTCTTCAATCTATACCCCAAAGACTTAAAAACAGCATACTACAGAAACACAGCCACATCAATGTTTATAACAGCACAATTCACGATAGCTTTATTGTGGAGCTAACCTAGATGCCCTTCAGTGGATGAATGGATAAAAAAAAAATGTGGCATATATACGCAATGGAATTTTACGCAGCAGTAAAAGAGAATAAAATCATGGCATTTACAGGCAAATGGATGGCATTGGGAAGATAACGTCATGTCTAATGCAATAGCAGGGAAGATGGAGTAAATAATTCAGAAAGAACACAAAGGTTTGAGGGCCAGGAGGGAGGGTGGTGCTGCCTCCTTTCAGCAGAGCAGGGGACCAGGAGTGAGGCTGATGCAGCAAGTCAGTTTCAACATGGTACTTTGTCATTTCAGAAAAACTCACTGTTCAGAAATGGTTGTTAGGTAATTTTTTGCAAAATTTAATTTTAGAAAAGGATCAGTTAGAAGTAATGGTTCTCAACTTACAAGAGGAAACAAGAGAGACATCACTGCCAGAGGAGAGTTTTTCACTTCCTTCTTCATATACTTTTCCTTCGAAAAATCCCAAGCTTGGACCTTATTCTTTCAACCCATTTATTCTACTTCAGCAATTATCGACATTTAAACAGTTCTAAGAGCTTTTAAAATACACATTTAATCCAGAAGGATTGTATTCACATCAAGCTTTGGATGACCAAATCTACTATGTAATGATATATTTAAATTCAATTCCTGATGTGAATAGATGTAACTTCACTTCTCAGCAGGTTTCTCACTAATTGCTGTAATCTCAGGTGTTTCTGGGCACAAACTGAAGGCCTCACCTAGAACCCTCTCCTTAGTGCCTGGAACCATGTGTGATTTTTAGAGACCAAGGTCCTACAGCTAGACTCCAGAGACCTAACCCAGGTTTTGCTGCTGAACCAGCCTGCATAGTAACCACTGGCCACAAGTGTGACTCAGTAGTGGCTCCCTCAATGACACCAGTCCCTTCCTCTACTGACTGAATAACTGCACCCCAGGTTCTTGGAGAGGTGATCACTGATCACAAAATGCACAGTCATTGTTGGATGCTGTTGTCGAAATCACCTGCTCATTTTTACCAAAACATCTGTCACCATCTTATATTTGCCTGCCAGGTATTGCTTTGTTTACTTTGTTTTGTTCATTTTCCATTTATCTAACTAGATGCAAATTTCTAGGACATAAAAAATGTGTCTTGCTTGTTTAGCAGTAAATCTTTTTGAAGGGTGTCCCCACCTCCATAGGTGCTTTACTTGGTGGGTCAGACAAAATGCTACATATAAAAACATCAAGCACAGTGTAAAAAAAAAAAAATCTAGATGCAAAATCCTAATAATTTTATGGTTAATGGAGTCAAAGCTGTTTTGTGGTATAAAAGTAATTGTTATGAAAATATCAATACCAATGACCGATGATATTAATAAGAAAAGTCTTACTGTAATATGTAAAAACAGTTTAGTTTGGTTAATCCCATCTTTTCTTTCTTATCCCTATTGAGCAAGAGATTAATTGTACACAGTGAAAGACAATTATACATTTTAAAATTAGTAAACTCAGAGTAATCACTTATTTCCTAGCAAAAGTATGAATGTATTTAAGACTACTAAAGCAAAGTAGAAGGAAAAAAAGCAATAACTAATCTAATGAAGAACAAAAAAGTTGTCATACATAAAAAATGAAAAAGAGTAGCAAAATAATTGAAAGGATAAAAATTCTATGTATGTTCCAAATCTACTTAATGATAGCTCTGATTAGGAATAAGACCAGACATATAGCTCATTACAGACTTGCAACAAATTGAAATACTTATTAAAAAGTAGATAGTGTCACATTAGAAGGAACTGTCCCTAACAATATCCTTTAATACAAAGACACATAAAATAATAATAACTGAATAAATTATTTTTACAGAGAGATCTAAATGTTTTCGATTTGACTAAAGTACAAGAAGAGAAGATCTAATAATTATTAAAATAGGAAAAGAATGCCAAACAAAAAACCATGAAGGCAAATGAGAATATTTTATAACCATAGGGGCTATAAAATTACAAATCATATATCAATATGCATATGTTGATATGTATTTGAAACATGAAAAAGTGAACATGAGTAGACAAGAATAGCCCTAACAAAGGGATTTAAATTACAGGTTTTAGAAGCCAAAAGATCACATTGAATCAATAATATCATGTAGAATAAAGTAACAAAATCTTTAAGCCTGATTTCTTAAATGATATAAATTTGTACAAGTAAAAACCACACACACACACACGCACTCATGAAACAAAGCCTGCAGCATAAAAGAAGAAGTTCATATAGGTTATCTTTCATCAGAATTTAATGGAATTATATCACATACACAAAAATATGTATTTTTTATCAGAGAGAGAGAGAATAAATTATACAACACAAAACTCAAACAGGTCATCCCCTTTGCCTCACATTTCTTCCAGTAATGTGATCAAGATGAAATTAATATGGGAGGAGTTCAGAGGGTGCAGGCAGGTGACAGCAAAATTTTTCAGGTTATGTATTTTTTTCAAAGTGAGAAAATTTGAGAGGTTATAGAGGCAGCTGTGAAGTTTACAGTGTTTGAAAAGGTAAATAGAAACCTTTTCAAAATAAATATAGAAAATAAAGGGGATTTTAATAACTTTTTTCAAAATATTGCTCATGGAGGTTAAGAAAGACAAGCAAAATATTGTGGTTTTAACAATTTATTTAAGATGCACAGATTTTATTGTTTTGATTTAATTCTCCCCTACCCCAGGAACTGAGTCGTGTAGATTGAGACTTAGAAGAATTATATCTATCCATGGGAAAATTGTAAACTAAGTTGATCCTTTGGGAAGGGTTACACTCTGTTGATAAATAAATGAAGAAATGTTATTGAATGTTCACTACAGTTATAAGTGAGCATATGAAGAATTTACTTAGGAAATTCAATCTTTTAGACATATAATGAATTGCATGTGAGAGAAGCAAGGAAAAATGTTGCAAGGGACATGTCATCAAAAGATCATCTTAAGAAAAACGGGTGAATTTTGAGTCTTTGTGTAAAGGTTACAAGAGAATTATAGCAGGGGTGGTTTAGAATATATTGGCATCAGTTTTTTTTTTCTTCTTAATCCAGCTTTTAGGTAAAGTTGTTCTGATTTATTGTGTAGATTTTTAGCAATAAGTTCTGATGCATCATTTTGTATGCATATGAACATGATAGTCAAAAATAAATATTTATGCTCTTATCTAAGAGCAACAGGAGGATGCTTAATAATAAACTAAAATGAATGATAATAATGCTGGACCATAATATGTAACCTGGAGAAGTAGGGAAGAAGAAAGGAAACAACTAAAGCATGTATTGATATTATCAAAGGCAAAGGATGCAGAGTCTTGAAGTTGAAGAACTGGTTTATGGGATGAAAACATCTCAAGTTTTCTTATAATAATGGACTGTCTGAATGTGTTAATTTATAAATTTTCCAGGTTGTTTTTTTTTTGTAAGGACAAAAGTTAGCCAGTTACCATGCATGGTACTGGAGATTAGATATTAGAAAGAGATTATGTGATGAAGCCGTTGTTTTGAAGTCTACTGTATGTGAACCATAAACTCATTGTCAATGGTGAGCAGGATTGGAGGAAAAAGAAAATTGAGAAAAGGGGTGATTATAAGTTTTTGAGAGTTCAATAAGTAGAGGAAAGAATGGTACATTAAGACTACTTGACTTCCAAGGCAGCATAGATTTTCAAATGATTAAAATTGAAGAATGGTCTAAAATTGGCACCAGGAAAAAGGAACCTTGGGTTTATGAGTTACAAACTTTGTAGGGCTGAAGTGGTATTCTGACAATACAGCACAATTTCCATTAAGAAACTCTGGGTAGTAGAAATTTGTTAGAGGATTTTGAGTAACTACAGGGGAATTTTTGTTTGTGAACTAGGGATCCCAAATCTCAGTGGAAAGGAATGGAGTAAAGAGAGAGGTGTTTGGTTATAGGCACCATTAGCACATAAACCAATAAGAATCAAGTCAGCACATAAGCAATAGCAGCTTAAAACTTGGGAGTAGGTGATATGGGTTTTGACCCCTAGAGATGACTACTATTCACAGAGATGAAACACTTAATGGTATTATTACTTCGGATATTCAATGGGAAAGATCATGAAAGAGAAAGAAAGAAAAAAGAGAAAGGGAAGGGAGGGAGGAGAAAGGAAGACAGACAGACATATTGATGTTCTGAAAGATTGCCCAGTGGCTTAAGGGGAAATGGCATACCCATTTATTATCTCAGTGAGTGAGCACCGCAGAAGGAAAACAAGAATTTAGAGGGCTGGTCAAGGAGATGACAGGTGCATGCCAATTTACAGCCTTAGAAACTACTGGAAACTTGGAGGAGTGAAATCTTCTGACATCAAAAGGTGGCAGTGACTACAGGGAATCACACTCTATTAGTTGTGTTGATGACCTGCATCTCAGTGTAGCCACACTCCCCTGTGGAGAGACTAAACTGTCAGAAAAGTGTGCCAATATAGCATTTTTTAAAAGATAAAAGGTGTGACAATAACTTCTGGCAGAAAGGCAATTGGTTCTCTTGCTTGGTATGTACTCCAATGAGTCAGAGGCCTAGATGTACTCCCCATATTTGATAGTTTAAGCTAGAAGGAAGGAAATTGTTCACAAAGTTATCATATATTAAACGTCTACTTCTAGTGTAGAAGAAAAATTTATCATAAATTGTACTTGTTAATGGAGTAACTATAAATGACACCAAACCAAAATCAATGAGTAGTTCATTTGGTAACTTGCAATTACTTCATAATTTTGATTTTAAAAATGTCCTTAAATAAGAATATCAGTACTCTTGATATATACATAAATTAAAAAGATGACAAAAATTTTAGAGAAAATAAGTCAAATTTTCCTACTTTGATTTCAATTCTAATTTTTCACATTGGATATCCTTCTATCCAGAGAAATCTCTACATGCAAAACCTGGCACTATATTCATAGGAAGATAAAGATTGACAATACCTTCCATTTTGTGGACTTTGAGTGCTTGGCATATGTGCAATAGAAATACAGAAATCTTTTGTTTATGCACTTAGAAATACACATCATTCTTTTCTAATCACTTTAAATAGTACACTGGACTTGATCAGCTTTTGCAATTTTATTAAATTATCTGAGATAATTTAAAATTACATGATGGAGAGAGAGAAACGAACATTGCAACATAAGTTTATTCTGACAAGTGGATATAAGTTTGGGAGATTTCAAATAGTCAATCTGCATGGTAAATTAGATTCCTTAGATGTATGACATCTACAACAACTGTATGTAATTCAGTTTGCAGATTTGTCTCACAAACTTAATAGTGTATTGACTCACAATTTGCCCATTTCATGATCATAATAAGCATTTTTAACTAGCGATGGCACCACACATATACAAACATAAGCTCTTAGAGTTGGCAGGTCTCAATGAGCAATTGAAATGTTCGTTTTTTTGTGTGTGTTTTTTTTTTTTTTTTTGTATTTAGGGAAGCTAATGGGAAAGAGCATGCCCCAGTGTTCAGGGAACTAAAGACAAAGTATTAGGAAAGAGAAATTTTTGCTGTTGTAGAAACATGACATTATATATTTTTTAAAAAAATCAGAAATTCTGGATAGCCACTTGTGTTCCCTTTGAGAAATCGTACTATTATCAAAACTTCCCTTTAATTAGCATATTGCCATTTAGAAAGATTTCTTACAGAAATGCCTCCCTCTAACACATCAGTAATAACCAGACTCATGATAATATATTGTATTGAGACTCATAGAAATGGGACATTAAGGACCTGAGTTTTGGATATACACATTCCTGAATGTATTTCTATCAGTTGCCATTTACTAGCTATGAAGACTGGGATTTAGTTTTGTGAGACTAGCTTAATTATCTTGAAAAGGAGAATAGCAATATGTACTTCAGAGCAGACTTGAAGATATTTAAAATGATAGTATATGTGAATCATTTAGCATATTGGCTACAATAAAGAATCAAAAGGCAGTTATTACTATCATTTGCAATATTATTATCACTAGATTTATTTATCTTATAATATCAGAAAAATCTTGTTCTAAACATCATTTCAGTTTATGGATAAAGGCTAAGCTTTTTTTCCTGTTAATGAATAAACAGCTGATTATTATGTTCTAAATAAGTAACTTATTTTAGAGTAGAAAGTAATATTAAGTAAAGAGCATTATTAAAATATCAATATATACATCTTAGAAATTAATTGTACAAATATCAAGAAGAAGAAGAAGAGGAGGAGGAGGAAAATAATACTGGAGAGCATTTTTTGCAACTTTATCACATATTCATGAGCAAAAGGTTTGCAGACACACCTCATTTTTAGGTCAAGTAAATTGGAGGTACATCCACTCAAGAAAAGTAGAAAAAATAAAGACAAAAATTTATATTCTTATAATTTATGCATTATCCTGATTTCTTTTGCATATCCAATACCTCATTTTATATCAGTTTTATACCCTAAATGGATTTAAATACCTGGTGCTTTCAAAAGGCTCTCTTTTAAAGCACCTGTTTAAAATTTTTGTAGAGAATATTTTAGACATTTTTTTTGTTTTTTAATAATTATGTGGTTTCATGAGTTTTTAAAATTACACAAATAAGTTTGATAGGAACTGTCTCATAGATATTTAATATTTAGAAACGTACTATCATAGAGCAAATATTTTTGATGTGCTTATACGTGTCATTATGATATCTGATAAAGCTCATTCATGCATTATAATATTCAAACCAGAATGGGCCTTATACCAAATGTCATATTTATTGTATGCAAATATTGTAACAGTACTTAATAACTCCAACAATTTATTTTCAGTGCTCAGGATGACAATAGTATGATTTGAAAGTGCTAAACTACTCAACATTCATTTACCAACATTTCTCTGAAAGGAAATAAAAAGAAGAATGTTTGTTAGTTTTTACAGGAATATGAGATGATGAGAGAGTTGTAGAATATAAAGCAACTGAGTGAAAATAATCCATGATCAGTGCTTTTATATTAAGAAAACTAAACTAAGGACTCCTGATATATATATATATATATATATATATATATATATATATATATATATATATATTTATAAAAATCTTTGCAGTTGTGTAAATATAAAAAAACTATTTGCCAATAAAATAAAATAAATTGTAAAGATGTAGGCTGTGGCATAAGTATTGAGAATGATTTAGAGAATATCATTATGTAGCTTGTATTTGAATTTCCTGAATTGACTATTTGAAATGGCAATGAAGGTTGTCTAAAATAGATTATACATTATGCGTAAATTATTGAATAAATTACAAGTCTTTTGTAATCTGTAATTTTTAAATTTTTTTAGTTCCACAGGGTTTCATCTTCACTTTATTTCAAATGTGTTACTGTGTATAATATTGATAAGGGGACAGCCATAAGTAACACATATATACCAGTTGTGACAGCAGTGTGTATTTGGCATGTATTATATTTAAAACACACCTTGTTTCAGTTGAAGATTATAAGTTTCAAAGAGCATTTTAAAACTATAGACCCGGGTTTAGAGAAAGTCAGCAAACTTTTGGAAGAGATCAGCACAGCTTGCCAGTTAGATGTTTTGAATGCCATCATAAGTAGTAGGAAATCAATGAGAAACTGTGCCCTCATTTGATCTTTCAGTTTCATAGTATTAATTTTTCAAAAACTTTGCTTATTTTATTATTTTTATTTTACTTCCAAATCAATGTGTTTACATTGATTCTGTTATCTCTGCTTTAGAAAAACACTTTCATTTCAACTCTTCAATGGATAGCAAGTATAAATTATACTTTGTTACATTTTCAATAAGATTGTTCTTTGGATAAAAGGGAAAAAGACAAAAATAGTGAATATAACAAAATGTGGGCTACAAGTGGGCTGCATTAAATAGAAAGGTTGCCTTAATCAATTCTGGATATAATTTAATAAATGAAAGCACATACAATTTAAAAAGTTAAAATGAAAGTTTTAAATATATCTTGAATTACTCATGTGTAATGTCTTCATGTTTATTCATTTTGTTTTTACGTGTGCTTTATATTTTTTTCTGCAAGATTTGTACCATCAGTTACACTTATTTTATATTGCCTCTTCATTTACTGATTAAGCAGTATTAAAAAAAAAACTTGAATGTGGTCTTTCAATGTGACTTTTCCAAGTGACTTAAATACAAGTTGAAATAACCTGAGCAAAAAAGGAATTGCATTTGTGAGATCAACCTCTGAAAATGAAAGAACAGAAACCAGCCTCAAAGAGGGCCAGAACTAGGGAGCCGCCTGAAGTCCACTTGTCTGTGTTTCCTTTGTGTATGCAGATTCCTTCTTTCCCATGAGATACAGTCTTTCTCCTCTTGCTGAAGATATTTTTTCTGGAAGTTGCTTCTTTTCAAAACTATACATAAATTAGCCTCTACCCCCTTCCTGGAAGGATTCTACCTAACCTAACTCAACTGGCCCCAAATTACACTATCCAGAAATAACAGGTGTTATGACTGCCCATACTTAGACCAATCACTGTGCTCTGAGGTTAAGGTCATAGAAAAGACTTATACTTAATATTTGGGCTTTGTTAAAAGAAAGGACTGGGAAGAAGGTGGGAAGATGGATACTCACCAAGAAGGTATAAGTCATAGTAAAATAGAAAGGATCCCATGTTATGAGCTTCATCTATTTAATGAAAGCAGTTTATTAACACAAATGTCTTACAAATGTGGCTTTTTTAATTTGTAAATATCTTTAGGAAGGAATTGTTTATGTTATTTAAGCTTTTAACATAGAGCTTATAGGGAATTTTACATATGTGCTTTTGTCCTGGATCCTTTCTTTTCTTCTTCCCTCAAGTGAGTGTTTATTTCTCGGCCCCCTTAGAAATGAGATTGATGAGCATGAAGTGCTTCTGCAAGTTATCCTAATTAACACTGCAGAGCTTATTAATAAAATATGGTGTTGAGGCTGTCCTATTCTCAACTTATTTACATTCAAAATTTCAGAGAAATTCAATAAAGAATGACAAGTAGATTTAAAGTTCAAATAAAATGAACTTTTATAACATAAAGATTGCAAAATAAGAGAAAACATAGGGCAATAAAATTGTTTTTCCCCCTCTTATTCTTTCTGATTTCCATGCAAATCCTACTTGTAACAGTAATACTATTATTTAAAGATAAGATTCTAATATTTGCTCTTAAATAGCTTTTTTTTTTAAAAAATAGGATTATTGACATTTCCAAATTCTCAACTATTTTATTTTTGTTCTCTGGAAACTTGTGTGCCATGTGTCTTCAGGAAGAACTTCATCCATCTATACACAATGGAATATTATGCAGCACTAAGAAATGACAAAATCATAGAATTTGCAGGGAAATGGATGGCATTAGAGCAGATTATGCTAAGTGAAGCTAGCCAAGCCCTAAAAAACAAATGCCAAATGTCTGCTTTGATATAAAGAGAACAACTAAGAACAGAACAGGAAGGAAGAGCATGTGGAAAAGACTACAGTAAACAAAGATGAATGGGGGGAGAGAAATGGAGAGAGAAGGGAAAGCATATGGAAATGGTAGGAGACCTTCAAGGATACATAAAATTATAAGAGGCTATGAGGGGCAAGGGAGAGGGAAAAAAAAAGGGAGAGAATTGAACAACAGCAGGGGAGATAGAGAGGGAAGATGGGAGGGGAGGGGAGGGGAGGGGGGATAGTAGGGGATAGGAAAGGTAGCAGAATACAACAGACACTAATATGGCATTATGTAAAAATGTGAATAAGTAACAGATGTGATTCTGCAATCTATATTTGGGGTGAAAATGGGAGTTCAAAACACAATTTGAGTCTAATGTATGAAAGATGATATATCATGAGCTATGTAATGCTTTAAATAATCAATAAAAAATTTAAAAAAAAAAGAACTTCATCAACTACATTCATTGGTCATGAAGTATTTTCTTTTTCTTATCTGCTCAAATCAGAATAACTTGGGGAAGTTTTGTTACCATCATCACCTATCATGATGATGATGCTGACTTTGAATCAAATAGTGCTTGGCAGATATTCCCAGAGGTATTAAATTAATGTGTATTTTCCCAGCATTGAGGTTGTCTTGTGACCTATGACAGCCCTTCTAATCCAAAGCAGTTCACTCTTCATCAGACTGCCTCAAGCTTGTGCTGGGAGTGTACTGAGCATCTCATGAAAAGTTGAATCATCTGAATACACTCATCCCTGCACCAGTAAGGATTCAAATCCATTACAAGAATTGGGAGTTCAGGGGAATCTAAGCTGCACCATGATATTAACTCCCTCATCTTCATCATTTCTCATGTTGAAGGAACCTCTCCGACAATAGTAACAAAAATCAGACTTCTACAGAAATGTTATTTAACTCAAAGGGAACCTGGCAATTATAGACCTAGCTGCCTGTAGAAGTGAAATCTGGCCTTAGCGCAAGCATACTAATTTAAAAAAAAAGAATGAATATACAATAAATAAATAAAATCCTGCAACAAGAAAGTAATGTTCATTTAACTGAACCATAGAAAACTCAAATATAATTTTACATTCATCTATATTTGTATCCAATTGAATATTTGTACACTCACAATAAAATTTACTTAAAATACCTGTGATACTTCCATCTCTAAAAATGTTCCTTTATTTATTTATGATTATAAGTAATTCACAAATATAGAAAATTAGCATAGAAAAGATTGTACAATACTGGATGATTAAAAAATGAAATAATCACAGTGCTTAACTGTAAATCACTACCATTCATAAAAATAAATAAATAAATAGAATGTGTGTGTTATTTCCTATATAAAATGTGTTATTTCCTATATAAATTCACTATATATAAAAATGTAGATTTCATGTGCTGCAATTAGATTCTGTCTCATTATAATAGGATTCAGGAAGAACTGCTATTTACATGAGACAAGTTGGAAACTAACATGTTATGCCAATGTTCTGTTGAAATGCACTTGATCCAGATATCTTTTACCATACTTACAATTCACCATCTGGTAAAAGAGTGGAGTATGGAGGATGAACATGAAGGAAAGAAACGGAAGAAGAACAAACTTGAACAAAATGTTTGATACTGCATATTAATCCTAGTTCAATCCTGCTAACTTTGTATAGCTAAGTTCAAAGAATTTTAGGAGCAATTTAATTAAATTTATTTTATAAAGCACATTCAGTAGAGATTAATAAAGTATATCATCATATTGGTCTCTAAAGTATACCTTGTTTCTCTTTTGTCTTGTAGACATGTTAGATCTGTATTAATTTTTCTTCAAAACTCTTTGTCATCTATGTCTTCATTACATTGCCTAATGTTTTACTAAGTGGAAAGAAATAATAATCTCAGTGTAAAAATAAACATGGAAAAAAACTTTGAAATAGCAGCAACAAACAAACAAACAAACAAAATAAAACTATTTGTCCTTCCATCTAATGTGATCTATTTACTTTCTTTCTAGATTTACAAGTAGGCTTACTTTCCTCATTTGTTCCATAAAGTTCAAAGTTTAAGTTTAAGTTTCACTATTTTCTACTGTCTCACACAGTGGTGACTGGATTTGTCTACCATGCATAAATGAATAAGTGTGCCTGGAGGAAGGGATCATTTTTAAATTACTATAACCAGAAGTAAAAGAGCAGATTACAAATACAACTAACTTCAAGCATTTTATTTTTTTAATAGAGGTTTCTACTTCAAAGAAGAAGTAGATTTTACTGAAATCTTGAAACTAGACACTTTTATTTTACAATAATAAAAATCACTAAAATTGAATTCTAGTAGTTAGTTTTTTTGGCCCATTACCTCTTGGGCCTGTATGCTTATATTTCTGCTAGTCTGTTCTTCCATTTTCCATGCCAATCTCCATTAGGTTTTTTTGGACAAATACCACCACGCCTTTATTTTGGCCAATTTCACTCTTAATTCCCTACCAAACATAGGGTCCACTTTTACAAAGCAAAGGATTTGTCAATGTGTTGAAGAAAACAAAGCTAGTTAATCTGGATTATTTCCAGTATAGTATTTAAAGAGTTTCTTTGTTATTGTAGCTGTACTAATATTTGTATGTAGAAGTGAGCAGTATCAAATTTTAAGTCCTACTGATAATAATGACAACAACAATGATAATATACAAAATGCCATATTCCCTTAAAATATTTTTAAATTTTTAATTAATAGCATTTTCTCCTTATACCACTAAATTATTACATGAAAGAAATAACAAACAATACTTAATGTGTTGAGTAAATTTTACTACTTCAATAATAACCATTAATAAATTTTAAAAATCATTTAAAGAAACTCCCTCTAAAAACCATGTAGTTGGAAAAAGGAAAAAAAAAGCATTTGAAATAATTTATTATTAAACACATAAATTGGTATATACATAATATTAGTTTGGTAATTTTAAATAGATAAATCATATGACTAAAACCTTTCCTTCCTTTGTCTACAATAATAATTTTTAATTTAAAATATTTGGTTTAAAATGAAAGTTGTTCATATAACATAAAGAACAATTGAAAATGAATATCTAATATCAAAAGGAAATAGATCTAAGGTACAGTTAAGCAAACTGGATAGTTTCAAATGAGTATAATCTGTGTATTTTCTGATTTATTGCCAAAAAAGTTGATCTTAATACAAATCTATAAAATACTATCTCCAGAAAACAGAAAAGCTTGTGTATTAAATATTGTTCAAAGAGCATACATCAAAGCTTATTTTTGTTTGCTTATAAACTGGAGTCATATTCCAAGTATATTAAAAAGAATTGCAAACATCTTATTATGATTTCAGTGGGAGAACTCACTGAGGTCTTTTAAATAGGAAAATAATAGTGTGGACAATGTCACTGCATAATAGTGAAAAGTATTAATGAGCCATGTTCTCCCCTTGGCTATATCTTACACAGTGAAGGTGGCAGTTATTGCTGTAGCAGCAATAGGATAATACAGTATATAGTTCCCCAGTTTCTGAGTTTATGAGCTTCACTGATCAGGCAAAAGTGACTTAGGTTGGGAGAAGAATGAGCTACCAGAAGTTAAATATTATTTCAACTGATGAGAAATTACTTGCTTGTGAATTTTAGCTTTTATTTTCTACATGAGAAAATTTTGCAAAAAGAGAATAGATTTTAAAATTAAAACAGGAAATATTATTATATATATATACTATAACCAGCTTTGGCTTCTGGCTACAAGGGATGGCAATAATATTGAGACCCCTTTCAAATGAATAAGGAGACAATTGTTATTTTGTATAGCCTAATTCAATGAAAGAGCTATACTCTTTGATATTTTAATTTTTAAAATAGTTTTAATATTTGTTTTTTCATTGAAGCCCCTCATAGTGACATTATGTTATATTGAGCTGACATTGCTCTTGGATATCTGACTGAGCCATTTTCTATTATTACAAATAATTTTAATGATACCAATAATGGGAGAGAGAAAGGAAAAAAAAAAAACAGAACCAAATGGCCTGTGGAATAGAGAAGGAACTTGATTTTAATAAATCTAGAGATGGTAGGGAAAATTGTTGAGTGAAAAGCGATTAAAATCACTAGACCAGGGGGCTGGGGATGTGGCTCAAGTGGTAGCGCGCTCACCTGGCATGCGTGCGGCCCGGGGTTGGATCCTCAGCACCACATACAAACAAAGATGTTGTGTCCGCCAATAACTAAAAAATAAATATTAAAATTCTCTCTCTCTCTCTCTCTCTCTCTCTCTCTCTCTCTCTCTCTCCCCTCTCTTTCTCTAAAAAAAAAAAAAAAAAAAAAAAAAAAAAAAAAAAAAAAAAAAAAAAACACTAGACCAATGTGTGGAGAGTCTGTGAGAAATGAGAATCACAGCCTTAAGAAGCATTGTTTATTTGCCATGCCACAGCAAGCATAAGGAAGAGATGGGGAACTCATAAAGGAAGTCACCAACATGATCCAGAAGTCGCCAGAGTGTTCCTGGACTAGCATCTTTGAAACAGGTAGAGAGACAGGTTTTTAGATTGATCCAGGCTCAGGATTCTGAGAAAAGAGAACTCTTTCTGTCACAGGCATCCCATACAAGACACCAATAACTGTCTAGACAAGTATGTTTGTACTTTAAGTCTGATTCTAGGTATTTCACTGATACCTATGGATTTTTAGACTCCTTACTCTTAAAGTGGAATTTTAGGGAGACATCTGAGACCAATTATCCTAGAGAGATAAGCATCTCCCCAGTAGCAGGACTGTGGATCAAATCTCAAATACCTACCAACAGATTCCAAAGGTCAGATAAGATTTAATCTTAATCCTAAGTGCTGGAACTCCCAATTTAGTACTTGGAACTAGCCCAGCTAATGAAGTCTATAATTTGTCAACGCTCTGCAGTTTAGCCATCTTATACTGAAAGATGGGAAACTGAGAGTTACTATAACCAGCTTTGGCTTCTGGGTACAAGGGTTGGCAGTTTTGTGAAAAACACAAAGGAGTTGGACTTGACATCCCCAGCCCTTAATCCAAAGGTCACTAAGCCTGAATTAAATATGAAGAATGGTGCAACAGTATAAGGAATCAAAATTCATCCTTGCTAACAGTTTTGAACAGTTAAGAAGAAACATACTCTAATTCTAATTAAGAATTTTTTTGTCACCACCTTTTGGTTTGTTTTATTTTTTAAGCTTTTTATATTTATTTCTTATTTTATTTATTCATTTACATTTTTCCATTTTTTGAATTTTTTTTTTTGTCTAGGGGTGGGTGAGCTCTCACTTCATAGATAAGTTCCAAATTTTATTTATATAATTATTTATATTTTCTTATCATGTAATGTTTGCTTTAATTGTTTTCATCTTCACTCATTTATTGTTTAGGCTTGGTTTTATTTTGGTAGGGTAACATTTCGAATGAGTTTGAGTCATTTTGATTTTATATTTGTTTGTTTGCTTGTACTTTGGGTTTTATTCCTCTTATTACCCCCTTTTTACTTTCTTTCCTCACTAACTGCCAAATTTTCTTGCTTCATCTTCCACTCTTTATTTTATAACTTTTAGTTGTTAATCCTGCTTTATAACAATTATCTGCAATCCATCTCTTGTTCATTTTTTTAAATAGTTCACATTTTAACTTGCCTTCCTGCCCTATTTTTCTCTTCACTTAAGAAACTATTATTATTCCAACATCTGATAGAATTATATAGTTTTAGTAGTTTTTACTCCATTCACATTGTTGTGATTATTAATATAGTGAATGATGTAATAGATACCTGTGGCTTAATGTCTGATCTAGTTCAGGGTTGATTAATTGTACTTAATTAAATGCTGACCCCACCGTATCTGTAAGGGTGTAGTCAGTGTTACAGAATTCAAAGTAGACACCACACATTTTTTTAAGGTTGTAAATTAATTGAGGATATTTTTTTATTCTTCCTAGTTCCCCACCCCCACTATATAAATTTCTCTGACAGCATCTGGGAAGTGATTGGAACACCTCAAGTTATCAGAGTAGAGATTCTGCTGCCAAGAAAAAAAAATCCTAACAACAAAGTAATGGTGAACTTCACTCCACACACAACTTAGCTCCACTTGAGCCTCAACAGTATTCTAACACATAGAATAGGGGAGACATAAAACCCAAGCCAATAAACTGGCCCCAAGTAGGAATACGTAGAGGAGGACCTCAATTTCCACTATTGCACATCTACTTATATGTTGAAAGAAAAGTGAATTAATGAAAATATAATATATAACAACACTCAAAAGGAGTCATGAATAAAAGAAGAGAAACCCATTTTAACTAATGTACAAGATCAAGATCTCTGAAAATATAAACAAAATTCTCCATAAAATTAACTCAAAAGTATGGAAGTAGATGAAATTCCAGAAAAAGATTATAAAATACTGATTATTAAAATGTTCAAAGAACTAAAAGAAGACCAAATATACAAGTTGAAAGATCATTTGAGGGCTGGGGATGTGGCTCAAGCGGTAGTGCGCTCGCCTGGCATGCATGCGGCCTGGATTGGATCCTCAGCACCACATACAAACAAAGATGTTGTGTCCGCCGAGAACTAAAAAATAAATATTAAAAAATTCTCTCTCTCTCTCTCTCTCTCTCTCTCTCTCTCTCTCTCTCTCAAAAAAAAAGAAAGAAAGAAAGATCATTTGAATAAATAAATGGAGATGTTGAAGAGAAACCCATTGGAATTCCTAGAAATAAAAGAGACAATAAAATTAAAAATTCACTTAAAAATTTCACTAATAGATTGCATTGTGTAGAAAATAGAATTTCATTTCTCAAAATTAGGACTTTAGACCTTGAAGACAGGTTAAATAAACTTGAATACTCACCATGAGTATTCAAGAAAAAAATCAAACAAAAGATCAAGATGAGAATATACAAGAACTCTGGGACAAAATTAAGAAACCAAATCTGAGAGTCATTAGGATAGAAGAGAGTATGGAAATTCAGACTAAAACATTAAGAATTTATTATGTAATAATCACAAAAAAATTCCTAACCTTAGAAATAAGATAGATATCCACATAAAGGACACATAGAACCCCAAATAGACAAGATAAAAAAAAAAACAGCTAAGACTCATAATAATCAAAATGCCTAACATAGAAAATAAAGAAAAAATATTAAAAGCTTCAAGATAAAACATCAGGTCACCTATAGAGACAAACCAATAAAGTCCATTTCTGATTTCTCAAATCACACCCTAAAATCAAGGAGGGCCTAGAGTGAGATATCCCAATCTATAAAAGAAAACAAATCCCAGTCAAGATTACTATGTCCAGCAAAGCTATCTTTCAAAATTGGTGTAAAAAATAAAACCTTTCCATGATAGGGATAAAATAAAAGAATCTGTGACCACTAAGCCATCAATACAAGAATATTTTAAAATACATTGCACACAGAAGAATTCAAAAATAAACTCCAAAGCACCCAAATAGATGAAGTTGAGTAGAAGAACAGCTAGCTAAATAAAAACCAAGACCAAACTACATATATCTTTCTTTGAAAGATATGCAAGTTTGATAAACTCTTTGCAAAACCCGAGAGAGAGAGAGAGAGAGAGAGAGAGAGAGAGAGAGAGAGAGAGAGAGAGAGAGAGAGAGACAGCCCCAAATCAACAAAATTAGAGATGAAAAGGGATATATCAACTCAGATTACTTCTGAAATTCAAAAATATCATGACAAACTATTTAAAACATTTACGTTTCAATAAACTAGAAAATTGGAAAGACACTGACAAATTTCTACACACATATGACTCACCCATATTAAACCAAAAAGATATAAGTAATACAAAAATACCAAACAGTGAGATTGAAACAGCAATTAAAATCTTTCAGCAAGTGACAGTCTAAGATTAGATAAATTATTAGATGAGTTCTACCTTACCTTTAAAGAAGAATTAACTCCAGTTTTTTTTCAAATTATTCCTTAAAATGGAAAGGCAGGGAATACGGGCCAGAGTAATTCTCTAAAGCTAGATCACTTTGATACCAAAATCAGACAAAGACACAACAAGGTAGAAAAACTACAGGTTGATGATACTCCTGATGAACATAGATGCAGTAATCCTTAATAAAATATTTGCAGACTGTATTCAAAAACACATCAAGAGGATAGTACACCATGATCAAGTGGGATTCATCCCAGGAATGCAAGTGTTGTTCAAAATAAAGTAACCAATATAATTTGCTACATAAATAGAATTGAGGACAAGAATCATGATTATCTCAGTAGATGTAGAAGAACCTTTAATAAAATCCAGCTACCATTAATATTAAACACCCTGGAGAAACTAGGGATAGAAGAAAATTACCTCAACATTGTAAAGGCTATATACAACAAACCCAAGGTCAATATCATACTGAACAAAGTAATACTGAAAGCATTTTCACTAAAATCAGGAAGAGGAGAAGGCTGTCCACTCTCAGCATTTCTATTCAATTTAGTTCTTAAAACTCTAGCCAGAGAAATCAGGAAAGAGAAGAAAATTGAAGTGATAGAAATATAAAAATAAGAACTAATATCATCTCCTTTTTATGATGATATCATATCTAGAAAACAAAAAAGGAAAAAAAAAACACCATAAGACTACTAGAGCTTATAAATGAATTCAGCAACTTACTATGATACAATATCAACATTCATAAATCAATACCTTTCTTATACTCTAACAATTATTTTGCTGATAAACAAATAAGGAAAACCATCCCATTCACAAATCCGCAAACACACATGTACACAAAACATTAGGAATAAATCTAATCAAAGAGGTGAAAGATTACTACAATGGAAATCATGAAACACTGAATAAAGAAATTGAAGAAGTTCATAGAAGATGGAAAAAAACGTCCATGTATATAGATTCAATATAGATACAATACAGATTCAATACAATCCCCATTAAAATACCAATGACATTCTTCTAGATCGAGAAAAAAGAAAATAAATTCTAAAATTCATTTGGAAAAATAAGAGACCAAGAATAGCTAAAGCAAACCTGAGCAAGACAGCAATGCACGGGACATCACAATACCTGGTCTCAAATTACCATGTTTGGTGCTGGCATCAAAATAGACATGAAGACTAATGGAACAGAACAAATACATAGAGGTAAATCAACCAATCAATATAGTCATATGATACTTGATACAGGTAGCAAATATATATATATTGGAGAAAAGAGAGACTTTTAAACAAATGGTGCTGGAAAAACTGGATATCCGTATGTAGGAAAATGAAGTTAGCTTTCTATATCTCACCCTACAAAAGTGTCAAATCAAAGTGAATCACAGATTTAGGATTTATACCAGAAACATAGATAACCTGAGAAGACACCAACTTTCTTATCAAGACCCCAAAGTTCAATAAATAAAACCAAGATTCAGTAAGAGAGACAGGATCAAAATTAAAAAGGTTTTTAGCAGTGAAGGAACTGGTAAGGATTTTGAAAAGAGAATCCACAGAATGGCATAAAATTTTTTACAGCTACTCCTCTGATAGGGGATTCATATTCAGAATATATAAAATACTAAAAAAGCTTCACACCAAGGGGGAAAAATGCAACAAAAGACAAAAACAAAAATAAAATCCCCAAACAAAACAAAGAACTCAATCAAGAAATGGGCAAAAGAACTAAATGAAAAATTCTCAGAAGAAGAACCACAAATTGCTTACAAATGTACGAAAAATGTTCAAAATTTCTATCAATTAAGGTAATGAAAAATGCAAATCAAAGTTACACTCAGATTTTGTCTCATTTCAGACAAAACTGGGATTATCATGAGTACAAATAATAATAAATACTGGAAAGGTGCTCTTGGTGGGACTGCAAATTATTATAACAACTCTGGTTTTAGTCAGCCTTTTATGCTGCTGTGACTAAAAGATCTGACCAGACAATTTTAGGGGAGGAAAGTTTATTTGGGGACTCATGGTTTCAGGTTTCAGATGTCTATATACAGCTGGCTCCATTATTCAGGGCTCAAGGTGAGGTAAACCATCATGGTGGAAGAGTATGGTGGAGGGAAGCAGCTCACTTGATGATTAGGAAGCAGAGAGACTCCACTCACAAGATAGAAATTATATACTCCAAACTCACGCCCCTAGGAACACACCTCATCCAGGCACACCTTAACCACCTTCGATTAGCACTCACTTTGTCCTATCAGAGGATTAATTGAATAATTGGGTTAAGATTCTCATAACCCAATCATCTCTCCTCTAAAACTTCTTGCATTGTCTTATGAGATTTGGGGGGACAACTTACATCCAAACCATAACAAGAAAGTAGTATGGAGATTTCTCAGAAAACTAAGAATGGAACCAACATGTAACCCAGATTTGGCACTCTTTGGTCAATATAGAAAAATGTAAAATCAGCATTCTACAGCCACATCAATGTTTGTACAAACATTAGAATGACATGGAACAGCCTAGTGCCCATCAATCGATAAAGGAATTAGGAAAATGATGTCTGTAATCATATACATATGCTATTCTCAGACATAAAGATGAATGAAATGAGGAATTAGGGCACTTGCCAGTAAAATGGTGGAATTTGAGTATATTTTGTTAAGTGAAATAAGATAGATTTAGAAAATCAAAAGTTAAATAATTTCTCTCACATGCAAAGCTAGAGAAAAGTAAGTGAATTGGGCGGCAGATATCATAATAATAATGTGGAAGAAGAGTAGAGTAGAAGGAGATTAAGAGGGAGAGAACAAGGATGGATAAGGGGAGGAAATGAATGAGTTTGAATAAATTGTTCTATATGCATATATGTATAAATATACCATGGTGAATTCCAACAGAGTAAAGGAAGGTGAATTCCAACAGAGTAGAGGAAGGAGAATAGAGGGAGGAAGGAGGAGAAGGAAAAGAGGGGAAAATAGGGTAAATTAAACTCCATGCATGTATGATTAATCTAATGGACTTAACTAGTATGTATAACTCTAATGCACCAACAAATTTTATCCCAAAGCAAGTCTGAGTGTTTTCCTCTGTTAAATAAAGACTTGTGTCCAGTAGGGATGGAGCACTACCTACTAGACTTATAGTTATTCTAGATGTTTGTAGGTCCAGCACCCTTTTTTCCCTCCCTCTGTGTCTCTAATACTGAGTTTAAAATAATTTTACTTTTAAGATGGCAACAACACTTTATCTAAAGCTCAGAAATCTGTATGGGAGTTTTAAAATAATTTAAGAAATTTTAGGGCCCAGCTACAGAAGATATTTTATCAAGGCCTGCTAATGTTTATCGAACTCAGTGGAACAGAGAAGGATAATGCAGCTCTCAGATTCCGGGAATGTTCCTTTGTGGCAAGTTTTCTTTCCTCCCCATGTAGTAGAAGACATTAAGTTCAGGTTTTAATTATGAAAATATCTTCACTTAAAATGAACAAAGGATCAGTGAAAACTTTGTACTAGTTAGTAGAACTGGCTAGATAAATAATTTTATTTCTGAATTTTCTCATTTTGCTTTCCCTAATAAAATAAATAAGCTGAAGCAGCAGGAGCTAGTTCATTAGCATCCTGGATTGGGAAAAGTGGATAGAGATGAGTCTTGTTCTGATGGACTACTGCTGTTAGGATCAGGGACAAGCAGGGTCAGAGCCCAAAGTGCAATTCAGTTTACTGATACTCAGTTGAGGGTCTAAATGAGACCTTGAAACTCAACTTGATTCCTACTACTTCCCATACAAGAAAGAATCAATAAAAAATAGTAATGATGATAATGATCAGTATTTTTGTAGTGTTCATTCTGTGCCAAACAGAATTGCAGAAACATTGTATGTATTAATTTATGTAATCCTCTTAACAATTGAGGAAAAATAATTAGTAAGCCATTTAAAGACAAAACTAAGAACACATAATTTTAATAACTTGTCAAAGATCAAAGTGGTGAGAACAGTCTTGAACCCAAGTGGTCTAGTGTTTGTGAAACGGGGTGATTACTCTGTTTATTACCTTCTATTTAATTTTGCTGTAACAATAAGTGTATGACTGTAGAATTATGTACAATTTTTAGTAGATAATTAATAACTTTCAAAATATTCTATTAGTCATAAAATATGGCATGCACATTTATATTTAAGTTATTTCATAGGAAATATGAGTAATAAATACAAAGTCTTCAGTGACTATGCATATTTTTATGTTTTATTTAGTGCTAAACTAAATTAGTTTTCCAAATAGCAATTTGGGATTTTGAAAATACAATGAGTAAACTTCACCTTTATCAAAATGACTATCTTTAATTAAACTTCTATTGGTTCATATTAAAATAATGAAAAAGATCAATATTGAGAATGAAATATAGTCTTAAAGGGGACATTTCCACTGCCTACAGAGGGAACTTCAATCTTTGTGAGAAAACAGCCTATGAGCTCTAAATTCTCAATACAAAATGTATATGTCCTATTGGATAAATGGGCCCTTCACATTTGAGAGCTATCACATTTGGACAACTATACTTAATACGAAAATAGAAATGGACATAAAAATGTATACTTGTGTTCTTATTCTATCAATTTAGTAAATTTTAAATCAGAGTTTTTCAAAGTAAAAATTAACAATAAATGGAGAAGTAAAATGTTGATCAGGGTAAGATAAAATTAGTAGCTTATATTTGAAGAGAAATAATACTTTAGTGGTGATTCGATCTTGTGAAAAACACATAACATTTTTAAATTCATAAAGCTGATTTTTGTCCCACAAAATAAGAACTAATTATCTACAGTTATGTGCACATTTACTATACAAACTACTTAGTTCAAAATGTTTTGCTATCCCAACAGCATAAACACACAAGACGGATAGTTAAAATATTGCTATTTAACCAAAACAAGAATGTCAGTCACTTCTCCACCTGATCTTATAAATGACTTCGAATTAGGGGCTTAATTGATTATGTGAATTTTATTTTCAGTCTCTTCCAATCCCATTTCTTAGTTGAAATGCTAATAAGAAAAGAAATTACTAGAAGGCAAAATGTAAGAATAGAAAGAAGCATGGTTCACTGTTAATCACCAATTAAATCCTGCTTTTTCCTGCTGCTTTTCCCTGACTTTGTCAAGTGAAAGTGATTTTAAGTTAAATCACTGTCTACAAAGGTAAGTGCCTCAAATATTTACCCTACTCAAGATTTCTACTTAGCTATTTATTGCATTTAATTTATATGCAAATTTTTAAAATTAATTTTTTCAAAAATAGAAGTTATTGTTTAAATTTTTTCATGATCTTGTGGTTTTCCAAATTAGAATGTATTTGGCGCATTTCATATATTAGCAAATTCTGTTTTTAAGACAATTAATATTTACAACAATATTAGCATGCTATACAAAAATGTAAAACTTCCTGATCTTCTTGGATAAAAAGACAGTGACAAATAAATCTTTAATGATAAAGAACAGAATTGCATTTTTTTCTAAAATGATAAAGAAAATAAATCAAATTAATTTTTAAATAATTTGAAGGAGATGATTAGTAGTTAAAGACTTTGTTAAAAAATAGTCAAATAGGCATGTAAGCAAGCTTACCATATGCAGTTCATAAATTTTGAGTTATCTAATTTCATAAGTACGAGAATTTTATCTTCACCTTCATAGGAAAAAAACAAGGTGTATAGGCACAGCACAGCATGATATTGGGTCCATGTTTTTACTGTATGTAAGTGCTTTTGTGTGTATGCATGAACACCTTCACATGTGCTCAGTAGTAGTGCTCTGCTCCTGCTTTTGCCATCTGACAATTTCTCCATTGTTACTAGTGTTAGTACATATCAATTCCTTATTGATAGTTAGTATATTCCAAGGATTCCAAGGAACTCCTAAGTGCCATAACTTTATTGTCTTCTTTCCTACATAATAAAAGTAGTAGAAGACTTTTTGCCTAGAAATATTAAAATTTCTATATAACAATGATTTGTTGTGTCAATTACATCTCCCATTACATGTAATTGACCTAATTGAAAATATCTCTAAATTCTTCCTGTTTTAATCACTGCATTGGTGAAGGGATTGTGTCTTGACATTCCTCAGACAATGCCTTTTTCCTTCCTTTGGTTGTAAAAATTTATTAAGGAGGAAACAACTTATCATTGTTTATTTTCACAAATCTTAATTTATTTGCATCTGGGATGTTTTCACATACCATAATAGAAAAATTTAAGAAGCTACTGGCATATTAATCAAATTATACATTACTATAATTGCTCTGATGAAGAGAAGAAATAGCATTCTACTTATTAAATCAAAGAATTCAAATCATGCAGCAACTAATAAAAATCACAAAACTTAGTCAATATGTACTTTGTCTTTACTTTGAATCCCATTCTATTGCACTCAGAACATAAATGTGCATTTCAAAATACCTAACATAATAGTCCAACTGTGGAAAGCTTTGGAGAAGGGACATGATTATATTATATTTGAAAACTTTTCATTTATAAGCACTTATATTTCAAAAATGATATTACTATGAAGTCATATTAGTTGATCTCTAAAGTCACAGAATATCAATTTGTAGTTTTAAATTTTTATTTTAGAAAAATCCATTTTAATAAGTGGCATTTAATGAAATATTGCAAAAGCACTTAAGGAAATATTTTCTTTTGTGTTCAATGCTATATATAATAAATAATTACATCAACTGAAACACTTTAGCCATAATGATCCAAACTTTCAGGTTGGTCTTAAGCAGAATTTCAAGACCAAACATCTTATATTACAGGAAATTTTTTTAAAAATATATATTCTTTTCCTTAAAATTCTAAATAAACATTCATCATACACATTCATTTGTAGATGTGTGAACATAAATAAATAAGAAAACTTACATAAGAAATCAGTTTTCAGCTTCAGATTGCTCTTTTAATCCCTTTTTTCTTTAAATACATTTTTTAAAAAGGATAAAACATTGATGAATTCCCAAAATGAGCCTTTTTCTTGACACTGTTTCAATGAAGATTAGGTACTATTTGTTACTTACTGAACACAGCCTAGATTCTTTGGCCTCACCAAACATTCTCTGTGCTGTAAACCCAGCTTTTATACTTAATCATGTGTTCATACAGTTCAGTGCCTATCATCTGACAAAAATTTCCATATCGTTTTATGTGTTTATTAGTGCACCCACATAAAACAAAATTGGGTTGTTGTGTAATAGACATGCCAGTATATGGTAATGTGATCTAAAGTGCTCAAGGATTCTGGTTGTTTGATTATGTCTCTATGGTGTCTTCTATAAGCCACTTTCTCTTGTATTCCTGGGATATTAAGAATCAGATCTAGATTTTATTAGACTTATTTTTGAAATTTCACTATCAACATTTCATATATACTTGAATTTTCATTAAAAGTCTTCAGTATCTGAATTTCTTTCTTTTGGTGAAATGATTCAGAATTCAAAATTCTTTATGAATTTAATGCTTTTAACCCGAAGGTCTCTTACTAGGTTTCAATTAGTGGCTGGATAAATTCTATGACAAAAAATGTGATCTTATACTGAAATATAATCTGAATATTTACCAACAAAATAGAGAATTTGCTTAACATAATTATCTAAACATAACTAAGAGTGTTACTCTTTTAAAATTTTTGGTATGCTTCAATTAATTCCAGTTATCAGTCTTTTTTTTTTTTTCTTGGCGGGGGATATGTATTTTTATATTATTTTTTATTGACTTTTAAAAAAAATAAATGACAGCGGAATGCATTACAATTCTTATTATACATATAGAGCAAAATTTTTCATATCTCTGGTTGTATATAAAGTATGCTGACTGTAGCTGTCAGTCTTATCAATATTAACATATATTGTGTGCAGTGGCAATTTCTTCTCATTGATTCTTGAGTAACTTTTATATGACCCCAGTAATTTTAACCATTTTTGTTCTTTCTAGTATAACACAAAATGTCATACTCATTTTATGTACTTTTCAAGCCCTGTCTTTGAATGAGCCATTTGTCCCAAGAGCACTGGCTTATGTTAGATGGAAGTGGTACTTGGAACCCAAATCTTGGTGCTAAAACTTTTGTGTGCTATGGAATCTTTTCAATAGTGAAAGCTAATAAAACAGGTATTTTTTTTTAAAGAAAAAAGAAATCCATGCTGATTCTTTCTAGATTCAAGACTAGTGTGTTCACATAACCTCCTTTATATATGTATCTACTTTCTTCCACACCAAAGATCCAATGGTAATCTTTAATTTAAAAATGTATATGGATATATTTTCAAAGAGCTTAATACTTAAAATGAGATTTCTATGTGCTCATATTAATCCTGAATAGACTTTAGTTTTAGAGAAGCTTTATATTCATTATGAAATTAAGAAGATACAGAGTTTTTCTATATGCCTGGCCATACTTTCACAGTATCTCTTGACTGTCAACATCATACACCAGAATAGTTGTGTATTTATTATAATTCATCAACCTACATTGATGACCTAATTATTAGTATACAGGGCTTGTATTATACATGCTATGGATTTTGACAAATATATAATAACATGTACAACATTACAGAATTATACAAAATTGTTTTAGTGTCCTCAAATTGTTTTGCAATTCACCAGCATGAATGTGTTTTTGAGGTGGAACTGAAAGAGCCGGCAAATGGGTTGAATGTGAGGAAAGTAGGGAAACAAGGAATCAGGAATCATGTTTGGGTATTTTTGCCATTGTCTTTGGTTTTGCTTTTTCATGAGCTATGGAATGTCTTGAGATGAAAGAGGCTAAGAGAGATATAGACTGTGAAGCAATGGAGGAAGAGACTCAAGATTCTAACCTATGCAAGTTAAATTTCCTATGCTTCTAAAATATCCCAAGTTGAGCTTTAGGGACTTTGAAGATTTCTAATGTAGAGGTATAAATCTGAATTTTATCAAAAAAGATATAAAATTTAAAGCCATATGAATAAATTGAATTGAGAGAAGTGTCTTAGGACACTATCATTTACAAAAAGGAGAAGCCAGAAAAGAGGGCAAAGAAAAAATACCTAAGAAAGTGAGAGAGGGTCCAACTATCTCAAATTCTTTAAATTAAATTTGCTAGATATTAAAAACCTCAAATCTTACAATCATTTGAAAAATCATAGTGTGATATTTTAAGGTTGAAACTAATACTCTTACTCCAAGGGTTTCATCTTCATATTTGAGGTATCATCTAGAACCTGTTTTTTTTTTTTCATGGTATTTGTTAAATATTAAAATATACAAAATTCTTATTAATCAACATTTTTATTTTTGACTCTTTAAAATTATGTGATTTTCATGTGTGAAACTGTATTACATCCATCATTATATCTGTTAAAAAAATCTTCCCACTCTCAAGCTATTATGAGCTAATTGATTTTATAGAAGAAAGAAACCCGCAAAGAGCAATTTTGGAAGGGATTTGGAATCATCAGAGAACACTAAGCTTTTGTTTTAAGTTTTAACCACACCATCACAAATATCCTAAGAGATGGTTTTAGAGCTTAAAATGAAAATTGCTCCTTGGCTGAAAGCTTATATGCCAAGTGAAATTTCACTAAAGTAGGGGTTTATAAGTGCTGACAAGTCCTTAACTATAGTGATGCTAAAAACATTACTATTATAAGAATACTACAGAAGCTATTAGAGCTCTCAAATTCCCCCTTCAGTGTTCACTTACTAAAGGAAAGCACAAATATGCAACAAGAGAATGGAAGAGGTGTTATTTATCAGAGGGAAAGGCTATTGAAATTTTTAAAGTCACTTTGGGATATTACAGGAATTCATCATGTGATATGCAAGTTTCTTCTGTACCCATGGGGGAAAGAGGCAAACAGAAAAAACTACAATGACACAGAGTTTTCTAGGACTCTGTTGGACTTCACAGACATTATATTGTTTTATTAAAAGTGAACAGCTGGCAATTTAATGTTCCTCCATACTGGGATATAATACAAACTAAAGGGCTCTTCTGATTTCCTGTTACGAGGTTAATTTAGTAATTGCAAGCACAAGCATATATGGGAAGTGCTAAGAAAAGTGAATCATTGATTGGCACATTACCTTCTGTGATCCAATAATCATTTATCATCCCTTCTGTATTCATTTTTAAAAAGCAGTCTTAGCTCTTTTATTCAGAAGGCAAGCCTAGTTACCAAACACATCATTCTTAGTTAAAAAAGATTGCCCCCTCTTACCTTTCACTCAAAAATATCACTTTACAGCATAGCATTTTTTCTTTATGGGTCAGAATGAACTAAGCCTCTACCTCTGAATAGATTAGACATAATCCTCAGTTTCCTAGTTCAGGAAGAGGTATATTTTAGACTCTTTGAATATGTTGGCTTATTGTACTTAAGGTCTTACCAGCAACTTCATTCACCTTTGTATAATACTCTAATATAGTCATCATGTTCTCACAAACAAATAAGAACTGTCTTTATTGTTCAGAGTTTTTGATTTATAGTTAGATAAAAGTTGCAATCCATGAATCCTTTACAAAAACTTGCAGACTTCCTCAAGTAACATAATGCAGGGTTTGTTTGTTTTTTTAGCAGAACTTTCTTGGTATAAAATCTCCAAACTTGTGAGAATTTCAGGGAAAATAATAGGTCAGTAGGGGATATGTTTTTGAGGTAGGTAAAGATTTTTTTTTTTTTTTGCTGATTTTTAAATTACCACAGAGGCAACACTATATATTTTAACATCTTTCTTTCCATCAGTTCTTCCCTTCAGAATATAAACATATTCAGACTCTCCAGGCCATCTCATGTTAACAAACAAGCAAGTAAAAATATCTTCACATATTTTCCCTTAAATTTCATATCCTATGTAGTTTCTAAGTTTCTGATCAATTCTTAATACTTTTCCTTATTTGATTCCAAGTTCGGTAAATTGACAGGGTGCTATAGATTCTACTTATTTCTCTGTATGTCTAGCTCACTTAGATTTAAAGTTTTATCTTTCTTCGTAGGTCGTAAATGTATGTGTGGACTCAGCTCTAGCGTTTGTTCACTGTTACCCTCCAGTGCTTAAAACAGTACCTGGCTTGAAGATAATCAATAGCATAAACTAAGTAAAAATAGTTGATTGCACAAGTTTATTCACCATTAGTGAGACATTAGAAGCAATAATTGAGAAAAGGTTCATATAGCTCATCTCTACCTCCATCATTCAAAGTAGGTGATATATCATTATTATTAGAAGTGAAAAACTTGATAGAGATCTGCTATGGGTTAGAAATAAAATATCCCTCCAAGGCTCATATGTGGGAAGGCTTGGTCCCCAGTGCAGTGATGTTCAAACATGAGACTTCTGGAAATGATTGGATTAAGAGGACTCTGGCATCATCAACTGATTAATATACTGAGGATTTCATAGTTGAACTACTGGGAAGTGGGAGAAATTATAGGAGGAAAAATCCAGTTGGATGACGTAGGTTTCTAAGGGGTGTGCCCTTGAAAGGTATATCTTGTCCCTAGTCCTTTCTAGTCAGTGTCCCCCTTTTCCCCTACCCAGCTGCCATTAGCTAAGCAACTATCTACCACCACAGCCTTCTTCCATGATGTCTGACTTATGTCAGTTCCAAACAATGAACATAACCATCCAGAGATTGAAATCTCTGAAACAAGGAGCCAAAATAATTCTTTCCCCACTTTTAAGTTGTTTTTCTCATGTATTTGTCACAGCAACAAAAAGATGATTAATTGAAGACCTAAGTAACTTAGCAAAGGACACATATTAAATAGGCAATTAAAATTCAATTTTGTCTGACTCTACTACCCATTCTTCTTTAAAAATTTCTTGCTATTTGAGAAATTAATATAATAAAGGGAGAAAAAAACAACAGTTTTCAAGTATCTCAACCAATGACCTTAATTGTTTCTGCACATCTTCAATGCTTATTTGATATTGTTAAATCTTTGGATTAGAAATTTTTCTCTTTCTCTAGTATTAAGGTAAACTAAATATTCTGTCTTTTTCTGTATTCCTTAAAGTTTAGTGGTTGGTGGATTTACATTTTACATTAAGTGAATCCATGTGGGTCATATGCAGTTACATTCACCTCCATGTTATGAGGAGTGGGTTTCTTCATATGGGATATAATTTGCAAATTATCTGAAATTTGTTTCTCTCAATTTGTTTTAGTTAATATGCCACTTTTCTCTTCCCCTGTCTTTATTGCTGACTGGGGATTTTAGTATTGCCAAAAAGCATAATATTATATTTCAAGTCTTCCTTTCTGTATAAACACACGCACACAAACACACATATACATCTTTTTAATATTATGGTTGGGGAAAATGGATTAAATTCTGAGATGGAAGGGGATCCTAAAATAAAATTTTAATATAATTAGCACATAAAATAAACCTTTAATTTCATATGGAGTTTTGTTTTGTCTAGACAATAGGTATTTTAAAGATAATGACTAAAGAGAGGTCAATGTGGTCCCAGTAGTAAAAGCAATTACTTTGTGTATTTGTTAAGTAACATCTGGTTTATTCCCTATCAGTTATAAAGGAAAATCATTTAAACTGAGTGTCTTACTTTTATAACAATCATTAGAGCTTATGAGTAAAGATTATATGATTATAGTTTTGCACCTTGCATATTTTAGAAGGCATATAAGCCAAATAAATGCTTTTGAGAACTGACTCTTTTAGCAAAGGAAGTGTTTATGGAGGGAAATATCACCAAGCAGATGAGACATAAGCGAAGAATGCAATTCCAGGTGGAGAGAACAGCAGGTGCTGAGACTCATGGCACTAGAGAAGAGCATCTCCCAAAGCCTTCAATGCCCTCATGAATAAGGTCAAAGGACATTAGGCTGGTAAAATTAAACCAGAAAAATAAGCAGAGATCAGAACATGAAGGATTTATAAAATATGCATAAGATTTATACTGCAATCCATGGGTGCACTAACTCAGTGTTTACAAGATAAAATGAATAACATAACAATGAGAGCCTAGGATATAAAATAAAGAGAAATGCTGCCCCTTGTCACAGTGGACAGGAACAAAGAATATTCAAATAGTAATTAAAACAGTTCAAGTTGTGTTTCTGTCATACAAACACATTCCTTCACACTATGTGGCTTCATGGGGTTAGCACTTATGGGGCACATAATAGAGAAGGATTGAAGTATTTTAACTAGTACAGTGATAGAATTGGTGTTATAGGTTAGTTAGATAATTAATTGAGGTTAATATAGGGGTTGAGCTTAGTGTACTAGTTATGAGGACTATATTAATATTTTCAAAGATGAATAAAACTTGGCAAATAAAGAAGTGAATAAAGAGTTGGTGGAAAGAATGTAATGGAAATGATATATTGAAGAAGAATGACTAAATGTTAGCATGGGCCTGTGTATGGATAATGACATTAGTTACTGGGGAGGTAGGGGCCCATGTTACAAGGGGGATGTAAACAAGCTTACTTTAAAAATGTCAGTCAGAGGTCTAAAGGATATCTCAATGGATAATTGATTTTTAGCAAAGATGTAGAGTCAATAAGAATTCTTTGATTTTATGTATATGTTTGATAATTATCAACTTAACAGATATAATTAAAGCAAGGACTATAGAATAAATCACAATCAGAGATGGAGAAGAGTGCAAAACATAAAGCCTTTATTTATTAGCCTATTAACAGATGCGCTTATAATTATTGCCTAATGTTTGCAATTACTTCAATTAAGACTTTGGCAATATAAGTTTGTTTTTTTTTTCCTTCTCTCTTTATTTCTCTCTAGGTGAGTAGATACCTTTCCTTTTAACTGGAGTGCTAAATGAGTCATTATTGATAAAATGAGTTACTGGTATTTTGATAATTTCATCATTTGTTTTTTGGGTGTTGCATTACTTAGGGTATCAGAAGGGTGGTGAATTGAGAAAGAGGTGATGCTCCAGTCTTGAGTCTAAACTCCCAGAGCAGGAGATGAGGAATTCAGCAGTTTCCGTTATGCAGTCTTGAGAATTCATTCCTCTTTTGGAAACTTCATTTTGCTTTCAATGCCTTCCAAAGACAGAATAAATCCTGTGCATATAATAGAGGGTATTCTGCCTGTAATGGTCAGTCTTAATTGCCAACTTGGTTGGATTAATAGATTCTTAAGATTAAGAGACCTTTGGGTGTTTCAATAAGGTTGTGTCTAAGAATGGTAGGCATTTGGGATAGCAATCTGAAGTGAAGAGTTTCCTTAAGTGTGGGCAGCACTGTCCAATAGTTTGGAGGCTTTGATGGAATAAAAATTGGAAGAACAAGGAAGCAGCAGCAGATGCAAGCTTGATTCTTGAACAGGTTCTTGATAGCTGTTGGATCACCTGAGGACATCAGGCTCCAGATCCTTCACTTTTTGAGTGTGGACTCTGTGAGTGATTCTCCAGGGAATTTCTAGGCTTTCAGTTCTGAACTGGGATAACATCACATTTTTCTGAGGCTTCATAATTTTGGAGTGCACAGATATTGGTTCCTCCAGCTCTCCAGCCTGCAGAGAGTCATTGTGGGATTATTCAGCTTCTGATTGTGGAAGCCAATCTAATAAACTCCCTTTTAAACATGTTTCTCTAGAGAACACTAAATAATGCACAACCTTATTCAAAATTTGTTGATTTTGATAGTAATTTAGTAATCAGAACTAAGTGTGCACATGTACACACACACTCTCTCTCTCTCTCTCTCTCTCTCTCTCTCTCTCTCTCTCTCTCACAGCAACACTAGACTTTTTCTGTTAGACCAAACAGCTGGGCAGCAACTACCTATCTATCTAAAGTGACACATAAAATTAATCATCACAAGTAACAAAAATTTAAACCTTTTAAAATAAATGGCTCTTTTCTGCTAGATTCTAAAAACAATTCTCAAACATCTATTATTATGTAAATTAGGGAAGGAAAACATAAATAATTTTAAGTTTTTGTATCAAAATGATGAAAACCAAGATGTTAGGATAACCGTTGTTTTTTATCCATGGCTGGAAATCATTCATGATTAACAAATTGATGAAATGAACAAATAAAAATACAATTGTAAAAGACCTTTAAGAGAGTCCTGAGAAACAACTAATTCCAAAGGGAAAAGAAACTACTTATTAATTAGCTAGATTAATCACTATTTTAGCTGTAATTTGTAATCAAATAGGAAAAATATTTCTTATGATCTGTTATACCTATAATTTCTAAGAATTTACTGAATTCCAATGGATTTGAATCTGATAAATTTGAATAAGTTTAGCAATTGGAAAAGCAGTTTCATTATTTTTTTTTCTTTCATCAAGGCATAAGCCATGGGCTGGGGATGTGGCTCAAGTGGTAGCGCATTTGCCTGGCATGCATGCGGCCTGGGTTCGATCCTCAGCACCACATACAAATAAATATTAAAAAGGCAATTTGTAAATCAATGGAAATGTAACTGATGTGACAGCAATCTGTATACGGGGTAAAAATGGGAGTTCATAACCCACTTGAATCAATCTGTGAAATATGGTATATTAAGAACTATGTAATGTTTTGAACAACCAACAATAAAATAAAAAAAAAATTCTCTCTCTCTTTAAAAAAAAGACATAAGCCATTTCACATAATATTGAAGCATCCCACCCTCCCCCTTACCTCCTACCCATTTTCCCTCAAAGAGATCACTAGCACAATTTTATTACGTACAGCATGGTACCATTGGTACCACGAGAATACCAGCATCGACAGTTTTTATACTGTGAATATAATCTTCAAAATTAATTCAAATTTAAATAAACTTTCAGACAAACAAAGCTGAGGAAACATAATAACAAATCCCTGCTGTAAGCAATATTACAAAGCATTATTTAGACTCAAGGGAAATGATCCTAGATGGAAATCTTCATTATAGAACTAAGACCATGAGAAAGGATAACTCTCTAGATTGATATTAATTATTTATAACATTGTTATAGCATTTTTAATAACAGCCTATTCTGGAAATTATAACTAATGGGGAAGTAAAATATGTAACAACAGTACAAAAGAGAGGATAAATGGGCTTATTCTAAATATCTTGTAAGATTTGAATTGGCAAAATAGTAACTCAAATGATAGTAAAGAATCAATTGACACACTAGTTAGTCTAAAGGTCACAATTGTTTGCCTTCCTCTGTGCCTTTCCTGTTTTGTTTATGTTGCTTCTATGACTCTGGGCTTAGCCTATGTTTACATTTTTTTCCATGGGATAATAAACATAATGCTTACTCTCAAGAAGAATGTGCACATTGCTGCTTTCCTCTTTTATAATTAGGCTAGCTCTCCCTTGTAGTCCATTTCTGCCAGGAGAATATGACTGAGAGAACACACTGGAAGGAAGTGAGAGACCACAGAATAAAAGTCCAATTATCCCAGCCAAAGTCATGTAACACTAAGGTGCAACCACCTGATTTCCAAAATATGAGATTAGGATAAAAAGAGTAGAAAAAAGGCAGAAAATGGAAAAAGTAAAAAAAAAAATCAAGTTTTAAATAACATATGTTTGAATCAAATGATCTGATTAAAGACAAAGATTACCAGCCTAGAAACAACACAACAAATAAATATTGTTTACAAGAGACAGAATGTAACAACAAGGACATAGTAGGTTAAAAGTAAAAGGATAAATAAAGTTTCCATGCAATATTAACAATGCACCCAAGACAAGTGGCAGTATCTCATTAGGGAATGATAAAGTGATCAATTCCTCCTTCAAAAAGACTAACAACACTAAATGTGTCTACATTATTAATGCAATAACTTCAAAATACACACAGCTATAATATAAAAAAGGGTTGGACAGAAAAATACAGTGTACAAAATAATAATTATATAATATTTGAAAATATATAATAATTACCTTAAAATATTTGATGTTTATGTAGCACTGTACCCGCAAACTGCGATATATACATTCTTTGGATGTACACATGAGACTGAAATATGAAACCTTAGTGACAAAGCAAGTGTTGGCATATTGCAATATTTCACCAGTCCAAAGCAAAGTTGTGCAAATCTATCTCAATTTTCATGATGCCTATCTCTCATCATACCCCAGATATGTGAAAATGTAGGTATGATGTTCCCAGACATTCGCATAATGCTAACATAGATGGGGGGAAAGTCCACTTATTCTTTGTATTCAGCTATCCTCGAAATTTTATTCATCTCAATAAATTTTAGGTAGTGAATAGTTTGGTAATCATTAAGCCTTCTTCATTGAATTTAGTTTTCCATCCAGTATCTTTTGGCTGGATTTAGTGGTTTGACTAATCCCACTGTATGAAAATAAATGAAAAATGAATGTGTCTGTTTATGGTTGAATAATTCAATTGCCTTTTCAATTCCTTACATGTTTCTATCTTTTCTTCTAGAGACTGTGGAAAGCATCTTTCAAAATAGGACCTGTTTATCCCACTAATATGGAACAACAATGAACAGAGCCCTTTGTCAAATGCATTGGGAAAGTACTGAAAACAAAAGAAAACAAACAAACCAAAATAAAACCAATTTTGTTTTGTATTCAGTTACTAAATTATTGTGCATGTATGGAAGAATATTTTTACTACAGTAAAAGCTAGACCACATAACTCATATAAAACTCTGCATATGCTTTGTCAGATACAGAGACTGGTGTTCTGACTTGTTATGGATTCTAATTTATGTTCATGTCATGAGGAAAGTCAAAGTTTAAGGTGATTCTCCATGCACAATTCTCTAATGTTTGGGAGTACCAAAGACTTCTCTTCTATATGTACCAGAGAGTTCACCATTGTTCCCCTTCAACTTGGACATGGGGCTGCATTCTGGGTACAAATTTTCAGTTCATTCTTTAAGTGACTCATTTTTTCCCATTATGTTTTCACACATGAGAAAGAGGTACAGGAAGGTACCTGTTTTCAAAGGACACATGCAACATCAAATTTTATCCATTATAACACCTTTTAAAATTAACCAATATGTTTGATTTAAATTCTTTTTCAGTTTTTTTAAATCTATGATTAAAATATATTCATTCCTGGCTCATAAATCAATAATCTATGAGTCATAGGCCAAATGGATTGTTGGTTTTCATTTTTCCTTTTAATTTTGAAATAATTATGGACTCAATATGTTCAAATGTAGCACAGAGACAACTCTATATCCTTTGAGCATGTTACCTTCCTGTAACATTTTACATAAACAAAGTAAAAATATAACCAGGACTTTGATTTGGGAAATTATTACTAAATAATGATAGACTTGAATAAAATCTTTTTTTCAATTTTTGCATACAATCATTTGTTCATATTTGTTTGTCTGTATGTTTAAAAGGATTATCTCATGATATTTTATCATGTGTAGATTTTTATGACATCCACTTAAAAAAATCAGCATACACAACTGCCCCAGCATCATGTGAGGTCTTCTTGCTTCCCGCTCAAATTTGTAACCACATTCTCCCCATCCTCAACTACTGAAAATTGATAATTTTATTTTGTCTCACAAATGTTTGTCAATTATAAAAATGTTAATTTAGATAGAAGCTCAACTGTGAGACAATGCAAGAATTTTCAGAGGTGAAATTATTAGATGATCACAGTAGTAATCACTGATATGGATTAACTGGTGGTGACTAGAGGAATGTAGTGTGTGGCTACAGGAAGTAGGTCACTGGAGGCATACTCTTGGGTTATTTATCTTGTCCCTGATGAGTGGAGCTCTCTCTGCATTTTAATTATCTTGTCATTCACTGCTTTCCTCTGCCACACTCTTACATCATGATGCTCTCTGCCTCACTTTTGACCCAAAGCAGTATAGTCGGCTGTCTGTAGACTGAGACTTCTGAAACCTTGATGCCCAAATAAACTTTTGTTTTCACTATGTTATTCTTATTGGGTCATTTGGTCACAGTAATGAAAAATTTGACTAAAACAAATGTTATACAAATTTGATTATACTTAGATCTTTTAAGGTTGGTTTTCCCTTCAGTGTAACATCCTTAAAATTCATTCAAGTTTTTTGGATCACTAGCCGGCATCTTTGATTTTATTGATAATTAAATTTCAATGGTATGGATATATTAGTTTGTTCAATCATTATATTGAAGGACAACTATTTTTTCCCACGTTTTGCCATTTTTTAAACAAAAAAAATACGTTGAATATTTGCATGCACGTAAGTTTTCATTTTTCTAGGAAAAAGTCCGGGAGTGATATCTTTTAGTCACAAGATAAGTGAATTTTTAATTTTATTTGAAAATGCCAATGGAGTTTTCAGAAGTGCTGTAGAATTTCTACAGATATACATGAGAGATCCAGCTTCTCCACATTTTCTCTCTCATATGTCACTGTCAGTATTTTTTTTTTATTTTAGTCATTCTAGTAGATGAATGATTTGTCTCATTCTTACCCACCAGTTGGTCAACTTCAGAGGGGAAACTGGTACTTACATAGTCACACATTTTCTACATCTCCATTTTTTTATATGAAGAATTTCATTTGCAGAGACCTTCTGCTCTTGGCCTTATAATGTTTTAATCTTACTTCTGCAAATTTGAAGAAATTTGTTCCCCAGCCTACTTAACTGTGAAATGAAAGTGATTTCTATGGTGCCCTTCTCCACTCTTCCATCAAAAGAAGACAAATAATATGGGTAGCAGTAAAGGATATTAACTTAATGGGTACAAGATCCAGGAAATATGCAAAAATCAAAGATAAAATATTAATTATAATTCCTAATTTTGTCCTCTTATATTATTGCTAACCTATATCACACACTTCCAAGGTGGAGATACACTGAACAAAATTACTCTTTTTGGATTGCTTGGTATGTTAGTAGGAAATAGCTAAGTAAGGAACTCACAATAGCATCTTGGGAAATATTTCTGTAGAAATAATAATATTACGTGCATTAGTAATATTTATAATAGGTCAGCAAAACATGGAATGACCACTCTCAAACACTTATATATTAGGATTTTTAAGGCACTGACAAAGAAATACAGAATCCTGTGATCCAACCAGAATCAGTTAGGCTTAAGTATACAATAACATTCATACATAGTTATATATACATAGACACAGACATTTATAATTCCACATATACAAATAATAGCTATATGTGTATGTGTATGAACATACACAAACACATAAATGCAGGCAGGAATCTGCTGTCCAAGCAAGTACAAAACAAATATACATATATTAATTTGCAAATATATTTTCTCCCAAATACTGCAGGGAAATGAAAGTAACACTCTACTAATTTCTCAGGAACAGTGTAACAAAGTGCAGTTAGTCCTCCCAATTTACCAATTCCACATCTATGAATTCTACCAATTGAGAATCATAAATATATATACATATGTACATGTACATATATTTATGTATATCAGGTTTGTACTGTACAGGTACATACTTTACTCTTTATGTTTTTAATTAAATAACAGAATAACAATTACATATTGCTATTAGCTATTATAAGAAATTCAGATATGATTTCAATTTTAATAGAGGATGTAGGTTAACTATATGCAAATATTAAGTCATTTTAAATAATGGCTATGAGATTACAGAAATAATGGTGTCTACAGAAATGTTGGAATCAATCCACCATGGATACGAAGGCATGACTGTATCACAAACTAGATGGCTTAAAATCACATTTACTACTTCACAATTTTAGGGCTTAAAGTCTGAAATCAAGGTGGCAGCAGGGCAGTTTTCTCTATTTGTCTCTAAAGAGAATCCTTCCTTACATTTCCTAAGTTCTGCTGGTGGCCATAAATCCTTGCCATTATTTGTCCTGAAGCTATGTAATTTTGGTCTCTGTGTTCATTGCTACATGCAGTTCTTCCATCAGATCATCTCATCAAGTTCTTATAATGACATCAGTTATTTTAGATTCAGGGTCTATTCTACTACTATACAAAGTCAACTCAACAAATTATGATAACAGAAACCATACTTTAAATAAGATCATAGTCCAAAGTATTGTGGGTGTAGAACACATGTAATACCACATACATGTAATGGTAGGAATTGTAATGCATCCCTAACATATATATATTATAAACTATGTTATTATACATATATACATATATATTATAATATATATGTTAGGATGCGTTAGAATTTCTTTCTTTTTTTTTTAAAGAGAGAGGAGAGAGAGAGAGAGAGAGAGAGAGAGAGAGAGAGAGAGAGAGAGAGAATTTTTAATATTTATTTTTTAGTTCTCGGCAGACACAACATCTTTGTTGGTATGTGGTGCTGAGGATCGAACCCGGGCGCACACATGCCAGGTGAGCGCACTACCGCTTGAGCCACATCCCCAGCCCAAAAGGGTTGTTTTTTTTTTTTTTTTTTTAATCTTATTTTTTTTGGTGGGGTTCTTTTTTTTTTGTCTTTTTTGGAACTGGGGGTCGAACCCAGGGCTTTGCGAATGCAAGGCAGACGCTTTGCCACTGAGCTACATCCCAGCCCTAGAATTTCTATCATTCATATTTATTGCACGGATTTGTATTAGAGTAAGAACATAACTTTAAAAATATATTACTGCAGGACTACATCCTTTCAAACTCGTGATGCTAAAAAAATACACACTAAGGGCTCTTCTATGTTTTTCTGTTGAGAAAAATATTTGAGTAGCCTTCCTAAAATATCATCTGCCCTAGTTTTAGACTTATTAAATGGTGGCTGTACTATATGCTTAGAAATAAAATAAGTTTACTTAATAATTGAGACTCAAATATTTATTTTAATGTAGGTTAAAAGAACACAAGCAATAATAAAGGACTATGAAATAGTCATATAGAAAATCAAATGATGAGACATAAAGTCAGCCAAGGGAATTTCACAAAGAATTATTTTCACCTTTAAAATTATATGATTATGTACAGAAAGCATGGTATAAATTTAAAAAGTGGCTTTTATTAAAATAAATTGTATGTGTTAAAATATTTATGTAGTGTATTAGATTATATACATAATTATTATTATTGAATTGCATAGATTTAAAGCTTTATATTAACTTTAGGCTTTGTTGCATTTAGTCTATTTTGGAAACTAAAATGGAAACCAAAATATATCATCCCCCATATTAATTATCATTCCTCACTTGGAAACATAAACACCTATATAAATGAATATTTTACTAACACATTAGCCTCCCATTTAATTGTTACAAATTACAGTGCAAATATTGGAATTATAATTGGTGTGTTATACAAATATTATCAAATTAACGATATTTTATATAGATAAGACATCTATGAACTAGTTATTTCAAGAAAAGTAGAAAAAGAATGTTTAAAATCACACCTAATGGAGCTATATATTTCTTCAGAAAGAAGTCAGTTACAAAATTACCTGTAGCAATTTGACAATTGGACTCTGTATATGTTATAAAATAATAATAATTTTTAAAGTTCAAAACAGAGGCTCTCAAAAATGTACTAGGCAAGCATCAAAATATTCCAGAAGACTTAACTTAGAGAAGATTTTTCAAGCTATCTTTTAAAAAGAGCTAATACTATAAATTATACAAATTAAAAATCTTCATATAAAAGTTAAGTGAATTATAATATTAGTGATATAAGCCTAGTTACCTACTTCTTGACTTTAAGATGACTAAAACTTTTCCAGAGCCCTTCCCATCTCTAAGTGTCCTTAATCTCCCTGGTAAACTAAAAAATGATTCACCACTTTGAGTTAATCATTATCTGTTCCTCAACAAAGCACTTGTTTTGTTTTACTTTATAGAAATTTGATAATTTTTGAATTGTAGTCCATTGTTTTAGTCAGCTTTTTTTTTTTTTTTTCCTGCAGTGATCAAAAAACGACAAGATGTCTCAATTCACAGATGCTGGTTCCATTCTTTGGGGCCAAGGTAAAGTTCAACATCATGGCAAAAGAATGTGGTGGGGGAAAGCAGCTGTGAACATGGCACCAGAAAGCAGAGAGAGATTCCCCTCAGCAGGGACAAAATATATACCACAAAGCCATGTGCTCAATGACCCACTTTCTTCAATCACACTCTACTTGCCTATATTTACCACTCAGTTAATCCCTAATGGGTAAATTAATGAAGTTAAAACTCTTATAACACTATCATTTCACCTCTAAGCCTTCTTGCATTGTCTTACACATTAGCTTTGGGGGGATACCAAATATCTAAACAGTAACATCCATGTACTATTGTTATTTTTCTTTTTTGGGGAGGGAGAGGGATACCAGGGATTGACTTTAAGGGCATTCGACCACTGAGCCACATCCTGAACCATATTTTAAATTTTATTAGACAGAGTCTCACTGAGTGGCTTAGCACCTCTCTTTTGCTGAGGCTGGCTTTTAACTTGCTATTCTCTTGCCTCAGCCTCCTGAAACCCTGGGATTAAAACCCTGTGCCACCTCACCTGGCCTATTATTCTTTTTCAAATATTTTTTTTTAAATTAGTACCTATAGCATACATGATTGTGGGTTTAAAAGATAAATATAGATATTGTCCCTTCCCCCAATATTTATTCAAAAGTTGATGATTTACTTTTTCTTTTGTGTGTTTGTGTGTATGTGGTATATGTGTGTGTGTGAGTGTTTTCTTGAGGTTGAAGTAAGACATTTGCACAGGCGAAACATGAGTTCTAACACTAAGAGAGTCCCCACCCCAGCTCTTTAATCATTTCTAAGTCCAAACTAAATTAAGTTTGTTTTATTTTCTGTCGTTGCAATTTTTTTGTTATGTTTTGTTTTGTTCTTACCACATCTAACTGAAAGAGAATAAAGTGTTGTTCCATTGATTTGGATCAGAAAGGAGAAAAGAAGTCTATCACATAGAAAATTCATCTCCAAAGAAAGGAATGCTTAGATTGTACATTAGAATAGTGGCATTCAATAACAAAGCTGATGTTAGTTGATGAATAAATTATGCAGTGAGCATGTTAGAGTGTATGTATAGTCAAGGGAAAATAATATCTCCATAATAATGATGGTTTTAAGAGTCTGAACTTAAAGGGAATCTTCAAAGAGATTTTAATTCTGTATACCAATAATACCAAGGAAATTGATACAAGAGCACATTTTCTCATGTCAAAGAAAAATGGGGCAACAGAATTGTGGCCACATAAAGAAGGGTCAGCACAGGTAAAGTACATTTGAAACAAAATAGAATGACTATTTTAATCCCTCCTGTGGAAAGGCATAAAGGAATTGTTTAGAAAGTTTGAAAATCACACAAGATTTCATGGCATGATTTTCTCTTTGTACATGTTTTTCATATAATGTTATTAAAATTATGAAGTCAAAAAATGTGGATCTAATTATTTCTATCATCACTTTTTGTCATTCTAAGGTCCTAACTTGGACAATTATATAGAACCACAGAGAACTACTCAAAATGGCCGGAGTTTGAAGATAGTGTTTATCAACCCACTCTGGAGGTGAAATTGTGTAGGACAAATCTGACTCTCCAAATAAGACAGGGCATGGACCTTCAAAAGACTGTAAAAGGCCAACATCAAGGGTGACATAATAAAAGGAAATACAGTGTTGAGATAATGGAAAATGTTCTAATTTTCTAAATATGCTTTCTATATGTAGTGAACCATTCTCAAATTGTGCCTCATGACATGTTCTGCATTTCATCTAACCTCTGATTGTACAGAGTAGTTACAACAACTTGCTGGCTCTTTATTCAGCCGCGTACTGCATGTCCTATTAAGCTCATCAAATACATTCTTCATTTCTGCTTCTGAATTTTTTGAGCACTACAAAAAATGTAATACTTAAATGATTTATATTCTGTTTGGTGGTCATATCATGACATATTTCTTTGTTCTTTTAATTTTAACCTATTTCCCTATAAAAATTGTAGGGGCTTTTCACACAGCATATAGGTTATTATTTTCTATGTTTTAACTAAGTGGAACATTTGCATTTACTGTGATAATCATTGTGGTAGAACTTAAATTTTAATTTTTCTCTTTTTTATCGTTATAATTTTTCCATTTTTTAAAAAACTAATACTGACTTAGTCCAGTATTCTTAAAATCGGTTTTATTTCCCTGTTTTTTTTGGTTGTTGTCTTTTTTTAAATTTATTTTTTCTTTTGTCTCATAGCTATCAAACTATTTTTGTTGTTGTGGTGGTGGTAGTGGTGGTGGGTTTTCCTCTTGTGATTGCTTTAAAATGTATAATAAGGTTTTTTGTTTCTATTTTTATTTATTTATTTATTTATTTGTACTGGGGATCAAACCCAGGGGTGCTTAACCACTGAGCCGCATCCTCAGCCCTTTCTAATATTTTATTTAGAGACAGGGTCTTGCTGAGTTGCTTAGGGCCTTGCTAAATTGGTGAGGCTGGCTTTGAACCAGAGGTACTCTTTCCTCAGCTTCCCAAACCACTGGGATTACAGGCATGTGCCACCGCCCCTGGCTATAATAGGGTTTCTTAATAGCAGTTTTATTGAAAATTTAGTCCAAATAATGTTTTTCTGTAAAGTCTTAGGCAACTTGCAACAATATATTTTTATTTTCCTTTTACTCTTTATTTTATTGACATCACATGGTTTATTTTAAATATATTAAAAAATCAACAATATGTGATTATAATTTTTACCAATAGTCATTTAAATAACTTCAAAACTAAATAAAATATATTTGCCTAAATATTAATATTAATTTTTTATTAATATAATTTTTTTCCTTTTAGGTATGAACAGTTTTCCATTTGAAATCAATTGTTTTCTGCCTGAACCATTCTTTAAAGTTTACCTTTGTTGTGATGAAATTTTCTTAGATGTATTAAAGAGTCTTTGCTTCAGTTTTATTAATTACATATATGTCCTTTGCACATACATTCTAGGCTTAAGAAAATTTTTTTGTTTTGTCTTGTTGTACTTTTAATAGTTAAACTTGCTGTTCCACTCTTTTCTGTTTAAAACATGCTGGCATTTATATGTTTATTCTTCTGCTTTATTTTTCTTACTAGCGCTGACTGATTTTAAGATTTTATACTTAATCTCTGGTTTTAAACATTTTGGTTATGATGACTCTTGGCATAGTTTTCTTAGTGTTACTTGTTTCATTAATTTTTTTTCGTCTTAGGTTTATAGTTTTAAGCAAATTTGAACTATTTTGCCGCTTATGTCTTTAAATATGTTTTCTTTTCTCTAATTTCTCCTTTAAAATTCATAATTAAACCCTATCAGATAATGTTTTGTTATTTGCTTCCTTATTTTTTTATTTTGGTTTCTTCTAAGCCTATATGTAGGAGTCTTCTTTCCTCTGTAGTGTCTGAAGTGCTGGGAGTCCTATTCAGTGTTTCTTCATTTATAGCATGGTGTTTATCCTTAGTGTTTGAATTGGAATTTTTGATCCTCTCCATGTTTCTAACTGACATATTCTGCCTTTCATCTAACTTCTGATTGTATAGAGTAGTTACAATAACTTGCTGGCTCTTTACTCAGCCATGTACTATGTCCTATTAAGCTTATCGAATACATTCTTCATTTCTGTTTTTGCATTTTTTGAGCACTAACAGGTCCTCTTGACTCTTAGTGTTTCATCTCAACCTAAATTGTCCATTTGTTCTTGTAAATTGTCTTCTTTTATCCTGAAAGTCTGAACATATTAATCATAATTATTTTACATATAAAACTTTGAATTTTCTATTTTATAACACATGTGTCATAATTGAATAGGCTTATGATCCTTCTCTTTTTTTCTTGTTGTTGGTGTTGTTTTTTTTGCTTCTGTTTGTGTGTGTGAGTGTGTGTGTGTGTACGTGCTTCCCTTTAGCATGGCTTTTATTTGTTGAAAGCCAAACATGATGTAATAAATGAGATAAATGGTTCTTTAGTGGTGAGTTTTGTATTAATCTGCCTAAAGTTTTGTTATGCTTAGTGTTTGTTGTATTCATAGGTGCCAGAGGCTTCACATTTTCTCCAGTGTCTTTGCTTTCATCCCTCCTATCGATTCTGGGCTTCCTTAAGTACACTTCTGAGAGTTGCAGTGCTTTCTGCTATAATCCACTATTATTGTACTCAAGTCCTATTTCTCTGTTGGCAAGGTACACATGGGAGGAAGGATTCTATAATCTTATGATTAAATCACAGTCTTAGTGTGCCTGTGTCCCTGGGAAGTAATGTTCACAAGTGTTTCTCAGCATTTTTCTTCCACTTAGGTGAGACAGGAAGTCCCAGGGGGCAGACATTGGAAAAGTTTCCTTCCTCCAAGTGGAATGAATCTCTGCTAGTCTTTTCTTCTAGATCTTAAGCCTCTGCTAGAGAGAAGATGCTCCAGTATATTTCATCCTATTTTCTCCTTCCTACCTCTTTTTGAAGTATTCACCCTAAGTATTTTGGATGTGTCTTTCCAGTATAAAACCCAGGAAAGTTTGAGATGCCCACTGTAAGCTACTGTCTCCCATGCTGGTGATCCATAAGCAGATTCTAGCAATTCACTATGGTGATCATTTTAGTGTTCTTAGTATTTTTTGACTCTAGCAGATTTTGCTCCAGCTGAGTAAATCTTAGTTCAGAATCTGGCTTCTTCTGTTTCTACAGATTTTCTCACCGTGGTTTGTAAATGACCTTGAGTCTCTTGAGTTTTAGTTTGTTCTGATTTTTTTTTTTTAAAGATGGAAATGATGATGTCCTTCCTACATTTTACACATGTCAGAGCTGAAGCTAGACACCTAATAACTGCTTAAAAACATTTTTGTACTAATTATAATGTCTCTGTCATTTTAGTTCTGTCATTTCATTTGACTTGATTTTCTTTTCATTGTGTGTCCTTTTTTCTTTATTCTTTGCTTGTCTAATGGGCAAATATCACCTTTTATGTATTTTATTTTATTTTATTGATAATTCAAGGATTGTTTTGTTATAAAAATGAAGAGTTCAGCTTTGTGTTCATTATCTCTGTTCTTGAGGAGTTTCACATTACACTACTCCATACTTTAGGGATTCTACTGTGGTGGGTTGAGGCATGAACTAGACTTTGTGCTTTATGATTTCCAGGACTTAAAGTTCTGCATGGCTCTTTATGCCATCTTTACTTTGCTGACACAAATGCCCTCATTATAACTTAGATAAGGATTAAAGAGGAACCCTCCATAGACTGTTGGAGACATATTTTTATGAAAGTCTCTTTTTACTAGTCCTTCAGCAATTTTAATCTTCATGGAATTTTCTATGCTTTGATAATATGAGGAGAGTCCCATGTTATGCCTGGATTCTCCCTCCCTAAGCTGAGTGTAGAATTTCTCTCCAGCATTAAATTGTGACAGTCTTAAGGCTTGGCATAGTTCCCAGGGATGCTGTAACATTCCCCAAATCTTGGATGGTTTTAAGCAATAAAAATTTGCTCTTTCAAAGCTCCAGAGGCTAGAAATCAAAGAGTTGGCAAGGTCATGCTCTCTCTGAGTCTCTGGGAAAGATGCTTTTATGCTTCTTCCTAGCTTCTCCTGGTTGCTGGCAACCTATTGATATTCTTTACCTTTTGGTACCATAACTTCCAATCTCTGTGCCCTTGGTCACATGGTATGTTCCAATTTAACATTGTGTTCAAAATTTCTTATTGTTTTAAGGACTGAATTAGAGTCCAGTCTTAGTCTCAATGCCCTCATAACAATTTGATATCATCTGAAAAAGCCATATTTCAAAATAAGATCACAATCACAGTTTCTAGGTAGACATGAATTTGGGGGAGACATGATTCAATATAGTACAGGGCTTAATTTTTTTCTTCTATATATCTAAGATTATTGTTAACACGGTTATTGTATTTGTTTTCTTAAGTTTTTAGTAGTTTTAGTTGGAATGATAAATTTGATTCCTTTCAATTTCTCTTAACCAGAAGTAAAAGTCCTCCTCTCAGTTGTTTAAACACTATAAACCCCATGTTTCAATTTGGGTTCACTGCCAAATTTTTCTTTAATAATGTATTCCTTTTCCTAAAAGCTGACTTAAATACAGAAAAGAAAGCTAAAATATATAAACATTGAATACAGATTGTGGTGGGCAGATGTTGAAATGTGTTAACTACCAAAAGGTTGAATTAATAAATTTATACATTAAGAAAATTATTGTTGTATAGAATTTATATCTTGTCTTGTGCTTTGAGAAAGAAATTATGATAACATACATCAAATATATACAGTGGAAGGAAAGTTTGTACAGTAGTCTAGTACTCTGAATTTGGGGCAATGCTATTGTAAAGTATGGATGATGTCAGGTCACTGCTAAGGTTGGATTACCATAATTAGCCAAGTCACTTGGCCAAGAAGAAAGCATTAGAAATTTCTAAAAACACCGTGTTATTTTGAGAGAGAGTATCATTAAGTTGCCAAAGCTGGCCTTGAAAAGCAGCTGAGTGCTGGAAAATTAGAGCTATAATTAATTAATGATTACATTATTTAGGAATATTTTCTGAAGATCTGCTCACAACTCCTTATTGGGATGGCAAAATGGGGTAAATTGACTATAAAACTTAGCATTATGACTATGGCTAACATTCTTCTTACACTCAGAATTCTGCCACATTTTTTATTAAACATGCTTACTATTTATGATGTCAAGACTTTTATAGCATGAAGAATCTTTGACTGAATCATTTTATGCATTTTTGGAGTGGAGACAAAATATTGTAACTGAGTGGCCCAATCATTTTGATATCTAATACAATTTTGGATTTTAGAATTGAGAAATAGTTTATGAATACATTCATATCTTTTCTTAGGCAAAACATAAAATATGATAATGTATAAAATACTGGAGACAATGAATCTTGTTAAAAATTTACTTAGAGATTTCATTCATGAAACATTTCCCACAGTGGTTTTTGATATCTAGAGTGGACAAGGTAGCTAGAAAAATCATTTCTTAAAAATTTGCAAGGTAGCTAGAAAAATCATTACCCTAAAAATAAGCCTTAACTAGGCTTTTGAAAGCTCCAAGAAGGGAAAGTAATCATATCTGTTCATCCAAAGAAACCATGGATTCCTCCAAGTGTCCTAAATATTTTTTAAGTATTAACAATCTGTTTTTATACTTGTAATCAATTACAATTTTTAACTTAACTAGTTGTTGATATTTTATAACACTTTTACTAGAATTACTTGGTGATACTCCATACACAACTTAGAGACCATAAAATACATAAAATTCAAGGTGATATATTAAATATTCTATTCAAAGATTTTAATTACTAAATGTATACCCTGTCCAAGCAGGAAACATGGACTTGTAATAATTGCACTTACAAAGCAGTGAGATAAAGATGACATCACGTGTTTGTGAAGTGCTGATTTCAAAGAATATGAAGTGCTAATTTTTCTAGATTACATGCTTCTTGACAACTTTCAATTTTTGCCTTAAGCCATAAGTGTATTAACCTCTGCACAAAGATGTGGGAAATGAGCATTCAAAGATGACAGGGCAGAATGTACAAAATTCATGCTAGAAAGAATGATATAAGGGCTGGAGTTGTAGCTCAGAGGTAGAGTGCTCCTCTAGTATGTGTGAGGCCCTGAATTCGATCCTCAGCACCACATAAAAATAAATAAAATAAAGGCATCTTGTCCAAATACAACTAAAAAATATTTTTAAAAAGGATGCTATAAGACAGACATATTCAGGGATTGTCAGAGCCATAGAGAATTGAGAGCTAGAATGGAAAATAAGAAAAGTATGTTGAGCTTGTTTATGAAGGACATTATGTGATATTTTGAGTTGCCTTAATGATAATGCAATGCAAAATGGAGTCCTTTGTGGGGATTATACTGTTAATATAATAACAGGTTTCATTTACTCTTTTTAAAAGTTTTTAATAGCTGTTGTTCAATATAAGTAGCCAGAAGAAGAAAACAATCAAATGAGTACCCCAAATTTCCAGCAAAAATAATTGATATATTTATGTTAAATGATATGTAAAAATTATTATTTATAAATAAATTATAATTCTAATTTGTCCCCTTATCTTGAGGAGAGATAAAGATGACATAATTAAACATGAATATTAACTAACACAAGAAACATTATATTAAATAGATAGTGAGTTTATCTATAATCCTTGGTACTTGGGGTACTAAGGCAAGAGGATCTCAACTTCAAGCCCAGGCATGGCAACTTACTGACATGCTCTCTCAAAATAAAAACAAAAAGTATCTGGAATGGAGTGTAGCTTAATAGTGGAGTACCAGTGAGTTCAATTCCCAGTACCAAAAAATCAAACAAACAAAAATAAAAACAAAATGATAGATAATTAAAAAATTAAAAAATACCTTCAATTTGTTTTATGTACATCTTGTTGAGAAAAATATAAATCTAAATTTTCATCTTAATTATTTATTCATAAATAGAATACTATCCATTTTAGGGAAATACATAGAAAATTAAAGACGAAAGATCATGGTCTCATGAGTCAAAATTTCTGACTGCTATATCATCTGTGTAATCATTCTTCCTTTTGTTCTTCTCAACATTGATTTATTTGTAATTTTAATGATTGGATTTGGTAAAATTGTTAAACTTATAGGTTTCAGAGACAAATCAAAATGGGTCTGATTCCCAAATTCATTTATTTTTAATTTATTTTTCTATTTGCAAACGCTTTTTTAAAATTTACATATGACAGCAGAATGCATTACAATTCTTATTACACATATAGAGCACAATTTTTCATATTTCTGGTTGTTTATAAAGTATGTTCACACCAATTCGTGTCTTTATACATGTACTTTGGATAATGATGTCCATCACATTCCACTATCCTTGCTAACCTCCTGCCACCTCCCTTCCCTTCCCATCCCTCTACCCTATCTAGAGTTTGTCTATTCCTCCCATGGCCCCCTCTTCCTAAAGACTGAAAACATTTTGATTCCAAGTCAGAGTAAGTCATCTAGAACACACTACTCTCCCTGAGGGGAATCTAGAAGGCTATGTATAATGGTACCAGTTGTCAAAATAACTAGAAATTCCAGTAAAGAAAACCATGCCCACATGGGAATGAGGAGTTTCCTCAAATACACATACACACATATGTGCGTGCGCGTGCACTCACACACACATACACACACACACACACACACACACTTGATGGAAGACCATGAATTCCCAAATATTATAAAACCAGGTTGTCACTTCCTTTTATTTCATTTTGGAAACATGCATATGGCCCCTATCCTAAGCAAATAAATAGCTTCATTTTAGAAGAGGTAATAAGGGAGTTGAGGCATAGTTATCATTTGTTTTTTTTTTGTTTTTTTTGTTTTTGTTTTTTTTTGGTATGTGTGTGTGTGTGTGTGTTTCCATCTAAGTGAGAGTAAGCAGATCCTCAGGAGTATTTGCATTATACCAATGCTTTAATCTGAGAAAATATTTAGTTAATTATCTTAATTTCCTTAGTGATTTATGGTAGAAAATTAGAAAGAATTAGTATTAAAATAAAAAAATAAACTCTAAGAATTTTATTTTATTTGGGAATTTGAGTTGTAGTATTAATTAATCTGTAAACACTTCTATGAAATTATCTATTTTCCTGACAGTTTTTCAAACCAGTGTATAAATTTCTTGATTCATAAACTATGCCTAATCCATTTATATATTATGAATGTCTATCTCAGGGCTAGTCTAATGCCAACCATACATCAATTATTCACTCTTTTATGTTCAAATAAAATATATTTAATAAAAAGGAGATAGTTATTGTGTAAATTCCAAAAGCATATATTATAGCAAAATAATTGCTTACAAATCTATATCATCAAGGGATGATTAAACAATATAGTGACATAACAATAGTCTTTACATTTTAGTAAGTGCCCTCAGGCAGTAGGCCAGGGCATATATTTAAAAGGAATGATTTTGAAACAAAGAGATGAGCAATCAAGAAAACAAAATTAACAGATTATTACAATAGTAATGAATATGAATGCAAAAATTTCCAAATCATATTTTATTGAAAATATGTAATATTCACCTTATCATTCTTACCATATAGGTGTAAATATTTATGGTTTTTAATGGAAACTTTTTCATTTTCCTATCAGAAATACTTTTACATGAAACTTTAAAAAGAATTTTTGCACATTGTTACAGAAAATTCCTAATATTTTAATAGATGGAAAAAAATGTTAGTGGAAACAAAATTTATATTCCAAATGATGTTTTTTTCCAAAAGTTTACATTTAATGTGGTTTCCCAAACTAAGTAAAAAAAAATCAAAGATTATTTTTAGAATTGTGAGAATATAATTACAATCATTTAGATCCTCCCTCCCTTCCTCCTAGTTTGATTATTTTTTTCTTTCTTCCTTTCTTCCCTCTTTCCATTATTCTTACCTTCATTTTCTCCCTTCATCCATGTTGACAAATGATATTTGCTAGCTGGAGGCCAGTAGAAGATAAGCTCTGATTTGTGATATTTGTTGATAAGCATGGTGTAAATACTTTGCTATGCTTAATTTCAAGCTACCAACCTTTTTTCAAAAGCTAGAAAAATTCCTTAAATTTGAAAATTTACTGTAAAAAGCAGTTCAGTCTTATTCCTTATATAGCTTACTTTAGACTAGAAGCATTTTGAGGAACATTAAAAGAGGAATGTTGGAAAAATTGGCCAAATTATGCTATGTACATATGTGACTATACCACAGTGAATTTCACTTTAATATATATATATATATATATATATATATATATGTATATATATATATATATATATAATTAATTTTTTAAGAAAAGTATAAATACATAGAAGAATACCAGTAGAGTAAAGGAATGGGACAGGGGATAGGGGAGAGAGAAGAGGAGACAAAGGGGAAGTGGAACAAATTATATTCCATGTTTGTATGTCTGTGTCAGAATGAATCCCGATATTATATATGAGTATAATGCACTACAAAAATATAAATGAATAAAAAAGAATTTTGAAACTGTACTTTTCAGAGTTAAATGGACAAGAGAAGAATGGCGGAACTTTTGATTGGACAGAAGGGAATGAGGGGAGGCGAGGGGGTCTGGGGTTGGGAAATATGATGGAATGAGACTTTGTTACCCTATGTACATGTATGATTGCACAAATAGTATGACTCTGCATGGTATACAAAAAGAGTAATGAAAAATTGTCCTTCATTTGTGTACAATGAGTCAAAATAAATTCTGCTGTCATTTATAACTAATTAGAACATTTTTTAAAGAAATTAAATAGATTATTCATGTATAATATGAGTCATATTTGTTTTTTGGTCCTAGAAGTTGAACGTTTTATCAGTAGTAGGGACTTATAGATTCACAGGTGGTGAGGGTGAAGGTGAACAGTTTTTATCTTTTGAATTGAAATGGTTCAACAGTGGAATGAGTCATGTAGTTAATATGTCAGTTTATTCACCTATAATATTATATTTGATGAATAGCAGTCTGATATGAACTCCAATATTACTAACAGTTTTTAAATATCATGGAATGTGAATTATCATTTGAAAGAAGGTAATGAACTCACACAGAATAGTTGTTCAATATTTATGTAAAATTTTAATATGAATAAAAAATTTCAAGTTTTGTTCATAAAATTCTCTAATTATTTTGACTTTTCAGAATAGCCAATATAATTTTTCCTTTGTTAAGGGGGAGAATGTTTTCATTCATTCCTCATTCCTCATGTCTCACAAATGAACAATGGAGACATTGTAAAACTTGATAATCAAGGTCTCTGGTGCTGCTTTTGGTAATGGATATTACTGGGGAGAATATTTATTATGTTAATATTAGTACTTAATGCTTTTCAAAGGATTTTGACAATGAAATTGCAAATGTGTATGTTTTCATCTTCTGGGCACTAGATGAACTCGATACATGTACAGGCTTGCTTCTAAAATGTATTCCTGTAATTTTTCTCTGCTATAGATTTAAAATCTTTATGTGTGTGAATAAGAAAAAAATATTTGTTCAAGATTCACTGCAGTTCATAAAATTAGTGAATATATTACAGGGGAGGGTGATTAAGATATTTATCTTCATTGTTTTCAGAAAGGCACTGGCTTAGAAGGACAGTAGGAAAAATAAAAATATTTTAAATATATAAATATCCCAGATAATTAGCAATCTATTTCCAAACACACACACACACACACACACACACAGACTTCAGGCAGATTTGATTGGAAGATGAATCATTTCTCTTCTAAATTTAGTTGCTATCTACATTAGTGATGCCATCAACAGTATGGCTAACAAAGCTTTCTTCTGCAAGGAGCTAATTAATGCTTTTTTCTTTGATTGTGCTGCCTAATTTGTTGTTACAAATCATTGATTGTGCAAACAGAAGGCTGGGTAGGCCTTAACATTTTACCAGGGGACAAAGAAATGTAGAATAAAATACAAAGAGATGGCAGGCATGCCTTGATTAATAGTATTCATTTTACTTCTTCCCATATTGGTTGGCATATATTTTGGTAAATAAAATATAGTATACTTCTGTCTCTTGTAAAATCCTCTATGTGTATTTCTTCACAGTTACAAGGTTTTAAGTAATCCAACCGTCTATATCATTGAGACAATATTTATTCTAGTTTAATAAAGACATGACTCAAGCAAGTATTAATTTTGAAAGAAGGTAAGGATTTAGTAGTATTATTCACTTAAATTGAGAAGCAATGCATATGTATCATCAAAAATTAACCAATATGTCAATAAATATTAAAAGTCATTCAGATATCCTATAAAGATATTAAAAGATATTATTTTCTAAATCAAGTTTATAGAAGTGTATTTTACAAAAGTAAAATGCAGCTTCTTCATATGTACAGTTTGATGTGTTATAACAAGTGTGTATAATCAAATAATCATCACAATTAAGATACACATTTGTATTCCATTGAATAGATTTATTGTGTCTTTTTATAATCAACTGTCACACAAATGCCAACTCAGGTGTTTTTCAGTTCTGTTTTGTTTTGCCTTTGGTAGACATTCATATTGTTACAATATTAACAGTAAGAGATCTGGTTGATTCATATTCTGGACAAACCATTATATCTAAATTTGCCAATGGCAAAAGTTTAGACTTTGCTGTCCAAATGTCATTTAGAAGTTGAATTGTGTATTGACATCTATCTATCTATCCATCTATCTATCTCTATAGAGAGATGTATGTGTATATATATATATGTATATATATATATATATATATATATATATATATGTGTGTGTGTGTGTGTGTGTGTGTGTGTGTGTGTGTATTTATATGTATTTGGAAACAGATGCAGAGACAAATATGTGTATGTGTGTGTATAAGTTGTGTGTATACATATACATTGAAAGTCAAAAGATAAAATATCTTCAATAGTTTACTTAAGAAATATAATATTATGGAACACAAGATATACCTTTTTCCAGCATTTGGGAAACAAAATAATGTTTCCAGTTTACATAGGAAGTCTAGTAAACTTTTTACATCTCTTTTGTCATACAGTTAAGTATATAGATGTTGGATTTTGACCTCATCAAAAATATCAAAAAATGCAATTTCATGACCCAAATCCTGAATAATGTAATCCTATGTCACTTATTATATTAATTGTGAACACATAGGAAATGGGCATAATGAAAACATTCATTATTACAATTATTGTCATTTACCTTCTTTCCCTGTATGTCTTGGAGTATAATAATAAAACCCCTGGATGACTACATATATATGAATTAATTCAATATATGAGTAAATGAGTGTACACAACATATTTACCTGCTTCAGTTATTTCTTCTGTAGATCATCTTGCTGGTCTTTATAATTTATTCTAATCTTAGTATTTATATCTATGAAATAAGAAAGTTGATCCTTAAATGTTTAAGAATTATTTTCTAGATTCACAATTTTGAATCAATGACAATGCACATTTTCATATTTGGGAGTATTGTGATGAAATACTTTAAATGTCATAACAACATATAATTATGATAATGTTTTTATGTGTCCCGTGAGTCTCCCTTAATCACTAACTATAAATTACATTTCATGATAAAGAAGGAAAACATACAAATAAGCAAAAAGATCCAGTTAATACATGAATAAGGTTCTTTCTATTTGAATTGAACTTTTGTTTTAAGTATAGTGTATCCTAAAGTACAATTTTGCCTCTGAGATTTTCTTCACACTTTTTGAGCAGTAACAGCAATATAGTTTCTTATAAGGGATTTGAATGTGGTAGAAGTGTAGCAAAGCAGTTAGTTCTGCCAATTAGATAAATGTTTTGGAAAGTGAATCTCCTACCACCCTGTGGTAGTTTAGAATCATTGCATATTAACATACTTCATTTACACTTTCTGCTTAATTGATGCTTCCCCAATAAATTTGCATAGCATGTAATGTCTTTAATATATAAAGAAAAATACACACAAAATCAATATTTTTCCTATTTTTGTTTGGGAGAAAAATACTACCACATACACAGACACATTTTTAGCTTCAGCACTAGCATATATAACACTTTCTCACTTGTCAATATTAATTTAATCAGTAGGCCACAGATTCCTTAAATCATGCCCTATCATTTTAAAAATCTAACAAAGAGGTGATCACCCTAATTTTAATCCCTCTTGGAATTTCCTTTATCTTATATTGTTATTTATGAATCATAATAAGTTGCAAAATAAAGATTGTTTTTTAAAAAATATTACAATAAATGTCAGTTGATAGCACTTGAGATTATTAATGAATTTTTAAAAGCTTATGTAGGATTCTTCTTTAACATTTTAAAATAGTTTTAATTAGTTATACATATCCCATTTTGTGTAGGATTCTTTTGTATATGTTGTTATCTGATTTCTTCCTCAAATGATTAGTTGATGGAATTGTGATAATATGCTGTTGTGTATTAATAATTGCAAATAATTATTGGTAATCTATCATGATCAAGTTTTTCTTTGCTTTTGTAATATAAATGACATCCAGAAATCATTCTGTTTATTTAATTGGAGGAATCACTGATTTAAATGACATTAGCATCCAGACAGGTAAAACTGACTGAAACTGAAAAAGTTATGAATAATAGGGATGCAGAAGATACAAATTCTTTGAAACATTCATGTTTTGATTAAAATAATTATAATGTATCTTTGCGTTTATTTTTAGTTTGCTATATATGCATGATCTTGAGGAAGAATGTGTTTTTATTTTTTGATTTATATCTAGTTTGCTCACACACATTTATTTTTATCTCAACTCTTCTGCTTCCTTATTATTATTATTCCTTATTATTATTATTATTATTATTATTATTCCTTATTATTGGTACATGATATAATTTTAGAGATTAATTATTAAAATATTTTATTTTAGGAAAAATTATTTCAACTTTTTGATATCATCTAATACAGATTTTATTTTATTAAAAATTATTATCAATTTATTCTGATCATTTAAGATTATTTTATGTTTTATTTTGCTAAAATATGTCATGTCAATTATTCCAGTTTATGGCTTTATTTTTAGCAGAACTTATTTTCTATTTGTCAATTTTCTATTATTTCAAATTTTACTCTTTGTGTTTATTCTAATATCTGCCAATTCACTTTTCACCAAATTTTATTTTCTTTGAATTATTTTTGAAAATGTTTATTTCATAAAATCTATAGGAATTCTTTTCATGTTTATTATTAAGTATAGTTCAATTACTCTTTTGTCATATTTATGTTGTTCATGTATTCTAATGTCATTTCAATGTAGGGTTCATTTTGATGAAAATATTAATTTTGAATAAAAACAATTTGAATTTTTTCTGAATCTTTAAGTTTTGTTCATTTGGTAAATATTTAAGACTGGGGAAAGATGCTGCAACATTAGAATTAGAGATTTAAATCTAGTGCATAAAAATAGTCATTATTGTTCAGTCTCATATATATTTATTTCAATTATGGTGTAGCAAAAAAAAAAAAAGTGAGGGTGGGAATAGGGGAGGGGATAGTTGACCACAGAGACGTTCAGAATAAAGTTCTATGTTCCTTTTTTCCCTTCCAAAGACAAAACCAATAGTAGTGGAAAGAATGACTTGTCAACTTTTCCCATGATTTACAAATAAACCTCTTTAATGAAAATAACACATTAACTCAATTACTAGTGTGTAGACTCCTCCCTGATGATGTTTTCCAAACTATATCATTAAAAATGCTCTGAAAGCACTTAGTATATTGGCTCCATTTCCCAGAAAATATATCTTACTGTTTTCCATGGTCTATACATATAAGTCTAATTTATGTCTTAGATATTGCCTTTTATTCTTCCCTCATAAATGACGTTCAAGGTTGTGCATATTTTCTATTAGGTTGGGAGGGTATTGGTTCTCCTTTTATCCAATTGGTATCAAGAAGATCAGTGTGAAACTTCTTAATCAGTATATTTTCTACACAGTTTTATTATGTTTGGAAAAATGAAATTAGAGAAATGATATGCTACTTTTACTTGGTTATAGTTGCTATAATCAGTTTTAGTTAGAGATTAGTCAGTCAAGAAAATGCATTGATTTCAAGATCTCCTGGAGCATCATGTTGAGTATACAGAAAGTGTGGTCTGGGTTATCACCTACTGAAGGAAGCCAAAACATTTCTCTGGTTGTATGATCTCAAGTCAACTGTTTTAATCATCTTTTTCATTTCTGAGACTAAAAGACATGATAAGAAAAAATTTAGAAGAAGAAAAGTTTATTTGTTGCTCATGGTTTCAGAGGTCTCATTGCTTAGATAGCTGATTCTATCACTCTGTGCCCAAGCTGAGGCAGAACATCATAGGATAAGTGTGGAGCAGGGGAAAACAAGGGGTATATGGCCCTGGAAGCAGAGAGAAACTCCCTTAATCAGCGACAAAATATATAACCAAAAGGCATTTCTGCAGTGACCCACTTCCTCCAGCACACACTACTTGCCAACACTTACACCCAGTCAATCCCCATCAGGGAATTAATACATTGATTATATTAAGGCTCTTATAACCAGATCATTTCACCTCTAAGCTTCTTTGCATTGTCTCACACACGAGGTTTTGAGTGAAAACTCATGTCTAAACCATAACATTAACTGACATTTTATAAAACCTCCATTTCTTCATTTGTAGCTAAATATATATGAATTCACTAGGCTGCTAAGTGTCTATGCTCTAATAAGGCAAAAAACACTGACATTGACATATAAAAAATAGGCTGAACTTCTAAAATTTACGTGAAAGTAATTAACAGATCATTAAGATACCTGAAAGGTAAGCGTTTTCACATGGGAAGGAGGTATTAATAATAAAGCACAGGGGTTTTTAGGTCAGTGAAATAACTTTTGCCTGATAATATGCATTTGTCCAAAACCCCAAAGTGTAAAATACAAAGAATGTTTCCTAATATAAACTATGCACTGTGGGTGATCAAGATGTGTCAATGTAATTCATTGTTATAATAAATTTGCCACTTTGGTGAGGGGTACTGAAAATGGCAGAGACTAAGTATGTTGGAGTGAGACAAGAAATATGCAACAAGTCTATATACCTTTCATTCAATCTGCTATGACCTCAAACTTATTTTGAAAAATAATGTCTATAAAAATGTACATGTTTTACTTAGTATTGTTTTTAAAGATCTCTATGTGGTAATTCAAATTGTTGATTCATTTTACAGATGATAAATGTCACCTTCTGGCATGAGCATAGCAATATCTTATGGTAATAATCTGTGCCACTTCCTTTTACTCATTAAGTTATTTTCCAACAAAATGCTTGACAGCCGTATTAAATTAATCCTAATATTATTTTTTATTACATAGTACATTCTGTAAGAGTAGAAAAATGATGCTAATGTTTATCAATGATAATAAAGACTAGACCTATGGCTATCAATTATTTGTAATAATACACATTTTCTTTCCAAAACAACTATTATGAAGATCATGAAACATAAATCTGAGGTAGGTAACAATTTGTTTTGAAAACAAACAATTGGACCACTGAGGGATAAACCTGCTGCTTTCTGAAGTTGTTTTCAAAAAAACCCCTTCCCACAGGAGGATTGCGAGGACTAGAACTTTAGCTACTAGCAATCTTAATTGAATCTATTGATTTTTTTTGTGTTTTAACACCTTTATAGTTTATCATATATGTTTTTGATTGTTATTTTCAACAAAACTCAACAAGGATGACAAGGAAAGTGATGTCAAAATGAATTGCCAATTATGTAAATGTCCAAAAAGTCACAATTACCTAGAGCTATTTGAGAGAGTTAACTGATTTGGTAGAAAAGAACACCATGGAAAACCTGGACATATTGTTTGTGCAAAGTTTTTGTGCTGCTTATTGTTTGCATAAAGTATTTAGAAATTAAATAGCAAGCACAACTAATTTATTTCTTAATTAGGAATGTGAAAAGTTATTATACTGCATAGACCAAAGACCAGAATATCACATCAGAACATTCTACATGAAATATTTATTCAATATGAAATGATTAATATTACTCACTACTTTTTAATTATAGTTAAGAAATTAATTTAAATTGATTAAAAAAATTAGAACACTACTTTTGATAAGATAAAGAAAATTAACCACTTCTGTGGGCTACATTATAGAAAATTTGTTAACATTGATTGATACCCATTCTCCACATTTTTCAATGTCATGTTTGCATAAATTAGAAAAACTAAAACAAACAGAATATGTGTTGAATTTTTAGATAGCATTACATTCAATATAAAACTTAACATAAAAATCCATTACTGAACAAATTTTTGTGGCCCACACAGACTTGTGAGCAGATTTTTTTTCAAAAAGTAAGGGTGTAGAGTCATTATCAGTGAGATCTAGAATGCATTGAACTGATGCTGAATACCATATCACTTTGCTAGTTTGACATATTTAGAAACTTCAAGTACTGAAATTATTGTTCTCTGATAAGCTGAAAGGATAATGAGCACATATGTGGGATTAACTTATTTGAATATGTCCTAAAGCATAGCTTCAGATAATTTGAAATACTAAGAAATGATGAAAACAATTGTTGGTTTTAATAATAGTTTGTGCTCAGAGATAATATTCCTTCAGCCGACTCAGGTAAAAAACAAAGCAGTAATTTCTCTCAAAATCATTTTTTTATTTTCTTCATTATATGAGAAGCCACATATTTTTACATTTTCTTCTAAATTGGTCTCTTCCCTGAACAAATGCATAGCAATCTCCTCCAGTAAAAGTGATAGTATTAAGCAGCAATTGAAATAAAGAGAAATCATATTTAGCATTAATTGTCTACCATGAGAAGAGACTATGTAGATTTATTCCTTGCATCCATTAGCTGAATTAATCCTTACTAGCCCTGGAAAAAATGTCTGTCCTTGTGCACAGTTTGTGTAAGGTGAAACAGGTTCAGAAAGATATGGTAACTTGCTTAAAAATACAGAGGTAGCCAATGACAGGAGTCCAGACTACTATAAAAGTAGCAGATATATCTGAGTGTATATGTGTACAGTGTGTGTGTGTGTGTGTGTGTACGCCCCCACACACAAATTTATAGAAAGTGTACAAACATATACACACAAATATATATGTACATATACACACCCATAGATATATACATATATAAGCTATTTATACTGTATATACACATGTATATATTTTGTAAATGGATATATATGTATATATTTCAACTATATAAGTAAATAACGTAGTATCAATCTATATAGCAGGATCAGTTATTTTGTATTTCCTGTACCATATAAATATTCTTCTTTAACCATCCCTAAGGTATTGGTTTCATATTACTGAGATATATACTTGTATATCTTTTTGTTTTATAATTACACTGTTGAATGGATTCTGTTTAATGTAACTAATTCAGGTAATTTCTGACATTATTATCATCAGACATTTTTCCAGACATTGGATGAATAACTACATTTTTTTCTAATAGAAGAAAGAAAAATATGGGTCAAAATGATAAAAAATAAAATCATGACAAAAATATAACTAGATATCAAGAGAATCCTGTAATCTAAAGTGATGAAAGTGACTCTTCAACTATGTTTATGCATATCAGAATCTCCAACAGAATTTCCCTATGTGATTTTCTGCTCAGGTACTGAAAGACACAATGCTTGAAAAGCTGCAGTTTCAGTTTCATGAAAGCTGACACAATTTTTTCTTTTATACCTTTAATGCTAAATTCAAATAATAACTGGAGGATAAATAAAAGACCTGATCTCCAAATTAATATACCTCTTGGTCAGTAAATTGCCTAGTTTTTAATGATGTCATATGTTTATTATCCTGCAATAAGGAATTGATGTAGCTATCATAGAGAGTACTAATACCACAAATTTTCTCTAATAATACACTAAGACTTATCATGAGAGAAAAGGAAAAAAAATCATTCATTTTTCTATTCATAGATGCTTGGAGTCTGGTTTTCTGTAGAACTCATAGACATTTTCCTTAGGTGCTGCAGAATTATCTAAGATCAATTACCTAAGATCTCTCAATTATCTATTATCTATTATCTATCAATTATCTAAGACCTTACCCAACCATCTATCTGAGGAATCTGAGCAAGAAACAGACCTGACAAAATAAACAGGATTATCTAATTATTTTAAAAGTTTTACTATGAAAAAAATAAAAAATAGTATTTTAACGTTTAAGTAATTAGTTGACTCTTGGAAGCCATTCATGAATTATGGATTTATTTGAGCCATCCTAAGGCAGGGAGGTTGTTTCTGGGAACTCCTGGGTGAAATTCCCCAGTTCAAGAAAGCCCAGATCATGCTGGTGCCCTGCCTTAGTTCACAGCCCTAGGTTCAAATGCAGCTGCCCAGAGATGGGAGTAACCTGCCAAGCCCCAGACAACTTGTTTTCCCCATTTTCATCCTGATTTCCTGAAGAAGCTCCTCTCTGAATCCCTTTGATGTGTTTCACTATAAATAAAGTATTTGGGGGCTTTTCCCTTCATTAGGATCAGACCATCACATCTCATCAATATATTAGTGCCCTCGCTTTGAATAATATATATCTCTTCTCTTGTGTTTATTTCTTTTTTTCCTAATATTTTTGTAGTTGTACATGGACAGAATTCCTTTATTTTATTTGTTTTATTTTTATGTGGTGCTGAGGATCAAATGTAGTGCCTCAGACATGCTAGGCAAGTGCTCTGCCACTGAGCCCCAGCCCCAGCCCCTGTATTTATTTCTTAATACTGCTTTTCTAGCTTTTATTTCCAGCCAACCCATACCTCCAAAGGTTGCCCATTCCCTCTGTACCCAGGCTTTAGCCACAAGTTGACTATATTTTATTAAAATTTTATAATTAATTTAGAATTCTCCACACCAAGGAATAATATTTAGGTAAAATATATAAAACAATCTCAGATATAAACTCTATATTCATTTAACAGAATGAAACATATTATGTTATTATTTTGCCAAATTAGTACTTCTGTATGTATTTTAGCTGAGAAAATATTAATATCTGTATCAACGTCTTCATTAACTAGAAATAGAATTCTTGCAACCAAACATGGTGATCATAGAGTAAGCTGCTCTGATAGTATTTAAGTCAAATAAAAAAAGAAAGTCCTTAATTCTATTGGACTCTAAGAACAACTATGAGGCCTAGCTAGGATGTTTTTAATATGAAAAAAAATTAGTATAAGTTTATGCCAATTTTTGGTAGAACATATGGTTTTATAAATTAGGTTTTAACATATTAATAATCATTAAAATACTACATGCAGATAGTAGGAAAACTCTTCTAACATTCTCTGTTAACAACCAAATACTGCTGAATATTTTAACTGATTTTGTCCATGGCCTGAAAATTTAATGGCTAACATATAGCATCTTGACCAATATTGAAGTCCAAATCCTGCCTGTCTTTTCTACCAATCTCTATTCACTTCAGAGACTTACTCAAAATGAGTGATTAATTTGCTGAAAAATGAGTTTAAAGTAGGTTATCAATGCCAATCATGATCTGAATAACAGACAAATTCAGTTCTGCTGATACTGAAAAGATTTTTTGGTCTTAATAGTAGATATTTAATATATATATACTTAATGACCAGAACTCTTTAGATTCATTCTTTAACTGAGAAAGAAAAAATATTTCCAAACTTATATCCTGAAGGCACAACTTAAGGAATATCCAGATACATTTTACATTTGCTGTAATTAGAAGACTATAGTCTAATTTAAAAACTTTCTACACTGGAAAAAAAATTGAAAATCTACTGTTTTCTTAAGGAATGTATTTCAGAGTCGTTACCTTTCCTGACAGACATGTTTACATATAGATAACAACAGATACTGATATCTGACATTTCTGAAGGTATTTAAATATAGTGAATATTTATATTTATCTATTCTATTTTACTTAGAAAAAACATTTTAAATAAAAAACAGAGGTGCTTTTTAGAGATTTATCTGCATAAAAGACTGTCTCATTTCTTAACTAGACATTCTCAACACATATGATTAAAAATTCTTTGCACTGATGAATTTCACTGGTGATTTCATTCAGACCTTGATAACTCAATTCATGAAGTCATGAAATTCTAACACTTTGTAATTCTCATATTGAATCATTCTCTTCATAGAAACATTACCTTCACGATCTTGTGTTCTGACCTACATTTATTAATAAAATTAAGATTTATTTTCATCTTTATTTGCTCAAAACACATTTTGCACCCACCTATCCAGGGCTAAATTTGTCTGATAGTATCTTAGTAAAGAATTCATATTTTGAGATCATAAAACCCCCTTTCTCATTGTCTTTTTGAGTATAGACCCACATAAAAAGCTCATCTTGTTTCCCCACATCCTCGCCAACACTTATTTTTGTTTGTATTCTTAATAGCTGCCATTCTGACTGGAGTGAGATGAAATCTTAGAGTAGTTTTGATTTGCATTTATCTAATTGCTAGAGATCTTGAATATTTTTTATATATTTGTTGAATGATTGTATATCTTCTGAGAAGTGTCTGTTCAGTTCCTTGGCCCATTTATTGATTGGGTGAGGTTTTTTTTTTTTTTTGGTGTTATGATTTTTGAGTTCTTTATATATCCTAGAGATTAGTACTATATCTGACATAGGTGTTGTAAAAATTTTCTTTTCATATTGTAGCTTTCTATTCACCTCAAAAGGCACACACTTATACATTGTTGGTGGGACTTCAAGTTGGTGCAACCAATATGGAAAGCAGTATGGAGATTCCTTGAAAAACTGGAAATGGAACCACCAGTTGACCCAGTTATCCAGTCCTCGGTCTACACCCAAAGGACTTAAAGACAGCATACTACAGGGACACAGCCACTTTAATGTTTATAGCAGCTCAATTCACAATAGCTAAACTGTGGAACCAAAGTCTATGCCTTTCAGTAGATAAATGGATAAAGAAAATGTGGCTTATATACACAATGTAATATTATTCAACATTAAAAGAGAATAAAATCATGGCATTTGCAGGTAAATGGATGGAGCTGGAGAATATAATGCTAAGTGAATTTAGCCAATCCCACCCCCCCCAAAAAAAATGTCAAATGTGTTCTCTAGTTTAAGGATGCTGATTCATAATGTGATGAGTGGGTGGGAAGATTAGATGAACTCTAGATAGGGCAAAGGGGAAAAGAGTAGGGAGAGGAAGGGAAGGGAATGGGCATAGGAAAGATGGTGGAATGAAATGGACATCATTATATATATATGAAGACATGAATGGTGTGACTCTACTTTGTGTACAAACAGAGATGAAAAATTGTGATGTATGAATGTAATATCTATTGTAATGCATTCTGCTATCATATAAAACAAATTAAAGTAAAAATATTTTTAAAAACTTATCATTTTTTTTAAAAAATAGACCTTAATAGAGGATATCATTTTTATCCATAAAGATTTGTCTTTCAAAAACAATCTCAATTTAATTCTAAGGATGATTCAGTTTCCTGGTGCCCAGTGGTTGGTATAAGTAATTTGCTGAGTAAAGTATCAGTCATTGTTATCTTAATTTGTCCTTTTAAAGGGACAGAAATCATAAAATGCTATACTTTTATTAATAAGAATGAAGTTATTGAAAAGATTAATTTTCTGTGCTAGTTATCCTGGTCGGGGCCTCATGCCTGTTGGGTTTAGGCAAGGCAAACCTTCAGCCGCTGTGCTACATTCTTAGCCAGAATTTTTTTAACATTTGCTCCTAATATAGATTAATAAAATTAAATTTTTGCACCTTGTACAAACAAAAGTAAAAACAAAGCAAGTTGTACATTATGTTATTATTTACCTTTTATGAAACATAATTGTAATTAAAGAAAACTCTGAAGTAACTGACATTACTTTCAAACTCTCATTATTCCCTTAGCATTCTCTTGGTATCCCTGGGACATTGGTTCCAGGCACACTCATCCTCTGCCCCTGACCATACCAAAACCTTGATATGTTGAAATTCCTTATGAAGAATAGCATAATATTTGCATACAACTTATACTTTGTTGCACCAAACACATATATTTTAAGTCATCTAGATTATTTAATACCTAATAAAATGTCAAAATTATATAAATAGTTGCTCTATTGTATTGAATAGGGAATTCTAACAAGAAATAATGTCTAAATATGTCTAGCATGTATATTTTTTTCCAAATATTTTGTTCTCCAATTGGTTGAATTCTCAGATGGGGAAACAGATATAGAGGGCTTGCTACTGGAAAATTGCAACACTGATTTCCAGAAATTAGCTTAGTCTCATAAATTTATAAAATATTACCAAGTAACTGGGAGATACACAGTTTATTTTCAAATAAATTTTCTTGTAAAAGCCATCATTTCAATACTTAAAACACATTAATAATCTTCTAAATAATTTTATTAATAAATGGACAATGCCTGAAATTTTAAGATGTCATTACAGCATTAAATTTTTCACTTAATAGTTTTAAAAAAATAAATTGGAAAGTAGAGGAAGACTCATAATTAAATATTTTTTTCTTAATTCTGTGATTCTTCTAAAACTTGGAGAATTTGTTTTGTTTCTTTTTACATCAAAATAAAATAAAATGTCTGTATCTATGTTGTTGTTTTTTTTTAGTCAATGGTTAGGGTTAGTAAAGAATATAAAAACTGAAAGTTTCTTTTACTCCTCCTTAGAAGATTATATACTATAAACCTAAATTTGAGTCCCAACTGTCTATGAAACCAAACTTCCCATTTGCAGAACTGGTTAGTGGATTTGTGTTCCACTTATCCCTGCATGAATTCACTCATTTAATATCACACCAGAATGTCATGCAGGAATAACCTTTCTGCTTCCTGTTTTGAATAATTGAAACAATAACTTTCATTTTTATAGTGCTCTAAATATCACAAGATGCTTTTACATACATTATGTTTTTATTGTCACAAAATCTCTGGAAATACTTATGCTAAATCCTTTTCACAAGTAAGTAAATAGAAACCAATGAATTATTTAATGTCACATACCTTATAAGTTAAGAATTTTTTTAAAAAAGTTTGTGAGTCAAGCCAGTTATTCTAATTTTCAAATTGCTTATTTAAACTGAATGTATGCTTATTTATTGAATGCTCTAGAGCTGCAGAGGTGTGGATTCTCATTCCTTCTCTGATTTTTTTTTAATTACAAAGTGAATTATATTTTTTAAAAATCATACTCATCATTACTAACTTAGGGATTATGTCTGTTTTATTCAGCACTCTTCAACTTAAAGAATTTACTATTATGGGCTTACTGACTGATAGCCAGGGTTTGAAAGAGTCTTTTCAAATGTATAAATAAAATCCTGAGAGAAGCTGTAGGGGTCCAGCTTTGGCTACAGACATCTAGGTCATAATTATCATTTTACTAGTCAGGTAAGCAATATACATTCTAAGCTTATAGAAAAAAAGTTGTTCAGATAGCTAAACGTGATGTACAGTCCATTGCCACCTGGAGTGTTTCTTAACTGACACTGGATATTTTGATGATTTGGGTGAAAAGCTAAATGGATTCTAGTTGGCTGTGACCCACCTTTGTCCAAATTCACATATGAAGCCCTTCCTCCTGTCTTGGATGCAGAGATCCACCTGTATTGCAGCCACTTAAGACACACTTCTCTTTGTAAGATCCCAGTAAAGTTAACTTTGTGCAATATTAGACCTTTGTTCCTTATTCTTTAGTTTCATGGCAACTTGTTAACTGGATCTTATACATGGGGTCTGTATAAGTCCCTAAGCTGCTGCTTTATCTAGAAAGCAATTGGGTTCTGTGAGACACAAAATCATGTTCAACAGTTTGGGAGTCTGTGTATGAAAATTGTTACCATCATAATTATTATTTGTGTTTTTCAAAATTATTAACAGAAAATTATTTTAAGATACTGTTTTCTTTTAGTTTACATATCACAAATTATATGTCACTAATAGTTGTACTATTTATAAATATATACATAGAATAATTCTTTAAAAGAAGTAGTTGTTAAATAATTACAAGAAGTCCATCTTTCTCCATATTTACATGTGTGGTCTATTCTGTGCCAGGAAGTTTTGTAGATATCTCAATTGTCATATTAAATCTCTTAAATATGTGACTCAGCACTATTCTTCATATTTTGTTTTCTTTTTGCCCATTAAATTTTCAACCACCATTTTTTTTCCTCATTATATAGAAGAGGCTGAGTTATAGCAAACAGTGTTCACCATTTGAATACTAACCATTTTTCTATTCAGGACATAAGTCTTAATGAGTTTTAATGTTTTTATAATATATAACACATACTTTAAACCTCTAAGATTTCCTATTGAAGTGATTTTATGAGACATTCTTTGATTCCTTATTATTGTTTAGTTGGAGAACATTTAATCTTTTTTTTTAACTTGGATTCAAACCCAGGATTATTTTTGTTTTGTTATTGTTTTTGTTAGTTTTTTTTTTTTTTTTGACACTGAGCCACTCTTCCAATGATTCATATTTACTACTTGAGACAGGGTTTGTCTAAATTGCTGAGGCTGACCTTGAACTTGTAATCCTTCTCCCTCTGTCTCCAGAATTTCTGGAATCACAGGCATGTAGCTTCACAGCACATTTATTTTTCTTTTATTCTAGAACCTTAATGATCATTGAATGTGTTATTAACATATATTCCACATAGAAAAAAAATCTGATCTTGATTAAACAATGATGACACAATGCCTCAATCTTAATTGAATGGTCACATTATTTTTATTTTGTTTTGGAATTCTTCTACTTTAAGACTTGCTAAACTTTCATAACTTTATTTGTATTGCTTGCTGGGCAATAGATGTCTCTTGTAATTATTTAAAGAATAAAATATCTTTATCTGAGACACATTTTTTCATTCTTAAGTTCTGTAAAGCACCAGAAAATAAAAAATTGCTGACATTATAATAATGATGAAAATTTATTTTGTTTTGTTTCCTAATTTTCTGAAAACCCAATAACTTAGAGTTTTATTTCTCAGTAGTTTTTTTATTACTTTCTAAAGATATTATCATTAGTAATTAAGCCCAAGCCATATATAGCCAAGAGTATGCATAACTCAATTGTAACAATGAAAATATAAATAAGTCTGGTAGCCAAGCTTGAATTTATTACACAATGATAACTACTTAACAATGGCCACTGCTGCTACAGATTGGTCCTTCAAATGTTTCCCAAAGCCCCATGTATTAAAGTTTGGTCTCCAAGTAGCAGATTGCAGAAACTTTAAGATGTGCCTCAAAGGTGTGAATCCAGCCCGTTCCAAATTTTCTTTCCTTTCTGGCCATCATGGTTTCTTGCTCAACTATATTCTCCCTGCCATCATGTGCTGCCTTACCATAGAGGCAAAAGAATAGAGTCAAGCAACCATGAAGTAAGACCTTTGAAACTGCAATCCAAAATATAGCTTTCCTCTTTTTTAAGTTGATTATCTCACATATTTTGATATAGGAATGAAAAGTTGACCAGCATATTTGCATAATTACAATTTTAAGTAACATTGGTATCAATAACTTCCTAGATTGTTAAAACTTATTCTAATATGCTGGGGAACATGCAGTTGATTCAATGTGGATATTTTGTAAATATACACTAGTGTAAAAATACTGCTGTTAGAATATTCAAATATCCCCACATTACATAGCCCATGATCCTGAGCTTACCATGTGATCCCACCATTTGATCTCACCTTGCTGCCAATATAATCCTTCCCTTAATATCTAGGATCCTGGTTGAACCAAAATTGTGACTCATTAAAATCCTCCTAGTACCTTTGTGCTAAGACCAACACCTAAATTAATATTAAACCTAATCTTAATTACTTAATTTAATTAATTAAGAGTTAATTAAATTTTAATTATAATTTTAAGCTCTGTTATCCATATTTAGGATTAGCATATATGACTTCAAAATTTACTGTATCTTATTATTTTTTTGCATGGCTAATTATTATGTATACATCAAGTGATTAAAATTTACTCTAAATAAACATGTGGTCTCAATTGATTAGCATTTTCATTAGACAAATTTATAGCAACATATTGAGCAAAGTCATAGATATTTGCATCATCCCTACTGAATATGAAATATTATTCTACTGTTAATTGCAGAAGAAACTACCAATATTCCAAAGTCATGTTTCTTATCTAAAAAGAATAATATTGTCAGTATCAGAAAGTGAGATAATTTTTTATTTACCCAAGTATCAGAAATTTCCATTTTTTAATGAGTTTTCTGTTTGTGAAACATTGATAATATTTAAGCAAATTATTAAAACCCTCAGAATTTCCAATTCTTTGTATCAATTATAAGTTATAGACTGTGCAGTTTTTGAAATAGTATATATTAAAATATATATAATAAGGCAACAAAATTAGTTTAATATTCTATTTTTATGTATCATATGGAGAGTTACAGTAATTAATATGTCTTTTATAAATCATAAGTTCACCATGTGTCTCAATTATTTTTCTCTTTTACTTGCTGCCTGCAATTTCTAAGAATGTTTGAGTTTTATTCTTAGTTCTTGCTTTGGAAGTACAAACAATGATAGAGAAGACAAGATAATACAGAAAAATAAAGATTCAAAACATGTAGATGAAATAATGAGTTTATATTGATAATAGCAGATTGTGATATAAAGTTAAAACAATATCTTCATTTTATTTAATTTAAAAAAATAACATACAGATATTGTAGCTGTTAAATGGAGGAAAATGGATTTTTGACATAAATCTTTGGAACAATTGGACAGGATATACCTTAGGAGAAAAATATGACACAAAATGCATCAAATAATACACAAAGATAAACTCTAAATGGATAATATAATACACTTAAAAACTGTCTCTATAAATCTGAAAACTTATAAAATATCCTTGTGACATGAGGGTAGAAAAATATTTGGAGAAAGAACACTGAAAGCAGTAATGATTTAAAAATACATTATAAATTGCATCAAATTTAAAACCTTTTTGCACATCAAAATGAGCTGCTAAAAATACATTTTCAAGCCATTTATTTGGAGAAAATATTTGAAGCAATAAATATGACAAAAAACTCATATTCTTAGCATAAAATATTTCTAAAATTAATAATAAAATAACAAATAACCTAATGAATTATGGGTAAAACACTTAAAGAGATACTTCTTAAAATAAAACACACTAATGACCAATAAACACAAGAAAAAGTGCTCCACAAATAAATCACTGTGACATGCAACCTAAAACCACAATGAATTATCACTATAAAAAGACACTTAAAGAAATCTTTAAATTGGAATATTGAAGCACCAAATACTGGTAAGTATTAGATATGTATGAGTGTGTTGTACAACCATTGTGCAAAACACTTTGTCTTTTATATGCAATATAGTCATTCAATTTTAGCATTAATGCAGAAGAAATGAAAACATGTTATTCATAATTGCTCAAAACCAGTAAAAAGCTAAATGACTAAAATAAATTGAGTGAATATATAATCTTTGGTATAGATTTTATTTTTTTTTTATTTTATTTATTCTTTGGGTGTACCAGGTATAGAACTCAGGGGCACTTGATCACTGAGCCACATCCCAAGTACTATTTTTTTATTTTATTTAGAGACAGGGTATCACTGAGCTGCTTGGCACCTAACTTTTGCTGAGGTTGGCTTTGAGCTCAAGATCCTCCTGCTTCAGCCTCCTGGGCCTCTGGGATAACAGGCGTGCACCACTGTGTCAAGCAATTATTTGTATCTTGTTAGGCGAATGAATTGCATGAATTTACACAATTGTCAAAATACACTAAATTAGGACACTCATGATTGTACAACATGTAATTCATTCCTGTATTTAAAAAAAAGCAAACAAGATAAATAAAATTTCTTGTGCTTTGATGGTAATGCTAAAGGAGTTATTAACATTATGTAAGTGGCCACTTCATTATTTTCCTTTATTGTCATAGCACATTATCTGCATATAGAACATATTTAATACATATGCATGACAAATATAGAAAACTATTAGTTTTTTATATTGCCATAAATCTGAAACTTTACAGCATTTATATTGTTAGCTTCATATTAATATTAATGACCTTAATGATTTAAAATCTGGAGAGTACCTCATCATATAGTATGCCCAAATGTATCAATTTATATCAAATTTATTTGTTTTCTACTTTCTGAAAATAAGTGATAGAGGTATTGCAGCATAGATCATACACTTACTTATATAGACATTTATTTAGAAAAGATTCATGTTCTTTTCATTTCCATTGATATGTTAACCTTTGGTCAAAAATGTTATCAAAGATTTCTGTAAGTTTAATAGTGAACTCAAAAGGTGAGTACTTTCAAAGAGCATTATATGATATCTTTTTAAATTTTTAAAATTTTAAGTATTTGCTTTAATTATTAATACATGGTAGTAGAATGTATTTATGTTCTTTGATATATCATACATAGATGAAAATTTCTCATTTTTTTGAGTGTACATGTTATAGAATCACATTGGTCATGCTATCATATATATATACATAAATTAATAATGTCTACATCATTTTTCTCTCCTTTCTATCCTCAATCTCCTCCCCACCCCTCCCTTCACTTCCCACTACCTAAACCTAAGTTAACTTTATTCTTCTCTAGTGCAACTCCCCATTGTGTATTAGCATCCACATATTAGAGTAAATTCAGCTTTTGGTTTTGGGGGATTGGCTTATTTTGCTTAGCATGATATTCTCCAATTTCATTCATTTACTTGAAAATGTCATAATTTTATTCTTCTATAAATGTTGAGTTTATATTCCATTGAATATATATATATATATATAACATTTTTTATCCATTCATCTATTGAAGGGCACCTAGGTTGGTTCTATAATTATTGTAAATTGAGCTACTATAAACATTGATATGGTTGCATCACTGTAGTATTCTCAACAGCACATGACTTCTTCTGTTCAATAGACAATATCATGCTACAAAGCAACTCTTAGTAGAGAGAGAGAGAGAGAGAGAAAACCCTAATTCTATCATATCAAAATAGAATGAAAGTAGAAATCAACAATAAAATTAAAAAATGGAAGATACTCTAACAAATAGAGACTAAACAATACACTATTGAATGATGAATGAATAGTAGAAGAAATCAAGTGTGAAATAATAAAAAAATTTAGAGGTATAAGAGTACACTGACGCAATGTATCAAAATCTCTGGAACAATATGAAGGAAGTAGTGAGAGGAAAGTAATTGCATTGAGTGCATTCATTAAAACAATTAAAAGTAAACAAATAAATAACCCAACACTACATCTCAAAGCCCTAGAAATAAAAGAACAAATCAACAGCAAAAGCAGTAGAAGACAGAAAATAATTAAAATCAGAACTGAAATCAATAAAAGCAAAGCAAAATGAACAATTAAGAAAAACTGACAAAACAAAAGGTTGTTCATTTGAAGAGATAAATAAAATAGATAAACCATTAGTCATGCTAACAAAGAAAATAAAAAGAAGAAACTCAAATTTCTAAAATACAAGTTGAAGAAGGAAATATTACAACAGACATGTCTGAAATACAGAAGATATTTAGAAACTATTTTGAAAATTTATACTCCAGTAAAATAGAATACCTTCAAGACATCAACAAATTCCTAGGGACATATGACCTACTTTAACTGAATGAGGAGGTCATACATGACATAAATAGATCAATTTCAAGCAATGAAATAGAAAAGGCCATCAAAAGTCTGCCAAGAAAAAAAAAATCCTAGGACAAAATGGATTCTTAAACAGCTTTAACAAGACTTAAAAAAAATTAACACCAACACTCTTCAAGTATTCCATGAGAAGGAGGGAAACCTTCCAAACTCATTCTTTGAGGCTAATGTCACCTCATACCAAAACCAGACAAAGACACATCAAGGAAAGAAAACTTCAGACCAACATTCCTGATGAACATATAATACCTTTTTATTAACATAATTAGTTTGTTTTCATCTTCAAAAGCTAGAAAATTTTACTTGTAAATGAAAATATTTCCAATGTCCAGTCTACATTGTTTTATTGTGTTATAAACATGAATTTAATTTTTTTAAAAAAATTAGAACCTAGAAATATATCTAAATGGCTGTAGGCTGAGAGACAGACCAGTCACTTTCTCCCTTTTCTTTGGGAGACAGAATATTTAAGCAGGGTACCATGTTATGTTTCAGAGATAAAGTTTCATGTGATTCATTTGTAGTTAAGTATATAATTTAATTGTTATTACTCTTAACAATTTTATTGTATCTTGATTTTTATAATTCACTTTGTAATAATTGATTTTTTCTTATGAAGAAACTTTGGTGATACATTTAGTCTGAGTTTGAGTAACATTATATGGAAATCAGTTTAGTCATAAATAAATGAATGGATGCCTAAGTTTTATTAGTTTTATACAAAATGTGGTGCTCATTTACAATAACCATACAAAAAAAAATAAGATGCTTGGAAATCAACTTAACAAAAGAGATGAAAGATCTATGCAATAAAAAATACAGAACCCTAAAGAAAGAAATCAAAAAAGAACTTAGAAGATGGAAAGATCTACCTTGCTCTTGGATAGACAGAATTAATATTATCAAAATGACCATACTACCAAAAGTACTACACAGATTTAATGCAATTCTGATTGAAATCCCAAAGGTATTCCTCATAGAAATAGAAAAATCATCATGAAATTCATCTGGAAAAATAAGAGATCCAGAATAGCTAAAGCAAGCCTTAGTGGAAAGAGTGAAGCAGGTGACATCACTATAGCACACCTTAAAATATACTACAGAGCAATAGTAACAAAAACAGCATGGTACTGGCACAAATAGTAGACCAATGGTACAGAATGGAGGACACAGAGATCAACCTACAAAATGACAATTATCTTTATGAGACAAAGGTGCCAAAAACATGCATTGGAGTAAAGATAGCATCTTCAACAAATAGTACTGGTAAAATTGGAAATCCATAAGCAACAAAATGAAATTAATCCCTCTCTCTCACCATGCACAAAACTCAACTCAAAGTGAATCAAAGACCTAGGAATTAAACCAGAGACTCTTTGTCTAATAGAAAAAAAATAGGCATTAATCTTCATCAAGTGGGATTAGGCCCAAACTTCCTTAATAAGAATCCTATAGTGCAAGAATTAAAAACAAGAATCAATAAATGGGATGGAATCAAACTAAAAAAATTATTCTCAGCAAAAAAAACTATCTGTGAGGTGAATAAAGAGCCTACATTCTGGGAGCAAATTTTTACCCCTCACACATCAGTTAGAGCACTAATCTCTAGGGTATATAAAAAACTCAAAAAGCTAGGCACCAGAAAAATAATTAACCCAATCAACAAATGGGCCAAGGACCTGAACAGATACTTCTCAGAAGAGTATATACAATCAATCCACAAATATATAAAAAATGTTGATCATCTTTAGCAATTAGAGAAATGCAAATCAAAACTAATCTAAGATATCATCTCACTCCAGTCAGAATGGCAGCTATTAATGCAGACAACAAAAGCATTGGCTAAGATGTGGGGGAAAAAGGTACACTCATACACTGCTGGTGGGACTGCAAATTGGTGCAGCCAATATGGAAAGCAGTATGGAGATTCCTTGGAAATCTGGGAATGGAACCACCATTTGACCCAGCTATCCCTTTCCTCAGTCTATACCCCAAAGACTTAAAAACAGCATACTACAGAGATACAGCCACATCAATGTTTATAGTAGCACAATTCACAATAGCTAAACTGTGGAGCCAACCTAGATGCCCTTCAGTGGATGAATGGATAAAACAAATATGGCATATACATACAATGGAATTTTACTTAGCAATAAAAGAGAATTAAATCATGGCATCTGCAGGTAAACGGATGGCATTGGAGAAGATAATGCTAAGTGAAGCTGGTCAATCCCCAAAAAACCAATGCTAAATGTTTTCTCTGATTCAAGGAGGCTGATTCATAGTGGGGTAGGGAGGAGGAGCATGGGAGAAATAGATGAATTCTAGATAGGACAGAGGGGTGGGAGGGAAAGGGAGGCGGCAGGGGATTAGCAAGGATAGTGGAATGTGATAGGCATCATTATCCAAAGTATATGTATAAAGACACAAATTGGCGTCAACATAAGTTATATACAACTGGAGATATGAAAAATTGTGCTGTATATTTATAATAAGAATTTTCATGCACTCCACTGAAATTTATTTTTTAAAATCAATAAAAAAAGAAAAGAAAAAAATATGGTGTGTGAAACTTTATCTTTAAAAGATGTGGGGATATTTTTCTAATTTTAGCTGTTTACTACCCCTGTGCCTACCCTGTACTTAGCTGAATAGCACTTTTAATATAATGGGTTATGTTGCAAGAGAGTTGCTTTTGTAGTTTCCTAAATCTTGGAGTTCACAACTCATGCTTTGATATCAAAATCTTCTTGAAAGGCTTATATAAACTGTGTACTCTGTTAAAGTATAGTAAATTAAATTTTGATAAAAAATTTTTTGAATATTTTTATTTTCCTTGAAAGCATTTAAAATGAATTGATATTTTGAAATGTTTTGGGAGGAGATCTAAACAAAATATAGTATAACAAAGTTGTAAAATTTGATGACATTTGTTCATTGTAAAAGGAATTTCCGGGCTGGGGATGTGACTCAAGCGGTAGCGCGCTCGCCTGGCATGCGTGCGACCCGGGTTCGATCCTCAGCACCACATACCAACAAAGATGTTGTGTCCCCCGGAACTAAAATATTAAAAAAATTCTCTCTCTCTCTCTCTCTCTCTCTCTCTCTCTCTCTCTCTCTCTCTCTCTCCCCTCTCTCACTCTCTCTTTAAAAAAAAAACAACAAAAAAAGGAATTATTTCCACTTGCTAACAGATATTAGAACTGAATATAGCACTTATCCACAATTTGTGCTGGCTTTGCACTGTTCAAAAACAAACACCTATATGAACTTTGAGCAGCCCACCAGAGAAATTTGAAAACAACTATTAATTTTTAACATCTGAGAGAAAATGTGAGAAGTTTACATGACCAAATCATAAAGTTCTTCCTGTCCAATGAAAAATGGTTCTTGTATTAAGAAGTCATATATAGTAAATTAACACAGTGAAACTCCACCACAAACCATCCTAAGTCATCTTTGTGCTACTCTTTCATAACATTGTTTTTCCATCTCTGTATTAAGATAGTAACTTCCTTCCCAGGTCAAATCACTGAAATATCATTAATATCATATACACATGCATGTGCATACATATTCACACATTGCAATCCACATTTTTTTACCTTTCTAGTCTTTATATATCCTCAAATGATATGCACTGTAACTATTTTTCACTTCTCACTGTCCATTGCTAGAAAATAACTCCAGAAATTGATAGATTAAAATAAAAATTATCATTATATAACCAATCTATGGATTGACTGGATTCAGTAGAATAGCTCTTCCTTGGAATCTCTTATGTATTTGTAATTAACTATTTGTTGGAGCTCCAATATCTGAAAGCTACTCTGTGCTGAATGAGCAATATGGTTGATTTACAAAGTTGACATTTGAAGCTAGTTGTGGAATATGTTCATCTATGGCTATTGACTAGAAATCTTATCCTGGGCTGCTCCTTGTAAACTGCACTTTCCATAGTATTGTTTCATCTTTCCAAAATGGAATGTACAAAGACTAGGCATTCTTAGGGAGAGAAGAAGAAAGCTACCATATCAAATTCACGTCTCTTGGCTCTTCTCTTTCAGTCTGTCATAATATCTGTGTCTGTTTAACACAGACAACTCAATTTCAAGAGGATGTTAAAATGAAACTTTGCTTTCTATCTTCAGAAGTTCACATTGAAAAATGACATAGATAGGAAGTGTATTGGACATTTATCACTAACTAACCATTGGTTTTTCCAGCTAGTAAACGGAACACAATCAGAGGAAAAGAGAGAGGTCAAAAAAAAAAAAAAAAAAAAAGATAAACACATTGCTTGGTACCATATATTTTTGTTTAACATTTTACTCTTTGTACAGTGCAATTTGTTCATTAATACAACTGTGTAAACCTAAATATTCAGTTTCTTTGAGTATGGCACATATTTGTATGCTTATATGACTATAATTTTCTGTAAGACAGCACCCCTAGTGCTATGCAGACAATAGTTAAACAGACACAGATTTTACATTTTTGAGCTCATCTAATTTTAAGTATTATTCTCAGATAAGAATACTATTTCATAACTTTCAGTAACCTATGAGTCTATGTTTGGCACTAATATTTGCTGTGACATTAGTCTCAAAGGCTGACTATGAACATAAGATATTTCTAGATTTTTGGGGTGCTCTGTTATGGATCAATCATCCATGAAATTACTCAGTCCTTTTGAAATCAGCTTATATATTTAGAGTATTCTACCATTTGGGAAGTAAAGCATTCTGTTTTTCATCTGTACATGTTCATGCTGACAGAGCATGCCAAATAATATTATCTAGTGAATGAATTTAATCCAGGAGTTCTCAATATTTTTTTTTCATTTTTAGTGACCCTATCACAACAAGATAATGCATGCCTGAATTTCAGAAATCATAACATTTTTTATGTAAAATGTAAAGAGAAAATTCTTGAGGTTTTTTTTATTGTTTGTTTGTTTCTTAAGAGGTGGATAGGTTTTCTGCAAAAGGATAATGTATCTACAGCATCTGACACATTTCCTTATAGTTAAAAAAAAAAGCTGTTTAATCTTAAGGTAGCACTTGCACTGACAGGTTGAGGTGATGCCTGACAGTAAGGATCATTTAGTTCTGAGCTGGACCATGTATCCTGTTATCAAACTTGAGGATATTAACAGTATAAACCCTTTGTATAGATAAATCAAGGCCTTTACTTGGTACCTCACTATAAAGATATGATGATTTTTTGTGTTTATTTTTCTAATTTTTGCTGAAATTAGTAAGTTACTAAGCAAAATGGCATCAAATAATAATTGAGAAATAAAAATGGGATAATTTTTGCATTTTTATCTAAATTACCACTTTTTGTGCTCAATTAGCATAAATGCATTGGTTCGCCATACATTTCATAAATAATAGTTAAATAAGAATGAAAGTCTCAATGGCTGTAAATCTTGTCATATTAAATTTAGATTTATATTTTGGAAAAAGTAATATTATCCAAACATAATTAAGATAAAATATTAACTTTGTTTTTAAATAGACAGATTTAACTTTGATAGATAAAAATGAAAACTATGCCATGTCTTCAATAAATAAGATTTTTCAAGTTTATTATATTTCACTCTCCTTGAGTCATTATTTATGTTATTTTATACTTCTATTGATTTTTGCTTCTGTCTTGCATAATATTTCCTTAAATCTCCAGATGTCGCATGTGCTAAATGCCAGTGAATTTCCTAACTAGTTTGTGCAAAATATACATTATAATAAATATTGCATAATGTGAAATGAACAGCACTTGGTATATAAAGGATGCATTTTCTAGTGAATGAATGTTTTTCCTTCAATATTCTCTTTGAATCCAGAACCAAGAAATTAAACATAAAGATGATTCTTATTCCTGGTTTTATGTTGTGCATATATAGTCTAATTTTAATACATTTTATCTTCGTTCATTCTTTTTATTGTACACTCTCACTCCCAACTCCTTTAATAATCTAATAGTTTTTTAAGGAAACGAATAAATGACTCAAAAATAACCAAAACTTTAATATGAGGAGAGTATCTTCAAGGGTTTCACTCATAGTCTTATAGTCCTTTGTGTTATGTTATTTACCTCAGAAAGTAAGTATAAAAATACCTGAGTTCATGTTCAAGGTAGTTCTGATTACATCATAGTGTAACATTTTTATTCTCCAATAGTGTATTGGTTAGTGACATCAGAATACATGGAAATCATTGATTTAAATCAATTTTACATTTTTAAACATGCATTTTGAAATACTAATATGACTAGAATCAAACTATTGTTCAAGGCTTTGTCTTTCTTCTTGCTTAGAGTTCATAAACGTTCATGAAGTATCATTGCTTATGAGTAAGACTGTACTATTGTGTTCACTCGATATTTCTTCCCTCTTCTCCATTTAGCACTTCCTAGCTATTATTTAATATTTAGCTCAAAAGTTGTCTCCTTCATGAAGACACTTCCCAACATTTCTCCTTCGAGTCACTTGCTCTAAAATTTGTAGTGTGTCCATGTTTCTCTTGATGTAAGGTCACCCACTAATAATGCATCTTCCACTAGAAGGAGAAAGTAGTGGGTCTGACACCCTCAGCACTGTTTTTCTAAACCAGTGTTTTACACATAACTGACACATTATAAATGCTTGTACAATAAAAATAACAGTTATAATTAGCATAATGTTCTAGTAACAGAAAGGGAAGGGCAGAAAGATTAGAGATCTCAGTCTCCCTGACACCACAGGTGACTGTTAAGAAATTGCTTTAAATATATGATTAGTTTTGCATAGACCAGGGCTAAAGTACAGCCTATATGCACTCTCCTCAAAGTGACTTTTCATATTTGGGGGCCAAACCTTAGCTTCAAAAGTTAATTGCATATGTGTCTATTTAAGAATATCTGTGCTAAAATTAACTATGTGAATCAAGTGAAAAGAAAATGAATGGCACATTCTTTATGAAGCTTAAGTGTTGACATAGATTAAAAGGTAAATCATTATCAGAGAAAATATTTGGAAAAAGAATCCTCCATAATTAGAAATTCAAACCAAGCACCTCTATATCTCCACAAATTGAAAGAATTTACAGTAATTTTATTTCTTTTCAAATAAAGCATATCTAAATGCCATTTTCTATGTTTTTTTTTAAATCCAGATACATTTTCAAAGATTTATAGGTCCACTTCTTCAAGGATTATTTTGAAAAATGCCATTTAGATTAATTATTTTACTTTGAATAATTTTCTATTATATTTAATGGGGAACACAGCTTGGGGATCATTTCAAGAATCTTTGCCCTTCCAAGTGTACTTGGCAGAATAAAATAGGAACAGTGTTACAGTGCTTTAAAAAACTTATAAACCTCAATATAAAATTAACAATTTTTGAAATATTCTAAAATGAATGATTCAGTATAAATGCTGTTACAGAAAGAAAAGAATATGTGAGAAAATACCTCATATAAAATGCAACTTATTCTTCTGTAATTCAAAGGTGCCATATACTTAGTTATCCCACTTTTCAGAGTGAGTTATCATTGAAGGACTCTCAATTACTTGTACTTAAAATAATGAGAATGTTGTGTTCATCAGCTTTTCAGCATTTTGACAAAAAATGTCCTACAAGAATAACTTAGAGGAGGAAAATCTTATTTTAAGTTCACATTTTCAGAAGTTCAGTTCATGGTCTGTCAAATCCATTGCTCTGGACCTGAGGTGAGGCTGCACACCATGACATAAGAATAAAAGGGGAGAAAACCAAATTCCTTCATGATAGCTGGGAAGCAGAGAGAGAGAGAGGGAGCATGCAAGGAGCCAGGGATAAAATGTATAATCCCTAATGCATCGCCTCAGTGATCCTTTGACTTCCACCATGCCCCACCTGCCTTTAGTTACCACCTAGTAATCCAAATTATTAATCCATCAAGTGGACTAAATCCCTAATTAGCTTACAGTTTTCTTAATCTAAATATTTCATTTCCTGCATGAACATAGGATCTTTTGGGGACACCTTATATTCCCTCAACAGAGGTCATAGACCTGTATTAAATATCTTTACTCAAATCTTCTCAAATAACAAATAGGGTATGTCAGAGGAAGTTGCAAGTGCATAACAAGGGTACAATGATGTCATAGGATCTTCCCACTCTCTTTGGCACCTTAGTGGTGACTCACTTGCTCCAAAATGATTTTGTCATTTTCTGTTATCCCCTTCATCACCTTTTCAAATTAAGAAAATATTTCCCCAATTTGTGAAACCACTGCTAACTTTTCAACTGCTTAGTCAATATCAGTGACTAAAACCATCATTAGTCTCAGGAAGACAACCTCATAAGTGCTTAGATGAGTCAGGAGCTGCCTATGAAATGGACATGGAGTCACTCACTTTGCTTCTGAGTAAGGTTCAGGTATAAAGGATGACAGAATAAAATGAATTTTCTCTTGCGAAATTGAGAAGAAGAATAGATATGGAATAGAAAAAGAACAGCAATATTCATTTAAGGTCATTATTATGTTAGCATAAACTACACCATATGGTTTTATAAGAACAACCTAAGAAATATACCTCAAAATAAATCTTAATTAGAATAAAACGGGCTGGGGATGTGGCTCAAGCGGTAGCATGCTCGCCTGGCCTGCGTGCGGCCCGGGTTCGATCCTCAGCACCACATACCAACAAAGATGTTGTGTCCGCCGAGAACTAAAAAATAAATATTAAAAAAAAAATTCTCTCTCTCTCTCGCGCGCTCTCTCTCTCTCTCTCTCCTCTCTCACTCTCTCTTTAAAAAAAAAAAAGAAGGGATTCTGCAGGCTCCTGCCAGTGGCACACTAGCCGCGCTGAGTGCTGAATTCCAGCTTTGAAATACAGGAGAGAATCGGTCCAGTTCGTTTCCCGACACCGGTCGGAACACGCAGGAGAACTGCAGCCGCCATCATGGAGAGCTGACGCAATCATCCCTGTTTTCTACGATCTCAGCTCATTCAACTACAGAACAGGTGATTCCAGGCTGGTATTTGCCTGCGTCGCGCAGACAGATCGCTCAGGCTCGGGATTGGAAACTCTGAGGAGAATACTCTTCAGGCCTCACCCCTGGCAAGGCGGGCGCCGGGCTTTGAGCGGCCAGATTCTAGTTCCCCGGGTTGCTTTGGCCCAGGGCGGGAGATCCTTCTTGGCCCGGGGCTACGGAACCCGCGGCGACTGTGTCTTTGACCCTGCCCCTGTCTGAGCGTACACTGAGCTGGGAGAGGTTGGAGCTGCCAGGCCCGGGCGGGGGCCGCCTGGGCCTGAGGCTGGGGTACCTCTGTGGACCCTGCTCCGAGCAGAGTGTGGCAGGGATCGGAGAGGCTGGGTTCTGGCCCTCGTGGCTGCTTGAGCCCAGGGCCGCGGAGCCTGCGGGGACCGCGAGCTGAGGCCAGCCACAAGTGAAACTTGCGACGAGGGGCAGCGGGACTCTGTCTCTGGAACAGTTTTGACCCGGAGCTGGAGAGCCCGCGGGAAGTGCGTCTTAGACTCTGCTCCAAGGGGAGCGTACACCGAGCAGGGAGAGTTTGGTGCGGCCAGGCTTGGGCACCTAGCAGGGAGAGTCTGGTGCGGCCAGGCTTGGGCTCCCGGGGCGGCTCTGGCCTGGGTTTGGGGAACCCGCGGCGGTTGCCCTGAGGAGCCTGCTCCTAGCAGAAAGTGGCGGGGATCGGAGAGACCGGCTCCTGGCTCCCGAAGCGGCTCTGGCTCAGGGTTGGGGATCCTACAGGGACTGCTTCTTGGTCCGGGTCCTGCTGGGTACTGCGGGGGCCTGGAGGGCAGAGTGGAGCTGCCTCCTGTGCCCAGAGCAGGCTAAGGGTCCCGCCGGTGTGGTATCGCGACACCCCAACTGCAGCTGGGGCCGAGGAGAGTAGCCGCCCACGCCTGGAACAGGACCAGCGACCCGACGGCAGGGTAGCCAAGTCAACCCACTTGGAGTAGAGGCCGTGAAGAGCTGCCGTCTGACCCTGCAAGGTAGGCAGTCCTGCGTCCCACTGGCAGGACAGGCTCGGCAGCCGGCCAGTGTAGTGGACGAGTAGCATCGAGGCAGTCACGTCACACTGGTTGGAGTGGGGGTTGAACAGAGCCGCCGCCAGCATCCGGAAGGAGCCCAGAGACCCGTTGGAGAGGCAGTTAGGTACCCCCACTGGGAGTGGGGGTTGAGCAGAACTGCAGCCCAGGCCCGCAGAGTGGGCAGATCTGAGACCCACCGGCGGAACAGGCTTGGAGGCCGACCAGCGTGGTAGACACGTCACATCAATTGGAGTAGGGGTGGAGAAGAGCTGCTGCCCACGTCCGGATCAGGACCAACGATCCGAGGACGTGGTAGGAACGTCACCGCAATTGGAGTGGGGGCAGAGTAGAGCAGCCACCCGTGCCCGCAGGGCGGGCAGACCTACGACCAACCAGCGTAGTATATAGATTACCCTGATTAGAGGAGGATCACAGCCACTACCTGCCCTACAAGAGAGATATCCCAAATATACAAGAGCAACAAAAATAAACAGGGGGAAAAATTTCAAAAACACAACAGTTTCACGAAGCAGAAAGAAATGCAAGCAACATGAAAAGACAAGGAAAGAAAGGACCACAAGCAATGCAGGTCAACTCAACCCTAGAAGAGGTAATAGCTGCAACAGATGGAATGTCAGATAAAGAGTTCAGGATATACATGCTTCAGATGATCTGGAGTCTCAAGGAAGACATGAGACAGCAAAATCAGACAATGAAAGATCACATTGACAAGGAACTACAGAAACAAATCCAGGAAGTAAAAGATCAATTTCACAGGGAGCTAGAAGTAATAAAGAACAAACAAATAGAAATCCTAGAAATGCAGGAAGCAATAAACCAACTTAAAACCTCAATTGACAATACTACCAGCAGAATAGATCACTTAGAAGATAGAACATCAGACAATGAAGACAAAGTATTTCAACTTGAGAAGAACATAGACAGTTCAGCAAGACTGCTAAGAAACCATGAGCAGAACATCCAAGAGATATGGGATAACATTAAAAGGCCAAACTTAAGAGTCATTGGGATACAGGAGGGCACAGAGCTCCAAACCAGAGGAATGAACAATCTATTCAATGAAATAATACGAGAAAACTTCCCAGACTTGAAGAATGAAACCGAATCCCATATCCTAGAAGCCTACAGGACGCCAAAAGTGCAAAATCATGAGATCCACACCTAGACACATTATAATGAAGATGCCCAACATACAGAATAAGGAGAGAATTTTAAAAGCTACAAGAGAAAGAAAGCAGATTACATTTAGGGGCAAACCAATCAGGATAACAGCTGATCTCTCAACACAGACTCTGAAAGCTAGAAGATCCTGGAATAACATATTTCAAACACTGAAAGAAAATGGGCTCCAACCAAGAATCGTGTATCCGGCGAAATTAAGCTTCAGGATGGAAGATGAAATTAAAACTTTTCACGATAAACAAAAGTTAAAAGAATTCGCAGCTAGAAAACCATCTCTTCAAAAAATCCTTGGCAAAACATTACAGGAAGAGGAAACTGAAAATAACATTGAAAACCATCAGTGGGAGATAGGACAGTAAAGGGGGGAAAGTAACCAAAGAGGAAAACTAATCAGGTTTAGTAACATAAATAAACAAATATGACTGGAGGAACAAACCTAATCTCAATAATAACCCTAAATGTTAATGGCTTAAACTCACCAATTAAGAGACACAGGCTAGTCGAATGGATCACAAAACAAGATCCAACAATATGTTGCCTACAGGAGACGCATTTGATAGGAAAAGATATACATAGACTGAAGGTGAAAGGCTGGGAAAAATCATTCCACTCATATGGACTGCGGAAACAAGCAGGAGTGTCCATACTCATATCAAACAAAATAGATTTCAAGCCAAAATTAATCAAAAAGGATAAAGAGGGACACTGCATACTGCTCAAGGGAACCATACACCAACAAGACATAACAATCATAAATATATATGCCCCAAACAATGGTGCACCTACGTTCATCAAGCAAACTCTTCTCAAGTACAAGAGTCTAATAGACCACCATACAATAATCATGGGAGACTTCAACACACCTCTCTCACCACTGGACAGATCTTCCAAACAAAAGTTAAATAAGGAAACTATAGAACTCAACAACACAATTAACAACCTAGACTTAATTGACATATATAGAATATACCACCCAACATCAAGTAGTTACACATTTTTCTCAGCAGCACATGGATCCTTCACAAAAATAGATCATATATTATGTCACAGGGCAACTCTTAGACAATATAAAGGAGTAGAAATAATACCATGCATCCTATCTGATCATAATGGAATGAAACTGAAAATCAATGATAAAAGAAGGAAGGAAAAATCATGCACCACGTGGAGAATGAACAATAGGTTACTGAATGACCAATGGGTCATAGAAGACATCAAGGAGGAAATTAAAAAATTCTTAGAGATAAATGAAAACACTGACACAACATATCGGAATCTATGGGACACATTGAAAGCAGTTTTAAGAGGAAAATTCATTGCTTGGAGTTCATTCCTTAAAAAAAGAAAAAACCAACAAATAAATGATCTCATACTTCATCTCAAAATCCTAGAAAAAGAAGAGCAAAATAACAGCAAAAGAAGTAGAAGGCAAGAAATAATTAAAATCAGAGCTGAAATTAATGAAATTGAAACAAAAGAAACAATTGAAAAAATTGACAAAACCAAAAGTTGGTTCTTTGAAAAAATAAATAAAATTGACAGACCCTTAGCCATGCTAACGAAGAGAAGAAGAGAGAGAACCCAAATTACTAGCATACGGGATGAAAAAGGCAATATCACAACAGACACTTCAGAAATACAGAAGATAATCAGAAATTACTTTGAATCCTTATACTCCAATAAAATAGAAGATAGTGAAGGCATCGATAAATTTCTTAAGTCATATGATCTGCCCAGATTGAGTCAGGGAGATATAGACAACCTAAACAGACCAATAACAATAGAGGAAATAGAAGAAACCATCAAAAGACTACCAACTAAGAAAAGCCCAGGACCGGATGGGTATACAGCAGAATTTTACAAAACCTTTAAAGAGGAACTAACACCAATACTTTTCAAGTTATTTCAGGAAATAGAAAAAGAGGGAGAACTTCCAAATACATTCTACGAGGCCAACATCACCCTGATTCCTAAACCAGACAAAGACACTTCAAAGAAAGAAAACTACAGACCAATATCTCTAATGAACCTAGATGCAAAAATCCTCAATAAAATTCTGGCGAATCGGATTCAAAAACATATCAAAAAAATTATACACCATGATCAAGTAGGATTCATCCCTGGGATGCAAGGCTGGTTCAATATACGGAAATCAATAAATGTTATTCACCACATCAATAGACTTAAAAATAAGAACCATATGATCATCTCGATAGATGCAGAAAAGGCATTTGACAAAGTACAGCATCCCTTTATGTTCAAAACTCTAGAAAAATTAGGGATAACAGGATCATACCTCAACATTGTTAAAGCAATCTATGATAAGCCACAGGCCAGCATCATCCTGAATGGAGAAAAATTGAAGGCATTCCCTCTAAGATCTGGTACAAGACAGGGATGCCCTCTCTCACCACTTCTGTTCAACATAGTCCTCGAAACACTGGCCAGAGCAATTAGACAGACGAAAGAAATTAAAGGCATAAAAATAGGAAAAGAAGAACTTAAATTATCACTATTTGCAGACGATATGATTCTATACCTAACAGACCCAAAAGGGTCTACAAAGAAACTATTAGAGTTAATAAATGAATTCAGCAAAGTGGCGGGATATAAAATCAACACGCATAAATCAAATGCATTCCTGTATATCAGCGACAAATCCTCTGAAACAGAAATGAGGACAACTACTCCATTCACAATATCCCCCCAAAAAATAAAATACCTGGGAATCAATCTAACAAAAGAGGTGAAAGACCTATACAATGAAAACTACAGAACCCTAAAAAGAGACATAGAAGAAGACCTCAGAAGATGGAAAAATATACCCTGCTCATGGATAGGCAGAACTAACATCATCAAAATGGCGATATTACCAAAAGTTCTCTATAAGTTCAATGCTATCCCAATCAAAATCCCAACAGCATTTCTTGTAGAAATAGATAAAACAATCAGGAAATTCATATGGAATAATAAAAGACCCAGAATAGCAAAAACAATGCTAAGCAGGAAGTGTGAATCAGGCGGTATAGCGATACCAGACTTCAAACTATACTACAGAGCAATATTAACAAAAACAGCATGGTACTGGTACCAAAACAGGCGAGCGGACCAATGGTACAGAATAGAAGACACAGTAACCAATCCGCAAAACTACAACTATCTTATATTTGATAAAGGGGCTAAAAGCATGCAATGGAGGAAGGATAGCATCTTCAACAAATGGTGCTGGGAAAACTGGAAATCCATTTGCATCAAAATGAAACTGAATCCCTTTCTCTCGCCATGCACAAAAGTTAACTCAAAATGGATCAAGGAGCTCGATATTAAATCAGAGACACGGCGTCTGATAGAAGAAAAAGTCGGCTATGATCTACATACTGTGGGGTCAGGCCCCAAATTCCTCAATAGGACACCCATAGCGCAAGAGTTAACAACCAGAATCAACAAATGGGACTTACTCAAACTAAGAAGTTTTCTCTCAACAAAAGAAACAATAAGAGAGATAAACAGGGAGCCTACATCCTGGGAACAAATCTTTACCCCGCACACTTCAGATAGAGGCCTAATATCCAGAGTATACAAAGAACTCAAAAAATTAGATAATAAGATAACAAATAACCCAATCAACAAATGGGCCAAGGACCTGAACAGACACTTCTCAGAGGAGGACATACAATCAATCAACAAGTACATGAAAAAATGCTCAACATCGCTAGCAGTCAGAGAAATGCAAATCAAAACCACCCTAAGATACCATCTCACTCCAGTAAGATTGGCAGCCATTAAGAAATCCAACAACAACAAGTGCTGGCGAGGATGCGGGGAAATGGGTACACTTGTTCATTGTTGGTGGGACTGCAAAATGGTGCAGCCAATTTGGAAAGCAGTATGGAGATTTCTTGGAAAGTTGGGAATGGAACCACCATTTGACCCAGCTATTCCCCTCCTCGGTCTATTCCCTAAAGACCTAACAAGAGCATGCTACAGGGACACTGCTATATCGATGTTCATAGCAGCACAATTCACGATAGCAAGATTGTGGAACCAACCTAGAAGCCCTTCAATAGATGAATGGATTAAAAAAATGTGGCATTTATACACAATGGAGTATTACTCTGCAATAAGAAATGACAAAATCATAGAATTTGGAGGGAAATGGATGGCATTAGAGCAGATTATGCTAAGTGAAGCTAGCCAATCCTTAAAAAACAAATGTCAAATGTCTTCTTTGATATAAGGGGAGTAACCAAGGACAGGGTAGAGACGAAGAGCTGGAGAAGAAGATTAACATTAAACAGGGATGATAGGCGGGAGGGAAAGTGAGAGTTAAGGGAAATTGCATGGAACTGGAAGGTGAGCCTCAGGGTTATACACAATTACATATAAGAGGAAAGGAGGAGTAGGAGAAAAATTATATAAGTGGAAGAAACGATTTATAGTAGAGGGGATGGAGAGAGAGTAGGGGAGGGGAGGGGAGGGGAGGGGTGAGGGGACAGTGGAGAATGGGATAGACAGCAGAATACATCAGTCACTAGAAAGGCAATTTGTAAATCAATGGAAATGTAACTGATGTGACACAGCAATCTGTATACGGGGTAAAAATGGGAGTTCATAACCCACTTGAATTAATCTGTGAAATATGGTATAATAAGAAGTATGTAATGTTTTGAACAACCAACAATAAAATAATTAAAAAAAATAAAAAATAAATAAAAAATAAAAAATAAAAAAAAGAAGAATAAAACACATTTGAAATATGTATATGCATATGTTAAAATAAATTTTAATGTCATGTATAACCAAAAAGAATAAATAAAAATAAAAATAATTAAACAAATAAATCCAGAAACAAAGAATCTATCCCAGTTGCCTAGTAATATCCCCTGAAACTAAAAGCAAATGTAAATTCCTCAGGGATATTTCTGAAAACTATAAAGTCAAAATAACTAAAAGAATATTTATGCTTTGGCCTTCCAGAAATGTTAATCAACTGACGGAGTTTCAAAGCCTGAAAATATGAAACTGAAATGAAACACTAATAATTTCATGATTTTAATATACCCATTTCCTGATAATAGTGGAAAGCACATGACATTTTGAAGTGGATAACAATATGACCACATGTATTAATAAAAACTACTGTAGCATTTTTTGTTTCATGGTTGCTTGAGTTAAGCATGATCCTACAGAACTGTGATTGGATTGTATATCTTAATATACACAGCATGCATAATGGATCATTCAAGATTTTGGTTTGACCATTGAAGATTTGAAATTGAATACACAAAAAATATGTTAAAAACTAATTTTTATTCTCATATGCCCTAACTTTGAACCATTATGCCAGTAGGTAGTGTTTTCATCTGAATTACTTAAAGAATTGTTTCTGTACAATCTCTTATCAGAAGCTAATTTCTGTAAGATCTTTTCATGCAAGAGCATAATGTTATCCCTTTTTTTACAATATAAACAAGTGAGATTGCTGCTATATTGAAATTTAATAACATGCTTCACTGAATATAATGTGTTCCCTTGTTTTCTCTTTTATTTAAACTTCAAAAGGTACAGACCACCTAAAATTTAATATAATTATATTGGTGTATCTAAAACATAAAATATTAATATCACAGTAAGAAGGTATTAAGTATTCATTGTAAAACTTGTATGGTCTATAACAACTTTGAAGGATATTTTGTTCTTGGTGTATTTATTGTGCAAGTGGTAACAATGTCTGGATATAATTTTGTTATCATATAAATTTTACTGTCACTGCGTGTCTATATTTTCATTTATACATGCAAACTTAATTTGAAGAAAGCTTTAGAGCAGGTCTATGAATATTACATGTGTATATTAGAAATAAAAAAATGTAGTGGCTGTATACATTATTGAAAACTATCTTAGTAAGAGGTTGCACATTGAATAATTTTTTCTCTTCAAATTCTCCTCATTTTCATGTTAATGTTTTTGGAAATGTCACTTCAGTACTTTTGCTGTTACAAACTTTACAACAGCTATCCATAAATAATGCATCAGTGACAATATTGTTCTAATAACTTATTTACGCCATAATTAATTCACAGCTCTAGGCATATTTAAATAAGGGTCTTCTTTTAAGTTAGTAGCTTTCAGTGCTGCCTGTATACAAAACCACAATAGTATGTATCCTGTATTTATAGTTTGGAAATTGTACTCTACAAGAAATAAATGCTACCAAATAAATTACCTGAACTATCTGAATCTATGTTGGATTTTTCCCTCTACTCTCCCTTTAATTTTCTCTGGAGTTTTAATTGCCATCTATGGATTCTCTTCTCCTATTTCCTATTTCCCACTTTTCATGTGGAGGAGTTAATGGGGATATAATCTCATAATTAAAGCAGATAATTTTAATTTCTCTGATGACTCTTTATTTTAATAATCTTGTTAAGATTATGGTGTTTCATTTGTTACTGCATGTGAACATTTGGCTTGGTGGAAATAGCCTGTACTATTGAGTCAATAAATACTTTAAAAAGCAGAATACTCTAACCAACAAAGTCTTGCTACTATATGTAAGACCAAAGTTAGAACTAACACTGTATAAATATATTACATGAACCAGTGTGAACATATCACCTATTTAATACAAGCCATCAAACAGAAGATAAAGCTTCATAAAGCCAGTATCAATTTCATATTTAATAAAGAACTGACCTTTACAGATTGGACAACAGCAAATTGCCATTCACAGCAACAAATGTAAAATTGTCAGCACATAAACTAATTTACCAAATACAACCATGACATTAGAAAGTGTGAAAGACTTATGAAATACTAACAGTCCCCATATGTATTTTAATATATAAAAAGCTGCATAAATGCACCACAAAAGTTTAAACTTATGCTATTATTTCAGATAATGTAATTGTTAAGCAAACATTGCTTTGGTTGTTTCCAAGAGCCCAAGAGTCTTTAAACTTGACTGGCCCTTGTGAGTGAGTCAAAGGCAGCAGTGCAGTATGGAGCAGTGACATGTCCTAATGAACTATATGCACTAAGTGCATTTCCAAGTTCTGAAACCTCTCTTCTCAGTTTAAAATTTTCTATTTATTATAATTTTTTAAAGAAAAAAACAGCTATAACTTTTGAAAAGCCTGATTACTGATTATAGAGAAGAAAATCAGAAACTCAAGCAAGTAAGACCTAGTAACTCTCTCTTGTTTGAAAAGATTCTAATGGATCAACATTTCATATAAGGAAGAAAGTTAAATTATACATCCAATATAATTTTGATAAAATAGAATATATCTTATTCTAACGAAAAGCCCATTTTTAGCATTCTGAAAGCAATGTAGGTAAGCTGATAAAATTTGTAGAATAGCAAACATATAGAATGGGGTTCCCTGGGAATGCTTAAAGGTATGTTTGCATAACTATCAACTGGAAAATTCTTGAAAAATAAAATATTCAGTAAAAGCCTGCATTGCCCTATTTTCACTCATACAAACTTCCTCAGGGTCTGCTCCTCTTCACTAGACAACTTAAAATGTTTATCATTAGTATTTTGCTTGCTTCAAGTACTACCATCATGTCTACCACAGAATTTGATGGAAATATAAATATATTTTGTATTTCATATTTTACTAAAACGCAAAAAAAATCTCAACAAAATATATATTTACAGGATGTGCTGAAATCTTGCTAACTGCTTTATTGATTTAAACAAGATTGTGAAAAAATAATAGAGTAATACTTGTTGAAATTCTATGTAGACTGCAAAACAGTATTAACATCTTTATAAATACACATGGTCTAAATTTCAGCATTTCATACTAATACTAATGAATATAAATGTTAAAAAATTAGCTTTTGCAATGATAATACAATCATTTTTATGATTATATCATTAATTTTATATACTATGGATATCATCTTTATAACCAAATTTTTCAACAACAGAGAAATATTTATTAAGTATGTATTATGCATGGAATTTCAAAAAGCACTAAGAAATATAACACTTGTTCAAGAATTCAGAAAAAGTCCAAACTCACAAGAAACAGTGAATAAGAGTTTTACCTAAAATTCATTAATTTTGTAATGCAATCAAAAATATTTTACTTAGAATATACGGAATGATTACATTTGTTGGCCATATTTATGTGTATATATACATATATAGGCAGGTGTGTGTATATATATATATATATATATATAGACAATTATGTGTGTGTATATATGTACATACAGTTCTGTCTGTGTGTATATATATATATATATATATATATATGTATATATATAGACCTATAAAAATGTCTAAGCATCTATCATCATTTTTGATAATACATTTTTTTACTAACTATGTATAGAAAATTTAGGATAATACAAAATACAAAACAAGTTCCCTGCTCTAAAGGAACAAATAATCTAGATGATACATTCATACAATAAAAAAGTTTATAGATTTATTACATGATATATCCAGTTACTATATAGCTTTATAAACTTAAAAAATGTGATAATTGTGAATGAATATGAATGTTTCTAATGAATTAGATTCTTCCCAGAAAATGGGTAGAGCTTGGGCAAGGAGTAAAAATATCCATTGAATGTTTTATCATTAAACATTTTGGGAAATCATGTGCTTTTTTATAAACAGTGATTTTTTATTAACACTCCCAGATATCACTATGCATCACCTCAAACATCGTGGCAGAATTATGATGTACAGAAAGAGTTTAAGGAGAAGTATCCCTAGGGTCAAGAAAATGATAACAGTCCAGGTGACTAGAAAAGAAAAGAAGAGGTATCAATAAGAGTGCTTTTGCTTATTCTGAATTGTGTACATTCCAAGGTCTTACAACAGCAAACGGCATAAATTAATGTTGTGGTAAGAATGGGATTCAGGAAAAAAAGAGAAATACAAGGGTTTATTCTGATATTTGTATCATATAAGTGTGGAAAAAAATTTTTAAAAAGCTAGTATGGGTCAATTATGCAGTTGCAAATTGTCTTCAGGAATAAAATGCATCTGTTGGGGATATTGGCGGCCAGGAGAACTGCAAGAAAAAAGAGCATCACGGAAGCTTCTTAGAGTCCATAGAAGATATTTACCAAAGAAAACTAAGCAACTTGATTACCTAAAAGGAATAAAAAGTAAACAGCTAGTTAATGCCAATGTTATTGCCCCTTGCCCTCAAAAACCAGTTCTAGAATTCTGAAGCTTTTGTCACTGCCATCAGAAAGGTAAGAGAAAGTGCAATCAGGACAGGAAGCAAGAGAGAGACCTTTCCATCTGCTGTGTTCCAATATAAAGCTAACTAATGATAGGAAAAAAGAATATATCTTATTGAATAAAAGTTAGTGTTCTGACTTACACTTTCTCTAATGCATCTAGTGAAGTCCAAGAGCATTTTTTTATGAACATGGGAATAATTACATCTGTTAATTAAGAATTAGTAGCTACGGAACCTGTCAATATCTTACCCAGGAAAAAAGGATAGCCTTCCTCTGTATAAATGATAAATGGGCACCAGGAAAAAAAAAACTGTGTTTTAATTTTATCAGCTGTCATATATATTTGTAATAGGTTACATATGTTAGAGTCTGTAAACAAGTCAAGATGGCTCCTGGCATTTTGCAGAGGGAGTAGTTTGTGAAGTAACGCCAACGAGCCATTAAGTGTGGAGATTCCTTATTGGTTGACTGCTGTATCTAGTTTATGTTATTAAGATAAGCTGTGTGGAATGTATATATACCCCTCCTGTCTTACAATAAACGGCTCCCACTCCAGCTGTATCAATCTACACAAGTTGTTCGTCACCCCCCGGTTATTTTGCTGCAGCCGGACTGCGGCATACATAGGCTTCCTTTGATGAACTGAGTGAGGTTTTTGTGTTGTTTTGTTTTGTTTTAATTAGACTACAGAGATTGAGTTTTACTGTGAAGCAACCAGTAGCTGTTTTTAATCCAAGAAAGTAAGTGTCTACTCTAATATAGTATATAGTAAAATTTCAGTGTTACAGAACAAAATTATCTGGTAATGGAAACCAGGACTTGGAATAGAGTTATCAAAGGAAGAAGAATTTTAAATAACTGCCATATAATGTAACATTATTAATTAGAAGCATTGATGATCATAAAAAGAATAGGTCAAAGAAGGGGAAAAAGGGGGGGGGACATAGCACAAAAGAAAATCATGCACCTAATAAAATTACACACATACACACACACACACACTATAAATAAAAGATGAAATTGTCATTAGGCCTAATAAAGATATTAAGAATCTATTCTTTTTAAGTCAACAAATATATTCAGCAAAAGTTACAATTCAGAAAGTATGAAACATATTGAAGAAGAAATAAATCAAAAAGAAAAGGCTATTTATTGTCTGAAGAAAAAGTCTAGTTAAAATTGTTTTAGAACATATTACCATGTCTGTTATGGTTGAGATATTTGGTATTCCCAAAAAGCTCCTGTGTGAGATAATGCAAGAAGGTTTAGATGCAAAATGATTGGGTTATGAGAGCCTTAACCTAATTAGTGAATTAATCTCCAAATGAGATTAACTGAGTGGTAACTGTAGGCTGGTAGGTCATGGCTGAAGGAGGTGGGTCATTGATGGTATGACTTTGGGGTATATATTTGTTGAGTTGAACTTAATTGCTGTCTGCTTCTTGATCATGATGTGAACTGCTTCCATCTGCAACATTTTTCTGCTGTTGGAAGAGCCCTGAAGTATGGATCTTGTCATCTCTGGACTGACACCTCTGAAACTCTGAGCCCCCAAATAAACTTTTCTTACTAAAATTTTTCTTGCTAGGTATTTTAGTATTGCTAGATATTTTAGTCACAGCAGCAGAAAAGCTGACTAAAACAATATTTGTATTGTATTGATGAAATTATAATAAGAGTATTATGCATGTTGAATCTTAAATAGTTAGAAAGATGAAAGCATTTCAGTGTGATGATCACCTAAAAATATAAATATTATGAAAGAATTTACAGCAAGGGTGTTATATGTCATTCTATATAATGCAGAGGTAGTGTTAAAGTATACAGAGCACATATAAGTGCAGATGTATTATCAAGAAGTGCATAAGGTGCTAGGGATTTAGCTCAGTTGGTGGAGTGCTTGCCTTGCATGCAAAAGGCCCTCGGTTCTAATCCCTAGCACCACCAAAGAAAAAAATGCATAAGAAGGAAAATATAAAAAGCCAAAAATAAAAAAAAGAAGAAGCCAGAAAATGTCAGATGTCATTACTGTGGTATGCACACTGAATGCATGAATGAAGATATAAGTTTTTGACTACTTGTCCCCACCAAGTACACAATGGACTGGCTATGCAAAGTTTCTGCAGTGTGGAGGATAGTAATCCCTCTAAGGCCTGCAAGGTAAAGTCTCTGTGATTACCTATGGTCTATCCTGAAAATAACAAATAGGTTTGTGGTCATAGATATTATTGACTTCTAATAGTTTGTGACATTATTTTTAAATGGACTTTTAATATTTTTTGCAATGTATTATTTTTTAATCAATATTTGTAAAATAAGTCCAAAGAAATTTGAAAAGTAGAAAGGATTTAAAATGTGTATGTGTGTTTGTGGCTAACAATATAGGTCATTATATATGTGCACAATAATGATAGAACTGCAGGATGGAATATGTACATCCACTATTATACTCTAGTTGAAGATTTTAACACTTCTTAATTGGTAGCCAGCTCATATAATATGTAGAATATCAGTAAGCATTACCAGTTCACCTGTATGCTTACCTATATTCTGCCTACTAGCACTAATCATTAACTTGACCTAATTGGTGTTTATGAGATCCTTTACCCAATATTGGTAGAATACATATTCCTCTCAACCTCAAATAGAATATTAACCATTATATATAAAACTTTTTGGATATAAAACATACCTTTCAAGTTTAAAGATTACACCTAATAAGAATATGTCTCTCAGTAAAGTGGAAATAGACATCAGAAGTGGAAACATATAGAGAACATTATCACATGTTTGAAGAATCAACCCAAATCTAAATAACACATGTATCACAGAAGATATTTCAAGAAATTTAAAAATATTCTGTACAAAATGAAAACACTATTATGAAAATATTTGGGACCTTGTGTAAAATGTGAAAGAAATATATAACACTGTGTGCATATATTATTTTTTTCTTTTTTTTATTGATTGTTCAAAACATTACAGAGCTCATGATATATCATCTTTCATACATTAGACTCAATTGGGTTTTGAACTCCCATTTTTACCCCAAAAACAGATTGCAGAATCACAACTGTTACATACTCACATTATTACATAATGGCATATTAGTGACTGTTGTATTCTGCTACCTTTTCTATCCCCTACTATCCCCCCTCCCCTCCCCTCCCCTCCCATCTTCCCTCTCTACCTCCTCTGCTGTTGTTCAATTCTCTCCCCTTTTCCCCCCCTCCCCCTTGCCCCTCATAACCTCTTATAATTTTGTGTATCATTGAAGGTCTCCTACCATTTCCATATGATTTCCCTTGTCTCTCCCTTTCTCTCCCCCCATTCATCTTTGTTTACTGTTAGTCTTTTCCTCATGCTCTTCCTTCCTGTTCTGTTCTTAGTTGCTCTCTTTATATCAAAAAAGACATTTGGCATTTGTTTTTTAGGGCTTGGCTAGCTTCACTTAGCATAATCTGCTCTAATGCCATCCATTTCCCTGCAAATTCTATGATTTTGTCATTTCTTAGTGCTGCATAATACTCCATTGTGTATAGATGCCACATTTTTTTTATCCATTCATCTATTGAAGGGCATCTAGGTTGGTTCCACAGTCTAGCTATTGTGAATTGTGTCTCTATAATCATTGATGTTGCCGTATCCCTATTGTGTGCTCTTTTAAGGTCCTCAGGGAATAGTCCGAGAAGGGCGATAGCTGGGTCAAATGGTGGATCCATTCCCAACTTTCCCAGGAATCTCCATACTGCTTTTCAAATTGGCCTCACCATTTTGCAGTCCCACCAGCAGTGTACAAGTGTACCCTTTTCCCCACATCCCCGCCAACACTTATTGTTGTTTGACTTCATAATGGCTGCCAATCTTACTGGAGTGAGATGGTATCTTAGGGTGGTTTTGATATGCATTTCTCTGATTGCTAGAGATGGTGAGCATTTTTTCATGTACTTGTTGATTGATTGTATGTCCTCCTCTGAGAAGTGTCTGTTCAGGTCCTTGGCCCATTTGTTGATTGGGTTGTTTGTTATCTTATTGTTTAATTTTTTGAGTTCTTTGTACATTTTGGATATTAGGGCTCTATCTGAGGTGTGAGGGGTAAAAATTTGTTCCCATGATGTAGGCTCTCTATTTACCTCTTTTATTGTTTCTCTTGCTGAGAAAAAACTTTAAGTCTATTGATGTGGTGAATAGCATTTATTGATTTCCGTATATTGAACCAGCCTTGCATCCCAGGGATGAATCCTACTTGATCATGGTGCACAAGTTTTTTGATATGTTTTTGTATTCAATCCGCCAGAATTTATTGAGAATTTTTTCATCCAAGTTCATTAGAGATATTGGTCTGTAGTTTTCTTTCTTTGAAGTGTCTTTGTCTGGTTTTGGGATCAGAGTGATGTTGGCCTCATAGAATGAATTTGGAAGAGCTCCTTCTTTTTCTATTTCTTGAAATAGCTTGAAAAGTATTGGTATTAATTCTTCTTTGAAGGTTTTGTAGAACTCCGCTGTATACCCATCCAGTCCAGGGCTTTTCTTGGTTGGTAGTCTTTTGATAGCTTCTTCTATTTCTTCCTTTGTTATTGGTCTGTTAAAATTGTGTGTGTCTTCCTTTCTCAATCTGGGCATATCATATGCCTTAAGAAATTTATTGATATCTTCACTATCTTCTATTTTATTGGAATATAGGTTTTCAAAATACTTTCTAATTATCTTCTGTATTTCAGTAGTATCTGTTGTGATATTGCCTTTTTCATCCCATATGTTGGTAATTTGAGTTCTCTCTCTTCTTCTCTTCGTTAGCATGGCTAAGGGCCTGTCTATATTATTTATTTTTTCAAAGAACCAACTTTTAGTTTTATCAATTTTTTCAATGGATTTTTTCGTTTCAATTTCGTTGATTTCTGCTCTAATTTTAATTATTTCTTGTCTTCTACTATATTTGCTGTTGTTTTGCTCTTCCTTTTCTAGGTTTTGAGGTGTAGTGTGAGTTCATTTATTTGTTGGTTTTTTCTTTTTTTGAGGAAAGAACTCCAAGAAATGAATTTCCCTCTTAAAACTGCTTTCATTGTGTCCCATAGATTCCGGTATGTTGTGTCTGTATTATCATTTGTCTCTAAGAATTTTTTCATCTCCTCCTTTATGTCTTCTGTAACCCATTGATCATTCAGTAACATATTGTTCATTTTCCATGTGATGGAGGATTTTTCCTTCCTTCTTTTATCATTGATTTCCAATTTCATTCCATTGTGATCAGATGTGGTGCATGGTATTATCTCCACGCCTTTATACTTACTAAGAGTTGCCTTGTGGCATAATATATGGTCTATCTTTGAGTAGGATCCATGTGCTGCTGAGAAGAACGTGTATCCACTTGATGATGGTTGATATATTCTATATATGTCGGTTAAGTCTAGGTTATTGATTGTGCTATTGAGTTCTATAGTTTCTTTATTCATTTTTTGTCTAGAGGATCTGTCTAATGGCAAGAGCGCTGTGTTGAAGTCACCCATAATTATTGTGTTGTGGTCTATTTGACTCTTGAACTTGAGGAGTGTTTGTTTTATGAATGTTGCAGCTCCATTGTTTGGTGCATACAAATTGATAATTGTTATGTCTTGTTGGTGGATGGTTCCTTTTAACAGGATATAGTGTCCTTCTTTATCCTTCTTGATTAACTTAGGTTTAAAGTTGATTTTATTCGATATGAGTATGGCCACTCCTGCTTGCTTCCGAGGGCCATGTGAGTGGTATGATTTTTCCCAACCTTTTACCTTCAGCCTGTGTATGTCTTTTCCTATCATATGAGTCTCTTGAAGGCAGCATATTGTTGGATTTATTTTTTTGTTCCAGGTTACTAGCCTATGTCTCTTGATTGGTGAGTTTAGGCCATTAACATTTAAGGTTACAATTGAGATATGATTTGTATTTCCAGTCATGCTTCTTTATTTATTTATTTTACTTTGGCTGGTTTTACTTTTTGGTTATTTTCCTCGCCCTTTACTGAGATACCTCCTGCTGTTAGTTTTGGGCACTATTTTTCAATTCCTCTTCTTGTAGTATTTTGCTCAAAATGCTTTGCAGTGCTGGTTTTCTTGCTGCAAATTCTTTTAGCTTTTGTTTATCGTGAAAGATTTTAATTTCATTGTCAAATCTGAAGCTTAATTTTGCTGGATACAGTATTCTTGGTTGGAATCCATTATTTTTCAGCGTTTGAAATGCATAGTTCCAGGATCTTCTCGCTTTCAAAGTCTGTGATGGGAAATCAGTCATGTAATCTGCCTCCTTTCTCTCGAAGCTTTTAATATTCTCTCCTTGTTCTGTACGTTGGCTATCTTCATAATTATATGTCTTGGAGTTGGTCTATTATGGTTTTGAATGTTTGGGGTCCTGTAGGCTTCCAGGATTTGGCAATCCTTTTCATCTTTCATCTCTGGGAAGTTTTCTAGAATTATTTCATTTAATATGCTGTCCATTCCTTTGGTTTGAGTCTCTGTGCCTTCTTCTATCCCGATGACCCTCAAATTTGTTTTTTTTATGACATCCCATATCTCTTGAATAGATTGCTCGTGGGATTTAAGCGTCTTTTCTGTGTTGACTATATTCTTTTCAAGTTGATAAACCTTGTCTTCATTATCTGATGTTCTGACTTCTACTTGATCAAGTCTGTTTGTAATATTCTCGTTTGAGTTTTTAATTTGGTTTATATTTTCCTGCAATTCTAGGATTATTGTTTGATTTTTTTTAAGATCTCTATCTCCTGGTAGAGCTCGTTCTTTGCCATTTGAATTTGTTTGTTTAATTCATTTTCGAAATATACTTTTATTGCTTGGACTTGCTGTCTCATGTCTTCCCTAATATTCCTTTCCATTCGAGTTAGGTATGCCTTTAGTTGTTTCCCTATCCCTGCTTCTGATGTTTCTATGTCCTCCTGTAGAATTAAGTTGTCCTGCATTGTTTGTACTCCTTTTTTCCCTTGTTTTCTCATGTTGTCCATGTTACTTTCTAGCTCTATTTGATTGCCGTGTTTCTGCTCTCTTCTATAGATTTGTTTTGGTTCTGTATTACTCTGTTGTTTCTTCTTTGTGTTGTTAAACTGTGCCTGCTAACGTGGATTCTGCTGGGAAGGAATTCCGACGGCCGAGCTCCAGTGACATCACTACTCTGCTATAACGGGCCCCAGGCTCCTTGCTGGGGTGTCCTAATGGGGCTGTGTGACTGGACTGTCTCTGTTTGGTTTCAGCTCCCCGTCGAGGCAGGCAGGCAGTCTCCAACCACCCAGTATCTCAGGCAGCGGGCGGGTGATCGGTCGTGGCGGGGGAGTGGACTCCGGCCGCCCAGTTGTGCGGGCAGCGGGCCGGCTGTCGCCGGTGGGCGGGCGATCTCTAGGCACCCAGTCCAGCGGTCGGTAGTTGGCAGGCGGGCGTTCTCCTACCGCCCAGTTACGCGGGCAGTGGGCAAACGGTCGCCGGCGGGCCTGCGGTTTCCAGCTGCCCAGTCGCGAGGGTCTGGCCTCTAGTACCCTAGTTTCTCCTGCTAGTCTTGGTTTCTCCTGCTAGACCAGATTTCCCCTGAGTGATGGCTCTCAGCAGTTCAAACTGTACACTGGACCTGCCGTTTGTTGGGTGTGGAGGGTGTCTATTAGGGACCCCGGCACTCTATTGTTTTGTTTCCATTGTGGGGGATAGAACTGTACCGCTTCCTTCCCCCTCTGAAATCCCGCACTCAGCCCGGGGGTCAGTGTGGGCTCATCCGGCAGGATTCCACAGAATTGCAGCCACTTTTCTCCATGCTTGCTAATTAATCACTTCTCTGCGGCGCCCCGCCTTCTGTAGCCGTGGGGAAGTCCGGGCGAATCAGTCAGCCCGGATCCCCAGGGTCGCACAATTGGCTATTGGGATCCCTGGCACTCTATTGTTTTGATTTTTTCTGCTTGCCCCTCCCCCAGCGCTGGCTAGACAGGTTTCGTTTTGGCTGCTGATGGGAGGGGGAGTTGAAGGTCAGGTGTCTCTAGTTTTCCCCTAGTCTTTATGCGGGCTCACTCTGATACAACCTCCCCTGGAAAGCCTAGGAGAGGTTTTATGCGGATCCCCCGATGTATGGGGGATGGGCTGAGTGACACAGACCTGTTTTATTGTTGCAGTCTGTCGGAGAGTGGCGGTGGATTGTGTGCATATATTAAAAAGAAAAAAATCTGAAATCAATAAACTAAATATCCATGAAAAGAAAGAAGCGGAAAAAAATATATAAACCTTTGGAAGTGGAGGAAAAAATAATAAAAAAAATTAGGAGAGAAAAAATAAATTTTAAAGTGGTATCTCAACAGGGAAAAATCAGCAAAATGTAAATTTTTTTTCTTCTTGTAAAATAAATAAAATTATAATACGTATTTAGAGTAGGGAAGAAAAAAGAAAAGACGAATTTCTAATATCAGGAGGAAATTTTTTCCTTTTTTAACCTGGATTCTGGATCCATGGGGACCTGCTCTTCATTGGGTTTTATTGGAGCAGGCCTGATATTAGACTCCAAAGCAAAATCCAGTGCTCACTAGTCTCTTTTCCCCTCCAGAAGAGGGTATCACTCTCCATACTTTGTTGCCGGTGGTTGGGAAAGGTGAGACATGGGTAGAATGTAGAGTATTCCTTCCTACCCTTCTCAAGGTGTCTTTTATTTCTGTGCCACATACAGGTTCTCTATTATGCCAACTGTTTTCCTTGGCTCTTGTGTAAATATCTGTGCATGTTGCGGGCTGTTGGAATGGATATTTTTTCGATGGGGTGGAAGTTAGTACCTGGAAATTCTTATTCTTCCATCTTGCTGATGTTCACATCTATGTTACAAACTAATACTAGAAGCTGTCACATTATCTTATTTAAAAGGCAGATTGTTTTTTAATATGCATTCATTCATTCATTTTTTTAGTGTAGTTGGGCACAATACCTTTATTTTATTTATTTGTATGTGGTTCTGAGGATCGAACCACATGACAAGTTAGCAGCTTACCACTGAGCCACAACCCCAGCCTTCAAAGGCAGATTTTTGCGGGAGTTTTCAGTAACTGCATTCTAAGGGATGCACTTTGGTTTGGATGTAGGAGAAATTGTAAGTATGGCAGATTCAAAATCTAGCTATCACTTTCAGTGGACTTGTGTTTAGGTGAAGCAGGGACATGGATTGAATCAAAAGATCAGCTAGTAAGAATGATTTTATTTATTGTTTTCCAGATTATTTTTAAAATGAAGGATTCAATGGATGAATCTGGCATGCTAAAGTAAATGTTCCAGTAAAGAGTGAAAAGTTACTTATTGTTCCTCCTCATCAATCTTCACTACCACTTAGTCACTTATTAAATCACTTCGAAAATATGATCTTGTTATATGAAAATATTTAAAAATCCTAAGAGAAATAGAAAAATGAAGTAAATTTTTATTTTTGGTGAGTAAAGAATTAAAAAATATATGTAATTTATATTTAATATTAGCTAAAACTCTGCAGGTCCCACATAAATGCATAAGAGAAAATGAAAACACATACAACTATATCAAAAGAAACAATTAAATCAGAGAAACAATTGTGGATCAAATCTGCCTTCAAACCACAGTTCATAATTTATTAATAACTTTGAAAATAAAGCTGTATGAAATATAGCTTTACTTGCATTTTATGTTCAGCATAAAATGCTAAGTACAGAATTTCTTTTATATCATCAACAAAATAACATACCCTTGTAACAAACTTTAGCAGCATTCATTGAAACAGAATTCTCCCCAGAACTCAGTTTTTATTTTAAATAAAGTGATGGAAATGTTTGAAAACATATTGTTCCCAATACTTGCTACTATGTTTCTGAAGATACTTACAACTGTGTGTGCAGTATATAAAAACATAACCAGAAATGAATGGAGGGAAAAAAATTCTAATATGTATGAAATTGTTCTTAAAATTGATGCAATGAAATATCTTTAAAATAAAAATGTAGACAATTATATACACAATTAAAATTTCAATAATTTGAAGAATTATGTGATTTTGCCAAGAAAGTGAAGAATTTACTTTTTTCTTTTAATGAATATATTTGTACTGCCTTTAAAATATTATTGACCATAAAGAATATAGATAATATATGTTTTCTATTATAATCTATTACATACTTACGTCACAATACTTTTGAAAATGTATGGGCTATTTTTTCTTAAAGCAGCTTCATATAATTTAGCCACAACTTTAAGACCATTGGATGACAATGATTAATGCCAACAGAATACACTATAAATTTTAAGATCTCTTTCTTTCAAAAGCTTACAAAGGTCTATTTATTGAATATTAATCTCTAATTTCCATGAGCTAGAGGAAAGAATAACCTCAGTATCAGTGTGTAGACATATATTTCGTTGCCGAACATCACCTTTATATTGTTAATAAAATATCATTATCAGGACAGAAGAAAACAGGGTTATTAAAACCTAAAAAGTAGCATATTTTGGTCAACTACTCTATAATGTAAAGCATTTGGTTCCTCACAGTGAAAATATCACACAAAATATCTTCTCTGAGGGTGAAAAAGACACTGATAATTACTTGACCTGAATGAATTATTATAATCTCTCAATGCTGTCATACTAATTATCATTTTGCAATGTTTTTTGAGATTTTAAGTAAAAGGATATTTGTAAGAAACCACAGTGCATCTCTTATCCCAAAGTAGTTACCCAATAAAGATATTTTGAATTTTATATATATACATCCATTTCTAAGAAATAGCTATAACAATTATGAATTCCAAAAAAATTTAAAAATAATTTATATCTTTCAACAAATTTGTTAAAGGTTCAAATAACGATGGAGTATTTGTTGGCAATACTTTAAACTCTGCATTTATTTAAAAAAAGAGATAAATACATTTTTAAGGAATAATATGTAGTTTTCTAAAGAATGACATGCCCTTTTGGAATACACTTTTTAAATTTTCTTCAAACTTAATTCCTGTTCTGGTATTGAATTTCTTAAATCTCACTTCCTCCATACATGCTTTACTCATTGTCTTCCTCATCTCAGTAGCAACTTCATTCTTTAGTTTCTTAGCAAAAGCAAGGAAGCACACAAAAACCCCAATGCCATTATTTTGCCCTCCTTTTTTCATCATACTCTATTGTGCTGTCTGCCTGAAAATCTTATGGGACCTATTTTGAAAATAAATCCTGAATCTTATGATTTTCACATTCTTTGTTGTAAGATCCTGTCTGGAAACTATCTTCTCTAACTGATTATTACCACAGCCTTCTGGTTATTGCATTAGCTCCTAGTTGCTGGAGTAGCCCCTGCTTATTGATATGGCTGGGTGATTTTTGCAGTAGTCAGTAATTATTACAGTAGATCTACATTACTGTATTATTGAGTAGACTCCTTATCATTGCAAAAGTCTCTGTTTATTAAAGTAGACTCCTAACTATTCTTTTTTTCCACCATTGTTCCTCTTCAGTTTCTTCTGAACACTGTAGTCCGCATGATTTTGTTAAACTTGGTTACATCACATTACGGCTCTGCTGAAAATCCCCCAGTGCTTCTTATTTCACACACAATAAAAGCATGCCAGTTCTCTGTCTAGGATTAAATTCTTTCTTGTGCTCTCATACTCTTTGTAGCCAGACTGGCTTCCTTCATTTGCTTCAAGCATAGCAAGAGTTCTTCTATAGGTTTTGGAGATTGCCCATTTATTGACTCCACATATAGAAATCATTTACTCCCTTAATTCAGGTCCTCTGTTTTGAAACATCACATTCTGTATAAAGTTTCTCAGATATTATTAAAAATACAGCTGTATCTAAATACTCTTTGTCCTTTTTCTTTGCATTACATTTTTATTAGTACATATTATGTTCGGTTACACAACACATTTTTCTTGTTTATTTTCTCTTTGTTCCAAATGGATGAGAGTTCAATAAAATAAAAAGGGTTCTTCCCAGTTATGTTCATTACTACATCCAAAATCCTATGTTCCAAAATATACATACATATACAGTTATGTAACAGTTAATTAATATATCTCTTTGTCATTGAAAGTTTATCTAATGAAAGATCCAGAAAAAAGACACAGACACATCTGTTGTACTTCCTCATGGGTAGAAGACTTAAAAAGGGAGTGGACTTGTTGAAACCAACACCTTTCTGGATGATTCTGCCTGATTTGAGGCATCTAAGGCAAGGATGTCCTCATTATTTTTACATATGTGCCACTGTTCACATTTCTCCCATTTTTTTAATATTTATTTTTTAGGTGTAGATGGACACGACACAATGACTTTATTTTTATGTGGTGCTGAGGATCGAACCCGGGTCCCGCCTGTGCTAGGCGAGCACTCTACCGCTGAGCCACAATCCCAGCCCATTTCTCCCATTTTTGAATTTTATCTAATATGACCCAGAATTTGGGGAAAAAATGTACTTATGGAAGACAATGAGGTTCATCTTCTTGTGGGAAAGCACTTGTGACTGGTGGAAAGTCATGCTTTGTAAAGTCTGGAAAATCTTCACCTAGACAGTGGGTTAGACCTCCGGCAGGCATACCTATTTCAACCTGACAGTTTGCAGGCAATCTTCTCTGAGAAATGTCTAGGTTGGAAGTAGAAGACAAATTAGGGACTATGATGGATTAGTGAAGACAATTTGCTGGGATTGTCATGTAAGATTAGTTTCCATGGTTCCTACACAAGTCTTCTTGGATAACTCAAATTCTTTAGTACACTCTGATAATATACAGAGCCCAGAGAATGCAGTAGTAAGACATTAAAAGGATATTCACACCAATAAACACAGCACAGAGAGAGCCATACCTTAACAAATAAGACCATCTGTCATTAAGTTACAGCACAATGGAGAATAGTAGCCCCAAGTGGAATTAGGACCCATAGTTAGGAGCATATTCTAGAATGAATTGTTCAGATGTAGCTAGGGGGTGGGGGGCAACTTTTATTCCCAAATGGATTTGGAGAAGTAGACTGAAAATAGAAGAAAATTGAAAAGCATTAAAATTAGACTTTTTTCCCCAAAGGGTATTCATATCCTAAAAATTGATATTTGAACACAAGCATGAACTGGAATACATTTCACTTCAATTAGTGGAGCATTACAAGGTACTCACCTCTGTGATCTTAAGATCATCTTTGTGAAAATATAGATGTGAAAACCAACATAAGGCACTAATAAGTTAATTGGATTATTTGAGATATATAACTTAATTTTTTCATAAAAGAATACAAAATATTGGGTAAATTTAAGAGTGAATTAAAGAGATGAGTATTCAATAACTGGCATCATCATAGTTTTTCCAGGATGAAAAAAAAAATACTTCTCTTTCTTTTATTTAGAAAATTGAGAATTTTCAGAAAAGTATGATAATTGCTAGGCATGTTAAAAATTACTATTACTTCACATCCTCGTGTTGAATTTCACTGATGATTTTCCTAAGCAAATATAAATAAATGTATAGGACCCTGTTGCAATTACAGACATACGATGCTAACATGTGTATTTTAGTCAGCTTTTTCACTGCTGTAACTAAAGGATCCCACCAGCAAAATCATAGAGGGAGAGGAGTTTTATTTGAGGGTTCACAGCTTTAGAGGTCTTAGTTCATAGAAAGCAGCTCCATTTCTCAGGGCTTGAGATAAGGCTGAACATTATGATGGGAGAGGATGGCAGAGGGAAGCAACTCATATCACACTGTGATCAGGGAGCAAAAAGAGAAGCTCCACTTGCCAGATACAAATATATCCCCAAAGCTAGATCCCAATTCCCATCTCCATTTCAGTTACAATTTCAGTTACCACTCAGTTAATCCCTATCAAAGGAATAAATTACTGATTAAGACTGTTACAACCCAATCATTTCTCTTCTGAAGCTTCTTGCATTGTCTCGCACATGAGCTTTTGGGGGATACCTCCCATCCAAACCTTAACAATGTGATGTGAGTGGATTCAACGTAGTTTTAACTGCTTAGACTGAACAGACAGCTTTGTGCTTCTGGTTATATAGGTCACTCTATTTCCATGCCAATGTTTTGGTGAGAACTTGTCTTCTCTAATCAGTGCTCATTGATTCATCACCATCTATTGGAAATGAACATAAAAGTCAGTCAAATTTAATGACTTTGACACAGGAAACAAAATCCCCATAATTATATAGGTGAACAAATTAAATGGACTACTTTTGGGGAAGCATAGCTAAGTTTCCATGTGGATTTTGATATTTTACTCAATGGTTTTCTCCACTTTAAAAAAAAAAAAAACCTTTATTTTATTTATTTATTTTTTATTATTATTTTTTTAATGTGATGCTGAGGATTGAACCCAGGGCCTCACACTTGCTAGGCATGTGCTCTACCACTGAGCCATAGTATCAGCCCTTTTTAATATGAGTTGAGAATAAATAGGTAACTCTGTAGAGACTAAAAGCTTTAAAATTTGTTATATTTAAAAAACAATTAGAAACTTGAAAAATATTGTATATAATTTTCTCACATAATTATTGAATTAAATTTTGTTATTTTTTGTACAAGTATGTTTCATATTTATTAATCCCAATGGCCTATAGTAATTACCAAAACATCTTCCCCCCAATATAGTGCTGCTTCTCAGAATTCTGTTGACTAGTAGTAATTATACTTATCATGTGTATACTCATTATAGTTCTTTCACGCATTATGCTATTTAGGAACATCTGTAGTCCAACCCCTGCAAGGACCCCTGTAATGCTCAAAAAGATATTAAAACATTGATTTAAATCTTGTAATTTGTTAGAATAAACTCAGTACTGCAATTACTTGAACTCCTCTTTAACAACAGCAACCTACAGAAAAGTTAAGAAATGTAATTCAACTATAATGGCTATTAGAATGCATGAGAACATAAAACACCAATCTATATTAACTAGTCATATTAACCTAATTGTAATTGGAATTTATTATATCCTTTTGTTTTATGTGAATTAAAAGTCAAGTTAAATGTCAAAAAGATGATTTGTAACTTGAGTTAAATTTTAAGTTTATATATTTTATTTATGGTGATTTGGATGTATTATTTTTTCTCAGTACTGTTTTGTTACAGGTAGCAAATTTGTGAATCTACAATTGATTTTGAATATTCCAATCTATTTTTGATTGTGCTTACTATTCAAGCAACTACTATTTATATTTTATTTCAAATCATTCTTTTAAATCATTTAGGATATTTTGGAGAATTAAGATAAATTTTATTCAAAGATTTTTTAGTATCATTATACATTTTTATTTAATGTTCTTGGGATTGAATCTTTCAGATAATTTGGTCCTTTTTTAAAAAAAATAGCTTCTTTTGTTAATTACTTGCCCCATATCCTGTTCTTCTGCTCATTTTCCTATTTGTTTTAAACTCAAAGATTATTATATATCCTTTTTTTCTGTCATCCTTATGACATCAATGCAGGCAAAATGCAGTAGTAATTTTGTAGTGTTTTCTGCTTTTAATATTTTGTCATTTTCTAGAAAGTTTCAGTAATATAGTGAATATTGGTGTGAGATGATTTTACTCTTGAAAAGTCTCCATGTATTTCAGTTTGGCTCTTGTTTTTTTTTTTTTTTTTTAATTTTCACAGATCAGAAACTGAAGAGGCAGACACACAATGATTCAACAAAGTTTACCTAGGAAGTTAAAGGAATTCTTATAACTCAGAGGAATAAAAACTTAATTTGGAATGGGAATTGAATAATTTGAGTAATTAATATTTTAGTAAGTCCATCTTATTTTTACAATATATCTCATATTTCTTTGCTATCCTATGTACTCTGTATATATTCACTCAGATAATTTTCAAATTTAGTTTCACTTTAGAAAAAGTTGCTATCAGTCACTTTTATGGACTAAAAAACTGAATTATGAAAAGATTTAGATATATGTCTGGGGCCATATATTAGACATGTGGTTTTAAATAAGTTTTATTTGCTTTCACAGCTCAATTTTTTAAACTTAATTCTGTACTTATGACGATTTTGGCAAGCAGAATATCCACAACAAAGCAGTGTTGTTTCTTCTCTTTACTCTCTGCCTCACATCTACTTGAACATTATTTTCTTCAACCTGCAAACTTGTTATCCTTCTTCTTTGCATTATTTCTTCAATTTCCCTTCCTAGCCAAGCCCTATCTATTCCTAGATCATTAAATCTTGGAATTGAATGGGACCTTGGAGTCTGCTCTAACTCTTTCATGTTACATATGAGGAAATTGAAACCCAGATACTTAAAATTACTTGCCTTGGGCCCAGCATCTAATAGATGGTAGGACAACAAATCAGAGCATATCTTCTAAAAGATATATACTCCTGACAGTGCACTTTTTTCTTTCACAAAATGTTTTTTTTTTCTGTACAATGGTAAAACTATGTCAATCTAAAATTTTATACAATGATTTCTAAAAACTTGAAAGAACAATCTGATTTTTAATTTCTTCTCCAGAAATGACTACTAAATTTGACCTTACAAGAGTGAGCATTAACCTTTGTAAAATATTGGTTGCTTTCTTATAATGGAAATAAGAGTAGCAATCATGCTATTGTATGTTTCAGGCCCATGAGTGGTAGCTGGCATAAGACATAAAGTAATAGTATCTTTATTTTTTCACTAAATCATGAGTTAAGACAGTTGAAATATCTCCACTACACATCCTTCAGTTACAAATGAGCATAAACATTCCATTGTTTCATGTCTTTCCTTTCTTTCCTAGGAAATCCTAAGAATTCTCTTTTAGGTCTTCTCCATTCAACCAGACAGAGCAAAAATTGAAATGTAGAACATCCTGCAGATAGTTTTACAACATGACTTGAATGAATGAATGTATATTATTTCAGACTACATTACAATGAGCCAGAATTCACTTATTTACCTCATATAACTATAAGGAAGACTGAGAAATATAATCTATCAGTATCTCTAGGAATGGAAATGAAATTAGTGAGCATTATGGCAATACAGAACTAAAATTAAGTTCTACTTTAGTTCAACACCAAATGGGAAAATATTCTCATATTAAGGGTCAAACCTTTTCCATATCAAAAGGATCTAAGAAAAATGATAGATGATACAATAAAAAAAACTTGAGTCGTATAAATCTTGTAAATTATAACTTATCCCAACACATTATTTATATATAATATACACAAATTATTCAATCATGTATACTCAAATAATTGTACTCTAGCGAGTAAGATCCTGTTATTAATATTTCAATCTGTATTCAACGTCTGCTTTGTGTCAAGGTGAACACTTGGTATATTTTACTACATTGCTTTGTCCAATGACAGTATAACTTCTGTCCAACACTGAAGTTTGTAGTATTTCTCTATGGATTACCTCATATTTATGGTTTAAATATTGTTAGGCAGGTTTATGTAAGTAAAATAAAAAGATCTTCAATGGTAGTAATTCTGTGTCTCTCAGAAGTAAACATTTGAAATGATAAAGAAAAATTTCTGTACCTTCTCTTGAGTGAAAACTTATCTTTATGTGTATTTTAATATGCATAAAAATGTTTTCCAACTATCTGTTTCTTTGGTAAGTAAAAGCAGAAATAATTACATATCTCTAAACCTTCTTCTAATTAAAATGAACTAAATGAAAATACAGGATTTTAAGCAATAGGTGTGTGCTATATAGAGCCATTAAAACAAATTTTATATTTTGATCTATTAAATTTGATCATCTGCCAGAACAAAAATATAATTGTAGTTTTAAATTATCAAAACCTTGAGAAACAGCACAATACTAAAAATCTCCTGGTACATTTACCCAGCAACTAACTTTACATCATTTTTCCTCTGGAAAATGACTATTACAAGACTGGTGCCCTAAGACTTACATTACATATCTTTGCCTCCAACTATAATTGACTTGGTAGTGGTAGGCAGCTGACAATCAAAATTTATCTCTGGGACACAGAGAAAGTTGATGTACTACATTCAGTTTTAGAATTTTTGTTTGTTTTTATTTTGTGATGTGGTTATAAGTTTATAGTTTAACATAAACTCAAATTTCAGACCACTTTATTCTCCCTTGTAAGTTAAGTTATTCAGAAAAGTGAGTTGAGAGAAAAGCAATTAAGCTGATTTACACAAAGAAAAACAAAATGCCTAAAGATTCCTGGTTGCTTTGTCCAATGACAGTATAACTTCTGTCCAACACTGAAGTTTGTAGTATTTCTCTATGGATTACCTCATATTTATTGTTTAAATATTGTTAGGCAGGTTTATGTAAGTGAAATAAAGAGATCTTCAATGGTAGTAATTCTGTGTCTCTCAGAAGCAAATTTAGTATATGAATAGTATGCCCTTCAAGGCAGCATTTTATAATTTGAACAACAAATTAAGAAAGACCATGTAACAGTATAAACAAGAATGATCTTAGTCTTTAAAACTCTAAAATATTGAATGCATTTTGAATTTCTGTGCAGTGGTGGTTCAAATACTGACAGCATTGTAGTGACTTGTTTAAAAAAATTACAATCTGTATTCTGAATGTTTCCACATATTTACTGCCCTCAGTTCCTACTGAGAATTGAGCATACATATGAGAAGGAATGTAGTGCCCAGAAGGTTTAAAACTGTTGAAGAACTGGTCTGTGGATTTATTAGGGAAAAACCTATTTTAGCTCATCGTGAATGAACATAACACCAATAAAGAACTTCTGGTCTCAAGGTGCAGAAGTGTAATTTTCTCTTCGTTATTAGCTATAATTGGTGAATGTATTAATATTTTCATTTCTCAAGGAGAGGTACTATCACTTGTTATTAGCTTCACAAATAGATGTAACGGCAACACCCTTTTCACATACTGGCAGGTTATGACATTTGAGTGTCATGGTTTATTTGAAGGAAATGGAATATTGTTCTTAGTTAGAAATGGAATCCTTCTCCTCATTAACAGGATTATAGCCAGAAATCTTTCCCAAGGACAAAATTATAGCTGCCTCCTCATTTATCAAGTGAGGAAATTTCTGTTATGAGGACCTCTATGTTATAGGTAGCACAGAATACAATTAAGTAATTCATAGGTTTAAAATAAACACTTCATTCAGGAGATTAATAATGCCAGGCAAGAATGGCTGTTATCATCTGTAAATGATATCCTGACTTTTTACAGAGACTAAACCATTAACAGAAAATGAATGAATGTAAAGGGAGGAAATACAAATATTTTGCCAAATTAATAGTGCTTAGCACTTTCCACAGGAAAGCCATAATTCTGTTTATATCCATTTCAAATATACATTTTACTGACTCTCAAACTTGTTCCAAGATTTAATGTTTGTATGCCAATTGAATAACTGTTTACATTTCTCATGATGGATTATCTTAATGTTCTTAGCATTGTTATTTCCCTGTCCCAGTCATGCTTGGATAAATCATTGGTCATTCAACCCAATTCAAAACAAAGGAATAGAATTTTACTCACTACTGCTAAGGAAATTATGGACTTTTCCAGTTTTCATACCTCTATCTCCCTTCCTTTCATCCTCCCTCCCTTTCTTTTTCCTTTCATTTTCTTTATTTACTGAAGGGTTTCTTCTTGATGATAAAAAGCCAATTTTTATTTTTAATTCCACATCCATGGAGCTGGATCTGAAGGTTGCCTGAGGAATTTTAAACATGATTATATCTGTTCCACACATCATATCGAGAGTTATAATAGTCCAGGTAAGCAGGTATAAATAAAACAAGAATAAATTCTTGCACTAATCTTCAGGGGATCCAGTTATGCTAACAGGTTCTTGGTTTGCTAATCCTCAATTGAGCAAAGGAAAGGTTTGGTTTTGTCAATGTGGCAAGGAGGAAAATGTAATCTCTGCTTTCTGGAAAAGTAAATCATTCATGAAATGTTGTTTAATCTTGTTCTTGTCATATGAAAGATGAAAATAAAACTCTTAGATAAAATTGACATTCATTGTATATCAAATATGTGAAATATCACTCAAATCTTTGTTTATTTTTACTGTATTATCTATATATTGTTCTTTTACACATTCCAACAACTGGCTTCTTGTTCACTCAAGGGCATTAACTAGATGTTAGAAAGTTTATGGAAGTCAATATTCAAGATCCCCATTAGCCATATAGATTTAATGTCATAAATTCTACAAGGGACATTTTCCTTAATTGATATATTTATCTTAAAGTCATATTTTATTATTTTCAAGGTATAAGAAAAACACTTTTGGGCTGGGGATGTGGTTCAAGCAGTAGCGCACTCTCCTGGCATGTGCAGGGCTTGTTAGGTTCTCAGCACCACATAAAAATAAAATAAAGATGTTGTGTCCACCGAAAACTACAAAATAAATATTCAAAAATTCTTTCTCCCTCTCTCTCTTTCTCTCTCTTAAAAAAAAAAAGAAAAACACTTTTGCAATATATATGAAATTGGGTGATCATATTTCATGTTGAGAATATAACAAAAGTGTCCACTAATTATATACATATATAGAAACTTATTGTCAACTATTTTATTCAGAAATGGGGCTTTCCAGGTAGACCAAATGTATCCTTCTTGATTCTAACTTAGATTATATATTATTTTATGAAAGAGGATTAACTACTTGGGGCATGCTTTGCCTGTATTGAAAAATGTAGAAGCTGGTAGACAAATTTCCATGGCTCTTAATGTCCTTAATGCATTTTAAAGTTATCAACTTTTGCAGGTTCATAGATTAAGAGTAAAAAAAGTTCCACAAAAATTTTCACCAGGGCTGGGGATGTGGCTCAAGCGGTAGCGCACTCGCCTGGCATGCGTGCGGCCCGGGTTCGATCCTCAGCACCACATACAAACAAAGATGTTGTGTCTGCCGAGAACTAAAAAATAAATATTAAAAATTCTCTCTCTCTCTCTCTCTCTCTCTCTCTCTCTCTCTCTCTCTCTCTCTCTCTCTCCTCTATCACTCTCTCTTAAAAAAAAATTTTTTTTCACCAAAAAATGATAATTCCCCTATGCATATTTTTGGATGCCATCATTTACATTTTCTTCAATTTATTCTTTTATTTGCCAGTGTATCTTTAAATAACATACTTATATTGATTATTTTGATTTTTTTCATGAAGATTATTATACTCAATATAAAAAGTAAAACCTAATTCTCTTACCATTTTCCAATCCAATGACATGGCATAAAATGACTATACTTCTATAAGAAAACAATTGTTCCTGAAAAAAAAATCCAATAGATTTTTGTACCATTTACTTACTTTTTCTGTTCTTCTATCAATCATTTATCATTAAACACTCCCAAATATGTAGGAGAATGCATATGTGTGTGCATGAGAGTATACTGTACTTCTCTCTCTCTCTCTCTCTCTCTCTCTCTGTCTCTGTCTCTCTCTCTCAAACATACACACACACACACACACACACACACACACACACACATGAAGAGAGAGAGAGAGAGAGAGAGAGAGAGAGAGAGAGAGAGAGAGAGAGATCAATAACAAGACAAAGTGTTTTATATTCTGAAAGCTGTAAAAAGCCGCCCACTACTTACTTCAGTCTTTTTCCTTGAATAAACTTCCCTCTGGGAGTTACTATTTAGTTGTCTGGCTAGAATATTGAAGAATTACACCAATAATTTATTAGGGAAATCTCTCAGGTCCAAGAGACTAAATAGTCCTACTGATATTGACCAAAGAGTTTCCTAAGACCAGTAAGCTAGATAAAAATTGAATGAATACCATAATCAACCTTAAGTGTGAGTGAGAGAGAGAGAGAGAGAGAGAAAGATAAAGTGAGAAGAGAACTGTTCTCCCTTAAACAGACTTTTAACCAATTGTGCTGTTTCTTTAACATAACTTCTCCCATTTCAGAGTTTCTGGTGCTTTTATTTCCAAGGATTTGGGGACATCCCATTCCTTATAATATGGACTTCTACCTCTCCCAATTGAGCTATCCTATTTTCTTGTTGTGAGTTAGTACTAGTACAAATGCTTTTCAGCCATGCTTTAAAACTTGATTGCTCTGTCTCTTCCATTTCTCTTATTCCCAAGTTCCCATAACTTTTATTTTTAATATCAATGTGAAAAATATCAATTGATTTATATATTTTTTAAAGAAGCAAGGTCTAGTTTTTAGTATAAGAATTTTTCATACTGTCACCAAATTTGTACCTATAACAGGCAGATATTTATAAGTCAAAAACTGAGCTATCTAAAAAGGAACAATCAAATAACTATATCAATACACACAAAGAAAAGCATTTGACAAAATCTTACATCTACTCATGACAAAAAGAATTCAAGGATTAGAGAGTAGACTCCTCAAATTCATTAAAAAAATTACTACAAAAAATCCACATGACCAACATCATGCATTGTGGTGAAAAACTAGTAATCTTTCACTAAGACCAGGAACAAGGCAAAGATGTGCCTTCTCACCACTCTTATCAATATCATATTGCACATTCTAGCCAGTATACTAAGAAAGGGAGATATGGGGTATGTAGATTTGAAAGAAAAAAAATCTGCTTGACAATTACAAAATCATCTAAGTAAAAATTCTGAAATAATTGCCAAAACAAAGGAAATAAGTTATTATATCAAGGTTATAGGATATGATGTTAATATGCACAAGTCATTCACTTTCCTATATACCAGCAATGAACAATCCAATTTGAAATTAAAAGCATGGTAGTATTACATTGGCAAACCCCAAAATAAAGAAATACTTAGGTGTAAATCTAGCAAAATATGTGCAAGATCTACATATAAAAATCTAATGTAAGAATTTAAGTAAATCAAACAATAGAGAGATACTTTATGTTTATGAATAGAAAAATAGAACATTCTTAAGACACTGTTGATCTATAGATTCAATGAATTCACTATTAAAACCCCAGAAATTATTTTAGGTATTGACAAACTGATTCTAAAATTTATATGGGAAGGAAAAATCAGAAAACCTAAAACAATATTAAGATTAAAGAACAACATTGTGGACAGTTATTGCTGCAAGTTGAGAATTACCAAAGCTACAATAATAAAGATTAATGTGGTATTGGTAAAAAATAGGATAAAGACACCAGAAATAAAACCAATAGATATAGTCAACTGATATTTTACAAATTAAAAGAGAATAAAGTTAACCCTTCAAAAATGGTGCTGAAACAACTGGACCTCCATATGAAAAACATTTTAAAATAAAATAAAAATAAAAACTTGGATCTACATAAAACCTGCACATCTTGGGGTTGGGATTGTGGCTCAGTGGTAAGCGCTTGCCTAGCACGGGGGTGACCCGAGCTCTATTCTCAGCTCCACATAAAAAATAAAGGCATTGTGCTGTGTCCATCTAAAAAAAAATTCTCTCTCTCTCTTAAAAAACAAACAAACAAACAAACAAACAAAAAACCTGCACATCTCACAAACAATTAAAACAAGATAGATCCTAGGCCTGAATGTAAAACATGAATCATACTAATAGTAAATAATATCAGAGAAAACTTGTATGTCCATGGATATGAGGGTGACTGATAGAGCATCAAAAGAAGATACCTGGAAGAAATAATTGACAGAATGTACTTTATTAAAATTATAAATTAATGTTCTTTGAAGGACAATGTCAAGAGAATAAGAAGAAAATACACAGATCAACAGAAAACACACATCAGAAAAAGCATGGTTATCCAAAATACACAAGGAACTTTTACAATTCAACATTAGAAAAACAAACAATTGGATTAAAACATAAATCACAGAGACATGGGAAACAAGCATGTGAAAATATGTTTACCAATACCACATCAGATGTCATCAGAGAAAAGTGAATTAAACAACAATACTGATAACCACTGCTTAGAATGCCCAAAGTCTGAAACACTGACTGTAATAATTATTGCTAAGGATTTGCATCAAGAGTAACTCTCATTTGTTAATGGTAGAAATATAAAGGGTACACTGGCTTTGGAAGACGTTTTGGTTGTTTATCTTAAAAGTAAACACTCTTATCATATAATCAAGCAATGATGCTTCTCAGCATTGATACAATGTAGTTGAAAACATATTCACATTAAAACCTGCATTTGGGTATTTACAGTGGCTCTTTTCATAATTGCCAATATTTGGAAATCACCAAGATATCCTTCAGTGGGTGAATGGAAAAACTTTAGTACATCTAGACAATGGCATATTGTTCAGTGATAAAAAGAAATTAGCTGTAAACTAAGAAAAGACAGAGAAAATATGAATGCATATCACTAAGTGAAAGAAGCTAATCTGAAAAAAATATATACTGTGATTCCACCTATATGAACAAGAAAAGGCAAATATATTAGGATATAAAATGTTCAGTGTTTGCCATGGCATAGAGAGAGGGGTAGGATAAATAGGTGGATCACAGAAAGTTTTAAGCAAATGAAAGCATTTTACATAATGCCATAATTGTGGATGTATATTATTATATATTTGTCCAAACCAGTAAATATAAGACATTAAGAGTGAACTTTAATGTAAACTACATTCTTTGTCTGATTATGGTATGTTAATGTAGGGTAATCTGTTGTCACATGTGTAGTACTTTGGTGAAGGATTATGATAATGTGGAAGGATTTACATGTTTAGGTAGGGTAGGGAACATATGAGAAATCTCTGTACCCTCCTCTCAATTTCGGTTGTGAGCCTAAAACTACTCCAACAGATACACACCTATGTATGTTTTTTACACACACACACACACACACACACACACACACATATATATATATATGTATTTAATAAAAATTATACTTTAAAAAATATGACTGAATTGTTGAATTATCATGGGAAATAAAAATATACAGCAACATTTTCCATAAATTCTATAATCAATGTAATACATTTCTGATATGTGGAAAAAGTACAAAAATTTCAAAGTGCACAGTTTAATGAATTTTTACATATACCATAATCATAACCATATGACTATTCCCCAGCACATGAAATAGAATATGACCAGTATCTAAGGTATCTCACACCACCAACAATTTTTCTCCCACTCACTACTCATTTCTGAAACTTAAAAAAAGTTTCAAAAATATTACAAAGAAAAACTTATATATATATATATATATATATATATATGGTAATTTAATAATTGAATTAGAAATCATATTAGTTATGTCACATTAAATAATCTCTCATTTCTTAGGACATTAAATTTTACTGGATTTTGTTTTTAAACCCAGGACATTGAAATATCTTATTTAAGTTCCCACATAGAGAAAGTATTTTGAAGAATCAGCCTTTGAAACATATTAATATTGGACACATGAATCAATAATATTCTTTGGTCCAAGATTCATGATTGATATCCTGTAGTCACAAGAAATATGTTAAGAACACTTAACATCCACTCCCAGCATTTTCCAAGATTATCATATATTCTCATTAACAAAAGTCATGGGTTGTTAAATGGAACTCTTGAACTTAGTTTTTCTATCTAACTATAAATTTGTATGCTTGATCAATATCCTCTCAAATCCCACCAAGTGTTCTAGGCTCCAGTAATCACAATTCCACACTCTATGAGACCATTTTTTTTTTGTGTGTGTGTGTGTGTGTGTGTATCTCACATGATTGAGAAAATGGTATAGCTTTCATTTCTCTTAAAAAAGAGGGGGACAGGGGGAGATAAAACTTAGCCTTTATTTTTTACGTTAATTTGAATGATATACTATTCACTGTTTTGAGGGTTAATGGAAATAATTAATACATGTAATTTAAAAACTGCATTATATACATTTCGAAAGAATTTGTGTTATGTATGAAGGATAGTTACTGATAGTTCCATAAAATATTCCATTTCCATAGTAGTTGGGAAGAGTTGTCTGTACCAGCAATTTAAAAAATATTCTGGAGCGGGGTCAAGATGGCAGAATAGAGGAGGTTACTTTCCAAGGTGCTCCTTAGCACAGGATCAGGAAAGCAAACAGCTGCTCTTTTAGGTCACTGAAAAAAGAAATCCTAGGAGGGCATGGTGGCACATGCTCATAATTCCACTAGCATGGGAGTCTGAGTCAGGATGATGGCAAATTCAAAGCCAGCCTTAGCAAAAGTGAGGCAATGTACAATAAGTGTCAGTGAGACACTTTCTCAAAATACAAAATAGGGCTGTGGATGTGCCTCAGTAGTCAAGTGCCCCTGAGTTCAATCCTAGATACCAACACTGCCCCTCCCCACACCAAATAAATAAATAAATAAAATTCTACTGGGTTTTAATACTGGACTCTCAGGCAGCTTAGAGCCTCAAGAATTTGGGTAGAATGAAATAGAAAAAAATAATAAAAGAAAGAAAAGCCCACCACTGGCACCAGTGCAGATCCACTGCAGGCAGGTTGGAGAGGGGAGGTCTAAGGTAGCTCCCATTTTAGGTGGCACCTGTGTGGAGTCTTAAAGTGGAAAGGATAGTGATTTGGGACATTGTCATGGAGATAAAGTGGTGAGCTACATTTAGTTTTTATGTGAGAGTGAAGCTGTGCGTCTCCCAGTAGGCTGCAGAGAGCTGCCATCTTTTCCAGTTGCGCTATGTTGGCTGGTGGGTGTGGATACAAACCTAGGTGCCTAGTGCTATGTAATTACAGCTGGATTTGAAAACCTGACCCAGAGTGTGATTAGAAAACCAGGTGAAATTCAGGTGTGGAAAGTTTTGCACCCATGGAAATTTGAGACACACAGACCCCAGAGATACTGGGTGTTGCTCACTCTTTGAGTTTCATGGTTTCCTTCACAGGACCAGCTGGGATCAAACTAGGACTTGATTTGGCAGGTGAGAATGAATGTGTGCTTTGGGACTAAGCACAGATGGCCAAGATACAGGAAGTATGGCGAGGCAGAGGGGTTGAAGGACTGGCTCTTCCACTGCTGGAGCAGAACTCAGGGGAGATTCCAGTGAGAAAAATGCCCAGTGCAGATCAGAAATAGCCAGGCTGTGGAGCTGCACTGATTTAAAAGCTTTACCAATTATCATTCCACAAAGCAGTGGAGGTCTGGCTAGACTTCAACCTCACCTCTATGAGCTCTGCTTCTGGAAATGTATTTCACAGCCCTCCCTGTGCATGGAATATTCAACATTCTTCAACCTGCCTCACCTCATATTGCTGAGAAGGGAAGCTGAGAATTAGCAGCCTGACTAGCTCCACAAAACGGAGAAGAAATTGACAGCCCCTGACCTACTGCTCTTATGTACAATACATACCTCAAGGAAAAAAAAATGGAAAGAAAGACAATTGGGAACTGACAACCAACATATAATATTATAGGCATGTTTTTTTTCTATTTCCCTGATTCTCTTCCTCTCTTTTCTTTTGCTAACAGCCAAATTCTATTGTTCACTTTTTCACTCTTCCGTTAACTCTTTACTACTACTCTTTCACATTCTCCCTCTCAATATTACATTGTATGTCCCCTCTGCATTCTCCATCTTTACTTTTTGAAATAGCAAACACTTTTGTAAATATAATATCACTACTGGTGGCAATTACTTACCATTCCATTTCTATATATAGTGCCAATTAACATTGATGCCAAAATAAGAACTAAGTATTTAGTTTAATGCTGAATATTGGTTGTATTGATGGTGGTTAATATTTGTCTCCCCCTAAACTGTGAGGTACTAGAAACTTGCAGAAACACTATGAATTAATGGAGAAGAAGCTCTGTCAACTCAGAGTCTTATAAATGGGTAGACATACAAACAGAATGAAAAAGCAAGGGAACAAACCATCCTACATAAATCAAAATACCTAATTACATAATCCAATGAAATCACAATTCGGGAAATGTCAGAGAAGAAATTCAGAAAATTCACAGTTAAATTGATCTGAGAGATAAAAAACAATGTAAGGAATGAAATCACAAAAATACAATAAGTAAATGATCACTTTAATAAGAAGATAGAAATACTAAAAAAGAATCAATTAGAAATTCTTGAAATGAAAGAAGCAATAAAACAAATTAAAAATTCAATGGAAAGGATCAACATCAGACTAAATCACATAAAAAACAGAGTTTCATGAAATGAAGACAAAAATATAAAATCTGGTAAATAAAGTTGACCATGGAAAACTGATGTTAAGAGACTATAAACAGAAATTTCAAGAAATATGGAATAACATGAAAAAAAATATAAGATTTGTTGGTATCTTTAAGATACAAACCAAAGGAATGTACAATCTTTTCAACAAAATAATATTAGAAAATTTCCAAAACCTTAAGAAGGAAATGAAAAATCAAACAGAGGATTCTTATAGGACTCCAAATATACAAAATTATAACAGACCCACACCAAGACATAATATGATAAAAATGCATAACATACAGAATAAGGATAGGATTTTAAAGGATGCCAGAGAAAAATGACAGTACATATGTTGAGAGATCTGGATCTCAGCTGATTTCTCAATTCAGACCATCAAAGGTAGGAGGTCTTAAAAAATATATATAGCAAACCCAGAGAAAAAAATGGATGCCAACCAAGAACACTGAATACAGGAAAATTAAGCTTCAGATTTGATGATGAAACAAAAATTTTCCATGATAAAAAAGTTAAAAGAAGACATTCGGCACTTGTTTATTTGGGATTGGCTAACTTCACTTAGCATAATCTTCTCTAATGCCATCCATTTCCCTGCAAATTTCATGATCTTATTCTTTTTTTAGTGCTGAGTAATATTCTATTGTGTATAAATGCCACATTTTTTTATCCATTTATCCACTGAAGGACATCTAGGTTGGCCCCACAGTTTAGTTATTGTGAATTGTGCTGCTATAAACATTGATGTGGCTGTGTCCCTGTAGTATGCTGGTTTTAGGTCCTTTGGGTAGGGAGGGAGAGCATGGGAGGAAAGTTACCTCTAGATAGGGAATAGGAGTGGGAGGGAAAGAGAGGGAGAAGGGAGATAGCTAGGATAGTGGAAGGAGAGGCTCATCATTATACAAAATACATGTATGAAGATGATGAAGATGTGAAGTTGGTGTCAACATACCTTATATACAAGCAGTGATATGGTAAATGGTGGTATAAAGGTGCATTAAGAATTGTATGCAAAAAATAAGAGAGCTCATGTATAATGGCATAATTTGGCATGAACATACTTTATATACAGAGTTACAAAAAATTGTGCTGTGAAGGGATAATCGTGAATGTAATGCACTCCACTATTGTCATGTATGTAAGAAATAAATTTTAAAAAGAAAGAGAAAAAAATTTAAAATAATTCACAACTAGAAAGCCTGCAAATATTTCATGAAGAAGAAATGAAAACTACAATTGAAAACAAGCAAAGGGATTAATTACACTAGAAGAACAGTCAATCAAAGAAGAAACTAATTTATATTAAGAGCCAGAAATAAATCAAAATAACAGAAAATAAAAAATAATTTCTCAATAATAACATTGAATGTAAATGGCCTAAACTAATCAATCAATAGAAATAGACTGGAAGATTGGATGAAAAAACAAGGTCCAACAATATGCTGTCTCCAAGACATCCACAGAATGAAAGTAAAAGAATAGGAACAATCCTATTATTTGCATGGCTCTCATAAACAAGCAGGGGATACTTTCCTCATATCACATAAAAATTACATTAAGCCAAAGTTATTCTGAAAAGACAAAGAAGATCATTTCATACTGCTTAAGAAGATATAACAATTGCAAATGTTTATGCCCCAAATAATGGTTTATCTATGTACATCAAACAAACCCTTCAAAATTTCAAGAATCAAGTACACCACAACACAATAAATCTGGGTGACTTTACCTTGCCTCTCTCATTAGTGGATAGCACATCCAAACAAAAACTAAACAAAAAAGCTATAGAACTAAAAAATATAATTAATAATTAGATTTAACAAACATATTTAGAATACTTTATCCATCAATGACTGAATACACTTTCTTCTCAGCAGCACATGGATCATTTTCTAAAATAGAACGCATCTTAGGCCACAAAGCAATGCTTAGTAAGTATAATAAAATACAGATAATACCTTGCATTCTATCAGATTATGATGAAATGAAATTAGAAATCAATGATATAATAAAAAATAGAAACTACTCTAACACCTGGAGACTAAATAATATGCTAAATCTGGGATGAAATTAAAAAATAATTAGAGGTAAATGAATATATTGACACATGTATCAAAATCTCTGGGAAACTATGAAGGAAATTCTAAGAGGAAAACTTATAGCCCTGAGTTCATTCATTATAAGAATAGAAAGTAATCAAAAAAGTTAACTAACATTACATCTCAAGGCATTGGAGAAAGAACAAAAAAAAGTTAACATTAAAAGCACTAGAAGACAGGAAATAATTATGACCACAATAATGGGGTCCTAATAGTAAAAAGTTATTCTATGTATATATGTAAAAATGCACTCTACTGTCATGTATAAGAACAAATAAAGAAGAAAATATTTGTTTTTATATAGAGTGATAAATATAACACATAATCAAACGCTTATTCAAGTTAATTAAACTGCAGATCGGGACCATAAAATATTAGAGATGTTACTTTACTCTAAATCCTCATATGACATTAATACATACAGTGTCAAAGACATTAATAAATGTAAAAGTGATAATATTAACTATAAGTATTCCTCAATTGATCACAACTGTGAAAGCAGAAATATTTCATGTTGTAAAAAGAAATATTACCCATTATAAAAAAATTAAATGACAGTTCAAATAAAACAGTATTTACAAATCATAAAGAAAATTACAGCTAAAATAAATGAAAGTGAAATAAAAAAAGAATTAAAAAAATAAATGAAACAAAAAGTTGATTCTTGGAAAACTATCAATAAAATTGATAAACACTTAGCCATGCTAACCAAGAGACAGAGGGAAAAAATTCAAATTTCTAAAATTCGTGATGATAAAAAAGACATATGGACATATACAACATTGAATACAGAGAATAATCAGAAACTATTTTGAAAACTTATATTCCAATAAAATTGAAACTCTTGAAGAGATCTACTAATTTCTAGAGACGTCTGACCTATGCCAATTGAACCAGGAGGATATAGAATATTTAAACAGATCAATCTCAAAAAATAAAATTTAAGATGCCATCAAAATCCTACCAAGAAAGAAAAGCCCAGAACTAGATGGATTCTCAGCCAAGTTCTACCAGACCAGCAAAGAATGAACACCAATCCTCCTAAAACTATTCAATAAAATTCAAGAGGAGGAACCCTTCCAAAAGCATTCTGTGAAAAGTGTATCACCTCACTCTAAAACCAGACAAACAAATATCAAAGGAAGAAAACTTCAGACCAATATTCCTGATGAACATAGATGCAAAAATTCTTAATAAAATACTGGCAAAGTGCATGCAAACAACAACAACAACAAAACATTAAAAAGACAGTATTCCATCATCAAGTGGGTTTCATTCCATAGATGCAAAGTGAGTTAACATACTGAAATCAATAAATGTAATTCACCACATCAATAGACTCAAAGATTAAGAACCACACAATTATCTCCATAGATGTAAAAAAAAAGCATTTGACAAAATACAGCATCCATTAATTTTCAAAACACTAGAAAAACTAGGCATAGGAGGGAAATTACTCAACATTTTAAAAGTTATATACATTAAATCCAAGTCCAACAAAATTCTACATGAAGAAAAACTGAAAGCAGCTATCCCACTCTTTGGTCTATACCCAAAGGACTTAAAAAACAGCATACTACAGGGACACAGCAGTATCAATGTTTATAGCACCACAACTTGCAATACTTAAACTGTGGTACCAACCTAGATGCCCCTTAGTAGGTGAATGGATAAAGAAAATGTGGTATATATACTCAATGGAATATTACTCAGCAATAAAAGAGAATAAAATCATGGCAATTGCAGTTAAATGGATGGAGTTGAAGAATATAATGCTAAGTGAAGTTAGCCAATCCTGAAAAACCAAATGCTGAATGTTTTCTCTGATATAAGGAGGCTGATTCATAGTGGGTTTGGGATGGAGATCATGGGAGGATTAGATGAACTCTAGATAAGGCACAGGTGTGGGAGGGAAAGAAAAGGGGAATGAGAGTAAAAAACATGGTGGAATGAGATGGATATCACTACCCTAAATACATTTATGAAGACACAATGGTGTGAATATATTTTATATACAATCAGAGTTATGAAAAATTGTGCTCTATATGTGTATTATGGATTGTAATGCATTCTGCTGTCATATAAAACCAATTAAAATTGTTAAAAAAACATTGCATTTTAAATTAAATACATTTTCTGGAAATCCCCTAGGCTTTCCCCCCCACACAAACATATATACCTACCAATATATTTGTTTTAAACTAAATATAGTATAAATTTTAGTTATAGTTAATAATTTCCAATGAATTGAAATTTTTCAAATATATTTATTTTTTCACTACTGTTTTATCTTCTTAAAAATTACTATAGCAAAACAAAAAGTCTAAGCTCTATTTTAAGCTATTTTATTCACTACTATGGTAAAATAGCTGAACTCATTCAGCACATATTTATCTACAGCCTATTTTATGTTAGGTATACTAACAAGTGTGTGTTGGTACATGACTGTAATACTATTTACTTGGGAGGCAGAGACAGGAGGATTATAAATTTGAGGCCAGACTGGCTAACTTAATGTGAACTTCTCTCAAAATAAAAAAAAAAAAATGTTAAAAAAGACTACAGATATAGCTTAGTGTCTAAGGCACACATTTCATCATGCATGGAGAAAAAAAAATCTTTGTAATTTATAGCAGAATATGGGAGTCAAATTTCACAGAGAATCTCAAATAATTCTGGGTATAATAAATGCAGGTGTAAGTTTCATGAAATTTATCTTTTGGAATGCATTCCAGAATTAATTTGCTTGTTTGGTAGCAGCTAGCAGATGATAAATTGTTTTCCTTCTTTTGTTTTGGACTTAACACTAAAATACAAATGGAATATATGTTTTAGACCCTGCCTTCATTCCCTCAAGATGATTTTAAAATTTGAGTGAACATTTTATTCTACATTGTAGCAGGGAAAATTAGTAGTTGGAGCATTAAAATTTGTACTTCAAACAAAAGCTGACCATTCATCTGTTCTGCAAAAAATCTACTTATGGCCTCATCCTATGCATCCTATTTCTTCTGTTTAAAATTGCATCTCTAAATTCTATATTCCTCCTTGCTCTTTTGTTTGGTATTACTACAGTCTGATATCATGATTTCTTCTTCACGGTTAATAGCATGTTTTTCCAATTCTATCAGCAAATTACATTAGTTTCATTTAAAACAATTTGGTAACAATAGAAGACAGTAAAATTACGTTTACTGGCCACTCAATGTACTGTAAAGAGTGTTTCCACAAACTTTCTCTTTATTTTTTTTAAAGAAAAATCCAATCAATTAAAAAAATAATAACAAACTCCAAACATCCCTACAGGCTTGTGCATTTATTGGAGAAGGTTAAAAAGTTTCTGAAAAATACATTAGAGGTTAAATAGAACAGTGCAGAAAATGAAATAGCCTAGAGGAAATTACAATGAGAAGGTCAGTTGATTTAACCTGGTGTGTTGACTGTGGAGTTCAGGAGTGGAAAAGCACTTCAGTGAAAACCTGCAAACATGATGATGAAGACTGAATATACAATTTACATAATCTAATTCCAGGTTTTCATATGATTGTAATATCCAACAGACTGATCTCATTTGAACTCTAATATTTTCCCCTATGTAATATTGTTTGTACAATTTGCTCTTATAGGACTTTTTGCTTTCAAATATAAGCTATATCCTAGTTGTGAAAAAGTGCTAAAAAGTGATAATCAAAAATGTAATACATATAAATATTAAGATGTTTGAAACAGGTATAGACCAAAATCATAACTATTACCCATAATCATTCACATGTAAAAGATGAGTTATTTCTTTCAATACTGGGTAAGACAGATTTTATTTTTAATGTACAGAAAATTTCTCCAAAAAACAATGTACAGATGAATGACTTGAAGATACTAATGTGAAAAATTAAAAATTTTATATCCACAGATAAATCATACCAGCACTTTTAAACCCTAATACTAACATAATATATAATTAGGTCAATGATAATATTATATATTTTATATATATATATTATATTATATATATATTTTACTCAAAAGAGTAAAAGAATCAAAAATATTTTGATTTTATTGTCATTGTTTAAAATTTCCTCCATAAAAACATTTTAAAAGGAAAAAGGGGAAGCTTTGTGAAGTTGGAAAAAACTTCAATCATTCTTTCAGCTACAGCAGACATTAATCTCATCAATTATTCAGTAGGTTAGAATTGATCTAACTCACTTTTTCCCCCTTCTCCTTGAAATGGGTGTAGCTCTGAACCATTATAAAAAACGAACAGACTCACTAACAAAAGTCAACCAGGCAAAGGAATTTTTTATGTAGAACCTAGACAAGAACTAAAAGAAAATTTTAAAAAAAATGAAATGTGATTTAGAAATATTCAAGTTGATTGTTTAAAATAATTTAATTTTAAAGAATCCAACGATTTTATATTATAAATTGTTTTTTTTTATTCTCCAACAAACAATGTAAAATATTTGAAATTGGTTAAAATTATTTCGTTGGAATTAAGCAAATATTTTATATTGTGACATTCCTTAAATCCTTTATTATTTCTCTATACATGTAGTTTTTAACATTCACACACACAAATATTTTTTGAAACATTCTTTTTAGTATGTAGAATGATGATTCCCCTCAAGATATTACTCTCTGATGCATAAAACTTGTGAAAACTTAAACAGATACCGAGGTATTTAGGTTTCACATGGTATTAAAGTTGCTATCACATGATCTAAACATGGGTAGATTATCCTAATTTATCTAGATGAGTTGATGTAATCATAAGAGTCCTTTAATGTGGAAGAAACAGCAGGAGAGGGAGTGAGGTTGAGGTATTTTGTAGAGAAGCCGACCTGATGTAGTTGGCTCTGAACATAGAAAAGGTTAATGAACCAAGGAATACAGGCAGCTTCCAGAAGTCAAAGAGAGTAAGAAAATGGATTGGTCACTACAGCCTCTACAAAGGAATGCCATTTTTTTTTGACGCTGATTTTAATCCAGTAAGACCCACTATAGACTTCTAACCATCAGACATGTAAAATAATGAGTCTGCGTTGTTTGAAAATGTTAAATTTCTAGCAATTTTTTACAGAAAGTATAGAAAACTAATACACTATCTTTAAGAAAGAAGATAATTTCTGCTATGCATAGCAAGAAGTTAAACAGTATATGACCAAATCATAGTATCCAGTTAAAATATAATGTTTTTCATGAATTCTAATTACATTAAGAGTGACTGTTTGCCAGTTAGTAGCAAACATAGAAATGAACTTGAAGATTTTTAACAAAATAATTTCTGGATGAATATTGGGTGACTCATGAACTGGTAAGATATTTAGCCAGCTTCAGAAAATACACAAGAAATTAAGAGAAGTTAGGCAACATGAGGATAGAAAATCATACTATGAAACATTTGGGTTTGGATGCCACTTATAACAGGGCCACATCTGGACTGTCCCAACCATTCCCTCACTCCTCTTGGATATTTGCCACCATTTCTGTCCCAATGAGACCTTCCTCACTTGCTCCAGATTCATTGAAACAATGTGCAATATTGAAAGTCTCAGGCATAAATATCTGGGAAGTCAAACCTAATGTACATATACACACTTTATATTCCAGAGTTGTGAAGACATAGGAACAGGTTGATTTGACATAATTTGGAGAATATTTGTCCCTGTTTTCCTCCAATACAGAGAGAATTCATTAAGTAGAAAGATGCACCCCTTTTACTTTATATTTTATAAAAACTGGTTCTAAATTAGTATCCCATTGTACAGGGGATGAAGCTGAGGGCCAGATTAATGTTAAATAATTTTAAGTAATTTTAAATAAAGTTTAAGTAGTAGACAGAAACCCAAATACAATCTTGAAATGGTTGATTCTCATTTTCTCCCTAGGATGCCTAAATTCCAGCATACATATTATGTAGCTTTGTAGAAAAATGAGTCTTTTAAATTTAAATTAATAATTAAATTAATAATTAAAAACAATTATTGTCATCAAAACCACACAAAGATATCTTCAACAAAGTAAAATTTTTTTATTGAAAATAAATTTGTTTTTATATCTCATATATCATACTTTCTTGAGTGGGTGCAGTGTCCTCCATGGTATCAAGATGGCAAATAAATCTCTTTAATTTTATTAGGGAACTCAATTTCATTCACCCCAAGTCCTGATACCATTAAGGAAAATCTTACCTGGTCAATAGGAGGTAATATTTTCTGTTTACTTAAAGATCACGTGTCTATTAAAGTTGTATCTTCTCTCTGTGTATTCATTTCCAGATCTGTATACAAAGATAGAGGATCATTTTCTACATGAGAACTGCAATTCAAGAAATGTGAGGGTACCATGTAACTTTATGCATATCCTTGGATATGCATATTTTGGGTCCCTCTGGACGCTAGTATATATTGTATCTGGAGTTTCCCTCAAAGGCCTAGATGTTAAATCTTCATTCCCCAGTGTGGTGCTATTGGGAGATGGTGGAAACCTTAAGAGTGGGGCATAGTGGAACATTTTCAGGCCCTTAATTGTGTACCCTCAAAGTGGATTGTGGGACCTTGGTGTCTCCTCTTTCTCTCTTTCACATTTGGGCCATGAGGTGAACAGCCTTTGCTGTACCATGTGCTTCTGCCATGATGAATTACCTCATCTCAAGCCTACATGAATACAGTCCACCATGGCCTAAAAACTCCAAAATTGTGAGCCAAAGTAAACCTTTTATTTATAAAAATAATTGTCTCAGGTATTTTGTTACAGTATCAGGAAGTTGACTAACATATGGTCCTTAAGTATTCACTTACACTCATATTTAACAGATTAGAGTTAATTTAAATTACAAATTGCATACTTAAAACATAATCTATGTTATCTATTTATATATAAAATAACAATTTTTTCTACTTTGTAGTCAGGACTAATTTTCAAAATTTATGCTTTGCTTAGGAACAGTAATTTCTGATTAGATTCCATTGCAAAGAAATATGCATTCTATAGTATTTTTTCTTATGCCTCTATAAAATTCACTTTCTTAAGCACATGTAATGGATTGTAGCCCATATAAAAATTACTGAAGCTAAAATACATTCACATGAAACACTTTTAGTTAATCAGTCTTTTGGAGCTCTTAAAACACAGACTTCTATAAAACTGAATCCCATTTAAATTCTGATTGCATCATATACTCATTGTTTCCCATGAAGATTGATTAGTATCTATTGCAATACAAAATGAGATTCAAATTTATAATTTAAATGAATGCAGCTTTCCTTATACTGTATCAGCTTGAAGTAAGTCCCCATACTCACACATAAAATTTTCCCTAAAGATAGAATTCCATTTTTATGCCTACTGAGGGGCATCATATCTTCAAAATGAGGGTCTTGTGAATAAACAAAATGATACAAAACAAAACAGAACAAAACTAATCATTGCAATGCTAGCAAGGCCCTTGGAGTTTTGTAAAACAGAAAATCCTTAATGCAAACAACTACAAAAACAAAACTTTAGCTTAATAGTCACTTTCAGTAGAAGCAAAATTTTTCAGAATATGTCATTTGGGGTGTAGTACCAGTGAAGTCAATCAAATAACATTTTAACCAGTCAGTCCTCAAAAATGTTCAAGAAACAATATCCAGAAGTGTGATTAGGAACATTAAAAACAAGTAGCACCCAAATAGCAAAGACTCAATAGAGGATTTGACCACAATTTTCTTGTTTCTAATACTGTGGTTAATCACCGAACATAAAGGCTGAGAGGCATGATGCCAAGACATGAATTATATCATATCATACAAGGGTACTCTCTCTCTGATTAAATAAATTCTCAAAATGATTCACAGAATTCAATTTACACATACTTCTTCTATATTGTCATATTATAAATTAGATTTCTGACTTATGATATATTATGAAATTTAATACAAATATACACATAAAAGGAAGTTGGAAAATATGATATCATGACTAGCGAATATGGACTCATCGAACCCTCACATTCTGAAATCTGTATTAGAAGTATCGTACTGTAAAATTTGCAATATTTGACTGCAATGCTAGTCCACTAACCCATAACAACTCTTTCTAGCTATGATCTCTGTGAGAGGGAAACTGTAGTAAAGATAAACATAGGGAAAAAATGTCATGCATACTTTTAAAATTTAAAAAAAATGATCTTTTGTGCTTTTGTTTAAGAGCAAATATAACATTTATTTGCTTCTTTTTTGAGAAGAACTTTTTTCATTTATGATCAGGTATAGCAATGATGTATAAGAGCCTCATTTAATTCAAAAACAATTATATTAAAATTTCACAAAATTTTACTATTCTTGGAAATCTTCACTATTTGACAGATTTTAAGCTTGTTTATTATATGGATAAAGGGATGATTTTCTGCCAATAGTAAGTGATAAAATTAATATAAGTAGAAATATAGATTTAATATTACCATTGATAAATACAGTTGTGCTTTTTATTCTATGGAGACTAAATACTTTGTTTTTATTTTAAATAAAACTAATTTTCAATTTATTTAGATAATACTAGCCCAACAATTTTTTAAAAATTATTTTTAAATTAATTAATTAATTAATTGTATTTTGTGTATCAGAGATTGAATCCAGAGGCACTTCACCAATGAGTCACATCTCCATACTTTTTAAAATTTTTATTTATTTTTTTTATTTTATTTTTTTTTCTAGACTTTTTTCCTGATTTATTGATACAGTAATATATTAACCAAAACAATCTTGATTTACTTATAGTAGGAGTATAATAAGTGTTTGTTACAAAATAGGCAGCACTAAGAAATATTTGCAGAAAATTCTAGGAAATGACTCTATATTTAAGAATGTTTACTTTATTAGAAAAGATATGACCAAGAAGCCAATTGAAACATATAAATATGCATGTTCTGGTCATGATCCTTTTTAATGCTGACAGCAAAAATAAAGCTTTTTTATCAGTTGTTACAGATTACATAGATACAGCATTTATTTATTTATTTTTATTGATTTGATTTTTTTTCAATACACAACAACAGTGGAATGCATTACAATCTTTATTACACGTACAGAGCACAATTTTTCATATCTCTGTATCATACTTTAGATACAGCATTTATATAAACAATTTTATTTCATTTAATATTTTTATTGAATTGTTTCATACTGAGAAATTACCAAGCTATCATCCAGAGTAGGGTTCCTATTTGTTTTCCTATTTCTTTCTAAAATCTGTACAGTTTTACATTTATATTTATGATAAATTTTGAATTAAAATCTGGGATTTATTTATTTATTTTTATTGGTTGTTCAAAACATTACAAAGCTCATGACATATCACCTTTCATACATTTGATTCAAGTGGGTTATGAACTCCCATTTTTACCCCAAATACAAATTGCAGAATCACATCGGTTACACATCCACATTTTTACATATTGCCATATTAGTGACTGTTGTATTCTGCTGCCTTTCCTATCCCCTACTATCCCCCCTCCCCTCCCCTCCCCTCCCCTCTCATCTTCCCTCTCTACCCCATCTGCTGTTGTTCAATTCTCTCCCTTGTTTTTTTTTCCCCCTTTCCCCTCACAACATATGTAATTTTGTGTAACAATGAGGGTCTCCTTCCATTTCCATACAATTTCCCTTCTCTCTCCCTTTCCCTCCCACCACTCTTCTCTGTTTAATGTTACTCTTTTCCTCATGCTCTTTCTCTCTGGTCTGTTCTTAGTTGCTCTCCTTATATCAAAGAAGACTAAAATTTTATATTTTATTTTGAGACAGATATTTTGTTTTTCCTTTTTTTGTTTTGTTTTTGTACTAGGGATTGAACTCAGGGGAACTCGGCCACTGAGTCACACTACCAGCCCTATTTTATATTTATTTAGAGACAATGTCGCAATGAATTGCTTAGCAACTCACTTCTTAAGTAATTTTTAGTTGTAGATGGACACAATATCTTTATTTATTTATTTTTTATGTGGCTCTGAGGATTGAACTCAGTGCCTCACATATGCAAGGCAAGCACTCAACATCTGAGCTACAACCCAGCCTTAGCTAAATAAATTCAAAGAATATTATAGTATTAATATTACATTCACACTATATATTTTTACATATACATATGCAAAGATGAATATTTCTATTATGTGTATGCAGACATACATATATATGATCATCTAATATTTAGGAAATGCTTATAATTTGGTAAGCTTGATCATAAGATCTTTCAATACATGTTTTAAAAATTTAACCAAAGACCAAATTGAGCAAAGTAACTAATATTAATTTATTCTTCTAGAAAAGTGATTTAGCTCAGTTTTGTAGGAGTACAAGTTTGTTCAATTAGAAATTATAGGAGTAGGACCCTGAACCCATGTTTTATTAATATATTTGTCATAATAGGATTTAGATAGTTATCTTCTATAATTCTAACATCATCATACATGCTCTTTTTTTCTTTATTTTATATATTTAGCATTTTAGCAATGGGATGAGAATAAAAAATAGCTAGTGATGATTTAAAGACAAGATGAGAAGTGGAAACTCCCTACATGCATAAAAAGTCCAGATCTTAGAGACATCAGGGTCTTCAATGTATTTTTTATTTTTTTTTGAGAATGAAAGTCCATGAAGAGAAAAGTAGAAAGATTCATAAGAAAGAGAATTATTGAAATAAAGAAACTGGGGAAAATGAAAGAATTTTTTTTTTTAGAAATGATAAAAGTAATTAGTCTAGGAAAGAGTAGGAAGATGGGGATATACATTAGCAGAGAAAAGAGAAGCATTCAGGATTTGAAGATGTATCAATAACTGATGTCAAACAAAAGTGAAAGGCTTAGAGAGAGTTTTTAAAGACAGTGATCAAAGTTTAATTAAGCATTAGAAAGGAAATTCTAAAAACTAATTAAAAAATAGAATAACACAAACAGCACTCTGTCATTTAAAGTCATGTTAGGTGTATATTGAATGTTTGCTTTCTGAGGTATTAATTTTGATCTGCCATATTTTCCTTAGTGACATGCATAGAGATTGTCAAAACGCTAAGACTTTTACTTATCTAATTAGATCTTAATAACTACATGAATGAAAACCTTTATTTTTGTTTGCAATATAATACATTTTTAAATATTGCACACAATCCTGTCATTTACCCAGGCTTGCCAACTCTGTGCTCGCATAGATAAAACGGATTTTTTTTTAAGTTGTAGAAAATTTAAAGTTAACAGTGATCTAAATACTCCTCAAACAAAGCTGTATTTTGCAGTGGAATGACTAACTCTGTCAAACAATTGTTTTCAATAAAATAAAAAATCTCTATCGAGTCCAATATTTTAAAGCTTAAAGAAAAAGAAAGCTCACTTTCTTAAATATCAGGATTATTCTAATTTTTTTTGTTGACTGAGAAAAACTTGCTATCAGTATGCTCATATATTTGAAAAGGACCATTTTACATCTAAAAAATTCAAAATTAATAGCTTTAAATATCTTTCCTACTTTTTATTTTAAATAATATTTTAGAATGATATGAAAACACACACTGAAATCCACCATAATGTACATCCATAAGGACTCTAACTAGAATAACATATATTATTGCTCATATAAGTATATCAACATAGATTCTGCTGACATGTAAAACAAAAAGAACCAATAAAAATAATGATAATGAATTGTTTTGTACATTATATCCTTTAAAAATAAAAAAAAAAATGCCCTTTTCATCAATTTGACAATAGTATTTCATAAAAATAGCTGGGATAAAAATATAATATCAAAATAGAGTTTAATTACAATAATATATTTGTGAATAGTTAAGATAATAATATTGCAAAATCATCCATTTCCTAAGATAGGAAATTTGTTGTCCAAAACCACATATTATAAATCTCAGAGATTTTGTAGAAATAATTTTTACATGACCTAAAGCAGACATTTACAAAAACAATATTCTAATTTACCAAATATTATTTTTCATTTTATCTTATAAATACAAAAACAGTTAAAATAATTATAAAAAAGAGCAATTAATTTCAAATATATTGTTGTTTTTATGAAAACATTTTGACAAATGTGATATAGTTTTCCTCAATATGGAGCTTAGTTTTTGTATATATTTTTACCATTTTAATAATATTTTTATGCCTCTTAAAAAATATAATGACTGTGTGGAACATAAAGTCCAATAATTGTTTTAATCTTTTCTTCTTATTCTATATTATCTCAATAACTGTATAGGATGATTTAGAATTTAACATAAATCATATTGTACTGCCTGTTTTAGGAATCATTGTGCAATGAATAATTATGCTTTTAATTTTTTTTAGCTTATAGTTTGGTTACAATAACTCATTTTTTTGTTGTTGTTGTTTACTATGGTGAATGTACAACTGAACAATATTAACGTAAAATCAGGTTAAAAACAAAATTTAAAATAAAATTAAGTTTAAAATGGATATATTGAACTATGAGAAAATGCTATTATTGAATAAATTAACTCAGGAATTTTAGGTTGTAACCTGTTTTAGAAAGAGAAGTCAATAAAATAATAAAAATTTAGAATTCCCACATTTAAATAGTATGTATAGTGCACTATTTTCCATATAAAGTTCATTATGCAAGGCAATGATTTTAGTCAGTGAAGAGAAAAGCCTTTAACAGTGTCAAGTGAAGGTATTCTGTCTCAATCTCAAATTAATTACTGCTTATCTTATATTAAGCAGTAGACACTATGAGGATGATGATGAAGATGCAGCATTCGAATTATTAGGAGTGCACCACGGAAATATGAATTCCTTGGTCATGAATTATAAATTTGAATCTTTAATGTGGATTGCTATCGATCTGGATTATTCTTCTCCTTCCATTCCTCCTCCTTCTCCTCCTCTTCTCCTCCTTCACCTTCTTCTTCTCCTCCTCCTACATGGGCTCTCCAGCAAGGATGTCCCTAGAACAGGGTAGAGAAGAGTGTGGCTGCAGAGTCGCTAATCAAGACCTCCAGAGACCAAGCAGGAAGCAGGTATGATTGTATTGCACAATTACCATGAATATATACTCAGGCAGTAGCTAGGCAGATTACAGGCAGCCACCAATGCAATTTCTGGCCAACTGCTCTTACAGTGACCAATCAAGGAGTGGAGCAATCACAGTGACTGCAACATCTGGTCACGCCCAGGGCTTTGCCTACAAGGTAAGTGGCCTGCTGCTCACACCCCTACACAAGGGGAGTGGCCTGCCACTCAGATGCCCTTAACATATGCCATGTATGAGGTACTCCATGCACCTATGCACTTGTACCCACACTCCTCCTCCTCCTTTTTAATTTGGATCGTTCCACAGTCTTTACATTCTGGAAATCAGGGTTTGTGAAACATCTGGAATCTAATTTTATGTTCATAAAAGAGAAGACCTTCAGATTTTTGCCACCTCCTCCAAGGTATCAAAGACTTCTTGCAAAAAATATAATTACTGGAGGAAATGTGGTGGTATGATTTCAAACATTTTTCCACTTAAAATTGAAGATTTTAAATCCCATGTTAGCCCTTTTTTATGTATTGAGAAATACATATGAAAAACACTCTCTTTCTTTGTATGGATGATAGAAGAATAATTAGCTACAGTTTTCATTCAGTTGTATGCCTAGTCTGATGAATGCAACTGACATCTTTGTTTGTCAACTTTATGAGATGTTAAGATATAATATCATATCCCTGACCTCTAGCTATTTATAATCAAGAAAAGCAAATAGTAATTAAATTCATACTTTATATTTCATGTAATGTACTTTAGTATGGTAGATGGATTAGTTGACAAATTTACCTTACATTCAATGAGTGTTTCATTCTTAAAGACTCAAAACCTTACACCATGATTTATACAAATATTTAAACTTTGCTTTCATTTTTTAGGGGCATTCACAATACTTTGGAAATAAATTTAAATTAGAAACAATAGAAGAGTAATTAGACAATCAGAAAAAAATAGGTAATATTGCTCTTCTGGAGTTGTTTATGAGCAGTGATAAAATGTTTTTAAAAATGCAGCACATAATATTAAGGAAAATATCCAATTATATCAGTTACAAGGAAAATTACTTCTAACTATAAGACTAAGAAGAAACCAATTTTAGTGAGTAAGTATTTTGTGAGGAACTAAAAACACATATCCAATCAGGAACAAGACAGTCTGTGCTCTATGTACTCAGATTGTGAGAATATGACTAAAAACATTAATCAAAAATTGAGACTTTTGTATTTTTGTGGGAAGAAAAGAACCATTTAAAATTTCTCTGAAAGGATTTTTCAGTATTATGAGGAATAAACTAAATTGGTGGTGGTTCTGCTTGAGTAAAAAAATAACTAAAAGAATTGCAAAACTCACACAAGAACTTATTACAAATAAGTATCATTAAAAATTACATGCAACACTTGTTACTGATATTTATTCACCATGAAATACAAAATTTGATCACATCAAAGTGAATATGAATATGATTGAGTGGTCAGTACTTCCCTGTATCAGAGATACATATTAGATTTAGGCTATGAGAGAGTAATTTTTTCTTCACTCTGTTTTACTCTTAAGGTAACAAGGACAGGCAGGGAGGTAGGTTGGTAGGGTGGAGAACTCTGAATAGAGATTGGTGTGGCAATTCACAGTCTCAGAGGCAGCATGTAGGCCCTTCATACACTTGCAATATTCCATATGTAGAAACTCACTGAAAGATAAGGGTAATACAGTTATATTGGATTGCAGGGCATGGTAAGGTCATGCTCATTAAAAACAATGTAAATAAAGCCATTCCAACAAATAACAGTGTCTTTTTAATTAATATATTCAAAGTAATATATTTAAAAAACTTCCAGATTTATGTTGGTTCCAGAAATGCTTTGAGAACTTTTACTTCTAAGTCAACGACAACTCAATTTGACCAACATTGAGGATTCTCTAAGTGGAGGTAGAATCAAAGCCAAAAAAGTCCAGAACTCTTAGGATTGGTGATTCTTGGGTTGCTTGCAAGATCAGGGTATGGATATTGTTCAGTGAAATCATTTCCATGATGTTAAACCTAGGTAATCTGACATCTACTTCTTGAATCACTCTTTATTTGTCTCAGGGGTATTCCTTCATGATTTTTTCCTTCTCACCAGCAACCTTGACCAGTCAAGTTCACAAATGCCTTCTCCTTTGTCCAGGTAGTTCTAGACTGACCAAGGCATGAATCTGATTGATTAGAAATACATGTTCAATCACATGGTTTATATATCACATATACACTGACAATTTTCTCATTTTGTTCCTTTTCCTACCTATTCTAGACTATCCAATGTTTCTACTTTACTGCCTCATAATTGATTCTTAGTGTGGCAATTTTAATTGTTAACCAGACTTTGTCATCGGCCTAAGTATTTGCCAAGCACTCTTCTGGTGTATCTCTGAAAATGGTGTTGGATGTGATTGAGATCTGAATAAATGAACAATGAAGCAGATAATTTTTTCCTGTTTGGGTTTGTATTCATTTAATCATCCCAAAACAAAACAGTCTGGCTTTCACGGAAAGTAAGGGGGAACTCTCCTGCCTGACTGCTTTGACCTTAGACATCAGTCTTTTCCTATCTTTAGACTCAAACTGAAACATCAGTACTATTTTGTCCTTGAGAATATTATACTTCAGACTAGAAATTATTCCACTAGTTTTCCAGATTCTTGGTGTGTGTTTATGCTTTTCATATATATGTAACATATAAATTATACATAACATATAAATGCCACTCTCTGTGTGCACATATGTGTTTGTGCATGTGTGAAATGCTATTCATGATTTTCCCATTTTGGTTTTCACCATAGAAGCCTTCATCCTTACTTCAGAATCCAGAATCTCCTTGCCTCCTTATTTCCAGTTGGATTTGAATAATGAAAGGCACCAGAATGAACTCTAGAGAGCAAATAAGATAGAGACTCTTATCCCTGTGATTCCTCTTTAAAAGATCACCTTGTGTTGGGTGGCATCACTTTATGATGAAAATCATCTATCTTTAGATAGTCCAGATGGTACATATCTTCCATATGGTTTGTGTATCTACTCCTTCCCTTTTTCTGCTCTGATATAGGACATGAAGTTTGTACTGTAATTAAGCACACCGTAATTTTTATGCCACCCAGAGTATTAACCCTTCTTGATTATTCTAGACCTTTGCAAATAAACTCATTATTCATTAAATTTTATTGAGTTTAACCAATCTGAGTAAGCCCTTCAATTTCTGTTGAATGCTAACTGTGACATCACCTAGACTCAAACTGAAACATCTCAAACAACTCAAACTGAAATATTGCAAATACATATAGAAATCAATGATGAAAATATTTTAAAAGGTATCCTATTTTATCTTGTTATTTTTCTCTCCATATTAAATTGATTTTTTTATCAATTCCATCTTGAAAATACATTCAGATTTTGATTACTTAGCCACATTATATTGCCTACTTCTAGAACCTCACTACTCAGCTACATTCTATCCTCCTTGTGACAACCAGTGTACTTAGAATAAAAACCACATCCCCACAATGTCGTGGAGCACAATATGATCATCGCCCACTACACTTTCCCCTGCCATCCAAACCAACCCCACCAACTTCCTTCTTGGAAGCTTGAATACTCCACACGTGATTTTGCATCCAGATCTCTCCCTCAATTGTCTTTTGCCTAAATGGATTATATCTGCAATATCCTCATGACTCCTTCCTTCACTTATATCTATAGTTAAATATTTCTTATTAGTGTGTCATTTTCTTAATATATTTCACAAATTAAAATGCATCATAGTATTTTTACTTGTATCCTTTAAGTCTTTAAAATGTCTTGATGTGCATAATATACATTTATCTTTTACAGTGCTTTCTATAGAGTTCAGTTTCTACTTAGTATCATTTGCTTTCAATCTGAAAAACACATAAACATATCATATAATGCTTTCCTGCAGATGACAAAGTTGGGGAGCTTTTAGTTACCTAAAAAGTCATTTTGAAGGATATTCTTATTGGACGTTGAGTTATTGACAGGCCATTTTTTCCCCTCTAAGCTTTTCATTAACTGATTTATTACCTTGTGATCCTTTTCTTTCTGGTGTACCCAGCTGTCAATCCTGGCTATGATACCTTGTATGTAATATGTCATTTCCCCCTTCATGCTTCCAAGAATGTCTCTTCATAGTTACCTATTTGATAACTGTGTGCCAGATTTTACTTGAGTATATATTCAACTAGAGTTTTACTCAGCTTATTAGATCAATAATTGGAAATTTTATCAAATGTGGCATTTTCAGTCTATTGTATTTTACTTAATTAATTAATTTATCTATCCCTGTTTCCACCTTCATTCCCTTCTTATGGAATCATTATGTGTATGGTAGACTGTTTAATCTACAGCTTCTTAAATCCCTATTCATTTTTTCTACAACCTCTTTCTCCTCTGCTTTCTATATAGGGGATTGACTGCTGATTGCTCTTTGAGGTCTAGAATTTTCTATAATTGACTCCAGTTCTCTGTTAATATTCTCTTCATCCATCAAGACAATAATTCATTCTTTGAACATATTTATGAGTGCTGCTTTATAGTGAATATACTATACTATGGTAAATGTCAACACATTACAAATCAAACAAAATATGAATAAATAAAAGTAAGATCACTAGACAAGAGAAAGCAGAACTATAGGAGAGAGGAAATGAGGGGAAAAGAGAGTACTGGGAACTGAAATGAAGCAAATTATATTCCATGCATGTAAGATTATAACAAATTTAATGCCAACATTATGCATAACTACAATGCATTAATAAAATCATAAATGTATCTAAAACTAAATTTTTTATCTCTTAAGGTGAACCTTGTCTACCATTTTAGGGAAATTTTGAATGATTAAAAGTTATAGTTTTTATCTATTTTTGTGATGCTCGAAATCAAACCCAGGTTCTTACACAGAGTAGGCCAGTGTTCTAGTCCAAGACATTTTTTAATGCTTTATTAGTTACTTATTTATGTATGCATTTATGTATATGTTTGACTCTCGGCCACGTATGCCTGTTTATTTATGTGAATGTATTATTTTTTTATATTAAGGATATTGTTGATACAGTTTAAACACTCTATATTCTATTATGTTCCTTAAAATGTTGTTCATTTTCATCTATTAAATGTGTCTTCATCTTCTGATTACCTTAAAGTTGTATTTGTCTGGTTTGTATTGATTGCGACAAATGTACATAAGACTCACTGTACTTCCCATATCCCTTTGTGAGATTGTCAAACTGTAAACTGTGTGTCCTCTGCTGGCACAGACTCCCCCCGGCCCCCAGGGCCTGGATCCAGCCCTGATTTTTGTGCACGTCAAGGAGGCCAGCTCACAGGGCCTTGAAGGAGCTCACAAGGCCTTGGAGGATTTGTGGTGTCTGTTTTCATATCATTCAGCCGATAATGGCCATGTGGGAAAGTCCTGACCTGCTTGGGTCCGATAAGGTTCCTGGTTGAAGGCTCCTTTGTTTTTCCTCCCCCCTTTTCTCCCGCCTACTAGTAACTTTCCCTGCCCTTTGCAAAAGAATATATATAAGTATGTGCTGAGCTAATAAAGATTAGATTCCCCCTGGATGAAGAACCTCGGACTCCTGTGTCTTTTTTAATCCCGCCGCCTCTCGCCGGACTCGGGCCATTAGCCGGACGCGGCAAGTGGAGGTTCCCACCGAGACCGGAAAGCAGAGGTAAATAAGCGGACGGGACTCACCTTCCATAAGAGAAGGGGAAAAACCTTCCATAAGAGAAGGGGAGAAAAACCTTCCATAAGAGAAGGGGAGAAAAACCTTCCATAAGAGAAGGGGAGAAAAACCTTCCATAAGAGAAGGGGACCTTCCATAAGAGAAGGGGGAAAGAGGTGCGCACCATGGGTAACTCAACAGCTAAGGTTCGTCTGGCCAACGAACTCAGAGAGCTGTTGAACACACAAGGAACAGGAATAAAGACAAAAACTGCAACAGAATTCGTTGAAGTTATTGCCCAGGCATGTCCTTGGTTTCTGACAGGGGGATTTCTTAATAATAATGATTGGGATCAGGTCAGACATGATCTTCAGAAATTATTGAGGGATAAAGGACCAGGGAGTGTCCCTATTGCCACTTTCTCTTTGTGGAGATTGGTTAAAGATGCCTTACTAACAGACAAAGTAAAGATTAAGGAACAACTTGCAGAATGTGAACAAGCCCTTAATCAAGTTCAGGAAGAACAGATGGAGGCTTCCCTAAAAGAGGAAGGCTCTCCTGAAGTCCCTACTGGGAGAAATAAGAGACGCCTTCACGTTAATTTAGACAAGGACATTGAGGATGCTAGTTGCCTCTCTGAAGAGGAGGAAGAATTAGAAAAGGAGATTCAAGAGATGGAGGGTCGTTTAAAAAGAATTATTTCAAAAGCGCCTAGTGCACCCCCACCTGTCCCTCCTCCTCTCTATAATCCTTATTGGGACGGAAGCGGAGACCCCCTAATTAGGCGAGCCGGGGTCCATTGGAGCCCTAAGATAGCTCAAACTTTTCCTGTGATAGAGAATACTGATGCTGATGGACAACCAGCCCGGGTCCACGTCCCTTTAGCCTTTAAAGATATCAAACAACTTAAGGAGGCAGTTATAAATTATGGGCCTCATGCTCCCTTTACATTAACCCTCTTTGAGTCTTTCTCAGCTAATCAGTTGGCTCCTGGTGATTGGCAACAACTCTGTAGGGCTGTCTTATCAGGGGGAGATTTTTTGCTATGGAAAAGTGAATATCATGAGAGATGTCGTGAGTTGGCCCAAATTAATCAGAATGCAGGCCATCCACAGAGGAATGCAGAAATGTTGACGGGGACTGGGCAATATGCCACCATTGACCAACAGATACATTTTGATCCAGGCGTTTATGCTCAGATTGCCGCAGCTGCCGTGCATGCCTGGAAGGCCTTACCCGTCTCCACAACAGAGGCTAGAATTTCAAAAATCTCTCAAGGACCTTCCGAGCCATATTCAGACTTTACAGCTCGCCTAATACAGGCAGCGGGAAAAATATTCCCAAACTTGGAACAGGCCATGCCTTTGATTAAGCAATTGGCTTATGAAAACGCTAATACTTACTGCCAAAATGCCATAAAGTCCTCACGAGCTAAAAGTATTGATGATATGATTAGAGCATGCAAGGATATAGATGGGCCCCATATCACTGGTCAAGTTTTGGCCGCGGCCCTTAAGACTGGTTTTCAAAAATTTAACAATCAAGAAGCTAACCCGAGGGGGTGCTTCAAATGTGGCAAAGAAGGTCATATAAGAAAGAATTGCCCGGGACTTTATGGGAACCCTGGCAGAGGAAGACCGGGACTTTGTCCCCGCTGCCGTAAGGGTAATCATTGGAGCAAAGACTGTAAATCCAAATTTGACAATGAAGGTCACTCATATTGCCGGGAAACGGGAACAGGGGCCCGCCCCGGGCCCCCGAAACCAAAGTGTACGGGGCAATGCCGAGACAGAGTCAAGCCTCAGAGGCCAGGCGTCTCCGCCGCCTCCCACTAACCAACCCCTTTCTATCAGCCAACTCCCCCGGGGAACCCCAGGAAGTGCAGGATTGGACCTCAGTTCCACCTCCCGAGCAGTACTAACCCCACAAATGGGACCCCAAATTTTACCCACTGGAGTATTTGGGCCCCTTCCTGAAGGGACAGTGGCATTAGTGCTAGGGCGAGGTAGTGCTGCTCAGCGGGGATTGAGAGTCCTTACCGGAGTTGTTGATTCTGATTACCAAGGAGAAATAAAGATGATGGTAGAGGCAACACAGGGGCTTGTTGTCATCTGCCCGGGAGAGCGCATAGGCCAACTGGTGCTTCTGCCCTTGGTCTCTGTCCCTGGACCTAATCTTCTCAGATCCCGAGAAAGGGGCGCGTTTGGCTCCACCGGGACCCCCCAAACCTACTGGGTGGCTCACTTGGATTCACGTCCTAAGTTTACATTAAAAATACAGGATAAAACCTTTGAGGGAATATTGGACTCGGGGGCGGATGTTTCTGTCATCTCCGATAGACAGTGGCCTCGTGCCTGGCCCCTTCAAAGTCCCTCTGCTGTCCTACAGGGCATAGGTCAAACCAGACCACAAAAGAGTGCATCCTTCTTAAAGTGGGAAGATAATGAAGGTCACAGCGGCTTCTTCCAACCTTATGTGGTGGCCGGGCTTCCCACAAACCTCTGGGGGAGAGATCTACTCCAACAAATGGGGGCTGTCCTTACTACCCAGACCTTAAAAGAAAATAATCATTTTGTTAATAATGTAATGCTGGATATGGGATGGTTGCCTGGAAAAGGCTTAGGAAAGGAACATGAGGGCAGAACTTCCCCCATAGACCCAATGGGCCAGGTTATTAGAAAAGGAAAGGACCGGCGAGGATTGGGAAATTTTTCTTAGGGGCCGCTGAAGAGCGGCCACCCCCACTAGCCATCACATGGCTATCAAACGATCCAGTGTGGGTAGAACAGTGGCCCCTGACAAAAGAAAAGTTACAGGCCGCTTCTTTACTAGTTCAGGAACAACTTAACCTGGGACATGTGACACCCTCTACTTCTCCTTGGAATACGCCTATTTTTGTCATAAAAAAGGGATCGGGAAAATGGAGACTCCTGCAGGATTTACGGGCGATTAATAAAACCATGCAGCCCATGGGACCCCTGCAACCAGGGCTGCCATGCCCGACTGCAATCCCTAAGGATTGGCACCTTATTGTTATAGACTTAAAGGATTGTTTTTTCTCCATTCCCCTACATCCAGAAGACCAAAAACGCTTTGCCTTTTCCCTACCATCCATAAATTTTAGGGAGCCTTACCAACGATTTGAGTGGACTGTCCTACCCCAAGGGATGTCCAATAGTCCCACAATGTGCCAATATTTTGTAGCCAAAGTTTTACAACCCTTTCGGCGCCAATTTTCTCAGCTGTATCTTATTCATTATATGGATGATATTTTATTAGCAGGGCCACAGAAAGACTCCCTCCTTCAGGCTTATGAGGTCCTCCAGTCCCTCCTACAGGGGGCAGGATTGATTATAGCCCCTGAAAAGGTTCAATTCCAACACCCTTTTAACTATTTGGGGTATGTTATAAATCATATTGGAATCTATCCCCAAAAGCCTCAGTTCCAGATACATCACCTTAAGACTTTACACCAATGGCAAACCTTTTTAGGAGAAATACAGTGGCTACGTCCATCCTTCCATATTCCCACAGGGGAGCTTAAGCCTCTGTATGATCTCCTCCGAGGGGACCCTTCCCCTACTTCAATCAGAAAGCCCACACCTGAAGCTTTGCAATCACTAAAACTGATAGAGAAGGCCCTGCAAGAGATGCAGGTTACCCAGATAGATTATTCCATACCCCTATCATTTGTAATCCTGCCATCGAAATTAACCCCTACTGGAGTGTTTTGGCAAACAGGTCCCATCTATTGGGTCCATTTACCCGCTTCTAACTCTCGGGTGATAACTCCCTTTTATGAACTAGTAATAAATCTGATTTGGAAAGCCAAATATTTGGGTGATGCATTGTTTGGAAAGACTTTCGATATTCTCATCCAACCCTATACCCAGGATATGATTTTAAAATTGCAACAAGAAAATGATCTTTGGTGTCTCTTCCTTTGTAATTTCAAGGGTCAAATTGATAATCACTTTCCCCGACATAAACTTCTAGAAGGTCTTAAAAAATGTCCTATTATTTTCCCAAAAATTATTAAAGGGGAGCCTATCCCGGGAGCTCAAACTGTTTATACAGATGGAGCAAAAGGGGGGTTTGCTGTTGTTTTTGATGGATCTCAAGTAATTCAACACCCTGTTCCTAAACTGTCTGCCCAAAGATCAGAAGTTGAGGCTTTAATTATGGCCCTTAAACTATTCAATTCTATTCCACTTAATGTGTACACTGATAGTCTTTATGTTGCCAATTTAGCCTTAGTTATTGAAACAGCCCCTTATATTGGCAGACAATCTACCATCATGGAACAATTACAAACAGTTCAACTCCTTGTTTGGGCTAGACAAGATCCTTTATTCATTGGACATATCCGAGGACATTCGGAGCTTCCTGGGCCTCTGGCGGAGGGTAATGCTAAAGCAGATGCCGCCACTCATAATATGGGCCTAATATACACCATAACCGGGTATGATGAGGCCTCACAACTTCATGCTAAATTCCATCTAAATGCGCAATCCTTATGCTTCCGCACAGGATGCTCGCGTGATCAGGCTTTACAAATTGTTTCCCTATGCCCAGTATGTGCTCCATTTATTCATTCTCCCAGTTTAGGTGTTAACCCTAGAGGCTTACACCCCAATGATGTCTGGCAAACTGATGTTACCCACTTCCCAAGTTTTGGAAAGCTGTCTTTTGTGCATGTTTCTATTGACACATATTCTGGCTATATTTTTGCTACCTTACATACTGGAGAGAAGGCTAAAGATGTAATTGGACATCTCTTAAAGGCTTTCTCTTGCATGGGCACTCCACGATGTCTCAAAACAGACAATGGACCCGCATATACAAGCCAAACAGTTCAACGCTTCTGTGCCCAGTGGGAGATTAAACATAGAACTGGAATCCCATATAACCCCCAGGGACAAGCAATTGTAGAACGGGCCCATCAACATTTAAAAACCTATTTACAAAAAACAAAAGAGGGGGAGATATATAGATGCTGCCAGGGACCACAAGCGCTATTATCCATAACCTTGTTCACTTTGAATTTTTTGCTCACGGATGCGAGGGGACGTACGGCCGCACAGCGCCATTTCTCTCCTCCAACTGTACAAAATGCTCAAGTACGATGGAAAGATTTATCCACCGGAAGGTGGCAGCCTTTGGCTCCACTCTTAGCGAGAGTGAGAGGAGCCGTATGTATTTTCCCTCCAGGAGCAGAAAAGCCCATTTGGGTCCCGGAACGCTGCATAAGGCCGGTGAATGACACACATGAGGCTCCAGATGAAGACCCCCAGATGCCTGACCCTGCCGTTGCCACCGATCTTCCACACCGTGAGATGGACTCTGTTGGTGATGCTCCTTCTGGGTGAGTTAGTCCATGGGGGCCTCGGCCTCCCAATAGGTACAAATTTTCAGACAAGTCCCCATATTATTAGGAATTTGAAATGGACTATACAAAATGTGGAAACGGGAAAGATTGCAGTTTTGGCCCAGGGTACCGGATATTATCCCTCACCAGGATGGTGGCCGAACATTACTTTTAACCTATGCCACCTCGCCCAAGATTCATGGCCAAATACAGGGAAAACCAAGGAGGATTCCTACCCCCCCTGTCGATTCCGATCATGGTATATATGCCCAGGACGACAACGCACCTGGAAGTGTGGAGGACCTGAGGCCTATTATTGTGCCTCGTGGGGATGTGAAACCTCTAGTAATGGGCATTGGCTTAAGAATCCACCCAGAAAAGACTATGCCCACTTCTGGCAAACAATAGAGGGAGAATCAAATATTACTATTCAGTTTACTTCTAATGGAAAACAGCAGCCAGATTGGACTCAAGGATATCTCTGGGGGCTGCGTATTTACACCCCCGGACAGTATGACCCTGGCCTGCTTTTTCGACTCAAATTAACCACAGAACAGCCTACTGGAAGTCTAATAGGACCCAATCAGGTGCTCGGAGATCAAAAGGCCCCATCTTAACCCAGGCAGCCCATGGTCCCAACAATAAAACCTTCCCCTAGCAGTCAAACAATAACTATGGGCTATCAAACTTTTAATCATATCCTTGAGCCCACATACCCTGGAACTGGAGACCGTCTTTTTAATTTGGTCCGAGGAGCCTTTTTTGCTCTCAATGCCACTAGTCCTAACAGGACTCAAGATTGCTGGCTATGCTTGACCTCCAGGCCGCCCTATTATGAAGGGGTAGCAATGCTGTCTAATTTATCCTCTAATACCATCGCAGACCCTAAATGTTATTCTCTGCCCAGTTATAAGTTGACTATCACGGAGGTCATGGGACAAGGGGTTTGCTTGGGAAAGGTACCGCCTTCACGCCAACGTCTCTGCAATATCACCCGATCTATAAATCAATCCCAATCTGACTATTTGTGGGGTCCCAAAGGATCCTATTTTGCTTGCAATACTGGGTTAACTCCCTGTGTTTCCATGGCAGTCCTAAATGCAACCACTGATTTCTGTGTGCTAATACAGTTATGGCCACGGATATCTTATCATGGGTCAGACTATGTCCTGGGACACCTTGAGGGGCATGTTCGGCTCTCCAGAGAACCCATAACTATGACTATTGCCCTCCTATTGGGCATAGGCGGAATAGCAACTGGAATAGGAACCGGGACAGCCGCCTATGTCCAGGGAGGTCAATTGTTAAATTTACAAACGGCTATGAATGAGGATTTAACAGCCATGGCCAAGTCAATTACTGCTTTGGAAAAGTCCCTCACCTCCCTCTCAGAAGTTGTGCTACAAAATAGGAGGGGACTAGATTTATTGTTCCTAAGGGAAGGAGGACTATGTGTAGCCTTAAAGGAACAGTGTTGTTTTTATGCAGATCATACTGGGGTAGTCCGTGAAACTATGGAAAAGGTCACGGAAAGATTGGCTAAAAGACAAAAGGAGTTTGAAGCACAACAAGGATGGTTTGAACAATGGTTTAAAAATACCCCATGGCTGACTCCTTTGATATCCACTGTAATGGGACCGCTTTTCGGTCTCCTCCTTATAGCTGCTATAGGCCCCTGCCTTGTCAAGAGAGTGACACAATTTATTAAAGATCAAATTAACATTCTGACTTCTAAGCCAATACAGGTTCATTATCAACGCCTACAAACCAAGGATGATTTTGCTGAAGTTTGTCTCCGACCGATTCGAAGATGATTTTTTCTACAATAATCCCTGCTTCATGCCTTCCTCCTTTCACCCCCCTTCTTCTTTATTTTATTATTCTTCTCCTCTGACTCTATGCCCTGTTGAACCGCAACCAATTAAAGACCTAATAATGACTGGCTGAGTAGATACCACTAAACGCCTTGGCAACAACGAGCTGATCTTGTAGTACCCAGAGACGGGCAACTTTCACGCTTGCACTGCAACCCAAGACAGGGGAATGGGGCCTCCCCAGAGACGGGTAAGCACTGTAAGGGCAGTGAACGGCCTAAGACAGGGGCTACTTGATTCCCTTTGACGTGCAACAAACAAAAGAGGGGGAACTGCTGGCACGGACTCCCCCCGGCCCCCAGGGCCTGGATCCAGCCCTGATTTTTGTGCACGTCAAGGAGGCCAGCTCACAGGGCCTTGAAGGAGCTCACAAGGCCTTGGAGGATTTGTGGTGTCTGTTTTCATATCATTCAGCCGATAATGGCCATGTGGGAAAGTCCTGACCTGCTTGGGTCCGATAAGGTTCCTGGTTGAAGGCTCCTTTGTTTTTCCTCCCCCCTTTTCTCCCGCCTACTAGTAACTTTCCCTGCCCTTTGCAAAAGAATATATATAAGTATGTGCTGAGCTAATAAAGATTAGATTCCCCCTGGATGAAGAACCTCGGACTCCTGTGTCTTTTTTAATCCCGCCGCCTCTCGCCGGACTCGGGCCATTAGCCGGACGCGGCAGTCCTCCAGTGTTTCTCAAGAATTTTATGTAGATTTTGAGAGGGCAGCACTAGAGTTGAAAGTTATAGTCCATGTCTCAGTGTCAGTACTGGACACATCAAAAGATGTTAAACTTTCATCACTTGATTTCATTTATACCAGACCTTAAATCTTTTCCAGAACTGCTTAACTGCAGTTATCTCTTGGTTCTTGTTAACCTTCTAGCGGCTGCTCTCTAACAGGCCTTTTGTAAAGTTGTTCTCTGTATTGGAAGCACAGTCCTAGGTCCAGATCTTGTGACTAAACTCCGCACAATTTGTCCTACTCCATACAGTGGATTCCTCTTTGGTGACTGACTCCATAGATTTCAGTCACTTTAACAATCCCAATCATTGAAAAGGTTTTTTTTCTGATCAACAGTATTACCATGTTCCAATTAGATTCTAGCTCCCTGCACTGTGGTCAGAAAGTTGTCTCGAGGAGGAGAGCTAGTACAATCATGAAACTTGATTCATATTTAGAGTATAAAATATGTATACTCTAAAGACCTAAAATCTTAAAAAGTATTTGTTGTTCAAGAAGTGTAAAAATTTTTCTTTCTACCTTTTTACAGTATTATGGTTTATTATGTTTGTTTGGCTAGTCTGATTATAATTGCTGGGTTGATGCTGGGAGCAGAAATTCCATCTATCTATCATCTGTTATCTATTTCTATAATATTTCCTTGGATTTTAAACCTCATCCTTAGGTGATTAAACATTAGGATCAATAATAAGAAAGCTAATGTCTATAATAACTTGTTAGAATAAATTATACTAATAAATATGGAAGAAATGCCCTTATTTCTATGTAATATGACAATCTGCAGAAGTGCTTACATCAGGACAAGCTGAATAGGACATGATATAGGTACCCTGGAGAGGCAGCTCAGGCCTGTGATTAGAACATAGAAGCCAGCTGAGTACCTCTTCTCTGCATGGATGATATCTGAGATCAATACTCGCCCAGTGGCTTTTTCCTGGGAAGGAAAAAATAGAAATTGTCTAGATTAAAAGAAAATTAATACAACATTTTCTCATTAAATCATTGTTGAGTGGAATCAGATGGCACAAGCCAATTTTACTGGTTCAATGTCACCTGGATAATTTGACAAAATTAAAAAAAAAACAACTTGAAAAACAATCATGAATAGCTAAGAACAGTGACTTTAAGTGTTTAATTTTCTTATTTCCACATTAGTTAGATTATAATGCAAACTATTTAAAATGTTTTATTAATATATTTTAAAGTGTATTACAAAGTTCCTTAATTAATAATGAGTTCTAGGAGATCATACAACCAAATTTAAAATATAGATATAATAAGAAATACTATTGTTTTATTTAAATGCAAAAATTTGACATAGTTTTCTATAAAACTTAAATAAGAATAGTAAAATAAATTATTTTTATATTTGTTATATGATTGACATTTTATTCAACTTAATTTTAAAACTGCCTTGTAACTTTTATGCTTAATTAACCTTTCTTAAATATGAATGTACATGGTTATTGCTGGAATTGGAGAGTCCTGTTTTTAAGAATATTGATTTTGAATTTTAAACCTTCAGAGAAAATTCTGTTTATTTTTCCATCTTTATGATTTTGATTATATTACTTTATCAATTCAAACCCAGATTTTCTCATTTTTTAAAATGTCATAAAATTAATGGAAAAAAAAAGTTAAAATCACCGGGAAAATGTTTTCTAATTATTGAAAGTTAAACTTGTTTATCAGGTCCATATGTTCTGTGCCTCCATTGGTTTCTAAGCTCTAGGCAAAAGGCAGCATGTAGTTGTCTGTATATTTTGAGTGCAAGAGATTGTGTGGGTACCGCACTCATGCAAGTCTCTCAGCTGAATTCAAGCTCCTTGCTGGCTTCCAACCACCTCATTCTTTATCAGTATAGCCTAAACAGATTTTTATAAATTGTGTAAAGCAAATATCACAGTGAGAGTTCATAATAATTAGCTATTTAAATATATTGGTTTCTGTGGGGGTTGTATTTTTATAGGATGAATACATGTCCCAACATGTGTGTGCATTAATTAAAGGTTCATCAAATTTTGCTTAAGATTTAGGCTTCAGATTTACTCATCTTTAGATGTGTTATAATCTGGGCATAAATAAACACCTTTGATCCAGAAATTGTCCTGATACTTAATTTCTTACCTTCTCTTTCAGGTTTTACAAAAACATAAGTCACACATCAAGATTTGTCGACCGAAACTTGTTTTATATTATATTGGTGTAACTTAGGAAGATTTGCCTATTGTATTATATTTCAGAATGTGACATTTGACATCATTTTATAGGTATTTAACATGTTTCCCTGAGGCTAACTGAGAATTGAATTGCAAAATTTCATGGTTAAACCAAAGACTGATGATTATTTTAACTACTTTAGGTTTGGGACATAGTTTAGCTATCCAGTATATTCACATGCCCGGCCTTTGTCAAATCGAAAAATGGTCTTTTAAAATGCTTATTAGTTCCAAGTTTGAAATCTATAGCTAAAAGCTTATTTTTTTTTCTATGAGTAGTTCCACTACCAAAATAAGTCTTACATCTTTGCAAAGAATCAGTACTGATATTAATCAAATCAGTGATTATATGTCAAACCAAAATTACATATTTACTCATCCATTTATCAATATAGCTTGCTTATTTCTTTAATAAAGTTTAAAAATACTTATCTTCAAAGATATTAAATTTGAAAAAAAATGCTGATAGAAGTGAAAATTTCTACTTTCTTTTTGTGAGAAAAAAATACAAAAACAAAAAACAAACAAAGAAACCTCAGAATATCTATTTGAGGACTAGGAGTGAGAAATTCCTTATTTTTATTTAACTTTTCTTATATCTATGTTTCTATAAAATCAGATTATAAATTGTAACATCTTCAATAAGTATATGAAAAATAAACCTGCTGAAAATGAATTTTTCCAGGGTCAAATTTCCATTTGAAATACTTTTAACAATAATAACTGTTTCAAATAGTGTCTCAAATGGCAATTATTCATCACTTAACAAATAAGTACCTATTTTTCTAATCACTTAAGATACATGAGACTATGGCATAATTTCCTTTCTTTTCATTTAATAGCTAAGAGGATGGGCAAAAAAATAATTTCAGAGTAATATAACAAATGTTTTATGTATTCAATGCTCTAAGAGTACAATAGAATAATCAAAGTTGGCAGGGAAAGTAAATGAAGAATTCATAGAGCGGGTGACATTTGAGGCATGTTCCGAGGCACAGATATCTATCTGTTGAATGGATGTGCCAAAGAGCTTTCCCGGCAGAAGAAAGGGCTGCTGCAGAAATGCAGAAGTGAATGGGATAATCAAAAGTTGGTGATTAATGAAGAATTTCTGGATCATAGGACACTTAGATTAAAGTTTGAGGACATTTGAGGTAGAAATTGAATATTGAAATTCAGATATGTTAAAGACAAATTCAGTTTTAGAAATATTTGCAGACAGCATTATGAAAGGGCTTTCTCTGCCATTCAAAGGAGTTTAACTGATCCTGAAGATAATGGAAAGTCATATAAAAAATAATTTATGAAGTTGTATGGATAATATTGATTGATATTTCAATACTAAAATATCAATAAATAAATAAAATTAGTATTGCTTTTATATGTTCTACATTTTGAAAAGAGAAAATAGCAATATCAGATTCTTTTAACACTCTCACCTACCCCAACCCCTTTCTCTCTCTCTCTCTCTCTCTCTGTATGTGTGTGTTTTTATGCCCACATGCCTGCACACAGGCATGGGTGTGTTCCTTCTCATGAAAGTTCATGATTTTCATAGTATATGTTTTCCATTTGCAAACACTATTCATTTCAAAGATTGTGTGCACGCTCCAGTACAGTATCTAACAGGCTTCTGTGAGTTTGTGTATATGCATAACTGGGCTATCTTATCTTTATTAATGTCTTATAATTGTACATATTATGGTACAGAGTATAATATTTCAATACATGAATTAGCATTTTCAACTTCTTATCATTTCTTTAATAGTCACATTCAATGATCAGCTTATATGTATATACGTATATATATATATATATATATATACACACACACACACAATATCAGTACATATAGCAGTATATATATATATATATATATATATATATATACACACAATTTTATATGTTTTTTTTCTCCTACTACCTGTGCTTCTAGAATGACTTTATGACATAAGAAAAAGACAGCTTCGTACAAAATAAAATACTGACTTCAAAATAAAAGCAGAAGTCATTTTGAGGTATCCATTTAAATTTGAATTTCTCACTAACGAATCCCAGGTTCAATAAGTAAAAAAGTGAGATCACATTATGGGCTTAGGTGGTAGATACACAATATATACACAATATATACACACTATATATATGTGTGTGTGTGTGTGTGTATGTATACACAATGAATCATATACATACATGATTTATTGTGATATATTGTACACAAATATGGCATAATGCAAGAGTAAAAAATAAAAGTGAAGTTAGTTAATAATGGAAATGATAACAAAGTTCAATGGTAGAGTAGGTTCTAGCAGCTTTCTGTGCAAATTTTTCTTTTGGCAAGTCCTCTAAGTCTCATTTTTTTTTTTATAATTCCCTAGCTTGGGTCTTCAGGCTATAATCCTTACAGTGATTCCCATAACCATCCAATATGTTAAAATTTTATCTGGAATAGAGCATGTTCTCTTGTTTGTAAACAAGAACACTAATGCCCTTTTTACTATTATTTTATTATTATAATTTTCATTAAAAGTTAAGTCTTGCCATAGTAAGGGAAGGCAAGAAATAAAACAAAATACAGCAACAAGGGCAAAAATTCAGTCCCACTTTTTTCATCCCAAAACAAATAGGTTAGCATTCAAAAATCTGAATGTTTGAAATTGTGGTTCTTTTAAGTTTAATATTTTTATGTGTTTGTTTTATGGACTTAATATTTGTGCCTCCGTCCACACACAGTTCATTTGTCAAAACTCTAAGCCACAATGTGATGGAATTTAGAGATGGGGCTCCATGAGCCCTATACATGGAATTCATGTGTCCCTCTTCTGCCAGTTAGGAAGAGGACTTTCTCCAGAATCCAGTCATATTGGCACCTTGATGTCATAATGTCTAGCCCCCAAAATTGTGAGAACAATTTTCTGTTGTTTGAGCCATCCAGACAGTGATATTTTGCTATGGCAACCAAAATAGACTAATATAATTGGAATTAATGGGAAAACATGAATGTAAGCATGCTTTTGTAAAGCAATATAAGCATATTTTTCAAAAAAGAAAATCAAAGTTTTACTCATCAATAAAATTTCAGTAAAGGAAGCAGGGCTCTGTGGGTAGCTCTATTCATTAAACTTTTCATAATATATACACCCCTAAAAGCTTTGCCATTTTGTTATTAACATATCTTCATTACAGAGTTGTCAATATCTGAATGCACAAAATGCCTTTGGACCCTTGGTGGCAAATTGAAGTGCTGTGATCACAAGGGGAAAAGGGTGACGGCGGGCAACTTCATCCATCTAAGATGTTAAGGCTTGCATATGTTAAGGCATACACATTTATTTGAACTAGTGCAAGTTAAAAATTACCCATCTTATGCCAGGTTCACATGAAGATACACACTATATTTGTCTACATTATAATCATAAACATTAAACATCTAGGAAACAAAGATTGTACTTTTACAAAACAAATGCTTTATGCAATTATATGTTAATTTCTACGTCCTTTGGATGACTTAGGAACATAATTTTTTAATAGAATTAGAGAGTTCAGAGGCAAAAAGTAGAATGAAGAAAACAACATGATAAAAAGCAAAAAATAACGAAAAATAAAATCCTTGAATCCAAATTACTGATATATGAGATATCACAAGGGAAACAATAGCAGATTACTATAAATAAACACAATTATTTATTTTTATTTACTGATTTCTAGATAACAATCTTGTAAAAGACATAAAAGTGAGCATTTTAATAAAAAGGAGCCTGTGAATAACTAGTAGCAATAATGATTACTGATTGGAGAGCCACTGATTTGTGTCTTGTGCTCAAGTAATTAAGATACATTGTGATTTTTTAAAATGTCTGGTGTTTGTCTGCTGTTGTAATATTAGTGGATTCTTTTTCACAGAGTGAAGAGTCTGATGGAAGTCATTATTTTGCAAGCAGAAAGTAAAGTACTGTAAAATTTCAAAGATGCCCTTGTTTAAAAAAAAGAAAGAAGAAAATAAAAAAAGGAATGGCACAGAAAGAAAAAATACTGCATGATCTCACTTATATAAGGAATCGGAAAAAGCAAAATCAAATATGTAGTGACAAGAGAAAAACAGTGATTACCCAGGAAGGTAAGGGGAGGCAACAGAGAGATATAGTTTAAACATAAAAACTTGTAATTACATAAGTGAATAAATACAGTGATCCTACATAAACCAAAGACTATAGTTGATATCAACATTTGTATCACACATTTGCTAAGCAAGTGGATTTTTAGAGCTTTTGCCACACACATGTGCATGTGCACGCACATACACCCAAGAGGTAATTATAAAAGCTGAGAAGGGAGAATGAAGGGAAAGGAGGGAAAAAGGGAATAGGAAAGACAGTAGAATGTATCAGACATTACCATGTGTATATATGATCACATGACCAATATAATTACAGGTACAGCCAGAAGAATGAGATGTTATATTCCATATATGTATAATATGTTCAAAATACATTCTACTGTCATGTAGAACTAATAAGAACATACTTTTTTTTTAAAAAAAAGGTGATAGATATGTTAAATTTGCTTACCTATAATAATCACTTTATTATGTACATATTTATCAAAACTTTATTTTATACTCTAAAATATTTTTTATAAAAATAACATGCATAAAGAAAATGAATGGGAATATTATATCTAATAAAAAATTATATAAACTGCATTTCTCTTTATTTAACACAAATACTAAGATATTCTCATCGCATTCTGAATAAAAGCATACTTCTTTATGAGTAAAGACTTGCAAGATGTAAAAACATTTAACTAAAATTCTTTAAATATTGAGAAAATCCTTTAATTTAATCTTAAACTGCTATTTAGACTTCTGTTAGGATTTTTCTGTATTATCGTTAATGAGCACCTTTGCTTACCTTTTTAAAACAAATTTATTTAGCAATTTTCAAAATGGTTCTGGCCATTGAATAATAAGATGGTTGACTGGATAGTATAATGCTATAATACCACAACACTGTAGAAAAATTTATTGTATTTATGGATATTAAAATTTTTGAATGAGCATTAAATTGTTTAGGTTCTTTCCAAATTTAAGAAATTTTGAAAATGAAATTTCTGTTATGTTTGAATTTATGTCTACTTTGTCAATATTTTTTCTTTTGTTACTCTGTTCATCTCTGTCTCCTTTGAAATATATGAATACATTTGAAGTTTAATTTTAGTCTATTTTTTAAAAATTCATTTTGCTTGCTTTATTTTAATTTCTAGAACTTACAGAAAAGCTTTGATAAAGACAGATGAGATTGGACATCCTTGCTCCAGATCTTAAAGACACTCAATATTTCATCATTAAGCAGATTACCAACTCATAGGAGTCCTTTTTCACATTGAGATATTCTCAATATATTCCTAAGTAAATGAGAAGTTTTATTGGAATAAATTTTAATCAGGAATAATCTAGGAAATAGTTTCTAATTTTGATGAACTACTTTATAGGGTTTAATTTTTTTCTCTGCCAAAACATTCTTCATAAATAAAAATGTGTTAGAAATTTTAACATATTTGGAATCAGTCTGTATGGATACTATAATTATAAATGCATGCTTATATAAAAATTTTGCAATCATTTGTTTAACATGGTCACTGCTTTTATCTGATATCATTAACAGGTATTATTATCTATGACCAGATTTTTTAAATCAGTAGTGAATCAGTATCGTTATTATTAAAATACTAGCTGAATTATAACTCTACTATTGTGTTTCCATTTCACTACCTGTTCTGCTTCATTTTATCTCTATTAACTTTCAAGCTTGACAAGCAAATTTTATAATACTTTAACAATTATAAAGTGGTTCACAGAAATTTTCATGCATAAATTTGGTTAATAATAATGAGAAGTAATAAAGATGTATCTGTTAATGTAAAATTTTGATGAATATGTCACCTTTACTATTTTGGTCTTGTTCATATCTACATGAAGTCATCCTGTTATGCTTCACTGACAAAAGAATCTCAAGTAAGAAAAGTATGTGGAGGAAAAACTTTCATTAAAATTTCAATTTTTACAAATGTCATAATTATAATAAAGTTTCATGAACACTTATCATTTATAGCAATTTTTTTCTTATAGAAATTTAAATGATAAAATGCATATGTCCACAGGTTATATCTCTAATTCCTGTTCCTCAAGTTAATAATACTCCTGTGGTCAACAGAGAATAATTGCTATACAAACAAAATTCTTTTATTTTAGATGGGTTAGCAGGCTGTTAGTCTGAAATGATACTTTTAAACAGTGAAGTGATAAATATGTCAAAAAGTTTCATTTGCTTTATAAAATACTGGTGTATATTTAACATTTTTTTGCTAGTCCTTAGAGCACACATAATTAACATTCCCAGCTATTCTATAAATCCTGTGCTATATCAATAATGTACACTATAATAATTCTTGTCTTATTGAAAGATTCTAAAATGTTTTATAATAAAATTATTAATGAAAGATTGTACTAACATCACATTTATATAAATCAGGATGTGAAAATTAAATTCTTCATATGGAAAGAAAATATGTGGATATTCTAATTGTTTTTACTAAGGTCATGCTGTAGATATAAATGGTTGGATAAAAAGAGAGGATTAGCAGGAAAAATATAAAGATATCTAAAAGGGAAAAGAATAGATACAGCTGAGAAAAGACATGTTTAGCAATCAAGAAAATTTCAGACCATAATGGAGATACAAAATCTTATTCTCTACTTCAGTGGATTTTACTTAGTGATTTTTTCCACTACTTGTTAACTATATTTAATGAATTATTACAAAATATAAGATAATCATAATAATCCACAAACAGAAAATATTAAGAAATCATCTGGCAATTACAATTTAATTTTCCCAGTCAATAATATCTCTAAATGTAATTCTTGGATATATACATAAAATCTCTACATAATAATTTGTATCCTAAGAAAAAAATTATACCACCCTCACTGTAGTTTTGCATTTCTGGTTTTCTATAATTATCTGGACTACAGAAATTTTATACATGTCATCATAATAAATTTTAAACTCTATCATAGAGTCTTACTTAATTTTCTCTTGATGAGGTTCATCTTATGTAACAACTACAGTATTAAATTTATGCTAAGAAAACTATTAAGATTTTTTTAACTTAAAGCAAATTTTGAGAATTCTAACTTAAACAACACAAAGCTGGAAAGAAGTAGAAAATGTGGAAGAATAAGAAACTTATAAAATATCAATCTATAGACCTATATAACAACCCACTGGGAAATGTTCTGTCATAAGGCAAGAATGTCATTAAGATCTTAATGGAGGGCTGGGGTTGTGGCTTAGTGTTACAGTGCTTGCCTAGCACTTGTGAGGCCCTGGGTTCAATCTTCAGCACCACATAAAAATAAATAAATAAAATAAAAGGTATCATGTTCAATTACAACTAAAATAAATATTTTAAAAAAGATTCTCATGGAAAGAATGCATTTTAAAAAAGAAAAGAAAGAAAAAGTTTTCATGATTTTTTTTTTAGTTGATTGAGGTTCACAAACAGGAAAAAAAAAACAGCAAAAGTACATAAGCTGTTTCTATCTTTTGAAATTTAAAAAAATATATAGTTACTTAAAATAAATAGACCACAAGTAGTTGATTTCAAATATTAGTTATGGGTTTATATGATTAGCTTACAAACACATTAATGAACATGAAGAAATTTTGAAGACAAATGAAGAGAGATGTAGTATATGAGTACCTACAATGGAGTAAGCCTCATGTTAGGTATTTTACACAAACAAATGTTACTTCAATTTTGTAAAAGAATAAACCATACATAGTACTAAGTGATTAATATTTTTTCCAAAGTTTCTACAAATCATGACTGGCCTGTGTTCAGATACCCTAAAAAAATGTTCAAAGGTCAAGCATAAATTTCAAAAGGGATTTAGATCATTGAAGCTTAGAGTCACAGTATTTCTTGTGGGAAGTGTGTGTGTGTGTGTGTGTGTGTGTGTGTGTGTGTGTACGCATACATAAGTGTGAGTTTTGACTCAATTTTAGATTCAGAGAAATTTTGAAACAACTAGGAAGACTAGGTTTAAAAATGAATTAGAAATCTCTAAAGAAACAAAAAAAATAAATAAAATAAGAGAAATCTGTGATTTATAATATTTAAAATTTAAGGATCACATAATTGGGGATATTTACAAAGTCCTGATAAGCTTCTTTTCTCATTTTCCACTATTTAAAGTTATTTAATTTTTAATATTATTGAACTCATGAAACTGATTTTTCACAAGAATTAAAATACTTCAATACAGAAATATCAATATATTATTCAAATGCAAGCATGGTGCTATAAGAAGAATTGGAAATAGAGCTATTAGAAATATTTACACAAGAACCATATGCCCCACTTTCCATTAGACTACAGTGTAAGGAAGCAATATGTTTTCATTCTCCTCTTGCTTTCTGAAGAAAAATAATTCACTAGTTCAACTCATACCTGGAAATAAAAAAGAATTATACAGTTAGATAATTTAAGCTAAAAAAAATCCACATATGAGATATGTGCCCACATTACTGAAAAGCAGAATAGGTCCATGTCGGGGGGCTTTTAGTCCTCTTTCCCTCCCAACCTGCAGGAGAGATAGGGAGAACATGCCCTGGCCAGGATGAGCCAAGAAAGGAGAGGGCTGACTGACCACCCGCACCCAGCCCTCCCTCGCCCTGAGGACAATCAGATGCATCAGGGAGACCAGTCAAGGCTGGAGCTTGTTTATTTAAAAAGCACACATAGCTAATATAAGGCACAGGAGCCAAATAGGATAAAGGTCAGCAGGGTGGGGAGAGTTCATGTAAACATCCATTCTACAGGCAGTAAGGGGAGACAGACAGGAGCTGTCCATGAGGGCGGAGGGGTTCTGAGCCTATCCTAGAGGTGATCCAATTTTTTGTCACAACTCATGGTACGCCTTCTGGCTGATCGCCAGGTTCCAACTTAGCCATGTGCGGCCCCAAGACCAGGAAGTGAGCATCAGTCTGCAAGTTAGGTTTCCTTTTCTCCATCATAGGTTTCCATTTCTCTGATGTGATGTGCCCTACAGGTCCATATAAACAAGACATAGAATGTTTTATCTTTATATTTTATAACTAAAATAGATAAAAACTTTCTAAATAATTGAATGTTTGATATTAGTTTTGCATTTTTCCTATACGTATGTGTGTACAAATACATAAGTCTGTGGATATAATGATGAACAAGTCTATACATGTATGTTTATATATCTTTTTAGATGAAAAATATATCATTTTATATAGTACCTTGTTTACTTTTAATAAGCTCTTAGCATTTTTTATATTGCATCATGTCATTTTTGATATTAAAGTAATAAAATAAGAATATATCATCTGTATTTACAAATACTTTGCTTGTTTATGTATTTGTCAATATTCTTCATTGTTAGCATTTATAATCAGCACAGCAGTGTTAAGTAAAGATTAACAAATTCTTTAGATTGATTTTATGATGGTGCTTATACATGAGAAATTTTAAGGGGAAGGAATGGTTGATCAGGTAAACTGTATATAGTTGATGACATTTTTCTTCATTTTATTTATTAATAAATGACTGCTTAAATACACACACACACACACACACATACACACACACATACAAACACACACATACATGCACACATTAAGGTACCTAAAGAAAAACTATTATAAGGACTCTCATTGATAACTATTTTCCACTGTTGAAAAAATGATCAAACTAAGGTTTTAAATATACTATCTTAATTAGTATTATCTTTTCATTATCTCATAAATTATTAAAATATTTGTAACTGTTTTAAGGAGTTTATTGTGCTAAGCACTTTAACTTCAAGCAATTGAAACCCTCATAGTTTTTAAATGAGAATCTGTATTATTCATTCAGACAATTATTTACCACATTTTAATTGAGTTCCTTCTGGGTAAGAGGCACTGCTCTAATTCCTAAGGATTCATATAACAGGGGCCCAAACAAACAAGATGAAGGAAGATATAAAGGTTAAGGAAGAGTTGGTTGACAACATTAGGCAAATTGACAAAAAAAAAAATGGGAACTGTTTCTGGGTTAAGTATCTGATACAAAAATGTACTGGGTTGAATTATTCCTATATACGTAAATTAATTGATTACTTAATATCAAGTAGATGGAGAAACTGGGCTCTTTTGTATTATGTAACATCCCAAATTTTAGGCTTTTCGAAAAATTTGTTATTTAAAAATGGCAAACTAATATTAATCATTTCTATAAATATAAATATGTTCCACACAGAATATATTGGCATACTTAGATAATTTTCTATAATTGTGTATTTAAATAAGGTTTCCAACCTGTGTAAGAAGTAGAAACTTGGAGAATGATTGTGTGCATTATAAATTTTCTGTTTTATTTTATTCAGCCCTAATGATTTTCATTATCTCCTTAGTTGATAGAATCCATTTCCAAAACCAATAATCTCTTGAAATCCACTGAGCCACAAATTACTCATTAGGGAAAATTTTCAAAGATCATTACCTTTGCCATAGATTTCTGCTTTTCATCTTCTGCATACTCTCTTGCAGTACTCCTTATAATAAGGGGAGGGGAGATTATGCAGTCACACACAATTATTTCAATGCAATACAGACCAATGCCATGTTGAAAATTAGGAAACCTGCATTTTTTCAAGGTCAGAATTGCATGTTTAATTTCATATTTGCAGGTATAATAGGTTATCATTACAATACAAGCAGAATCTTAATTACACTGTACTTTCTGAGATATTTCGTGATTTTATCATCATGTCAGGAAAAAGGTGTAAATGTGTCTTTTAGCAACCTGCCTCGAATCATTTAATATCTTTAACTTAGGTCATTTATTATACAAGAAAAGAAAAGATTCACAAGTATGTTTTCCCCTTAGTAATAAAATAGATGTTTGGTGTCTTCAAAGAATGTCTACTGATATGTCTAATTAGGGGAAAATGTTCTCTCACTATGAAGTTAATCACTCAGAGTTACATGGATGATTCCCATTACTCTCAGTTTTGTCCTGAAAACATCGTTACCCTCAAAGCCTCTGTTTTACATGTGGAAATGGTTTGAAGTTCAATAAAAACCTGAGAAATGTTATCATCTAACAAATATTACTCTTAAGAAAATTACACATCATACCTTTGTTATTTAAATACATTGCTAATGCATTTTACAATGTAGGCATTAGGAAACCTGGGTTTGACTACTGACTACATAGATTATTAATTAGCCTGTGATAGTGAGATAGTTGCTTAGCTTCTCTTTTTCTCCATAATCTCACATACATGACAGAAAATTGGATCTCTCTTGCAACATTCTCAACACAGGGTCTAGCACTGGACATTTTAATGGATGTCTGATTTTCTGATGTTCTGGGCCATCTCTGTGTCATGAATTTTACTCAACACCAACCTCTGTTTTGCTCCACAGATGTTTGTAGTGGTTATTCTCTGAATTTTTAACCCTCCAAATCAAACAGGACACAATCATGTGACCCAGGCTTTGACAATATGGTTAGGACACCGTTAGCTCAGGAGCTGCTGGCAGATAAAGACAGGAACAAGTATAGGTGCTCTATATAAGTTGATACAGATTCATTACCAGATACAATTTGGGGAAGTTATTATAGGAATTATTGGTATTGACCAAAAAAAAAGCAGTATTATTATACCAGTAATTAAAATAAGTTTTGAAACACATTTCTTTTGCTGCTTAGCATCTGGCTTAGTTCTGAGCTTTCCTATTGATTCTGTAAAGTGACCAGTAACCTCTTAATAAAAACTCCCTTTCTGTTTAATTCAGCAAGAATTACTTGAAATACTTACAAATATGGGTAACATTTTTGAAAAAAAATAGTTACTGAATGTTAATTATTATAGAGCAAATAGTTCGTAAGATTTATTAAATGGACATGAAATTTTTATTTTCAAAAGAGTAGACTATGCTAGATGATCTGACTTTACATCTAATAGAATACTAGTGATTCTATCACATATATCATATATCTGATGGATTTTAAGTATTGTGCTATCATACAAAAGCATGTCTTCATGTATTGTTCTAAGATTATAATCATACCAAAGAGTGGGGAATGTATTTTATCTATTTTCTCTACAAGATAGATAAAGTGTGCAAACATCCATGTAAAACAGCAAATGGCACAAGAATGAAATAAAAAAAATTCTGATATTTGATAGATCATGCCATACTCTGATTCAAAAATAGATAAAATAACATTTGAGTATATCCATATAATGACTACATTTTAATTATTTGCTGCCATGCTTTCTCACATTAGGTAAAACAGCCTATTTTCACACTGCTTTTCTACATAGCATTGGTGCTAATTAATTCATTCATATAAACCCATATAATGAACACTAAAAAGACATAAAAAATAATTGACCTCCCTAAGGCAACTTACTTGGCTTTTTTGAGTAGGATATAGATTCATTAAAGTGCCTGCCATTTCTTGTATTCATTAAGAGAAGAAACAGTCTATTTTGTCATCAACAAACCAAATAAACTTTTTAACCTTTTGCCACTTCTATGATAACATTTGGTTTAATTGGTCTGACCCTGACTATCCTGCAGGCATTTCAAGGAAAAAGTAGGCAGATACATGAGAAGTAAAATTAAGTGGGCTTCGGACAAGCTCCTGAAATGGCTCTGGTGAACACAGATTCAGAATATACAAAGTTCAAGTGAATATGTATTATAAGTGACTGCTGAACTTTTAGAGGTTAGAGCAAAATTCAGCAGGTCTGGATACTGTATGTAGATGTTTACAAACATTCTATTATTAACCATTTTCATATTGGTGACAATATTTTTAAAGAAACATACTTTGGAATATTTGCAACAATATCCATGAAATCAAAGTTACAACATAGACTGTTTTTCACATGAAAAGTAATGGCTAAAGAGAAGGACTCTCACATGTCAATCGAAAAATAGTCAAAGAACCTAAATGAAGAAATGTAAATTGCTTCAAATGAAACAAAACTGTATTTGAATAGCCCAGAAATAGAATATTTCCCTACTTTGTGTAGACATGCCATTTTTTCTGTGTGTGGCAAATACTGGTAAATAAGCCAACAAGTTAACATGATGTCTAGTGCTGGAGAGTGTTTGTTGGATAATCAGTCTCATGCAAGCTAGCTAAGATATAAAATTTCTGGAAAGAAAGTGCTGGCAACCCTTATAAATATATTTATTTTGACCAAGTGATTCTGCTTCAGATATGCATCCAATATTAATGTAAATATTTTGGGCCCTGTATTTGAACTGTTTTATTTTTACAAACAAATAAAAGTTAGAGTTCTAACAAAATTATTACAACATGGTTTTCAATGAATGAGAAAGACTATAAAATTCTCCTCATTTATACATGGTCAGAACATATGTATAACCACATACACATATGAGTATGTGCGTATGTTGATTCATTGGGTGTACACATATGAGTATGTGCATATGTTGATTCATTGGGTGTGTGCATAACAATACCTATTTACCTGAGCATTAAAATAAAATTTGAAAGGAATACTTATAGTAGGTCTATCAAACAGTTAACTTTTCACATACTTTACATATTTTAACGATTTTCCTGTTTTCCAAAATTTCAAAATTATTTAATACATTTAAAAGCATTTGCTCATAAGAGAGAAAAGGTAAAAGGGAAAGAGGAGATTTAATCTTCTAAATCCATAATTACAAAATTCTCATGGCAGGTTGGTTTTCACTTGGCCATTTTTTATGCAAATCGAGAGACAGTTTTACCAGAACACTTACTCTCTTGGACAAAGGAGCCTGTGCCTTTAAACAGTTTTGAAGTTGCTCTGGCTCCTAACCCCTTGAGGTCAAACATTACAGCTCTCCATCTGCAGAATACAGTCTGCCATTTTTAGTTTAAAATGAATTCAAAAGTAACTTGATATGTTGTTCCCCAGTTCACAGCACAAGGGAAATTTGTAAGGGGGGACATATTGATTGGGACAGGTATGTATGTGGATATAGTGCAGTGTTACAAATGAGGCCATACCCTGAAAAGAGAACAAGGACAGGAAGGGCTTAAAAATGAATGTTGACTTGAAAAGTCTTCCCATTTTCTTTCATTTAAAGCAATGCAACTAATTCTTTAGAGGTAACAGGATCACAGATATCAGTGACCTCTGTGTGTGGTGTAATAATGAAAGTCTTTAAAATATACTTGTGGTACTAAAAAAATGTGCAAATACTTCTCCTACAACTGTTCATTCTCTTTATCAACATTTCTATTCAGAAAAGCTTCTTCTTCCTTGCTTTGCTTCTCCTTCTTTTCCATGTTTCTTCTGTGGGAGCCCTTGGTTAATAATCCGTGTGTCTGCAAATGTTCGTCTGAGTCCTCAAGTCAAAGCACTTCCAGAGCATCAAACTTGATTCAGTCAATGTTTTTTATTGAAGGTATTGCTTCTTGTCTACTAAAATAGAAGTACAAGGATCTCAACAACAGTTGTCATTCTAATATTTTAACATAGAAATTTATGGAGAAATAGACAAATTTATTCAAATCAAAGGAATAATAAGTAATAACTAAGCATATGTTATGAAATAAAATGTGAATGTTAACTAAGCAATTAGACTTTTCAGGGCTACTTATTCTCTCTCTTCTTTTTCTCTACTTTCCCTTGTCACGTACCTCTGCCTTGCTCTGTGGCCCAATAATGGACCTCTATTATTCAAGGTACTGCTCTGAACCTCTCAGCTTCAGCTGGGTTCAAACAATGAAAAGCCTCATCAGGAGATTTTTAGGGAAAGAGAACGCGAGGTTAGAATACTTACTTTGTTATATATTTTCCTACAAAGTTGACTTAAAGTTCTGACTTCAATGCTTGGCCAAAATAGCATTAATCTCTAGATCACTGACCCTAGTAATATCCTGTACTTCTGTCTTCTCTGATGTATATCTCTGATTTGCCATAATAACTAGTGCCTAATAAGATATATTCCTTCCCCTCCTCAGTTGGGCTTATAGAAGGTAACACTTTGTTTATTATATGGCCATCCTTTTTGTTACCTAAGTATTTCCATGGTTCTCCTTTAACTACCACCTTGTAATTGCTAATCTTGTAATTAGCCCTTCTCACATCAGACTATTTTGAGTATGCCCCTTCTCCCTTTCTCTTCTCCTTCTTCTGGTACTGCGATTGAACCTAGTGGTGCATAACCACTGAATGACATCACCTTCTATATTTTTTTTTTCCAGATGGGGTATCACTGAGTCACTTAGGGCCTCACTAAGTTGCTGAGGCTGGCCTTGGACTTTTAATCCTCCTGCCTGAGACTCCAGAGTCTGCTGTGTTTACAAGCATGAGCCATGACACCCAACTTACAATTTGTTTTCTTTCATATAGATTTATTAAACCTATGTTCTATGTCAACACAATAATCACATATGGCACTTACCCTAAAGAGTTTGTAGTCTATTGTGAAGAAAATATTTTATAGCATCAAGTTTTTTTAAAAAGCAGATTAAAATATTACAGTGATTCTGTAGGGTTCATTGTACATTTCTTGAATTACTAAGTAAATAATAGTTTGAATCATGGCACACTCTACCACAGACATATACCCACAAAATTTTTTAAAAATTTATTTATTTTTCTCATAATGCAAGTGGATTTTTATATTTTATCTCTTCAAGTTTTTATTAATGCATTATAATTATGCACAGTATTGAGATTTATTTTGACATAATCATACATGCATGGAATGCAATTTACTACTTTTCAGTTAGCAGTACTTCCTCTTTCCCTACATTGCTCTTTTCTTTGTCCCCTTTATGTGCTCTACTCATCTTCCTTCTATTAATCTATAATTTTAAATTGTTATTTTATAGATATACTTAAAGGTGAAGTTAACTTTGGCATATTTATATATGTGCATAGCATAATTTGGACAATTTCTTTATGAAGTTCCTCTCATTTCCCGTCCCTATTACTTCCCCATTAATCCTCTTACTCTACTCCACTGATCTCTCTTCTATTTTCATGGGATTCCTCCCCTTTCTTTCTTTCTTTTTCTTATTTTGCTCTACTTGCTGCATATGAGAGAGAAAATATTTGACCCTGGCTTTCTGAGTCTGTTTATTACACTTAGAATTATATTCTCCATATTGATCCATTTGTTTGCAAATGTCAGAAACTTCATTCTTAATTGTTCACTTTGCTGTGCACAAGCTCTTTAATTTGATACTGTGCTCCTTATTGATTCTTCATTTCATATTTTTAACTTTAGGGGTCTTGTTATGGAAGTTGATGCATGTGCCAGTATGTTAGGGTGTTGAAACTTTATTTTCTTCTAGGAGTTGCAAAGTTTCTGGTATAATTCCTAGGTCTTTCATCCACATTTAGTTGACTTTTATTCCAGGTAAAAGATATGGGTCTGGTTTAATTTTTCCACATATGGCTATCAAATTATCTCATATAATTTATTAAAAAGACTGTCTTTTCTCCAAAACATTTGGCACCTTTGTCAAGTATCAGATGACTATGTGTATGTGAGATTGTCTCTGACTTCTCTTCCATTGATCTTCATGTTGGTTTAATGTCAATACCATGCTGTTTTGTTACTATAACTATACTATTGTATAACTTGGGACGGGCAATTTGATGCTTCGAGCCCTGCTCTTCTTGATCAGTGCTGCTTTTGCTATTCTAGTTCTTTTATTTTTCTAAGTGGACTTAGGACTATTTTTTTCTAATTCTTTGAAGAATGCCATTGGTTTTTAGATGAGGATTGCATGTATTCTGTATAATACTTTTGGTACTATAGTCATTTTGACAGTATTAATTCTGCTTACCCAAGAACATGGGAGGTATTTCCATCTTCTAAGGTCGTCCTCACTTTCCTTCTTCAGTGTTGTCTCTAAATTAAATAATACACTTATGAATAAGGAATGGCTCATAGAAAAAATTGAAGAGAAATAAAAATATTCTTAGAAATGAATTAGAACATATCAAAAGCTCTGGAAAGGTATAAAGGTAGTTCTTTTTGTGTTTTTTTTTTTTTAGAGAGAGAGTGAGAGAGGAGAGAGAGAGAGAGAGAGAATTTTTAATATTTATTTTTTATTTCTCGGCGGAAACAACATCTTTGTTGGTATGTGGTGCTGAGGATCGAACCTGGACCGCATGCATACCAGGCGAGCGCGCTACCGCTTGAGCCACATCCCCAGCCCTAAAGGTAGTTCTAAGAGGAGAGTATAACATTAAATGTCTATAGTAAAAAAAAAAAAAAAAGAATGATCCCAAACAAATTATCTAATGTTATATCTCAATGCCTTTAGAATAGAACATACTAATTCCAAAATCAGTAGAAGACAGAAAATAATTAAGTTCAAAGTGAAAATTAATGAAATTAAGAAAAACTTCAAGAACACAATACAAAAAAATAATCTTAATGCAACAAAATCTGGTTCTTTAAAAAGATAACAAGATTGTTAAATCCTTAGCAATACTAGCTGAAAGGAAAAGTGAAAAGACCAAAATTGATAAAATTAGGGTTGGAAAAAAATATAACTTCAGAAACTTCTGAAATCCAGAGGATCACTAAAAATTATTTGAGAAATTATACTGTAATAAACTAGAAAATCTAATACACATTGACAAATATTTCTAGACACAAACAACTTATCCAAATTGAACCATGAGAGTATAGAAAACCTGAACAGACCAATATCAATCAATGAGATTGAAGGAGGAATTTAAAGTCAACAAAGGGAAACCTGGAATTAGTTGGGTTCTCAGTCAGGTTCTATTGTACCTTTAAATAGGAACTAACTTGAATAGTGTCAAATTATTTCCTGAAATAAAAAGGTAGGGAACACTCTCAAATACATTATATGAAGCCAATATCACCCTAATACCAAACCCAGACAAAGACACATGAAGGCACAAAAACTACACACCAATAATCCTGATGAATATAGATCTAAAAATCCTTAATGAAATACTGGCAAAGTTCATTAAAAAAACACATAAGAAGATACAATACCATGTTTAAGTGGGTTTCATCCCTGGGGATGCAAGGTTGGTTCAACATAAACAAATCAGTAAATGTGAATCACAACATAAATAAAATTAAGGATAAGAATCACATGCTCATCTTAATAAATGAAGAAAAAGCCTTTGACAAAAGCCTTTGAATTCATTTTCTATAAAATCAGGAATAAGACAAAAATATTCATTCTTACCTCTCCTACTCAACATAGTTTTTGAAATTCCAGTCAGAGCAATCAGGTAAGAGAAGGAAATTAAATATTACCAATAGAAAAAGGAGAAATAAAATTATTTCTGCTTGCTGATCACGTGATCCTATATGTAGAAAACCAAACTAAAGCAAAACAAAACCAAAAAATGTCCACCAGAAGATTTCTAAATCTTATGAACAAATTCAGGAAAGTAGCAAGATATAAGATCAATGTACATAAATAAATTGTTTTCTTTTTTAATATTTATTTTTTAATTGTAGTTGGACACAATACCTTTATGTTATTGTTTATATGTGGTGGTGAGAATCAAACCCAGGACCTCACACATGCACTTTACTGCTGAGCTACAACCCCAGCCCCAAATCAATTGATTTTCTATACTGCAATAATAAATTTGCTGAGAAAAAAAATTAATGAATTCACAATAACCTATCCCATTTCAAAAATATTTCTTGGGAATAATTCTGACCAAGGAAATTAAGGACCTTTACCATAAAAACTTTTTTTAGAGAGTGAGAGAGGAAAGAGAGAGAGAATTTTTTAATATTTATTTTTTAGTTCTCGGTGGACACAACATCTTTGTTGGTATGTGGTGATGAGGATCGAACCCGGGCCGCATGCATGCCAGGCGAGCGCGCTACCGCTTGAGCCACATCCCCAGCCCCTACCATAAAAACTTTTTTATTTGAGACATGTTCTGGCTATTTCCCAGGCCAGTTCCATACTCCAGCCTCAGCCTCCCCAATTTGTGTAATTAAATGTGTGGTTCATAATGCAGGCTAGTAACTTCAGAATTAACAAAACAAGCACAATAAAATGCATACCCTAAAAGGTTCCTCTAAGGTGTTTCATCCACTAATATATGATTTTGTTATTCTAAGGTTAACTGGGCAAATATGCCTAGGTTTGTTATTTTTTCAGAATGTACCCTCACAACTATTTTAATATTGAATGATGTGTCTGCAAAAATCAAGCAGTTTATCAACATAAAATTATTATTTAGATGGGATAATTTAGCTTATGTCTATTTAACATATAATGTGCTCACATCTATATTTACACTTATGTTTATTTAGAACAAATAATATCCACTGTTAGCAAGATATTAATTTTGTACAAATCAACTATAGGATAATAGATGCCTACTGCTCTTACGTATTACAACATGAGCTACATGAGAAATTTTACATAATGATCACAAAAGAGTTATGTTTTCAAATATTTAGTCACTCATTTAATTTCACAGGAGTGATTTATACTTAAAAGAGACATTCAGAAATTAAAGAGAGAAATATTTTTGTGGCCATTTGTCAGTATTTTGTGAATCCAGTCTCTTTCTGCCATCCTTCTACATTCTCATGAAAAAGCTTGATGTGTACAGCTCCCACTTCTTTCCTTTCCTAAAGGCTATAAGGAAAAGTGTAAGCAAGTCCCCTGTGGAGGTGAATAGGTAAATTTTATGATGGTTTTAGGGTTGTATGCTATAAGGCATTTATACTTGTTTAGGGATTCTAAAGAGAAGAGATTCATCTTAAAGTGTTAGGCAAAATTGAGAAAAAAATATCAGTGAAAGAGAGGGATAGAATGTAAAAGAAAAAAAGGGAAATCAGAGAAAAGAAGACAGGAATGAGGGGGAAGACTCTCCAATGGTAATGTTTGTGTAAACACAGAACCCTATCCATTTCCAGGAGACATGGAATTTGGACTAAACATTTTATGATCATATTTGAAGCCTTAAAATATTTTTTAAATTTTTGAATCTACATTTTTAAATGAAGGCTAAAGGTCAATTGATCTTTGAAAGTGGCTCTGTTTCCTGCCTCCCTGGGATGGTTTCTGGAAACAAATTTTCTTCCTCTGCTGCTCAGGGCCTCACTCAGCCTGCCACTTCTTATTTCTACCAAGCTTAAATTATCATTCTTCCCACAGTGATATTGAAACAGAAAGTCCTGTGGTCTGCCACTGCTGACTGCCCTAACTGCAGACCTAGATAGTCATGGAAAGAAGTGTGCATACACATCTTGTGGCATCTGGTGAGGGGGAAGTTCTTGATATCTGTTCTAAGTTAACAGTGCCAAAACATGTTCAGACAGTGATTTGAAAGGGTCAGCATTTTATCCACCCCTGTTTTAAGACCTTATTTTGTCTTTGCCCAAAGGATTACCATACCTTGATGGCTGCTTGTGTGCCATAAGTAGGTGAAGTATTTTTACCTCTAGATAGAACACTATGCAGCTGTCTGACAGCTTAATAACAAGAAACCCAGCAGTCAGGGAGAAAATCCTTGATTTGTTCAGAAGGCCCTCAAGTACTTGTGAGAATTCTCAGGTGGCCTGAAAGTATCTTCATGCCTGAGGGAGCTTGAAATTAAATAGTAATTTTTTTTTAAAAGTCAGTTGGTGGGAGAGAATATGAAGAGTAGGATTATATTTTTTTTTTAATTTGGTATCATTGACAGCATCTTTTTTCTTTCTTTTGGAAGAAGGATTCCCATATTTGAATAATGTAACTTAGTCACCTCTTACAGGAGTGTAAATACATGGACTACAAAAGAAAGGGTTTCATAGTGTTTTTTTTTTTCATATTATTTGTTCTATTCTTGCTTGTTGGTTGGTTTGGTTTGTTTGCCAACTCTATATCAGGATATATATAGCAATATATAATAGGAAGCTATGGCAATCTTAAATCATTCCTGTGATATTTCATAGTAAAGAGATGACCATCATAATAATCATAATAAAGTGGCCAGAATGTTTCTCAAGGTTAGAAGAATTTTATGTGGTCATCAGGAAAGAAGTATTGCACATGTTAGAGGAAGTCTACTCAAAGATCACCAGCAGGTTTCTCTGAAGAGCTCACAATAGTATCAGCAAGGTCAAAAAAAAAGCAATTATCATATCTTTTATGAAAGCATGTTAACACAGGACCTTTATATTTTTAAAGTCTTAAATATATCTTTACAATCATAATTGACATTTCAAAACTTTAAACATATTCTTTTTCTTCCTTTCCCCAAACCATTTGTTGCATGACAATTTTGTTTTGTATTCAGATCTCAACAACAGTGGAGATAAAAGATTATTAATAAAATTATCATAAGAAAGAAAAAAGAAAAAAAGAAACATGTTAGCTTGGTGACTGCCAAGAGCAGAAGTAACAAAGCCTAATTACATGGATGTCATAAAAGAAGGGCCATGAATCTCTTTAGATTTCTTCTCCTCTTACAACTCTGGTGTCACCAGAAGCAGTCTAGTTAGTGAGGAAGTGGGGATAGCAGAACTTGCCCAGTATGAAAAAAAATTGTCCAGTTTTCTTTCCTCCAAATGGCTCAGCTAGTACCAGGCTAGAGCTAGTCAAGAGCAGCAGTTTCGACTTGGAACAAAGCTTGGAATTCAAACATTAAATTGGCCTGGGAATATTAGTTAAATGGCAGTTATTCTTGTGGTTGTGATAGAAAATTATCAGAAGACTTTTTTATTACTAGATAAGAATTTAAGAAGTTATGAGATTTTCCCTAGATTATATCAAAGGAGCAAGTGTCATAAAACAGGTTCAAAAGAGGAATCATAGTAAAGATGAAGCTCTACAACTTTAGCTGCTATTACACAACCCTATGGACTTATTAATTGGGTATTTAATGTCACATGGAAAGTTTTATTAAAACAATACATACTTGAGAAATATTAAATATTAGTACAATTTCTACTGTTTACTTATTTTCACTATAAGTAAGTTTTCATATATTAATGTTAAATATCAGAAACATAGTAATCAATGTTCTGTGAATTTATCAAATGAAAATTATTTTATAACTTATTATCAATAGAAACTAAACTATAAGTTGTTGTCTCTAAAATGTTGAAACATTTGGTAACAGTATATCATACACATTAATTGTTAACTTCCATTTACCTGTTTAAAATACTTCATTATTTATCCAGCATTATTTTAAATTTCTCGGACCATATCTCAATAGTATGATAAGTACTCTAAGGAGATTCATATGGAAAGACATTTTTTTTTCTGTATTCAGGGACTATAGCCCCATTTAAAGAATTCCCAAACTGCACCTGGCAGCTAATCCTCCTGCTGACACTGACATTTTTTTGCATAAATTTTTAGGGTTTGTAAATACATCTCTGCATGGGCCTATAGGAATAATTATTCTACCTGAATAAACATACCCTAGGGCTGTTCAAATATCTAAACATTTCAGGTAAAAACATTTGCAGAAAAACTGTATATTCACAGTACATATGCTGACCTGCAAGGGATTTGGGAACTCTTCTACCTTTGCATCAACTATCCAGAAAATAAAATCAATGCCAATGTGTATGAACGATCTTTGCTCTGGATAGGGTAAGCTGAGTTAGGCTATTTGTTAATAGAACTTCAAAAAATCAATCCAAATAATAGAAATATGCATTTTATAAAATAAATAGGAATATTTTCTGGAAAATAAAGCACTCAGTCTGAAGATATTGACCATGTGTTCAAGTGTCAGACATTAGAGTGGGTTAAATAGACAAACATTTATGTAATATTTAGTAGGATAAGCATGATAAGAAAGACAAGTATAAAATCTTTTGAAATCTAAGGGGAAACTGTTGGGAATATGAAAGTAAAAATATTGAAAAGGTTATGTTTAGAAGAAGAGAAGATATTTCATCAAGATTCTGAAGGATGGGCATTCACTAGAAAAGAAGTCTATTTTAGAACAAAAGTAAGCAAGCAATTAAATGGTCATCTTGATTTTACTCAGGAAAATTTTGAAAGCCTCAGTTTGAACATAATTTTTAAGTACACAAAAATTAGAATAGTAATATAGTTGTGTAAAACCAAAGTATCATAGACTTTGCTTGTGCTAATAGCTTTCTTCTTTATCACATCTGCCTATAAGCTAAGGTTTTTTCAACACTTGAATGAGAACATTATAAAAAAGTGATTGCAGATTTAATGGAATGAACAGTGATACCAGTTAGAAGATTGTTATGAGACCAAATTAGTCACATTGTATAAGAATATTACAGACTATACTATGAAAAAAAAAGTGATTGAGTAGAGAGATATTCGACTGGTGCTGTTGAAAGACATCAGGAACCAAAGGGACATTAATTTGAGGTGAGCAATGGGGAAAATCATAATCATGAACAAGATTTCAACTTTAGTTGACAGTAAGGACAATGTTGCCACAGATACATTTTAAAAAGGCATTCTTCCCAATTTCACAACTCTTTAAAACATTTTTTAATCTTCACAAAGCTTGGACTTATTCACCATACTCTAAATCTCAAGAGGTAATAATCCTTCCTGTTTCAGATTGTCCATTTGCCAAGAAGAACATCCACAGCTATCTACTCCCATTTAAAAATATTTTGTATAATGTTATCTTAGGCTATATTTATCACTCAGAAGGAGGCACTAATTCTCACATCTTGTTTTATTTAACCTTTTTGCATCTCAACTTGTGTCATTTCTGTCCATCACTAAACTATCCTTTTCTATATATTGTATACTGTCATTTAAAATTGCCTAAATCTCTCCCATCAGATGGTGCAGGAGAATAAAGGTTATCCAACCTTTTTACTATTTCCCTTATTGTACTTCACAGTCAAATATATCAAAAAGGTTATTGTTTTGACATTTTAATTATTTTTTACCTTCTATCATTTTTATTCCTCTTTGCTCATAATCCCTTAAATTGAAATAATACATTTTAGTCTTATGTGTTAATTTATTTCTGCATATTGCTGCCCATCCCTTTCAATTGAAATGATCACAGGCATTTGTACTCAAACAGTATAGGGAATATTAATTCAACCTGAAGTCTGTTATCTGTACATATTTATTGAATTGGGGTATTTATCAGTTTAAAGTTCTCTCTCTGATACACACACACAAACACATACACACTCACACAAACACATACACATATACACACACAATGCTGCAATATATTGCCTTTGAACTAGAAATAGACATTTTGACAAATAAGGTATTAAATAAAGTTTCAGTTTCTTTGTGGAGAAGATATTAAGCTGTCTAGCCCCGATCCTCCACTTTTCTTGGAGGACAAATTCTTATTATATAGTGATGACAGGATGTAGTACCTTTCTATCACCCAGAAAGGACACATGTGAATTGAGAATGATAGGGTAAATTCTAAGTAGGTAAATCCTTTCTGCTTCCTTTCTGCTTCTACTCACTGGCAAAGGAGCCAGAAAATGTGTGTTTTTGGCTTTCTCAGTCAGAATCTCCATTTTGGAATTGTGAATCTAATAATATATGAAAATAAATATAGTGAAACAGGTATGAAAGGATATCTACGAACATATTCAGAAAATTATGGGTATCTGTATTTTAATGGCAGTACAGTTAAGATCAATAAAAATGTCCTACATATTGATCAGTAGTTGAAAGAGAGATGAAGTTTGTTAAAATTTAAAAAAAAATGCACAATTTAGAAAATGCATGTAAGATTACTGATAGGGATAATATTCAAAGAAGAACAAATGACATAATTTTAATTCTGCATGACTAATTTATTTAAAACTTCCCCACTTAGAGAAATGGTCTTAAAATTATGTTCTTGTTCTTTTCTTTAAACATACTATTCCAGAATATTTCTCTTATATCCGAGGAAATTTTTCCTTTCTGTACGATTGAAAATTTTGTTTCTAATTGTTTGCTTCATTTCCAAGTAAAACTTATTTGTACTCTTTATATCCACTGTGAGTCAATAAATAGAATCAAGTTTCAGGGTACTCTCATCTCACCTGACAACTTTTTTTTTTTTTTCAGTAAGATTATAAAAGTGCTTGTTTCTTATCTTTGTAAATTTGCATGCATTACATTTACATGATAAGCTGTGGTCCTTTGATAAGTCAATAACTCTAAAATTTTCCAATTTTATCAAGGCTGTTTCAGTAACTGAATCTCATAACTGCTGAGAAAAAAAAAAAAAAACAAAGATTGCACCATTATACTACTAGCATTATACATCATTGAAAGGATTTCTAATTTGGGTATTTTGTTTCAAAATAGGCCAGTTTATCATGTTTTCTTTCCACTTGTAATCTTAGCCTGGTATCTTCATCTGCCATGAGTAAAAGTGCTATTACTTGCCAGCACATCATTAACATCCGGCAAGAGTATAATAAATTACACCTTCTCTGTGCAATTTCATTCTAGCACTATTTCTTGTTGAAATGTATAAAACTAGGAAAAACTTTAACTTCTACTTGACATAAGAGAACAGAGATATTGTATAAATATCAAGGCTAGTAACACATTTAAACTCAGAATTTTCACATTGTTTTTTGTCCACTTAAAGAAGAGGGCAACAATAGGAACTTTGAATGAGGTGCAAAACCAGAATATGCATGTAATTATGGCATTAACCATTCATGAATGCATGTGGTGAAAACTCCAGTTTTCCACTTGCCAATATTAAAGGGCTGAGGTCAAATATGTTTAAATTAATCTGAGTAGAGATAATTAGGTGGTATGAGTTTCAAGACTGTGCTTTCTTTTTTTAAAATTTCTGTATGATATGCTTTGTAAGTTTCTTTTTGGCTAGGGTTTTGATACAATCTAAGAGAGTAAATTAATAATTTCCTTTATAATGTTCCTCTGTAACTTCTAAGGAGGAGAACTATGAAAATACAATGGGAAGAACAAATAAATTGGATCACTAATTTAGAAATATTAAATTATTTATCTGTGCTCATTTCTCCTCTTAAGGTTTTTAGATAACAGAAACTTGGGGGGTATGCTTAATTTAAAACTTTTAAAAATAGTACTTTTACATTGTGTTGTATTTCAAGTTGCTCACAGATAAGCTTCATTTTATCCTCAGAATATTATGAGTTAATATCACTCTTCTTTATTCTATCTTCCTGCATATGATTCTAAAATTCAACTTTTCATCTAATCTAGCTCTCTAGTCTTCTCATTCACCTAATTGTGCTTCCAGTATTTGTCATTTCCTTATTATTCCATTTACTAATTAATCCAGTATACACTTGTTTATTTTTTAATTTTATTTTTTATTATTTTGTAGTACTGGGGATTGGTCCCAGGGCATTCATTGCTCATTCTAGACAAGCGCTTTACCGCTGGGCTACATACCCAGCCATTTTTATTTTAACATTGAAACGGGATTTTCTTAAGTTTCCCAGGCTCCGTGATCCTCCTGTGACAATCTCTTGACAAGCTGGGATTACAGGCAAATACCACTGCACCCAGTGATAAATATTTATTGAATACTCAATCAGGAGATTTCCTTCACAATAAGACAAAAATTAAGAAACAAGACTAATTTTTCTGTCTTCTTGGAGTTTATTTCCATATGAGTTCTCCTGGAAGAACTATAACAAAACAAAATAATAGATTATGAGTTTGACAATTGAAATAAAGGAAGCATGCAATAAATTTGAGAATGTTTAAATATATTGTCAGTTGTACAAGAATTTAAAGGTAATGTGAAATTTAAATCTGTGATCCTCATAGGACATTACAATTTAGCTTCCAAGTTTTTAGGGTCTCAATATTGGGATATCAAAATGGTTGTAGAAAATGAACAGAAAGCAACATTCTGTATTTGAATGAAAGTAAAATCAGTTTATCCAATATTGGACATATCTTTTTTGCCAAATATATATCTTCAAATTTTACACCATGTAGGGGTTAGTATGTAAATATAAAATTGATAAATAATACTTCAAAAAATTTTAAAAGGGATTAATTATAGCATTCAATGGCATTCAATCTAATGAGTAAATGGAAGAAGAATCTCAAAGTCAAAATGTTTAAGTAAAATTATTAAATGAAGCAGGAGGGCTTAATACAAAAAGTAAGTTCAATATATTTTGATATGCTTTTCTTTTTTTTTATTGGTTACTCAAAACATTACAAAGATTGCAGAATCACTTTTCAAAGACAGATTTTATTCCACATGGAAAAATGAAGATGGTTGGAATGCCATTTGGAAAGTACTCTTATTTCTGTTGTTATACACAGCTAAAAAGTTTCTATAATTAATTGTCATAAATCCTTCAATGTTCATTTTTATTTATTATCCCATAGATTTCCAAACAATAAAATAATTATTCACATGATATTCTTATGTCCTTTAGATAATGGTACATAAAATCCTGCCAAATATTAGATCAGAATATAGACTCCTAATTTCAAGATGTAAAAATTATACTTATTTTAAATTAGTATTTAAATTTCTTCCATTCTAAGGACAATAAAAAGGATTTGTGACTCTTTTGAGTTAGGATGTCAATGTGAAAAATAATAAAACTTCAGCCAACATGGCGGCTTACTACTATAATCCCAGCAGCTCCAAAGACTGAGGCTGGAGGATGGTGAGTTCAAAGCCAAGCTCAGAAAAAGAGAGTTTCTAGGCAATTCAGGGAGACCCTGTATCTAAAAAAATACAAATAGGGCCGGGATGTGGCTTAGTGGCTGAGTGTCCTTGAGTTCAATCCCTGGTACACCCCTCTCCCAGGAAAAAAAAAAAAAAAAAGGATAAAATTGCAATCCTTTGAATCACAAAAGCTTTACAACAGGAGAGTATCAGTAATGATGCAAGTTTTATGAAAATTATTCTTGGCTCTTAGTATAAATGATTTAACATTAGAGTTTTAACTTTTTGTTCATGCAAATAAAAAGAAAAATAACTCTAGAATACTACCTGTTATGGTGTGAATATGTCCCCTAAATTTCATGTGTTGGAAACTGAATGCCCAAATTCATATGTTAATGGTATTTGGAGAAGCAAAATTTGAGAGGCAATTAGGATTAGATGAAGTCAAGAGAATGGGCTCCCATGATGACATTAGTATCTTCATGTGAAAAGGAAGAAAGACTTCAGCTAGACAGCTTGATTTATCTTATCATTTGATGTCTTCTACAATGCCATGATGATAAAGAAGACCCTCATCAGATGCCAGCAACATGCTCTTGTACTTTCTAGCCTCTAAAACTAAAAAAAAAAAAAAAAAAAAAAAAAAAAAAAAAAAAAAAAAAAAAAAAATTTTAACTTTATGAATTATATAGTCTTGGGTATTTGGTTAAACTAATTAATGTACTGTCCTTCCTGGCAGCCATTTGTATATACAGATGACATTACTCTTCAAAGCTATGGGTCTATGAAGAATAGCAGAAGGGAGAACAAGGAAAGGAAACAATATATTTAAAAAATTGAAAAAACTAAAAATAAGTAGAAAAAAGAAAGACTAATAAGGTAGATTTTTATTAGTAAATCTTTATAAAGTAATTTCATAATGCATTAGATAGGAAAAAAAACTATTCTAGGATTCCTAAGTAAAAGGAGTTGATAATGAATCGACAAATTTGAAATGTCTTAAATTTTTTGTCTGTCCATGTTTCATTTTATCATCTTTATTAAAGACATGGGCCTTGAAATTCTCACAATCATTTTTTCACCACTTCCATAGATACAGTTTCATGCCCTCTAAAAGGCAGAAATAGAATGAATATTCAAAATGTGAAAACAAATTTTTTTCAAGAAATGTTTTTCAAGAATTCAAGATGAAGTACTCATAAAATCTTCTTTCGTTATTTCTGTTATATCAATATATAACTTATGGTAGAAATTGCTACCCCAAAGTATTTTATGCTGACTTAACCATTAATTTTTCAACATATAAAACATTAGCTATATGTCAACCTACACTTCACATATACTATGAATAAATAGATACACTATAGTTCAATGTTATATATATACATACATATATATATATATATATATGTAAAATTTCAATTTCATCATGTTTATCTTTGGTATTTTTAAATATTATTTGTAATGCTTAATAAAAAATGCAAAAAAATGCAAAACAAATGACTCATGGAATCCACTTTTATTGATGGGGTATTTTGGACACAATATTTGAATTTATCTTTATTCCCTTCCTAAAAAATGTATTTTTATTTGATAGCAAATTTTATCAACTTGGAGATAAAAATTTCATATCAAAATATAGTTTATTAAAATTACTTAAATTAAATTAATATTTTTTTAAAGAGAGAGTGAGAGAGGAGAGAGAGTGAGAGAGAGAGAGAGAGAATTTTTAATATTTATTTTTTAGTTCTCGGCGGACACAACATCTTTGTTGGTATGTGGTGCTGAGGATCGAACCCGGGCCGCACGCATTCCAGGATGATCAGGAGGATAGATGGGAATCAAGAAGGGAGAGGAAGGGCTGGAGCTGAGATGAGGGAGAGCAGCAGCTTGTCCACCACCATGTCTGAGGGAGTCTGGCGAGCGCGCTACCACTTGAGCCACATCCCCAGCCCCAAATTAAATTAATATTTTAAAAGTGAAATTATACATGTTTTGATGTTCAGTATTACCTTGAACCATAATATAATTACATCTTTTGAGAAAATTCTATTAGGAGCCATTTTCACCTTTTTTTCTTCTCCAGATACATCAGATAATGAAAAAATGTCTTCATGATTTAATCTGATGAACTATGCAACAATCATATCATTTTTTTATTTTCCTAATAAAGTACTAGAACATACAAGGACAATGAGGATTTTGGGGTATTTGTTTATTTGTTTTGTTTTAAGCTGGAGTTCAAATATTATAGAAATTGAGCTGACAAAAAGAGATAAAATTTCAAGGTTACACTTCAGGGAGTCTTATACAGAAATTAGATTCTTAGCTGTTTATAAGTGAATTGATAATTTACAAATAAGGACTTGAGTGATTTACAAATTTTGCAATAGCTGGAAGAGCAGGCTCTAGATTGAACTTCCAAGAAGAATTTTGATTTACCAAAATTTACTATCTGATTGTAATGAAATATTAATTTCTAAGAAGATATTGCTTTATTCCCAAACTTTCCTGGCTTACTCTATGTTTCTTATATTAGTATCTCCCAAAGAATACATACAGTATACCTACCTGCAATACACCTTTGGGCACACTTGGATCCAAACCAACTGAAAGCTCTGTTTGTATCCTAGAAAGCTGGCAAATTTTCTCCTGATCTAGGTACATTTTTAGAACCCAAGTATTAATGGTTATTACAGGAATGGAATACACCAAAAAACTCTAATATGACACATGCTAATTCCAAACTCCAAAGAGACTTGTATAAAGTTCTTGTCATTTCAAGGCATCAATGTAAAACAGTTGATTATTCACTTTGAAGAAATGATACTAAGATGTCCCAGAAGGCTGCAGAATTCCCTAGACAATTCAGTGGTGTCCCACAGCATTAACATGTTCATGTGGTACTATCTGGTTCAGGTTTCAAAGATGTGGGGTAACATGATGTTTCTTGAATAATAATTAGGATACATAGGTAGAGAGTTAATGCAATCCAGAGTGACTGTTAACATCTTTCAAGGCACTCTATACTGTCCTTGCTGTGGAAATGCAATGCAAACTGCTTCAATTTTTCTTAGTTTACTTTCCTGAGATAAATCATTTATAAAACCTTTGGTTGTTTTCCAGATACTAGAGCTATTTTGATTTGTCCTATGAAATATCCAGTATTTAAAACATTATTTGTAATTGAAGTTACTGCCTATTTTTGCTTATAGCTGTGATTCTTCAGGATGAAGTTTTGATCAGAAAAATGCAAAAAGCATAATTAAATGGTAAAGTACAATCTTTTTCTTATCTTAGCTCATTTCAAATATATTAGATGGAAATAAATACTGCTGTTCTTCTCAGTTTTTGGTTTCATGTTTTCATAGCGAAGTGTACTTCCAATAATTCCTCTTGGCATTTGTAGTCAATTTGTTTTCTCAGTGAAAGCCCTATGGAATAATTTTAGATAAATAGTTAAAAAGACCTGCTAGAATTTAAAGCACCATCTATTAAAAATATAGATGAGAATGCAACAGAAAATTCATTCAGTTGTTCTGTATTTTTATAATAAAATTTGCAGTGGTATAGAACATAAAAAAACTAAAGAAAAGAAATTATGAAAATTACACAGGAAAATCTTTCTAATATTTGATAGTCACTAGTCTTCTTGTTAAAAGTTTCAATATTCTTATTCCATAAGAAGTTTGAGATTGTTATAAGACTGGTGATGCACAGCTATAAAATGAGAAGATAGCTAATCTTTGTCTTTAAATAAAAAATAGTTTTTTGGGCTGGGATTGTGGCTCAGTTGTAGAGTTCTCACCTAGCACTAGTGGGACCTGGGTTTAATTCTCAGCATCACATAAAATAAATAAATAAATAAAGGCATTGTGTTGTGTCCATCTACCAAAAAAAAAAAAAAAAGATTTTCTCTCTCTCTCTCTCTCTCTCTCTCTCTCTCTCTCTCAAACAAATAGTTTGGGGACAAAATTTTATTTAATTAAAATATTGATCTAATATGTGATGCAAAATCCAATGTGAGTAAGAGTGATTCATTTTTTTCAGACAATCTTCCATTTGAGAAAATAAAAATGAACTTTTCTGTAACTTTTGAAGCTAAGCATGCTTTGCATGCATGCTGAAAGAATCTTTAAAAATATTTTCCTACCATATTACCAACCATTCCTATTTTTCTCTTTATGTTCTGTGTTCTTTTTTTCTCTTTTCTCTTTTATTTTTTTCTAATTAATTAGATATTTGGAGGATATCCTTTTGTATCATTTATTGTTATTTTAAGCTCGAAATAGTAGTAGCTATGGATATTACAACATACTTTGTGTGATTTTTACTTCTAAAAGATATAAATTCCATATTCAACTATTAAATTTTTTTTTGCTCTGTCAATCAATTGTTCTTTAAATAATTGTAAGTAATAAAAGAGTATTTATGTTTTCTCATTACAAAGCTCTTCATTCCTTCTATAGATCTGAGCTTTTTTCAGATTCTAAACTCCCTTAGAAAACTTTGGAAATAATAATACATTTTCCCAACTGAATTTGTCCTTCATCAAAATAAGTGATATTGAAATCCCAAAGCATATCCTCCCACTATAACTAAACAAATATTGTTGCTTCTAAAATGTAATTGTTTACATCTTGGTCACCTTTCTTGGTCCTTACAGTAAATATAACCAGACTGCAAAACTCATTTATTCATCACAACTTTTTCTAACCCTGTTTTGCTTCTCAATCAAGTCTACTTCCAAAATGAACATCATATTGTTTCTTCCTTAACATCAATGTTGGAAGTTGGTTTTATTATATTTTATGATGAGCTGCTCTTTTTTCAAGTACAAATACCACTGTATCTTTCTGTATGTCATTTAAATTTGCTTATCCTGAGGCTTCTGGTATCTTCTGACAATCTACAATCCCTTTCCTTATGGTACTCTATCATAAGAAAATGATGAAAGAAGATAGATGGTTGGATACCTGTTGCAAGGTTGACAAAGTGCTCATTTTACATATTAAACCTTTAATTATGTATAATTCCTATTTTGTCTAAAACTCTTAATGCTTCTTTCATTTGTATACATTTATGAATACAAATCACAAAATAAGTCTTAATTACAAATAATGATTCCTAGAATGAAAATCAGATTTTGGTTTAAGAAATAAACCAAAAACTGGTTTAAGTTATAATTTATTAAGTATATAAGTATAATTAATTTATTTAGTAATATACTTATATAAGTATAATAAGATATAATAAGGAGGTTCCCAGCGGTACACAATTTACATAAATAAAGATTTTGAAAAATGTCCTTCTCTTTTGGTCTTGTAGCTGTGAAATGTGTACATCTTTTCTTCAATATGGAAAAGAAAGACAAAGAAAACGCTCAGGTTTTCGGCCAAAGAACTGACTGCTAATTTTGCCATCTTATTTAGAACCCCACCACTATTTCACATGAACAATGAGAAGCTGTACTTTACCCCTCCTCCTGGCCAAATGCCTCTGGTAACAATTCACACTGGTTTCAGTAGCATACTTTGTAATTAAAGAACCTCTGAGATTTAGGAGAGAATAGAGATGTGGCCAAGTTCAGGTTTGCACTGGTAATTTCCTGGTTACATTCAGGAAGATTATTGTTGAATTCCCTCTTACCAAAAGGAATGTGTAGAGGGAGAATTATGGGACTTTGAAGATCAACAGCCCATTTGGAACATGCAGCAAATTTTGTCAGAGTCCATCTCTGCAGTGCATAATTAGGTTATTGACAAACCTAGGTTATTTTATGTTTTAATATGCCCGACAGTCTGGAATTTGCAGGTTATAAACTCATTGTAAAATCCTACATTTTCTTCTTTCATCAGTTGCTCATGAAAATTGCAACTTAAATGAGAACCTTGATCAGGGTGAGATTTGATTTGTTTGACAAGACCATTGTTGATATATTATTCTTTCATCTGGTGATATATAACATATGTTTGGCTTTAATTGTTTGATATTAGCAGTCACTGATGTTCAAACTTAGGGATTTTATTTATTAATCTAATGTGTTTATTTTTTCATTTTTAGTTTGAGTAACATTATATGAATATGGTACTCTTTTATTATTCACTCACCCAGTGATTCAGTTGACATGGGAAAGGAGAAAATCCTTGATTTTTTTTCTTCTTATCTATCATATTTTCAAAGTAATGAATCAGTTTCATCTTCAGAAGGAAACCAATTTGATTTTGTTTTCTTAATATTATAATTAGAAATGAAATAATATGAGCATATTTGATGAGTTTAGATCCATTACAGTTTTTATTAAAGCTCTGATTGCCCCCTTTAGTCAACTCCCAGATACTTTTAACCTAATCTGAAGAGTTGCAAGTTTGATAATATTCTTACTTTACAGAAGATCTGGATACCAATGAATATTCATTGCTGCTATTTATTTAACAGAAATTGTCTGATTTTTTTCCTTAAACTTCCAAAAATCACATGCTTCTTTTTATAAAAAGATTAGTTTAATAAATAAGTTCAATAATTTATTATCCATCCAATAAACAGAATATAATCATATCTGATTTTTCTTATCAGCTGGCTTATACTCTGATTTTTATACATTAATGGAGGAAAAACAAAAAAGAACTATATGTTTCATTATTCATACTAACTAGGAAATTCTCAAATGTATGCTAATTTCCTATCAAAGATATTTTTGTTTTATTTAGTAAAAATGAATCCCTTTGGTAGTTAAATGTATCTGTTAATCAATCAGTATGGTGGTTAAGAATAAAAAGACAACGTGAGGTTCAGTTGTACACATAATTTGAAAACAAAAATGCTTTAAATTTTTACTAGGATTCAGATCAATCAAAATATTTCTATCAAATCGACTTTTCTCTCAATTCAACTTTATGATTTCTTTCATCAAAACTCAAAATCCCTGTATAAAAGAAGAATTTGAATTTAGTCAGGCATTTGTTATAGAATATTCTGTAGTTAATGAAATATTAAGAAAATTGACAATCTAAATGTGTTAAAAATTTAAAAGTTGTTAAAAATCAAAATGAATGTATGAACCATAATCCCAGTGGCATGGGAGACTGTTGCAGGAGGACTGCAGGTTCAATGTTAGCCTCAGCAATTTAGCAAGGCCCTAAACAACTTAGTAAGATCCTGTCTCAAAGTAAATCATAAAAAGGGCTGGTGATGTGACTCACTGGTTGTCCCTGGGTTGGATCACTGGTACCAAGATGAAGAATGTATGCTGAGACATAATAAAATTGGAAAGGTCAGGGAAAATATTATAAGAGAGAAAGAGATTTTAGGTGAGAAAATGTTTTAAAGCTTAGACAGAGTAAAAATTAGAAGTAAAAATATATGATTTGTGAGAATTGCACATGTGAATTTTAATGACTGCAAGATCATTCACTGTCCACAATATAAGTACAAGAAGAAAAGGCAATGTGAATGGAACAGAAACTAAGACATGGATTTAGGGCATCCATTCAGAGAAAATTGGCAAAAGTGTAAACGAACAAAATAAAAACAATGTAAGGGGAATGAAGTATTGTTTTTAAAAGAATTTAAATTTTTGGTTTATGGACTAGAAAATGAACGAGTAAATGGAAAAGAAGACAAACAAAACAGCACTACATTGTAGTCAGTCCAATGACAGCCATTCTAGCAAAGACTTTGGTGGTGCTATAGTAATTACTTTTCTTGCGACTTTTCTTCTTTATGTTCCTTTTTCTCACACCTATAAAGGAATACAATCATGTTTTAAAAAAGTACTGATATGCAGCGACCCAGCAATTTCAGTGTAAATACTGAAATTACTGTGATTTGTTTCCAAATAGATCAGCTACACCTTGTTTGTAATTCACCAAATACCTGGAAAATACCTTTGTATAGTTTCAAGAAGTATCTAATTTTGAAATAAAAATATATATTTCAAACTGCCTGTGATCAAAAATTGCCACTTTGCCCATGCAGTTTTAGCTTATGAATAAATCCAAATTACTCTCCCAATTCACTTAGTATTACTTCCTCACCAGGATGGATAGTCCATGATTGGAAGGGCAGATAGAGAAAGCAGGTTGCTCTCTCATATTAGTACATTTTTAGAATGTATATTTGCATTTCACTTCCCAAATGGAAATCTACCTTTTCAAGCAAATATAGAATCTGTAAAGGTTTTATGAATCAGACTACTTGGAAATTATTTTCCAACTGATAAAACTGCATAATCAAGTGAACACATTAAACTATTTAAAAATCAGGGCTATGCATATCATATTGCTTTATTCAACCACAGTTACCTATGTACTTCCAGAAGAACCAAACTTTCAATTTTGTTTGTTATATACCGTGCTAAATATATATTTTTTCTGATAGACACCACTGAACAGGCAAAGCCCCAAAGGACTTTCAGTTTCAGAATATGATTTTAACTCAAAGGACATTGAATATAGGATTTAATGGTTTGTGTCAAGAGCTACATCTCAAGAAGAACCGAAAATAATAGCAGCTAATGTTTGTATAATGCTTTACTAGCCAGTCAAGAGGTTTTATTTTCTAAACAACTTTATTTAAGATAAAATTTGCATACTATAAAATTCACCCGTTTCTTAGCTTATGCACAGGTATATGCCACCATTACCACCTTCAAATTTAGAACTTTTTAATATAACCTGTTCCCTTTCTTTTCATTCTCTTATTATCCAATTTTCTCCCTCTTTCCCAAGGAACTACTGATCTACTTTCTGTCTATATAGATTTGCCTATTTATTGATACAAGGTAAACTATGTCCTTTGTGTGTGTATGTGTGTATGTGACAGGTATGTTTTCAAGCCCCATCAATGTTTTAAGATGTCTCAATGACTCATTCCTTTTTATGAACAGTTACTATTTTGTGTGGGTGTATTATATTGTATTTATTCATTCATTTTATTAGTGGACTTAACTGATACAAAATAATGGGTTTCATTATCCATTCATTTTTGTGCATATTGGAGCTTTTTCCACCTTTTAGGTATTTGAGCAATGCTGCTATAATATTCAAATGTATTCTTTAGTTCAAACATAATGTTTAGGTATATACCTAAGAGTGGAATTGCTGTCTCATAGGGAACTCCATGTATAATTGTTTCAGAAATCAACAAAACCTGATAACACTGCTTTATATTTTTATCAACAATATATGAGGAAATTATTTTTTCCACAATCTCTGCAGTATTTGTCTTTGTCTTTCTTTCCTCTTTATTCTAAACATCAACATGGGAGTAAAATGGTAACTTGTGACTTTTAATTGCATTTCCCTAATATTGGAGATATTGAGCATTTTCCATGTATACAAGGCTAATTTGTATACATCTGGGAAATTTTTATTTAGATACTTTGCCCATTTTTAAATTGTATCATTTATTATTATATTATTAAGTTGTTAGAGTATTTGTTACAAAATCATATATTATATGAAATATATGATTTGAAATTATATGGGTTGTTATTTCACTTCTTTAATTACATATTAACAGCATTCTTTTTTTTCAATTTTAAAGAATTCCAAAGTATTTATGCCTATACTTTGGGTATCATATCCATGATTCTTCAAAACTTGGAGATCATGCATACTTATCCTTATGCTTTCTTTAGAATTTTATAATTTGGCTTTCATGTTGAACTCTTTGATCAAATTTGAGTTATTCACATATGGATGTGGTAAGGTTTCAAAATTGTTTAGACTTGGGGCTATTTATTTGTCCAAGCACTGTTTGGTGAAAAGACAATTTTCTTTCAAATGAAAGGTCTTGGCAGTGTTGTTAATACAGACATGAATTTATTTTAAGACTCCCAATTCTTTTCTATTGATCTATGTATGTGCTCTTGTGTCAATATTACACTATCTTGATTATCTTTGGTTTGTAGTAAGTTCTAAAATGTTGAAAGTTTTCCTTATATGTTGGTACACCTCTTCATGATGGCTTCGGTTCTTCAGAATAACTTATAACTCTATATGAATTTAAAACTGACTTTTCAGGTTCTAAAAACAAATCAGCTGGAATTCTGATAAGGATTTCATTGAATTTATAGATCAACTTGTGAAATATTTTCATGTTAACAATATTAAATCTTTTGACAAATAATTGTAGCTGTTATATACTAGCTGTCTTTAATTTACTTCAGAGTATATGTTTTGTATTACTATCTTTTTACTATATTTTTCATGAATATTTTACTATTTTTATGCAATTTTAAATGGAATTATTCTCTTAAGTTTACTTTCAGATTATTCATTGCAAGAGTACAGAAATAGAATTGATTTTATACACTGATTTATATCTCACTACCTAGTTGGACTTATATATTAATTGTAACATTTTAGGGAATTCCTTGGGAATTTCTATATATAAAAGCATTTTATCCACAAAGATCACTTTCTTGTTTTATTTTCCAATATGCATGTAATTTACTTCTTTTTTTTACTTATTTCCTAGCTAGAACTTCCATTAAAATGTCAAGTTACAGTTGTATTGACATTCTTATCTTGTTCCTGATGTTTGAGGAAAAGTATCTAGATTTTTATTATTAAGATTGATTCATTATAGGCATTTTTACATGACTTTTAACAGTTTGAGAAAATTATCTTCTATTCCTAGATTGTTGAATGCTTTTATTTGATTGAAATCTCACTGGATTTTGTCATTTTTTCTGATCTATTAAGATGATAACATAACTTTCCTTTTTATTCTATTCACATGCTATGTTGAATCAATTTCTTTTTGATTTTTGAACCACTCTTGCATTCCTATCATAAATCCCACTTTATAGTCTTTTATAATTCATTTTGTGCTACTGAATTTTGTTTGCTAGTGTTTTATTATTTTGGCATACATATTTGCTGTATTGTGGATAAGTGTCCCTAAAAGGTTCATGTGTTAAATTCTATGTCCCCAGCCTATAATGAGAAAGTGTTGCAACCTATAAGAGGTAGAAACTAGATGGAGGTTGTATGGACATCAGGTCAACAGGCCTTTTCTATCATAAGCTACCACCACAATATATTGTGCCACCACAGGGCCCAAAGCAGTTGGTAACAATTGATCATGGACTTAAACCTTCAAATCTGTGAGCTAAAATAAACCTTTTCTTTTTGTAAATAGATTATCTCAGGTGATTTGTGATAGTAATGGAAAAGTGACTAATAGAATATTCATAAGAAATATTGGTCTATAGTTTTATTTAATAGTGATGTCTTTTTTATTAGTGTAATTATTACTTCATAAAATAATTTGTAATATGTTCTTTCTTTTCTATATTGTGGAACAGTTTATGGCATATGTCTTCTCAAATATTTGAAAGAGTTGAGCAGGAAGACATATGGGTTTAGACTTTCTGCTTTTGTTTGTTTTTGTTTAAGAACTCAATTTATTTACTTGTTAGGAATATATTCATATTCTCTATTTCTACTTCATTTAATTTTGATTATTTATTTATTTTTTAGAAATTTGACCATTTCATGTTGTATATCTAATTAGAAGCATACAACAATTCATACTGCTAATTTATATTATTATTTCTCTAAGTTTGGCAGTAATGCTTCTTTTTCAATTGTTCTTTTAATAATTTAAGCATTTCTCATTTTTTAGTTTAAGCTAGATAAATACTTGTAAATATGTTGATTCTGTTTTGAAAAATCACATTTTAAAACTTCATCTATTTTTTTCTATTCACTTTTTATATTTTCACCATAATCCTTAGTCTTTTTATGTATAGTTAAAGCATCAGGTAGTTGGGACAAGAATGAGAACTGTTGACATTTTGACTGAGATCTGGGAGAAGAATTTCTTTGTTATTGGATGCACCAATATGGAGTTATGTTTTCCTCACTAAGTGGGAAGAGGGAGGAAGGGAAGTTTTCAGTTCAAATAGCACAGATTCTCACTGTCCTTACCAAATTGCAGTATATTTTCTTGAATAAAGATTTCATAGTTTAACATTATTTTAAGAGACTTTAATTTTTTTAATATATATTTTTCACCAGTTTATCAGGAAAATGTGTTAAAAGAGTTTTTCAAATTACAATTGTATAAGCTTTCTCTGTGTAATGCAGCAGTTTAAATTATTAAGTATTAAATCGTTTCTACAACAACTATATAGTAGGTTACTTTATTATTTATCTTCATTTTACATTTTACAAATGCAAATGCAAAGAAGTTAAGAAACATTTCCTTATTTCATTACATTTATCTGCCTAATATGCATAAATAAAAAGTAGCAGAAGCAAAGCTTTAATCCTGGATGATGGTTAATTTTAGGTATCAAATTTAATGGGTCACAAGGTGCACAGATAATAGGTCAAACGTCATTTCTAGTTGTGTCTGAGAGGGTGCTTCTGAGAAGAGAATAGCATCTGATTTGGTGAACTGAGTAAAGAAGGTTGCTTCCTGAGTGAGAATGGACATCATACAATCCATTTTGCTTTGAATATAGCAAAATGGAGGAAAAGAGAGTTCTCTTTTTTTGTGTGTGCCTGACTGACTGAGCTATGCTGTCAGTATTATCCTACCCTAACATAAGACTTATTGCAATATGTTCCCAGTTCTCAGGCCTTTGAACTTGATCTTGTATCTATCTATTCTCCTCTTTTTCAGGTCCTTTCAAATAGACTGCAACAACAGCACCAATTTTTTCATGTCTTTAGTTTGCAAACAGATGGTGACAGTCATAAGCCTTCTCAGCCTCCATAATCATATAAACTACTTTCATAAAATGAACTTTTTATGTATATATCCTATTGATTCACTTTCTATGGAGAATCTTGACAAATACACCTAGTCACTATGGTTGAAAATTCATTTCATAACTTTCAAAATTGTGCTTCAAGTTTTATGAAAAACTTCTCTCACAATCTTTGAAGATAATAGGTAAAAAAATGACATGTCAGAAATACTTGAAATCAAATTATGTATTTGTCACTTGATTGTGTGTAAGCTGATAAGTAAGTACAACTTATATGATTACAAAATTAATAATCTCCAATAAGATTCTATAGACACATGAATCTATGTATCATATATAATGTGGTTCTAGGAGTCTAAAATCTAAAAAAAAAAACCTTCAAACTAAATAGATTTTTGGCAAGACATGACAAATTTATAATTTAAAGGTGGAAACAATTATAGGAAGTATTTTGTCATATACCAATATCCAGAAAAAAATTTTTATTAAGTGTTAGTTTACAAAAAAAAAAGAAAACTAGGTAACTGTACATCCATTTTAATTCTTTCATTTAAAGGGTTTCAATAGCTTTCTTTTCTGGGTCAATTTTCTCGGGGAACACTTATTTTTTTAAAAAATGCCCTACAAATTATTGTACCAGTCATGTTTTAAAATGTTCAGGGTATAATAAAACCATAGTTCTGGACTTGGTACATAGTGCCTCCTACCAGAGGAGGTCCTGGGTTTAATCCCTCAGAGCAAGATAAATAACAAGTCAAGAGTTAAAACCATACTTTCAAATATAATTTTGTAATGTAGGATATGCTCTTTGAAAACAAAGAGACAAAATTAATTACTTAGCAGATGATAAGACTGCTCTGGGTAAGATTGCTATATGTATCAATTTACTATCTTTTTCTTTCTCATTCCTTTGCTATACTGGACTTATTTACTCTTTAGTATTTCACAATGTCATGAATTAATAAGTAATGAGGAAATATAAATTTTCAAATCTGTGATAAAAATGAAAGAAAACACAATTACATTGCATTTTTTATGATAAGGCCAAACTTTGCATTTATACATGTTTATGTACAAATGATGTTGCTGATAAGAGTGAAATTGCTGTTCTTTTATAAAAACTAGTAGTTTTCTCAATTCTTAAATACTAATAGATCTGATAGTCTCAAAGTAGTCATCTCTCTCTCTCTCTCTCTCTCTCTATATATATATATATATATATATATATATATATATATATATTTCCAGATTAATTTCATGATTGCTTTTTCTGTTTCTATGAGTAATGCCTTTGGGATTTTGATCAGAATTGCATTAAATCTGTATAGTGCTTTAGGTAGTTTGGTCATTTTGATAACATTAATTCTGCCTATTCAAGAGAAAGGTGGATTTTTCCATCTTCTAGGGTCTTCTTTGATTTCTTTCTTTAGAGTTCTCTAATTTTCATTGTATTCATCTTTCACTTCTTTCCTTAAGTTGATTCCCAAGTTTTGTTGTTGTTGTTGTTTGTTTGTTTCTTTGTTTTTTATGCTACTGTAAATAGGGTATTTTCTCTCACTTCACTCTCAGGGTATTTGTCACTAATATACAGAAATGCCTTTGATTTATGGGTGTTGATTTTATATCCTGCTACTTTGCCAAATGCATTTACTAATTCTAGAATGTTTCTGGTAAAACTTTTTGAGTCTTCTAGGTGTACAATCATATCATTAGCAAATAGTGCTAATTTGAGTTCTTCTTTTCTTATGTGTATCCTTTTAATTTATTTCATCTAACTGTTTTGGTAACTGTTTCAAGAACTATGTTAAGTAGAAGTGGTTAAAGAGGGCATCTATTTCTTGTTCCAGCTTTTAGAGGGAGTGCCTACAGTTTTTCTCCATTTAGAATGATTTTTAAGACCTAGGACTAATCATAGATAACCTTTATGATGTTGAGATATGTTTCTGTTATCCCTAATTTTTCTATTGCTTTGAACACGAAAGGGTGTTGTATTTTGTGGAATGCATTTTCTGCATCTATTGGGATGATCATATTATGATTCTTTCTTTAAGTCTATTGTTGTGATGAATTATATTTATTGATTTCCAGATGTTGAACCAAACTTGCATCCCTAGGATGAATCCCACTTGATCATGGTGCATGATCTTTTTGATATGTTCTTGTATTCGGTTTTCCAGGGTTTTATTTTTTTGAGAATTTTTTGCATTAATGTTCATTAGAGATATTGGTCTGAAATTTTCTTTTCTTGTTGTACTTTTGCCTGATTTTGGAATCCCACTGATAGTGGCCTCCTAGAATGAGGTTGGAAGTGCTGCCTCTTTTCCTATTTCCTAAATTAGAGATTATTGATATTAATTATTCTTAAAGGTTTTGTAGAATTCTGCTATGTATCTGTCTTGTACTGGGCTTTTCTTGTTTGGTAGACTTTTGATGGCATCTGGTATTTTGTCACTGAAAATTGATCTGTTTAAATTGTGTATTATCATCGTAATTCAATTTGGGCAAATTATATGACACTAAAAATTTGTTGATGCCTTCAATATTTTCTATTTTATTGGAGTACAGGTTTTCAAAATAATTTCTAATTTTCTTCTGTATTTCTGTAGTGTCTGTTGTGACATTTCCTTTTTCATCACATATGTTAGTGATTTAAGTTTTCTCTCTCCTTCTCTTTATCAGCATGGCTAAAGGTCTGTCATTTTTATTTATTTTTTTAAAGAACCAAATTTTTGTTCTGTGAATTTTTTCAATTGTTTCTTTTTTTTTTTCAATTTTATTCACTTCAGCTCTAATTTTTTTTTTTAAAGAGAGAGCAAGGAGAGAGAGAGAGAGAGAGAGAGAGAGAGAGAGAGAGAATTTTTAATATTTATTTTTTAGTTCTCGGCCAACACAACATCTTTGTATGTGGTGCTGAGGATCGAACCCGGGCCGCATGCATGCCAGTGGAGCGCGCTACCGCTTGAGCCACATCCCCAGCCCTTCAGCTCTAATTTTTGAGTATTCCCTGCCTTCTACTGCTTTTGGTGTTGATTTCTTCTTCTTCTTTTTTTTTTTTTTTTTGGCTTTTAGATGTAAGTTTAGGTCATCTATTTGTTGACTTTTTCTTTCTTTAAAAAATGAATTCCACCAAAAAACATATATGAGGACACAAATTGGTGTGAGTATAGTATGTATACAACCACAAATATGAAAAATTGAGCTCTCTATATGTAATAAGAGTTGAAATGCAGTCAGCTGTTATATATAAGTAAAAAAAAAATAAAAAAGGAACTCCATGCAGTGAACTTTCCTCTTATTACTGCATTTATAGTGTCCCAGAGATTTTAATATGTTGTGTCTCTGTTCTCATTTACCTCTAAGAAAATTTTAATTTCCTAATTAATGTGTTTTGCAACACATTGTTCATTCAGTAGCATATTGTTTAGTATCCAGGTGTTGGAGTAATTTTTATATTTTTATTTACCATTGATTTCTAATTTCATTCCATTATGATCTGATAAAATGCAGGGTAGTAACTCTACATTTTTCTATTTGCTAAGAGTTGCTTTGTGGCATATTATATGGTCTATTTTAGAGAAGGATCATGTGCTCCTGAGAAGAAAGTTTATTTTCTTGATGAGATGGGAGGGAAAGGGAGAGAAAAGGGAAATTGCATGGAAATGAAGGGAGACCCTCATTGCTATACAAAATTACATATAAGAGGTTGTGAGGGGAATGGGAAAATAAACAAGGAGAGAAATGAATTACAGTAGATGGGGTAGAGAGAGAAGTTGGGAGGGGAGGGGAGGGGGATAGTAGGGGATAGGAAAGGTAGCAGAATACAACAATTACTAATAGGGCATTATGTAAAATTGTGGATGTGTAACCGACGTGATTCTGCAATTTGCAGAATTTATTCAACTTTTGTTTGAAAGATCTATCCAGTGGTGAGAGAGGTATGTTAAAGTCACCAAGATTATTGTGTTGTGGTCAATTTGACTTTTAAACTTGAGAAGAATTTGTTTGATGAACATAGCTGCTTGATTCCTTGGGGCATATTTTTTATAATTGTTATATCATGTCAGTGTATGCTTGCCTTGAACAGTATAAAATGTCCTTTTTTGTCCCTTTTGATTAACTTTGAGTTGAAGTCTACTTTATTTGATATGAGGATAGAAACCCCTGCTCGCTTCCACAGTCCATGTGAGTGGTATGATTTTTCCCAACCTTTTACTTTCAGTCTGTGTATGTCTTTTCCTATCAGATGAGTCTCCTGGAGGCAGCATATTGTTTGGTCTTTCTTTTTAATCCAATCTGCTAGCCTTTCTTTTGATTGATGAGTTAAGGCCATTGACATTTAGGGTTATTATCGAGTCATGTTTTGTATTTCCAGCCATATTTGTTTATTTTTGGTATTTAACTTGATTTGTTCTCTTCTTTGATAAGTTTTTTTTCTTTAGAGTACTACATCCCTCTGCTGATTTTTGTTATTGTTTTTCCTTTCCTCTTAATGAAATATTTTGCCAAGGATATTTTGTAGTGCCTGTTTTCTAGCTGTAATTTATTTTAACTTTTGTTTATCATAAAAATTTTTTCATTTCATCATCAAATCTAATGCTTAATTTTGCTGGATACAAGATTCTTGGTTGGCACCCATTTTTTTTTTCCAGAGGTTGATATACGTTGTTCCAGGATCCTGTAGCTTTCAGCGTCTGTGTTGCAAAATCTGCCATTAACCTAATTGGTTTTCTCCTATACATAATCTGATTCCTTTCTTTCTTGTGGATTTTAATATTCTCTCCTTATTCTGTATGTTGGGCATTTTTATTGTATGTGCCCTTGGTGTAGATCTGTTTTGATTTTGTACATTTGCATCCTGTAGGCTTCTTGAATTTTGTTTTCCAATTTATTCTTCATATTTGGAAAGTTTTCTCATATTATTTCATTGAATAGATTGTTCATTCCTTTGGTTTGAAACTGTATGACTTCCTCTTTCCCAATAACTCTTAAATTTGATTTTTTTTATGCTATTCCATATTTCTTGAATGTCTTGCTCATGGTTTCTTACCATTTTCACTGTGTGATCTACCTTTTTTTCAAGATTATATATTTTGTCTTCATTGTCTGATTTCCTATCTTCCAAGTCGTCTACTACTTTGTTGATGATGCTTTTAATTATTCAATTGAATTTTTAATTTTGTTTATTGTTTCTTTAATTTCAAGGATTTGTGTTTTTTTAATCTCTATCTTCAGGCTGAGATTATTTTTTGCTTCTTGTATCTGTTTATGTAGCTCCTTGTTGAAATAATCTTTTGCTTCCTGTATTTACTCCCTTATATCTTCATTGAATTCACAGAACATTTTATTCATGCACATCCTGGACTCCTTATCTGTATTTCTTCTGCTGTGGTTGCCATGGATTCTAATAATGTGGTATGTTGATTTGTTTGGGACACTTTCTTCTCTTGTCTTTTCATGTTGCTCGTGTGTCTTCCCTTCTTGCTCTGAGGGTCTGGGATGTTATTGTTTTTGCTCCTGTTGAGTTCCAAAACCTCTCCTTTGTGGGGAAAGACAATGTTAATATATCCCAGTATCAACAATATAGCACCTATGAATAATTTGTTGCTATTGAGATATTTACAGTTTGGTCACAATGTACAGAAATGTTGGTTTCAATTATTATTTATAATATAATCAGTAGGAATTAGTAGGTTTGCAAAAGGTTTTACATTTTCTGACAGTGGACAATAAATGGGGGTGAGGTGTAGGATGATATGCTGAGAAGGTAGGATGTGAGAATACACAGTTAATATATCTTAGGAAGTTTGAAAGAGAAATCTTATGAAGAGGGTTAGTAGCAAGAGAAAAAGTAGTTTTGGGTAGACAAATATGTGTGAAGATAGTAGAGCACAAAAAACAAACACACATATGTATTTAGATAAATAAAGGATGTTAAAACAGTAAAGATTTGAGGGGGAAAAGAAAAATAAAAGAAGAAAAACAAAGGACATATACAATACCTCTATATTATATTATTCAGATGTCCCTTAATTTATGAAAAGTTCTTGGTTTCACATATGTTGGGGATGTGAGGTTGGGAGGATATACAGGGAGTAGAAAAAGAGAAAAAAAAATCTCAAAGAATGAAACCAGGGTTATTGCTAGTTTTAGAGATTCGTAACTTTCCTGCTTCCCTTCCCATCCAATAGGTGGGGTTGTCTATTGCTAGCTGCTATTTCTGCCCACAGGATGGAGAAGGTAACCAGGATAGGAAGGCTGGTCTTGGTGCAGGGCACCTGGAAGCGAGGAGTGGCACCTCGACAGTCCCTGCTGGGAGTCTGCACCTCAAGGGTTTTTGGGGTCCAGTAGTATGACTTGAGCACCCAGTCCTATCTCCCTCTCTTGCCTGAAGATTTCTCAGATTCTGGTCTCTCTGTTTGTCTCCAAACTTTTACCCTGTTTCCCTCTTCCTTGGCAGTTCCCAATTGAGGGATCTCCTTCTCCAGGGCCCCTGTGGGTGGTGCCCTGGTTGCACTGCACACCTATTCTACTGAGAGCTGTTTTATGTTGCACAGTTACTGTGTTGGGTTACTGCTGCTGAGGAGAGGAGGAAGTTGGAAACCAGGTTCCTGGCCAGCTGAAGTTGCAATATGGGAGCTGCCCCCACCAAATATGGCTACGAAGGTGAGCCAAGATGGAGGCTGTCTGCTTTTAGCACCATGGTGTTGGGTGGGGTGGGGGGAGCCAGGCGATGGCGGTTGTGCTAAGGGTAGGTAGCAGCTGAGTGTCCTGTGTGGGAGCGGAGAGGCAACTGGGAGTTCTGCAACAGTGCTAATAGATGATCCTGCTAAGGTGCTTATGAGCCCTGCATTAGCTAGAGATTCAGGAGTTGAGTGTCGGGAGTGGGGAGTCCTTCTGGATCACTGAGGTACTGTTTGGGGGCACAGCGCTGGTGATTTCTGCTCAAGAGCAGCTGTGTAGAGGTCCTCTATCACTCTCAGAGATGCAGTATTCCCACTAGTTGAGACCTGTGTCATGAAGCAACGCAGAATGCTGCCTCTTTCTGGCCTGCCATCTTGGATTTCTGAAAAGAAACATATTTTAAGAGAAAAATCAAGTCCTAATTTATTCTAAATTTACACTTCTTTCCAAACCCATCAGGATGATTCTAAATACAAGACATGTGTAACACAAAGACAATATAGCTCTACATTGACTTTTTAAATCTATAAATATGCTCAAAACCTAAAGTGAAAATATAGATGAATGCCAATCTCAGTATAGGTTGTACAGGTTGGGACTGATACTATATTAATGTTTGATAGAAAGATCTTATTTTTTAACTATACTCACCTATAAATATTACTGAATTTTCTAGTAAAGGAGTCTAGTGTCTAGAGGTTTAATCTAGTTTTGTACTGATTAGATTTACTGATTGAACTGATTACTTTTGCTGGGTTTAATATAGGGAGAACTTGCATTAGTACTTGTAGCAACTCAATATTATTCTAATATGATTCATCTATAAAAACATTATTTTATGGTCCAGAGCATGATTAACTCTAAAATGTCAGATGTAGCTATTGTTACAAATTGTTGATTATGCTAGATACTAACATTTCTATAACAACATAAATACAAAAAAATACATTTCATATTCACAGATGCTTCCAATGTCAGCATAGCTGAACATGCATAATGTACTGATTTTGTGAAAGTATCCATATTTCTAGTTTGTGTTTGGAGATCCTTGCATTTCATATTTGGAATATTTTTCTCTAATTCATGAATGAGTCATTTCTTCCATAAATATTAGATTTGAACTAAAGTTCTTCTAAATATGTTTAATAGAGTACCATTAGAATAATTTCTAAGGTGAGGTATACTATTACAACATTAATTACAGTGAACGAGATTTAATATACTATTGTAAGAAGAGAAGTAAAGCACTTTTTATGAGGGTGGAAGTGAGAAAAAAGTTATAAAAAATTATTACAGTATTATCACTATTATCTTAAGTAAAATTTTTTGAGTGTCTGCTATGTGCAAGCAACAAATAACAAAATAGAAAAACACATGAAAGATTTTCAATTTCACTAGGCAAAAGAGAAATGCAAATTAAAAAGATGGTAATATATCACTTCATACCTATTTAAAGGGAAAAACATTAAAAAAATCAAACCCAATAATATCAAGCATTACCTAGGATGTATATTGCTGGTGGCAATGAAACATGGTACATTCATTTTGAAAAATAGTTTGGTAGTTTTTTATAAGCTTAGACATATATTTACATTATATTCCAAGAATCTCACTTATAGGTATTAACCCAATAAAATGAAAATTTGTGTTCACATAAAACCCAGTTAGTTAATATTCATAATGGTTTTATTTATAATGACCTAAATGTGGAAACAACCCAAATGACCCTCAACTGATAAGTCAATAAAATGTAAAAAACCTGTCTATCTATTGATCAATCAATCTATCTTAAAGGCAATAAATGTAAAAACGCAAAAGAACAGATATATTTTAAATGAATCAATGCTTTGTGAAAATATATAAATTCCAAATCTCTCTCTATGTGATTCCCTGGAAGTGGCACTGTGTAAAATGAAAAAACTAGAGGGACAAAAATCTTCAGTGATTCCAGAAGCAGTTGGTTAATAAAGTGGTCACAAAATAACGGAGTTGATGTGAAGAAGTTTTGGAGTGATTGAATGAACTCTTTCATATTTTGTTTGTGATGGTGGGCACACAGCTATAGGGCTTCTCACAAACATGCAAAGCCTTGCTCTAGAAATAGTTAATGTTGAATGTAAATCAAACCTAATGAAAATAATGACAAAACATTGAAAAACTGTCTAATTAGTGCATATGTTCCTGCTATGGTTGCTGTACTTACATAATCAAAGATTATGCAGCACTCAAAAGAAATCAGTCCATCCTACCAATAAAGTACTCAGAGAAAATCCCCAATGTGCAAACAGCATAATAGCACTTTTATAAATTGAGCTAGATCAATTAGCTGAAGTCCCTAAATATTTAACAACATTAATAATGCATTGTTTATTCTAGTTTTATTAAGAATTTAAATCCTACTTTGACAGAACAATGGAGATAATAATAGAACTTCATTCTTCTAAAAGTTATTTTCTGATTTTTTAAATATTTTTCTGTTCTTACAGTGTATTAAAATTTAAAAATCATATTTAAACAAAATATTTGAGCCCATATTCTCATGAGATTTTGGCCAATTGTGAACTTCTTTGTTTATATTAAAAAGAAGGAAAAATTTTGAATGTAAGATAACTATAAATATAAAGTATTTTTAAGGGAAATATGTACATATTATTTAAGATTTTCTTAAAGTTTACTAAATGCATGAAAAAGATGTATAAATTTAGTTTTTTTTTCTATTACAATGTTGCTGATATCTGTTTTATTCTTTTGGAAAATATCCTAATAGCATATGACATATAACTTTTTGAAATTCACCCATAACAATCCCCACACAAATCTAAATATATATTTAGTAATTTCGTAGTTTGTCAGAGGTCGTAAGATATCTAGTCAACTTAAGTTTTTATTTTTTGTTTTTTGCTTTGCTTTGTATTGATTTTTTTTCAGGGCTTGTGCATAAAGTAGATTGTCAAGAAAATCAAGAGACACAAAGACAAGATATAGAGACAAGAAAAGAAGTGGCTGCTCTCTAAAAGTTACCTAGCTGATTAATACCATGACTACATTGTGATTTAGTATTCCTTTTATCCCAAGTGCTAGTTAACTGAGATCAAGTACAGGCTAATTAAAACACAGAGCCCTTTTCTTCAAGGACATCACCATAGAAACTAGATAGTGTCCTTGTCTAGTTATCTTACTAGCTTCAAGGAGAAAACTGCGGGGCATTCCAATCATGGAAAACAGAGTGCCTGTTACCCCCTGGAAGTTTGCTCACCAGAGGAATGCGTCCCTGTACATTTCTACAGTCAGAATACCTTGAGTAGATTTTATAGTGCTAAGAGCTCACAGGATGGGTTAAGATAATGTTCATCCAAATAACATAAAGACAATGATGTGGACAGCAATCTGTTTCCTAAGTTTTTCCCAAATGACTTGTTTGAGGTCATAGGGTTTTGTTCTTAGAGAGGTGAAATTTAGGAAAGATAACTGTGGAAACTATTGTAGCTAAAGGATTTAAAGAATACTTGGAAGTCCGAAAACTCTGTGTAGCACTTTCTATGGATTTTCTGATTCTGCACAGGAAATGTCCAGAAAAAAAAATGCTATTCTACATCCATTGGTCTCAGTCTTAGCTTATATATTACCCCTTTATTCTAAAGATTGGCAAGGATAGGTTGGCTATAATATGTTTATCTGAAGTGGAATAGACAAAAATTGCTTAAGAAAAAATCTTACACACTTTCATGATGTTTGTCAAAGTGAAGCCAATATTATAGTTATCTTAGGCAAGGTTAATTTTCAAAAAAAAATGTGTGTGCATATTAAACACAGGGGTGGATTTTATTGCTGAGAATCTATCATAAATGCTGACAGTATTTCCTATTATTAAAAAGTTGCCTCAATTTTGTTTCAAGGAGACATGTTCTTATTCATAGCCAGCCAGATAAAAGAAATAACTGTCTGCATCACCAGGACATGCTGAAATAATGCCTGAGTTATACAGATTTCGAACTAAACCCCTAATTTTGAATTTATACACTTGCTAGAGTTAAACTTTCTCTACATTGAAGGTATTGCCAAAGGAAACCAATTATATTATTTTCCTCTTGTCCCCAGAGGCATTTTAAATTTGTCAGTGAAATAATATTCTTAGATAGAACCATTTGTTTGACTTGCAAATAAAATAACAGAATGAATAGTGAAAGCTCATTTTACTATAACAATTGACACCTTGCTCTGAGTATTTTATTTTGTGACCTCACTAAATTTCCTAAATAACTAGGCAGCTACCAGTTCCTTTGTTTTTTCAGATGAGGAGACTGGCACACCAAGAAGAAAAGAAGTTGTCCAAGGTGTTAGTCTAACCAGTGGCAGAGCCAGGCCATGTACCCAGGCAGTAAGTTCTCTGAAGCTTCAATTTTAACTATTATATTATCAGATCAAATGATAGTCCCGGAATGAGTTTTCAGGAATAATGTCCTGTCTTGTTATGACAACACTGTTCCTCAGGTGTGCCAGTGATGGATCTTAAAGAAAATATTGTAGCTTTTTTCCTTAACAATATGGTAAAGTAAAATAAATCTATGTTCTAGAACCTGGTTTGTCACCACTTGAAGATTTAAAAAAAATTATGCTTGAATTTTCCTCCAAATGATTTGTTACATACCCCACTGCACTAAGATATTTAGTCTTTGATACTCATTTTAAAAATGCTATATGTTAAATTACAATTGAACCAGTCATTGGTGAAAATAATGCTTCTCACCATGCTGATTGGAACTTTTTCTGTGTAAGTTTAGATGCCAGTGACTTGAGGAAAAATCCACCTACACAATCAGAGCTGCCTGTCTAGGGGGTTATACCAATTAAGAGTTAGAATCAAAAATGATGGAAATCTAGCTGTGCACAAGCACTTTTTTTGACTTTTCTTTTTCATCTCCCCCTGGAGACAAAGTGTTATAGCAGTACGTTTAGGTAATGAGCAAATTGGTAATGCCTTTACATTCAGTTCAAATTCATTTGGTCATTTAAAATGGAATGCTTGTATTTAAATTCAACTTTGGGATTTTGACACTTTATTAACTTCTTTTCCTTTTCAGCATTCAGCTATATATACATATACGCCCCCAAATATATTTAGATTTCTAGTGCTCTCTATTATTTTAGACTTTAATTGTGATGAACCATTATAGTTTTTTCTTCAACTACACATATTAATACATTTTCAATTTGATTTTCCTAATAACTAATTAGAATATTTCTGATATGTTTTGTACTTGCTTTTTAATCACAAAGGGTTTTTTTTTCCAACACAGAAAAAAAAAAAGACGAGAAAAGTAACTTTAATCAGGATCATATTCAGTGAAAACTTGCAAATAAAAAATTGATTTTGTCAATGTGTAATTATTATTAATCATCTTTCTATTTTCATCTTTTGTAAGCAACCAAACTATTTTTAGAAAATAAATAATATAACCACCTTTGTAATGTAAAACTAAATAAATAATTTGAGAATAATACAATATTTGAGATTATATGGTAGCTTCATCTTAATTTGAATGAAAAAGGGTAATAGGAAGTCATATTATTGACTATGAGGCAACATTCCATAATTCTGAACTGGACTTTTTTTTTCCGGCCTTATACTAGGTAATTAAAATCCTTCATCAGTTCCTTTCCTTTTTATCACAGGCTCTTTTTATTTCACAGACCATTTCCTCAACTTCATGGTGTTTTTCATCTAGTGGTTTATAACAAATTCCCAAAATAAATTTGGGTCCATTGTAACATCCAATTTCTTGCCAGAGTGAATCTGACCTATCCTATTCTCACTTATTCTGCTCCACTGTGTTATTTGCAACCTTTCCATCTCTGGTGTCAAAAAAATGAATATAAGATAGAATGCTGTGTAAATGCTATATTGAGAATAAAGTGATAGATAGAAATGATATGGAAAATATCAAGTTCCAAACACCCAGCATAAATGTTAATAAGTGAAACATGAACTGAAAATCTATAAAAACTACACATAAATACAACTTTTCCTCAAACTTGCTGCCCTTGAAGTTGAGTATTTACCAACACTGTGTGTAGGTCACTAGTTTACAAATACTGGTTGGTCAATATTAGTGCAAATCAATAAAAATGGAAAATAATATTCTGTCCCACTACTATAACACACATTATACTTTTCATTTGTTGAATGGCTTCATATTTCACTACATAAGGGTGTGTATTTTATTTATTTTTAACTAAAAAGTGTGTGCTTATGTATGCAAAAACTTGTCATAACTCATTCAGCATAGAGAACAACTTGTTCATCAAGAAATGAAGATTCAGGAATGATAAACAAGTAATCTGTCATACGTCATGGTAATAGAGCTTATAACAATATATTAGAAAGTGCTGAAAGAGTATATTTTAAGTGTATAAACCACAAAGCAAAAATTAGTGTTTGTGTTACTGCATATGACTTAAAAAAACTTAATTTAGCTATTGCACAATATAAACATATGTCAAATCATATATTTCACACCATAAATATATACAATTTTTACTTGTCAGTTTCTAGAAAATGTTTCTTTTTTACATTCTTGCACAACAAAACAGGACTAAAGTGAAAGTTTGTGCTAATTTTTTTTTTTTTTTTTTTTGGTTTTGGAAGCACCTGACAGTCCTTCCACAGATATTCACAATTGGCCTAATTGAATCACAGTTTATTATTTTAATTTGGCTCCAAGTCATGTTTATCCACACCACTATATGAGGCAATTATTTTGCTAAAGAAAGCAGAACTCAGTCCACTATGGCTATCATACATGGGAATAGGTTAGATGAGGAAGAACACAGCCTACGTTAAAATCCTTGCTTCTTATTGCAAGCCAGAAAAAGCCAAAAAGTGTGAAGTCCACTTTTTTGTATTCCAAGGAGGAATACAAAGGGGAATAAATTTGATAATGGGCAAAAAATATTACTTCTCTTTTCTGTAGTAAAGCCTTGAGAAATCTCCATCTAGTATAAATTTTAAACAATGGAACAAAACACACTTTTCATGTAAATCTTCAACTTAAGGTGTTGGTGTTATAGCACAGTGGTGGAGTGCTTGCCTAGCATGTGTGAGACACTGGATTCCATCTATGTATAATAACAAATTCAAGTAAACTCACTGTACTTTCTTTGGTTACTTTTTAACTGGTGAGATTTTTATAATAGTGATCAGTTGCACTTGTTAGTTCTTTGCCTTGATCTCTGCAAATGAACATACGAACTCCTTTTTGTTATAAAGGAGATAAATATTACTATAGGGAAAAATCTTAGAGGATAACAAAACATAATGAAATAAGGAAAGTTCTGTGTTGGTCAGTATAGACCATGTAATGGTACAATGGAAACAAATCTCCAATATCAGTAATTATTTAGGTAAATCTCCCAGAAAGTCTATGATTTTATCAGAGTAACTGTGCTTCATAAGGCAACTTAGTGAACCAGACTGAACTCCATCAACATGTTAACATATATCTCTAATACATAACTTTCTTAATTTGTGGAGAAGAGAAAGAGTAAATGTAAAATTAAAGTACTATAAATAGTTCCACCTGGAGGTGACATATCATTTCACTTTTAGTCTCATGCTTAAAATGTCATAAAAGCATGGTACCTCAAGCAGTATAATGATACTATATCCCTTTATATCCAGTATAGAGAAGAACAAGTGGTCATTTCTGCCAAAATTCTAGTTTTAAAAGCTCCTTAATCTAGAGACACAGATTCTACAAAAAAAAAAAAAAACAAAAAAAACAAAAAAAAAAAAAACTGAGTGGCACTGGTATCAAAAACAGACATAGTGTAATGATAAAGATAGAAGACACAAAGACAAACCCTAGCATATATGGTCATATTGATGTAGGACAGATGAGGCTGGACACCCAAGGAATTAACAGGAAGCAGGTGGTCCAGAGGGCGTTACTGCCTAAAAATCTCTGGACAATGACTTTAGTAATTCTTTGAACTTTATACTCAGTGGGTAGAAGGGTTTGAAGATTTATGTGAAAAGTGTGTTTTCTTCCATTTTTTTTTTATTTACACTAGACAGAGATTTCACAAGTCTTTACCACACAAAGCAGAAGGAATAATGTTTGCCCATCATCAAATTTGCTCTCAAATTTAGTTTTTGCAGACAGAGCAACTTAGCCCTTTCAGAAAATAGGAAGTTTCAAACTACATTGAGTTCTTTTCAGAGATTTTTGCTGATATTCTGTTAATAATGATGGTGAGGGTCTCTGGAGAAGCTTAATTATGACTCTTTGGTGGAGGAGGGGACCCACCACAATATGATCCTGACAAAGATACCAGAAAAATACATTGGAGTAAAAAAACAGCCTCTTTAACAAATGGTTCTTGGAAATTATCCATATGCAGGAAATAAAACCTTTCTCACCTTGAACAAAAATCAACTTAAGGGGTCGGGGTTATAGCACAATGGTGGAGTGCTTGCCTAGCATGTGAGGCACTGGATTTCATCCTTGTCATCACATAAAACCCTGCACGAAGATTAAACCTGCACTAAGATTTCATCTCACACCAAAGGCAGTCGTCAAGAATGCAAATGTTTTAGTTTGGATGTGAGGTGTCCCCCAAATGCTTACATGTGAGACAATGTAAGAAGGTTTAGAGAAGAAACAATTGGGTTATGAGAACCTTCACCCAATCAGTGAATAAGTCCTCCATAGAGAATAAGCAAGTGGTAACTGAAGATTGGTACAATGTGGCTAGAGGAGGTAGAACATTGGGGGCATGGCTTTAGGATGGAGTGGAGTCTCTGCTGCCTTATCATCACATGAGCTGCTTCCATTTGCCACACTCTTCTACCATGATGTCCTGCCTCACTTGAGCCCCAAAGAATGGAGAAAAACACTTATGGACTGAGACCTCTAAAACCATAAGGCCCTAAACTTTCCTTCTCTACAGTTGTTCCTATGTGGTCTTTCAGTTGAAACAGCCAAAAACATGACTAAAATAACAAGTAATAATGCTGGAGAAGACGTGGAGAAAAATGAACACTTTCACACATCTGTGAAATTTTAAATTAGTATAGCAACAATAAAAATTAATATAGAGGCTCCTAAAAAGACTAGGAATAGCACCACCATATTACCCAGCTATACCAAATCCTCAGGTATTCCCTGAAGAATTAGGTTTTCATACATGCAGACCCATGTTTATAGCAGCATGATTCACAACAGACAACTATGGAAACAGCAAGGTGCCAATCAACAGATGAATGCATAAAGAGAATATTGTACATATACACAATAAAGTTTTATTTAGCTATAAAGAAAAAAATGAAATTATGTCATTTGCAGGAAAATGGATGGAACTAGAGACCATTATGTTAAGGGAAATAAGTCAAACTCAGAATGTCAAGGGTCGTATTATTTCTCTCATATGGGAAAGATAGAGAGGAAAAGAGGAAAAGAAAAGTTGGGGCCAATCACATGGAAATCAAAAGCAGATTCAGGAGAGGAAAGTGAACAAAAGGTGGGAGGTAGAAAGGGAGAGTGGGCTGCTAGGGAGGGATAATTATATTATATTGTGTAAAGTAGGACATGTAATAACAAATAAAATCATAATGTACAACTATAATGTATCAATAAAAATGGTGGGGGAAATAAAAGGAAGTTACAAGTATAAGGTTTCACTCACAAGTATCAAATCACATGGTTTCACATGGTCTGAATGAGAATAACTGGTATGAATAGGGTTTTTGGAGCCAGAATATAAAACAATAAGAATGGACAGAATGAGGAGAGAGAGACATAATGTATGTGTTTGTGTTTGTGTGTGTGTGTGTGTGTGTGTGTGTGTATGGAATATATATAAACACACAGGTACAAATATACCCCAATGATGTGCTGTAGGAGTAAATTCATAAATGTGACAAAAAATAAATATTTTCATGTACTTATCTAGCTCGTAGTCAAATAAGTGATAGTCATCTCACAAACCAGGCTAATGAGATTAGACATATTTTTTGAAGGTTTCTTTTTTTTTTTGCTTCATTGATAAACCCAAAATTTAAACTAGGTAGATGATAAATTAGAGGTTATGGTAAGCCTTGCAGATTGATTTAAGTGTGTTGGACAGACACAGTAAAAATTATTCAACAATAAATTGAACAACACATTATGCATGAATATGTCCAATTAAAGAAATATTTGAATGCACAAGAAGACATGACAGATGTTCTTAAAAAAAAGCAGTTTCAGCTTCAAAAGTGGGATCTATTCTATTTTAAAGGGACCTAATAAAATTGATGCATGCTTTTGGTTGTCCTCTTAGAGAAAATGTAGAGTATCAGCATGCAGGATATTAATACCTTCGTAAGTGCTCATGATGACCCTTTTAAATGTTATATAGTTATATACAGTATGCTTCCTCCACATTTTATTCATATATTTTTGAAGTAACAAGTTGTTTCCTTCCCTACCTCTTTCCTAACCTTGTGCGTGCGCACAGACCCACACCCACCACATACATATGCACAAAGGCATGTCAAAAATCTATAAGTATATCCTATGGAATTTAGAATAGCTGTGGCTGAATAGCCTAGTAGTGTAAGTGCAAGCGAAAATAAATATGAACTACAACCTCCCCGTTTTAAGGAAAATGAGGTGATCTAACTGACTTTATACAAAGCACCTCTGCCAAACCTGCCTTTAGGATAGATCCTTGAGCACGATTGGCAATTGTAAGGTTTATGAAGAAAACTTCCAACCTTGCTCCTAAATGCAGATTGAAGCCTTAGATTTTAGAGGCGGACTGGCCTCTACTGGTAGATTTCTCTGGATGAGATCCCTCCTCCTACTTCCCCTCCTTAGTCAAGCTAACCTACCACATCCTTTCCCAGTTGTTGCCTAGCAAATGACTTGACCCAGATGTAGATTAGGAGGGAAAGACTATTCATCTGTAACTGGAGAAGCTTGAGTGTGAGCCCTGACACTTGGTTCCTCCTCCTGCATCCTCTGAGCCAGTCACTCATCCTGTGATTTATAATTCTATTACCTAATTTAATTAGAAAAAGGCAGAGCACCGGATTTGAAAAGGGAGGTTCAATCTGTTCAAGTGAAGGAACTTCATATAGTAATCATAAGAAATTATTAATATAATAAGGAAATGAATCTAGATCACTTCTCTGGATGGCACACTTTATTATAATCTTTAGGTTCAGGAAATGTAGCAAGCCCTGTACCAGAGCTTACATGGATAGCAACGGCTGAACATGAAGGCCATCCCCACCTAGTGAGCCGTTCTACAAACACACAAGTGTTTTGGAATAAGTGTCAATACGGGATGAGGCTAATACCTCTGGATAGGGAGAATGACTAATAGCAAATAGTCACTTGTAATAGCAAAATTGGAGTCAAGGGAAGCAGGGTGAAGAGCTTTTCTGATAACTTCTAACATAGGAAATTGTGATACTAACAGATGGCAATACCTACTATAATTAGTCTCAAAATGACAAAAAGCAAGTAACAGAAATGTGGAAAGACAAAAACGACCATAACTTTGTTTATATTCCCTTCTAACCTCCAATCCCTATTACCACTTACAAAAAAGACTCCACCTATTTTGGTTTCTGTTCTCTTGGAGTTCTCTCTGTGTTGTTCTTTTTGAGGAGAGAGAATTGTACATGCATGCTTATGTGACTACAAATTATATTTGAATGCAAACTGCTTGTTGATGATTTCAGTAAGAAACTAAACTTATACTAACTTTAATTGAATCCAAATCATTGCTCCCACTCATCCTCAAGCCTGAACCAGGATTTGTAATTTGTTCTTGCATGATCCTATGGGCTTTTATTTCTCAAAACCAACTTCATTTATTCTTTATATGAAGGTTTCCTTCCTTACACTTTTTTTAAATTATAATTGAGCATTTAAATAATTCAATTTCAATATTCATTCAACTTTTAAAGCTATTTACTGATGTATAATACAAATACTTGAGCACACATAAGAACATAGCTCAAAATTTTAACAAACTGACTGCATTGCGGAGCCAGCATCCCAGATCAAAAATTATCACATCTCAGAAGCTGTTTCATATTTAATTTCTACTTTCTTCCAAAGCAGCTTTCTGTATAAGATTGTACAATGTACTTTCTGCATACTGTGAATTTTTTAGGGTTCTTACTTCTTTCACTAAACTTAATGTTTATGATATACATCAATGTTGCATTCAGCACAGGTCTTTCATTATTTGGGATCATATCAAAGTTAAAGGTCATATCATAGTTTCAAGTTTGGGGGCTAGGTAAAGCATCTTTAGAAGGAACATTTTAGCACAATTCTTATAACTCAAGGACTTCATTGACTTCAAATTTTCTTATCTGTGGCCAATTCATTAGATGATTGTATTCTCTATAACAATATATAACATTTTCTGAATACACCCATTCTTCAAATATTTAGTGCAAACCTGGAATGCCCTATTTTTGCTGAATAATCTACAACATTGTATTTCAATTATTAGAGGTTGAACATCACAGAATTAGTGGACATTAGCAGCAAAAAGGACAATAAAAATAAATACAGGTATGTTATTTTTTTAAAAAAAATTGCACATTCATGGACCATATTGGGTCTGGTTTTAATGTACATTCCAGGGTAGAAAATATTTACTCTATTAGACCTATCTTACCGTCCACTCTATTTGATGCATATCTGCATAGCTTAGTTCTCTTGAGTTTAATAGCCATCTCTGGAAGTATGCAGTACTTTGGATCCCAAGATACAAGCAAATGGTAAATTACTTTGTACCATACCTTACTTTATCTTGCAAGATTCCCCACAAACTTATTGCTTTTGATTTTAATTTATGTAGCCCCAAGTACTTATAATTTAATATTATATCTGTAAAATGTACTCATCCAAGTCACAATATTCTTCTGGCATACTAGATTTATTTAATGTTGTTCACGCTTGTGAAGTAGATAAAATTGCTTTGTATCCTGTAGTTAATACTTTCCCTTAGAGTTTTTCTTCTCTTACTAAGCATGCACCTGCATCTCAAGGCAAATCATTCTGTTCTCTGAATTTTCATATCTAATTTTTGCTGTTGCTATTCTTTTGGCAATTAAGATATGATTCTCCCATTAAAGGTCATATCAAAGTGACAGTGAAATGAAAAATCTCCTTGCTCTTCAATGAACTACCTTCAGAGATTGTATTTTTGAGCTAATTCTGGGTTAAAGTTATTCTTTACTGAGATATCTGTGTCAAATCTATCCCTCGAATGTTCAAGACACAGGATAAACACAATACATTTCAAGTGCAAACAAGGAGAAAAAAACTAATTATTAGGAGATCAGCCCCCATTGCGAAAATTTGTGCATTAAATGTGATAATTATAGCATATTCCTGACACTGATCATTTTTCAGGGAATTGTAACTTACAGGATATTAAATAAATTAGATGTTAGAGGTTAATTCTCACTAAAAACCAACAAAAAATGAAAAAGCTGCAATAACTACAAACTAATACAAATCATACTGCATTTTATAATTTAGATTATGATTGCATAATTTCTATAAAATGTTACAAGTTTATTTCTTAGATTTCACAGAATGTTGAACTGATAAAATATTAGAAACTATATACAAATAGTGCATATGGTTTAGAATTTAGTACTCTTCCTCTTATAAATTTTATAATTTAATAATAGCAAGCACCTAACATGAATTCATTTACATAAAGTGAATATTATATGTGAATGTGTACTAACTTATTTCTTTGGAATTTAAAAACATACATTCTAATGCTTTTTCTTTTTTGACTATTAAAAACATGCCCTCTAAACTTTTTCACTTCCATTATTATGAAATGCAACACAAAAGATAAATTATTGAAAAGAAAAATGGAACATAATTGGCATGAAAGACAATGAAAAAGAGGTTAGAAATATAGAAACACTCACATCTTGATTATGAGGATATATACACATATATACAAATAGGTTTATGTATTTATTTGTAGATGTCACTAAAATATTTCCAACTGTTAATATGCATAATATATTAAAAACAAAATACTACCAGCCAAATAAAATACATAGATATTATTTTCTCCTTAAATGAGACCAATTAATACACTTTATTTATTTCTTAAAAGCATGATGAATAAAAAAATGTTGTTACAATAATTTTAGTAATAGAACGTTTTATCTTTTGTGTATGGCAGAGTATTGGAAATCCAAAATATGGCACATTCTGTCATGCTTCTTGTTGAATTTCTTTCTTTATTTATTAGTTTGTTTTTCGATTTACCCAGGGCTCTCAGTTGTTTTAGCCTCTGGGAAATATCCTCACATTATAAAATCCACATACAATTTAGGATGACTGACAGACTCCAATGAGGAGGGATCAAAACTGGACCAGGGGGGGGGCATATATGTCAACAATGATGCACAAATACATGCCAAATATTCATAGAATCCTTTTTTATATGTTTTACTGGGCATATAGTTTACATTGATGTTTAATTTGCTTAAATCTGGGAAACAGTTCATACTCTGAAAAGGGTAAATAATGAAGAAAAACTGAAAGGATAAAATGCATGTGCCGAGAAAGCACAGTTGATAACAGAAGATGTGCTGTGTTGAAAGTGAATAAAACAACAGAAGATTCCTCCAATACTTCTTGAAGATCGCATAATCAATAATAGAGGACTTTGGACCACTAAAGGATAATGGAAAGAATTAAATAATAACAGAATAGAATATGAATAAAAATAAGCTTTCTGCAGCTGAGGTTATCATGATGGAAGTTACACACAAGAATTCTTGAAAAGAAGTCTTCAAAGAAGCTGCATGAATTTTTCTTTAAAATAAACGCATGCAGCTTTAAAAAAAAAAACCTGATGGAAAGAATAAGGGCTTCTCAAACATAAAATACATGAATAAATATCAAACAGTTGTAAGAAAAGTTGTGAAGGCAATGGATTTGAGTTAATAGTTGAAAAGTACAGGTCCTTAATTGATGTGGATATTTACAAAATATTTCATATCATCCCTGTAATAATTACATGGTGAGATGAACAAAGGAAGTGCAGGATAGTAAATATGTCTGCTACATTTTTTTCCTCATTTAGGGCTCACTTCTTTTTTAATGTTCTTTAAATTTTCTCTATAAATACTTTCATATTTTTAATATAACCTTGTAATCCTTGAATGTGTATCTCAGTATTTTCTAGTTCCCTAACTCCACCATGCTGTAGGCCTTGCTCCTAGGAATGGCTACCCTCTCCCTCAGGACTTTCAATTGGAAGGGCCTGACACTTAGGTAAATGATTTGCTTTTTCTGACTTGAAATTACTAATTTAAAAAAAATATGAATTCCTATATTTTTTGCTCTTCCTGTAAGCTATCCTTCCAACTTAAGTCTGTGAGCTCTTCTCTCCCACTTCTCCACATCCAAAGAAAATCACTGCCAACTTTACCAACTTAAGGGTGAATCACTGTCATCCTCTCTTATCTTCTATATGTGAAAATATTCTATGTGACACTCTAAAATGTCTAGAGATGTGATATTACATGATTGCTTTTAATGACTGGGGATGGTTCCTTATTTGTTTTTTTTTTCCTGTGTTTTATTGCTATAGATTAAGATAGGAAATTCAGTGAGGAAATGATGGACATAATGATTTTACACTGATTATTGGGAATATATTGGGAGATATCAAGGAGGCATTTAGTGAAAAGGTTTGTTTTTTAAGACGGTGGTTTAGAAAAGGAATCATCAGCCTTTATGTTTCCATGAAGTCCTCACTATGAATGCCAGTACTAAGGTTGAATGTGTAAAGCAAGAAGTTCAAGGTCAGATTCAGATACCCAGGGAAATGTTGCCTTACAGAGTTCCAATACAAAGGCCATTCCAGATAAAAGTAGCATTTAGAGTGGTAGAAATATAAATGCTATTCCAGACAAAAGTAGCATATAGAGTGGTAGAAATAAAGAAAACAAGTATCAAACATATAGTCAATATCTTTTTGAGAGCCAGGTGTAGTGGTACACACCTGTAATCACAGAAATCAAGAGAGTAAAGTTGGAAGACCACAAGTTCAGAGCTACTCAGGACAATAGAGTGATATTCTGCCCTAAAATAAAATATAAACTGGACTGGGGATGTATATCAGTGATAGAGTGTTTGCCTTGTATGCATGGGGCTCTGTGTTTCATCCTCAATATGGGGGGAGATGCCTAGAGAAAGTATTAAGAGATTATATTTAGGCAAATTCAATGCCTATTTATGTGTACCTTCAATTATTGTCAAATGAGACTGTTCATTTTTTAAAAGACACTTAACCTGTTTTGCCCCCATAAATCTATTTTTTGTCAAAATCATATTTGTGTTAAAGATCATGTTCAAATATCACTCTTTCCTTGCTACATTCCCTGATTTTCAGATAGAGTGAATATAATGTAATATAGTTCTATACAATTCTATTTCTCTTTTACCTTTTACTTTTGTTTGTCATAGGACTTTTCATGTTTTCTCATAATTTGTACTGCATTATAAGTACTTTTGTACATAATTCTTAAATAACATCAGAAAGTAATATAATCTCATGTGTATGTGGGAATGTTCATGAACACATATATTAAGTAAAAATAAAATGCTAGTGTTCAGCTGAGTCTTGTTGGCTGAATGGGGCAGCTGATGGATGTAACACAGAGCCTGTGAACTCACCTGGGCACTCCTGCATGAGGTCTTTAGGGGCCAGCCCCACTCAGGGATGGCACCACTGGCATAGGCACCTAGGTAGAAGTACTTCGTCTTTACCCTCCCATAGATTCAGGTTTGGAGGCCTAAGGCCCAGAGTGGGTTTTCCTGCTGTGACATTCCCTCTAGGCTCTGGAGTGCATTCATAGTTGTCAAGAATTTCCAGAGTGAAGCTTACTGCGGATGGGACTACTAACCCTTGAACCAGAGAGCAGCATGTAGGAAAAAAGCAAAGCTCAAAAGAGCAGATTAATGTATATGTTAGAAAAATACTACAGCAAAAAAAAAAAAAAGGTATTTTTGGTGGTGCATTCAGTGGAGGCCTGTTAATTAGAAAAGCTGGCCAGCATTATCATCAAGGCATCCCTGGTGGACAAGGCCCAACTATCATGAAAGTTCTTATATTTGGCACATAACATTTGCAGCAGGTACAATTGGTCCTGCCCCAAAATAAAAAAAAAAAAATCTCATAATCTGAAGGAGAATGGTATAGTATAAGAGGAGGGACAAATTCATAGGCACAGATCAATAAGACCAGACACAGAAGATCATCACCCAGTAAATGTAGATAGTCCTTACCACCAGCCAGACACACATAGCAGCAGATTGCTTTCCAAAGGCACCAAGTAGGACAGATCATAATGATGAATTATCTGATGAGCCAGATAATTCAGATGGAACCATTTTCTAGCAATGCATGACCACCATCCCAGCGTCCAGTTTGGCAAGGACATAGATTGTTCAAATAGGAGCCAAAAACAACACAATCAGCATTGCCAAGGCACTGTCACTCTAACATCACCAGTGTCAGGCAAGAGATTAATTCTTGAGGGAAGGTCACAATGGAGACTGAACTAGCTCTGTGACAGCCATTCAAAGAATCCCTCCAACTGGGACAGTGATAATAAAAGAGGAGCATCCCTATATGACTGTGGATGTCAATCAATGCCATCAGCTTTATAAGAGGAGGCCTGTTTGGGCTAAACTAGAGGCTGAATGGAAATTCTGAAGGAAAAAGAAAGTATGTGCATAAGTCCTGCCAGAGTACAGAAGTGTGGAGAAAGTGAATGATTTTTTTTTTTACTCCTCATAAGCAGGTTCCAAACTAAATAAATATAGAAGTAATGCTACAGGGCATTCCTTGGCTCTCAAACCAGACCGTGTGGTGGAAATGGTCAAGATTATATCCCTTAACACTGTTTTATAGTCTTCAGGAAATTGATAAACTCTTTAGAAGGGACACAGACAATTGCATTCCACCATTTTGTACAGAACAACAACTGTTAAGCTGTTTTATAATTGCAGCAGCAGTATCTGCTGTTTTAATTTTTTTTTTCTGCTTTGACCAAAAGACCTGACAAGAACAGTTTTATAGGAGGAAAAGTTTATTTGGGGCTCACAATTTCAGAGGTCTCAGTTCATAGATGGCCTGCGCCATTGCTCTGGGCTCAAAATGAGGCAGAACATCATGGCAGAAAAAATGTGGTAGGGGAAAACAGCTCAGGATATGGCCACCAAGAAGTGGAAAAAGGCTATTTACCAGGAACAAAACATTTACCTCAGAGGTACACCCCCATTAACCTCTTCTAGACACACCCTACCAACCTAAAGTTACCACTCATTTAATTCCTATTAATGGATTAATGCATGGATTAGGTTAAGGTTCTCATAAACCACTGATTTCACCAAAACTTTCTAGTATTGTCTCACACATGAGTTTTCAGGGGACACATCACAGCCAAACCATAGGTCTGGTGAATTGAAATTGAAAGCTTCTGTTTAACCCTTTAAGTTTCAGACCTACTTCAGACTGGAGATGACAATGAGTTGTCTGTGATTAGTCAAAGTGCCCATTCCAGTGCAGCAGTACTACACAAGCACTCCCACTGATTGGTAAAGCAGACAATCCATTGCAGGAGGGGAAAGCAGCTTTCCCAATCCAAACTATAATTACAGAAACTATAGACCAGTGCTTGCTACTGAAATGTAGTTGTACCCTGTCTATCCTTCTGATGGGGTACTTAATTCTGATTAAAGGAGTAGATGTTTATATTTAGAGATAGCTTCCAAGCAAGGAAATTTTTCCTCTGTGATGAAAACTATGCCTATTTTTTAAATTGAGTGCATACACACACACACACACACACACACACACACACACACACACATTGTTCAAGTTAAACCAATGGTTTCCAAAGAGCAGTTTAAGAAAAAGTAGTTTACAATATATAAGGATTTGTAAACTTTCAGCAGAGACATAGTATTGTAGTCAGCAATTTTGTTAATATGTTGCCAAGTCAAGCAGGTCTCCATAGAGCTGGACTTAGCTTACACTCCATCATGCTTAAGCTTTGTGGTTCTGAAATCTGAAGGTAGAGGATGTAGTTTTTATCAAAACTGTTTGATCCTAAAATTTTAAGAATCTCATGGAAAAATTTTTCTCTGAAATATGCTTTGAGGAATACAATATATCAAATTAAGATTTAATTTATTTCTTATAGATTCTTCTAGAATCTTATAGTGTCTCTATAAAAAGTAGCTTGGCCATATACACATGAGAAAAATGACATTTTAAATAGGGAATGTTTTGATAAAAATTAATTATGTAATATGTGATCAGATTTTTATATATTGTTTGTGTTTTCTTTATATGAATGATATATACTTCTAATATTGTGGCTAGTACTTATTATAATTCTGTATTTCTAGCTCTGAAATCATAGGTTTTTAAAATTTCTTTCATACGTGGCAATAGCGGAATGGATTACATTCATAATTATCCATTCACAGCTTTTAGTACTCTACATTCTGAACACATACTGTTTGTGTTTGTTTTTCATCTTTCACTTTTATTGATGATATTTAATTATTTAAAATTACTTTTGGCCTGATTTTACCCTAATGTATCTGAGCATTCTCTCTTCAGTTTTATCCACATTAACCCAAGAAATAAAAACTAAGCAAAACTGACTTGTATACAAAGTCATGCATGCAAACACACAGAAAGGTGGGTATGTGAGCATATACGTAAATATATTTGCATTTGTATACAGATCATATAGTAAATCTTCACTAGTCACGACAATCAATCAGACATTAAACAATGCCACCTTGGGTAGGGGGAAGAAATATCATCTCTGGTTGAGAACATTTTGATTAAAATAGTCAGAAACTAAAAGTCATCTTAACACTTTTACATATCATCTCCATCAGTTTAAGTTCTTAGCAATTTATTTATTGATAATTACCTATATTTATAGAATAAAGACTACATAAATAGATACATATTGTCTCTGGTATCAAGAATCTCAAGTGTATGAAGGAAAAACACTAAATAAGTCCTTATGCATTCATTGTCAGAGTTAGGAGGAGAAAGGTTCGGCTATCAGTGAACTTAAGCTGAACATGAGGGTTGTGAAGAGGTGCTGGGTAAAAAGTGACACTTTAACTTCTTTATGTACTTTGAGGCTTTAAAAGTAAATTAAAGACAGATAGGTAGAATAGAAAGGTAATTTGGGGAGATAGAAAAAATTATACCAATCAAAGTGGGGGATTCTGAAGACATAAAATAAAGCAGATAACTAGAGCAACAAGTCACCACATGAGGCCATTATTAGCATAGCATAGTATAGTGTCGTTTTGAAATTTTAATTAAGTGCAGCTATATGTGGGGAACTATGTAATTCTTCTCTGGAATGCCTTATGTGAAAACAGATAAAGAAAACTTTAGAATAATGTTGTATGAGCTGTGAGTACTTCAACATTGTGAAGTCTCCAAGGAAATCTAGCATTTGGCCTTCAGTAGGGCTTCTTGAAGGAGGAAGCATCTAAGTTCAGTGTGATTTTTAAGAAAGACTGAATGTTCAGAGCCAGATGAAATATTGACCACAGATAGGGGAAAACAAAACAAAGTCATGCATGCAAACACACAGAAAGGTGGGTATGTGAGCATATATGTAAATATATATGCATTTGTATACAGATCATATTTTTTTAGTTTAATTTTGAAGTATATGTTATGGAAACAGGACACACAAGAGTAAGTCAATAGAAATACAATGAAATACTTAGGATTCCTTGGATGTTATGCTTTTTGATAAGTTTCTATATATATTTTAATGAAGAAGGAAAGTTAAATTTTCATTTTAAAGAACACATTACAGATGTGGCTAGAGTTTGTGAACAAAGGGGAAAAAAGAAATAATTAAGAGTCATTACAAAGATTCAGGAGATAAAGATAAATTGTGAATAACTGAAATAAAGCAATGTCATTCCATTTCATGCAGCTCTAATTTACATAATTGCTTTTTTACCCAGGATTCATTTCCCTGTGCACTATCCTACCAGTGCAATATTTTTATTCAGAGAATTATTTATTTATGTATTTATTTACTTATTTTTGTGCCCTTGGAATTGAACTCAGGAGGACTCTATCACTACACTATACCTCAGCTTTCTATATTTTATATTTGAGAAAGGTTACTATGTTGCCCAGGATGGCCTTGAAATTGGTGATCCTTCTGCCTCAGTCTCGATAGTTGCTGGGATTACAGGAGAGTGCAAACAATCCTGCTTATTCATGAATAATTCTTGTTCCCCACATGCCCAGTGTGCAGGAGAACACTGACCACACCCCCACCTGATAAAAGGAGTTGGATTTAAATTAAGTTAATAAGGATTTGTATTCCATTGGGCAGATATCAATTAAATACTGAACATACTTACAATTATTTTTTTCTTTTTCTTTTTGGGAATGTAGGGACTAGTGGTCTTTGTTTCTTCATATTTCAATCATGAATCCTTCTAAATTTTTCAGTGAAACTCTAAAATTTCATGAACAATTTTAGTATGTTAATATAATGAATGCTACTGCTTTGGGTCTCACATACATATATTTGGGGCTATTTAACTGATGCATAATCATGCTTCTTCCAATATTTATGTCTTCCTTTAGAAGATCTTGTCTCTCTTTGCCCTCTGTAGTTTTTTAAGAATTTCTACTTTTTATAAAATCTGTGAAATTGAATGAGGCAAGTTTAGGCAGAAAGAGAAGCATTAAAATTCAGTGTCCTTGCTTTAGCCTCTTTTATCAGACCCTTGAAGTTATTTTATATTGTTTTGGTACTTAATTTTTTATAGTATGTGAAAACATATTTGTCTGCCAGGACCTGGAGAGAATTACAGAGAAAGCTGACAGATGATGCTGTCATCACTCTAAATGTCATTAGCCTGGCAGTTTTCTCCAGAGCAAATGAAAGTGTGTGTGTGTGTGTGTGTGTGTGTGTGTGTGTATGTGCATGTGTGTGTGTGTCTGTGTGTGTGTGTGTATCTCAGATGGCAATATAAATATTTTCATAGTGATTTAATGATATCCAGTCACTTATCAAATAATATTCTCTACATGCTTTCTATTTAATATATGAATTAATATCAACTTTAACTGGTAGTTTCTATTTTCTCTGTGCTTCATCATAAAGATGTTAACAATAAAGGATTTGTGCAGCACATTAGCATGAAATGTAGTTTTTTTCCCTAAAAACTCATAGTGAATGACACTTAATTTTAATCAAAGATGTTATAAAAAAGGAACTGCAAATTTCAAGTTTTTCCCTGCATTAAAATATACAGCAATTGTATTTACCATAACCAGTAAGTATCAAGACATTTTCTAATTGATAACAGCGTCCTTTCAAGCTTAAACATATTTTCTCAATTTCTTTGTCCCTTCATGATGTAGCCATGCTATATATAATTACAATTTGTTTAAAAGGCCATACTTTGTCATCTAAAGCATTTATTTGTGTATCTCTTTTGGCTGTATTATTTCTTTCTCATCTATATTAACTGATGAACTGCTTTTCATATGTAAATTTGTCTAAGATTTTTACTACAATGAAATCTTTACTGATTTTCATAGGTGGTAGAACTATTATGCCCCCATCTTTAATATTTAGTGATTTGGTAACTGTATATAAGCAAGTATTTTGACCAATATTGTTTCCATAGTACTTTGTATCACCATTAAAATGTTCATTATCAGCAGCTAAGATTATAATCTGAATTAAATTTAATACTCTGAGTCCATCAATTGTACAGGCCCTTTTGAAGGATTTATGTTTTTTTTTAACTCGCATTCTATAATGTTTTTTGTGGAGAGTACATTCTCAATTGTATAAGCTTCAAGTTTGCATGCACATTGATTCCTCATTTTGTCTCATAGTTGTCCATCATTTACTCTGAGAAATTTTCAAGAACAAGTTTCTTATACATATTTTTAACATTGGTAAATATCATTCTGTTATATATAGCAGAATTCATGGTGGAATTTGGTAGAAAACGGAACCAAAACCAGGAAAAGAGGACAGAAGATACTTTACGAGGAGAAAGAATAGAAAAAGTTGATAAATATACTTGTTTGTAATGCCTGTATTTGGATGTGAGATGTCACACACACAAAAAAAGCTCATGTATGAGACAATGCTAGAAGGTTTAGAGGAGAAATGATTGGGTTATGAAAGCCTTAGCTAAATCAGTGAATTAATCCCCAAATAGTGATTAACCAAGTGGCAACTTTCGGCTTGTAGGGTATGAATGGAAGAGTATCAGCATGGAGACTGCGCCTTTGGGGTATATATTTTGTATCTAGTGAATAGAGTTTTTTTCTCTACTTCTTGATCATCCACCACACTCACTCTTCCACTCTGATATTTGCCTCACCTTGAGTCTTGAGGAATGAAGCAGGCTTTCTATGGACTAAGACCTCTGAAACTATGAGCTTTTAAATAAATTTTTCCTCCTCTAAAATTGTCCTTGTCAGGTCATTTAGTCACAGCATCTAAAAGCTGACCTAAACAACCTAGAAGATAGAAACAGAATTCACATCACCACATGCTGTTAAATTGACAACATGACCAAATAAGTTGAAGTGCATTAAAACCTCAGCTTCAATTTTGAGACAACAAGGACATTGTGTTAACAGGTTTATTATTCAAGCAGTCTGGTTGTGTCTAATAAAAAAAAAAAAAAAAAGTCTAAAACACTTTTACACTTCTTGAGAGTATGGAAACACCTATTAGGAAATAAGGGGTACTTAAGAGTACCCTTTGGGGAAACAGAGACAAGTGATTTCTGTGACATTGATATTATATTACACATATATGTAAACTGCTTTGGGGATTGAAATTATAAATTATACCTTTATCTGAACAATTCATCTTTATTTATATTTATAGTTAAAGAAAAATTATCATTTAATTGTAGAAGGTCAGTTTGACATAGAAATATACACCTGAATATGTAGAATGGAGAAATTGATATTTTAATATTTTATTTAAAATTAGATGTAATTACCATGACCTTAACACCCAATAGAAATATTTACTCAAATCACACTGGCACAAAATAGAATGAATTTCATGAGATATAACAAAAGTATATATTGTATTATTCTTTCTTTTTCTATTACTTTTCAGCCATTTTCCTTTTTAGTTCATTTCTTTTAGGCTTTCTATAAATATGTAAGCCAAATATATCAGTTAAGTTAAAAATTAAACTGAAGATGATTAATGTAAATAAATTTAAAATGTATTATTGGTGTTTATTTAAATTGAATCACTTGTTTTAAGTTAGCATTTACTATAAACACATGAATTAAATACTCTTATCTATATTTTTGCTAAATTCTGCTTATTAATAAAGAAAAATTCCTCATTGAATAAAGAAATCAAGAATTTGGGCCAAGTCTGATATTATTTTTTTTATTTATTAAAGTGTATTTTAATAATGTTTATGATAGAAACACATACTCATATACTCTCTTTCTCTCTCTCTCTATCTCTCTCTCACATACACACACACACACACACACACACACACACACACACACACACACTTTTTCTAGGTCTTAAAAAATTAGGTGCTAAAAAGACCCAATACCTAAACATAGAGGAACAGGTACATTTTGCATTATTACCCTCCCCTGTAATGTATTAATAATATGCTTCACCAATCTTAATTACTTCAATGACCTTCTTAATTTAACAGATTCAACTTTCTCTGTTAGCAATTTTGCCAGAATAATTGGATAACTAGGCAATGCATGTACCTAAACAAATTAGGCATTTTAATAAAACTTCATTATTCACAGTTCATTAGACATAAAGTCAGATTTTGTATTAATTTCAATCATAGAATAGAATAAGGTTTAACATTAAACACCATATTTTGTCTTTTTAGATTTAAGTGGTTGACATTGTAAAATGCAAATTGCTTCTAAATCAGTGATAAGACATTTATTGAATTGAAAGCTATCATTTTGATTTCTCTGAATTGGAAATAATTTAAGATGTTGTTGATAAGAATTAGGTAGTTGAAACATTGAGAATCTGAATATGTTTTTCAGGGCTTTTTATTTTTTTATGAAAACCCGTATATGAATTTCCTCTATTTTACTTAGTTGTCACATGTTATTCACATTTACAGAGGAATGTGCTTTAAATGTTGTCAGTTTGACAAAACTTTAGATGGCTTTATTCCCAAATCTAGGTCCTGACCTCCCTATTCTCAGAACATTTTCTTTAGAAAACTTGTAAATTCTTCCTGTGTTCTTTTGAGATGTAAATCTTTTTAAAAGCTTCTTACAGGCTTTTACAATTCATGAATGTCTGTTTTAAGGACTTGGGTGCCATTCCTTTGAAGTGTAATCATCAAGGAAAACAGTGACTGTATCTTTCCTTAGAAAGGTCTGAGGCTAACTTTGGTAGGCACCTTGCTCTACTATGGAAAGTCACTCTGAATGAACACACCTTCCAGTCTGATGAAAGGAGCTTTGACCAATTACTACATTTCATAGTGACTTGGGCATTGTCCCAGCTAGGATAGCAAGGCATAGTAGCTTTAGAAGTAGGCGCTCCCACTAGGGTTGAGTTACACTTAACTGTTCCCTTGTAATCCTACCCCTTCTTACATTTTTGATAGAACTTTCTAAGAATGGTGTCCCTCCAAATGAAAGCTGACTTCCGAACATGCTTCCCCCTCTCTCTCAACTTTCTCTTGCTCTCCCTTTTGGGGAGCTGGAGGCTGAGAGCCAGGGAAAGACATCCTAATGCTTGTGTAAAGGTAGTTCGTGTCTGCATTTTATTTTGCATCACCTCAAATTCACACGATTGACCTTAGTTCAGCCGCCCATGCTGGACGGGGTCAGCACTCTACATTGGTAAACTGCAGTCTATTCTGAAGATATGAGAAAGTTTATTTTTCCTTTGAGTAAAGCTAATTTTTCAAGAACAAATGTCCTAAGTTCCCCTCGTCCTAGTTGGCTTTTAGGAAAACTCCCATTCTTTTTACAGGTGTAGAAGAGAAAGACTGAGTTAAGCTAAGGCAGAAGCCTCAGATCCACCTGATGAGTTAGAAAGGTCTACCTTCCCTCAGTTTGCTGGCGGAAAACCTGGCATGTGGCCATTTTGCAGGAATAAAGCCTAAACATCAAAGGACTTAAATCTCTATACTGTTGTCGCATCCAAAGCCTTTGAAATGGGCCATTTGAGTTATTTATGTCCTGGGATCACTCAAGCTGAAGGATCCCAAGTTGTGCCCACCTCCCAGATTTCCCCCAGTTTCTGATAATGGAAATAAGGTGGAGCAAAAGAAAAAACAGAGTATGATACTCCCAGAGCATATGGAATCTAAAAAGTGGTACGCATCTCAACTTCAATGCAGCATGCTCTTGAAATACCCCACTGCACATACCCCTTGAGGCTACCAGTCACCATTCCACATCTCATAGGTAGGCTACTAATCCCTCTGCTGCAGGTTGCATGCCTCTGCCATGGTAGGCTGCACCATGCCTTTGTGGTGGGCCACTCATACAATGCAAAATCCACATGGGTGAGCTCTCACCTTTGATTGTTATAGGACCATGAAATATTTCTATGGGTGGGCACACAAGGCAGCAATATCAAATGGAGAGAGCCCTGACCACTAAGTCATAATCAGGAGCCTTTTATTCTGACCCTTTAGAGAGCTATTTTGTGCCTGGATTCACCAACGAATAGCAGGAACTTCCCAGGTTCATACTTGAGTGGGAAAGAGGGAGGTCTATGTGGTTAGACCTAAGTCGTGTACAGTTTTTGAAACAGGAAGCTGAGCAGGTGAAATACTGAATATCCAGTTCCCTGGCATGGCTGAGAAATGGCTAGTATGGATACTTCCTGCATATCCAGAGAAACTTAGAAGAAAAAATGAGAAGTTGTTGTTATTCACTACATAAACCAACATGTAATTGAATTTGTTCCTGCAATGCCCAAAAAGAAATCCCTCCATCTTGAATAGCTCAGCAAGGAATAATTTAAGACTCTAAAATGTTAATTTCACTGGTATTTTCTTCTGTGCTCAATTGATAGCCCCCTACCCCTGTTATTTGATATTTCAGGCTTCAAATCAATTTTATATATTTTTAATGTTTCAGTTGATTGGATTTATTCTTTCTAAGATTTTCTTTTTGCTTTTTGATGTACACGTCCTTCTTTTTTCACTCTTTATTTTTCTGCATTATCTGCTTCTGCCTCTGTCCAGTCTCTTTATTTCTTCCCATGTCCTATATAGCTTTATAGTAATGTTACTCCATTTAAAAACTAATTTTTCAGCCTACTCTTGAGTGTTATCTGTCTCTTCAATTCTTGGACTAGGAAAGTTGTAGAGATTATTTTCCATTATTTTTATGATGTATTATTGCATAATTTGCTCTGAAGAGATCTCACTTACTGGTGATTATTTTATCCTTTGAAAGTGGTGCTAATGATTGATACTAGCACTATGATACAAAGCAAATTAAAAACTAGTAGATCTTAGGGAAGAAGAGGGAATACAGATTATTGACAATAAATCTTATTTAATAGTCAAATAATAGCATCAAACTTTCTGAATCATGGGAAATAGATGGGCAGGCAGGGGCTGACAGCCTATTAGAATTCCAAAACAGACAGGGCCATTAAAAAAAGTCACTCCATGATATTATAGTTAAAATACCAAAAATTCAAAATGCATAAAGGATTTTCAAAGCTGCAAAAGAAAACCATCAACTTACTTGTAAAGGCACATGAATTAAAATAATAATAGACTTCTCACCAGATATTTTAAAAGTCAGAGGGGAACAGAATGACACATTTCAAGCCCTGAAGTAAAATATCTGCTAACCTAGATTACTATGTCTACCAAAGTTACTCTTCAGACTCAAAAAAAATAAAATAAAATAAAACCTTCCAAGATAATCTTAAACTAAAGGAATTTATGGTCACTAAGCCAATATTGCTGAAGACACTTGAAACTTACACACAAAAAAGATAAAAATTAAATGAGAGAATGGTAAAAAAATACATTATAAAAATTTGAAAATCAGAACTAGAAAAATTTAAACACTGGAAATAAAATGAGAGTAAATGACAGCAAGAATCACATTCCATTTAAATATAAATGGTATTAATTCTCTATTTAAAAGGTATAAATTATTAGATGGGATTTAAAATAGGACCTAATTTCAGATTGTCTCTAAGAAACATACCTCACATTTCCACTGAATAGAAAATGATATCCCATGCAAATAAAATCTGAAAAAAAGCAGGAGTGGACACTCTCATAACAGACAAAGAAGGTCCAAAATCAAAATTAGGAGAGACAAGAATGCTATTGTATATCAATAAAGGAAACAATCCAACAACAGATATAATGATTTAAAATAGTTATGCTCAGAATGTTTGCCATAACCAATTAAATAAAACAAACATTACTTATTGTAATGGAACTGTTTGACCCTACTACAATAATAATGGGAATACAGTACTTTAACTGAAAGATTTACTAAATAGAAAATCAGCAAAGACACATCAGATTTTAGCTTTAACAAAGATCAATTTTACTTCACATATAGATAATTGTACTTCACATCTATAGCATATTTCATCCCCAAACCAGTTAAATATACTTTCTTTTCAGACATTCATTCACTCCTGGACTTATTCCAAAATCAGACCTATATTAGGAAAATAGCAAAAGAAAATCTTTCCAAATATAAATTTTTAGAAAATTGAATAAATAATCTTTTGTATCTTTCAGATAATAATGCAATAAAATTAGAAATCAACAAGAAAAATTAAAAGAAAGTCTACAAATACATGGAAATTGAACAGTACCCTTTTGAATGGTGAGTGAGTCATTGAAGAAATTAAGAAACAAGTTGTAAAACTCTTGTTTTACAACATCAGAACATGAAATAGCAGAATCCTTTGGATAGCAAGGAAAATTCTAAGAGTGAAGTTCAGGGTCATGACTGCATACATTTAAAAAGATATTTCTAATAAAAAATATAATGATGCATCTTTAAGTCTTAGAAAAACAAGAATAAACCAGTCCTAAAACTAATAGAAGGAAAAAAAAATAATAAAGAGTAGAGCTGAAATTAACAAAATAGATAAACTAAAATAACAACAAAAATAATCAAGATATCCATCCACTCCGTTTCAGTGATGTTGAATTTAGATTTAGACCTGTAGTCTCTCTCCTATTTCAACAGTCTTAAGTAAAATCTTCCTTACTTATTTAATTTTGTCTGTTACAATTTTTGCTTTGACTTTTTTTATATTTTTATGCTTCATTTTCATATAAGTTTTGGTGTAATCATATTAATGTGTTTCTTCAATATTTATAATTATTCCATACTTCTGTAATGGTTTTTTTATATAATATGCAAACTCTCCAAAGGTAGGGATAAAAATCTAATATACTTGTAAGTCATTTTCTATCAAATGTTATAATTATTCTCATATAAGTGAAGTTTAAAATCTATTAATTGACCAACTTCATATAGTAAATATTTTTATTATATATTTATACTTGGGGAAAACTTTACTAAACCTAGTAATTTTTAAAATTGATGTCACTGAAACTAGAAAAAAGCCTATAGAAAAAATAAAATTCAGAACATGCTATGATCTCCCTCCCCCATAACAAAAAATAAATAAATAAAAGTGATTAAAAATAATACTTGGAATTGTTACAAAAACTTTCTATTTTCTACTTTTTAAATGAAATTAATTGTAAAGATGGAGCTTAAAGCATTTAATCCCTAGATTCATTACCTAAATACTTAAATTTCAGGCAAATTTGAACATGTATAGGACACTAGACATTAGATACTCACTATTTCAATTGCAACTGACCAAAATTCAACATAAACTTCCTTGTATAATAAAAATGATTAAGAATTGTTCTGTTCTGGCTTTAATTTGTTTGGATCCAGACACTGAAATCACATCATTAGGGAGAGATGTAACATCTACTATTTGTCTCTCTTCTTATTTTTCATTTCTTTCTCCTTTAATAACTTTCTTATTTTACCTGCATGACTAACTCACCCTTAAGTCCTTCAGAGTACCACTGTGTACCAAGCAGGTATCGACAACTCCCATGTTCATATTAGGTCTTCCTGTCACAGATTCATAGATTTCCCTGACCTTTGTCTTCATGACACTGAGAATGAATGCATAAAGACTTATTCAGTGCTTTTCCTTCTTCATGTATTAGGAGATCCTTGCTACCAGAATTTGTATGGACCTATTTATCTCTATAGTCTCTAACCTAGGAATGGATGCCCACTTTCAATACATTTTTATTCAACATGATTCTTGAATTAATAGCAGGAATAGTTAGATAATAGAATGAAATAATGGATATCCAAATTAGAAAATAAGACATCCAATTGCTCTTATTTATAGACTACAGGAGTTTTGAAGATAAAACCCTAATGAAAGACTTGACCCCCAAAAAATACAGTTAATAAATAAACTTAATTTGCATGATACAAAGTTAAAGCTTCTTTTCCTTGTCTCTTTTTGAAGAAAAAAAATATACCTATGATGGCAGTTACTTTTTCTTATCTTTTAGATGTAAATAAATCCTTTGAAAGACTACTTGGTATTTTGAAAACTGGATAAGCCTTTGTCCACTTTGTGACCCAGTAATATCTTTCTCAAGGAGCAGTATACAGCAAGGGAGAAGGCACCCCTATCTTCTAATTTCTCTGGAAAAGTAGGAGCCTAACTTTAGTGGAAACCTTAATACAACTAAAAAAAATACCTACCACCAGCTGTATAGATATTAGAAGTTTGATTTTTTTCAATAATATCTGTAAGCAAACACAAACTCGCAGGCAAATCTAGGATGGTGGTGTCAAGTCCTATTACTTGAGAAGTTTGAGAATTAGTTATCCTTTATCTTCAAAGCATTTATTCAATGAGTTTTATTTGTATGAATATAAAAAAAGTTTGAGATTTATTTCTGACTTTGTAATCTTCCAGCAGATTGCCTGTGATTAACACCACAGTTTGGTCTAATGCTTATTTCAAGAATAGAACTGTTTTCTTTCTCTGTTACCTTTGTGAAAAAGTTACATTGGTTAGAAGAATAGTTTATTTTTAATTATACTTTATACATAGATCATTCTTAAATATCTTTGTCTCCCTCTCTTATGATTGTTTAGGATCAAGATATATAAAGAGATTATCATGGATAAATATCTAAGTAAAATTTCCTTAACAGTCATAGAAACAGTACTATTAAGAATGTTATGAATTAGTAATTGTATTTACTGAGTCACTATAATGAGTTTTGAGCTTGATCAATTGGTATTTAGCCTTTTTTTAAAAGAAATAATTATGCCTCTAGAATAATTCTTCCAGTACTCTAGAATCAAGGTAGACCCTTGAACATGATTCCTTGTTACATTCCAGTGTTGTTTTCTTTCTTTCTTTATTTAACATATTATTTTCAGTATTATTAGAGTAGTATTAGAGTATTATTCAAACAACTTTGGAACTGTAGATATAATTTCTAATTTAAGCTATGAAGTCTGATGATTTCCAGATAATCCTCTATGCCCTGAAATTAACCCATGCAGGATAATTTCCTGACCACTCCCAAAATACAGAACAATTTTCCCCACAAAAGTGAGTTTTGGATGATTAAAAATTTATTGAGACCCTTTAGTATTGCAAGACTACTGTCAGATCTAATGTGGTCCAATAAATTAGAATAAGTAAAGGGCAGGAGAAATTATTCAATGATTCTATGGATATAAGTTTGATCATATTACATTAAAATAGTAATATTCAGTTCTGATAAATATATTTTAAATCTCATTTCAAAGAGAAGCTTTATACTTTAGTTCTTCCAAAGCAGAATCAGTAAGAAAATAATTGGAATTATGCCACATGAAGAAAAATATTTCAATTTTTCCTTAATATTTAAATCATATCTGATTTTCAGATGATACAGGGAACGTTTATGTGTTTGTGTGTTTTCCCTCTAGGGGTTGCTCAATGGAGTACAATGGATAAGACATTTTCACTAGTATCAGTGTATAAGTAAATTTATTGAACAGAAAAACCAGCATTTTACATAATTTCTTTAGAGTTGTTTTAATCCAAATCACAAGGGATTTCACTTCCTTGTGCAGTAAATAATTTGATTTAATAAATCTAAAACAGACATAAAAAGAAATATATTAACTTCAACATTTTCAATAAAGGAGACCCAGCATAATATAATACTATATATTCAGATAAAGCTAATATCAATTGCAATAAAGGAAATTCCAAGATATCAGTGGATCAAAAATAAAATGGAAATTTATTTATCATAAATAAATTGTGGGATTTGAGTCACTCACCTAGAAATATGTTACTCATTCAGCAGCTCACCACACTTCTCTATGTGAGAAAATATCTTGAATATATTACTTGAATTAGATGTGCATTAAAGTCTGAAATTGTTTCCCAGAATGTATCTACTATCAATAAAATAGGCTGCAAATGTTAAAATAAACTTCTAATGATTGTGTATTCCTTAATATTTTAAGATATTAAAAAACATCATTTAGAGAATAAAAAGTACAATACCCAAATCAAAATTTTTCTGTCAATTAAATCATTATCAATTTAATTGAAGAAAAAATAGTCATGTTAATTAGTTTTCTTTTAAGTTAATTTTATAAGAAAATGTTTTCTAAAATCAAATTATATAACTCATGTTTAATATTCAATAGAATTTTTTTTCTTAGGCATTGTTATATTATTCATTTTAAATTTGAAGTTACTTCCTTTGGTTACCAAATGAAAAATTTTAACAATTTTCTAAACGTTGAAATGCATATGCTTTTGTGTTCCTTTTATTTTTAATCAAACAGGAAGTTGAAAACAATCATTAAGAAGAACATTTCTAACTAAGCCCTTTAGGCTTACGTTGGCTACCTTTGCACCAGCTTTAACTTGAGTTTGTTTTCTGACCATCTCATTTCTCAGGGGCTGTAACTTCCAGCCCATTATGAAGATTGCTTCTGCCCTAGGTGATCCTATACTCATTTATATTTTCCATGATTCAGCTTGGCTTAATTTTCCTATAAAATCTTGCAAGGACAAATTTGTAACTAGGGTACAAATACATAGACTCTGTGAAAGGAATACAATCCACTTATAAATAAACAATTTCAATATTAAGAGATTGACCTACATAAGAAAATTAAAACCATGAAACTGCTTGACTGAATAAAATATTTGAAAGTTGAGAGCCCATTAAGTAATCAGTATATTCACTCCTCACACTTTATCACTGTGAGAGTCAGAGCAGTTGATTCAACCTGGCAAAAGTCCTCATAGGTATCCGGAAACTTGCCTTCAATTCATTATGCCTCCCACATTCTGGATAAAAATGTTAAAATGCTGAGAAATGGAGTTGTACTCCTTCCTTAGTAATGCCAAACAAGAAAGAAAGGATAGGTGATCAGACAAAACAAGTAGATCAAATGGTCATTTAGACAATATTTGAATTATTATTTTACTGCTTATTTGGTTCCAAGATGATAGGAGACAAAACTCATTAAAGATAATACAGCAATATTTTTGAATCAGTAAGCATATTTTTTGGTCCTAAATTCAACCCATTCCATTAATATGTCACAAAGAACAATCTAATAATTAGTAGAATAATGAAGTATAAGAGACTCTTAGAATAAACACATTAGCATGACAGCACAGCATGTTGGGAAATGCTCCAGGAAAATATATCAGCATACTTTTTTTTCTTTTGTAAGTGACAAAATGAACTGTTCACAAGATACATATTTTTTCTAATCAGGTACATGTAGGATAGCTTTAGATTCATTATTCAAATCTGTCCTGAGGAAATGTTATAAGTGATAGAATAAGGATAACTCTTTTTTATATCAAGAGAGTAGGTAAATAGGTTAAAGAAGACTTGAATCTGAAAACTGTCTGAATACTTTAAAAAAGAGAATCTTTCTCAGCTAAAATACTCTAATTTTAGGACTTGTTAAATGTCAGTGCTTTCAAGGCATTGAGAAACAAAAATGCAATCCCTAAGCTTTTATCTTGTAATATTCAATGGGTCATAGAATATGGAGATGTATACTGTAATCCTAATAGTTCATTTTGTTTCTGAAATATATGAAAGTTGCAACATTAAAAAATTTAACTACATAATCCTCTTTCCTCATTTGACACTGGACATTAGAAATTATTTGTATAATTTGGCATTTGGAACCAGTGACTGTGATTTCTAAACTAACTTGAGATGTTACTTTGTATGGGATCTTAAGTCATACAAATAATTTGACAAAAAAAAATTGACAATGTTTCATTGAAGTTTGTGATTAGTTACTGTTTACAAACACATTGAAGAATTTATTATTTTTCTTGAGAATGAGGCTTCTGGAAGAAAAAAAAACCTATACAGCATAAAATAATTAATTAAAGAAAGCACATAAAGTAAGATGTAAGGAAATAAACAAGTACAATTTAAAAGTTGCAATTAGATTTAAAAAAAAAGAAAAAGAAACTAAAACCAAGATTCAAATTCTAAATTTAAAAAATGTATAAATTATAATAAAGAATTTCATATAAAATATCTTTTATAAAAAAATGAAGTAGAAATGAACAGTATAGCATATATTTAACATGTCATCAGGCTTATCCAGGGCTCAGTCTACCACCAGTCATTTGTAAATCATTTCTTATATAACCATATATTTTAGCTAGCTTTGCATCACTGTAACCAAAGTACCTGACAAGAACATCTCAGAGGAGGAAACATACAACTGGGGCTCAGTTTCAGATCTCATTTCATAAGTGTCCTACTCCATTGCTGTAAACTGTAGGTAAAACAAAATATCATGGTGAAAAGAGCCTAGAAGTTGAAAGTTGGTCAGTTTATGGGCAGGTCAAGAAGCAGAGAGAGAGAAAGGAAGGGACCACATGGAAGATACACCTTTCCAGGGCATGCCCCCAGTGATCCATTTTTTTTCCTAGCCATGTCCACCTGCCTACAATTACCACCCAGTCAGTTTGTTCTAACTGCACGTAGAGAAGGATGGTGGCCGAATCAGAAGTAATAACTCTTCATTCTTTGTGTCACTCTTCAAACAATAATAAATAAAAATTAAATCCTATCAACCCTTTATATGTCAGGTGATGGTTAGAGAAACATTCATAAGCCTATAATCCCTAAATCCAAATCTTATTTGTACATTAGAATTACTCCTTTTTAAATTATCAATTATCATAATTATAAACAGACATTTGGTGTGCGGTCATTTAATTTTTCCTTGTCTGTCCTATAATTCCAAGTTACATAAAAGAAGATATCTAATTTGGTTACCATATAATAATTATCCAAAAATTGGTCAATTTAGAAATTGCAAAAATATACAAGGAATTAAATATATGCAATAAAAGAATCAGAAACATTGGGTAGCATGATGGAATTATGAGGAGTTATTGAACAAACTATTTATCTCTATCATTTAGAACTAAATTAAAGAATGGAGATTTTTATAAATGTGATGCAAAATTTTATTGTTCAATCCTGGATAAGTAAATATGCTAAACTCTCCTCTTGGAAATTTAGCAGACGGGATCATAAAGACAGGCATACAACTACAGGACTACTAGAGAGAAGTAAATCAGTTACAATGTAGAAGAAGTAGACCAAATAAAGATGCTCTGTAGAAAGCATAATCAGAACAAGAAAACTTTTCCCAATTCTTTTTAAAATTTAATAATGAGATAAATCAGCCTGATTTACCTTTGGAAAAATGTCAGAAAGTGGAAAGAAACCAATAATTTTATTATACTAGAAGTCACCCCAAATGAAAAACATCTAGTAGCAGGGTGAAACAAAAAAGTCCTTCCACTTTGAGGACTATTCTGGAGTATACACCACTGTATCCCTTTCTGCCTTATACTCTGGAGAGAGCATATTTAATTGGTTAAAAGACCATGTTGATATTTTGCATCTGTGTGAAAATTGGTATTTAAAAGATACATTTATGAAAACATCAAACACCAACAAACTGGAAGTAAACCGTATAAAGATATTACATATCTATATACAATATATAGACATTACAGAGACAATCAATACAACTAGGTTAAATAATAAACCACTTTTACATATTAGAAATTCAATATTGTTATATTTTCTCCCACAATAAATTATTGTTTTATAGTAATTACAATATATCCATGGAAACTTAAAATACCACAATGATTTCTAAAATTCATACAGAAATCAAAAAGAGTTAAGACTATTGAAGAAAATATTTGGAGAAACTATATTACAATTTCTCAAAGTTTAGTATAATTCTAAATCACATAAATCATGTTGGGAAACACATGCAGTGATATTTTGTGGTTTGCATGTGAATGTTACTCCCAAATTCATGTGCTCTAGTCTTTACCCTCAAAGTGATAGTATTAGGAAAGGGAGCTTCCTGAGAGGCAATTAAATTATGAGGGCAGAACTGTCCAAATTGTTATGAAAGAGGTGTCCAAGAGCTAGTTTGCCCCTCTGCTTTGAGGACAAAGCTAGAAGACATGGAATATCAATGTGGAAGAAGGCTTTTCATTTTTTTTATTCTTCTAATGCTAATTTCAAGTCTGCCTTTTAATTATATACTCTTATAAGACTAGTCTGTCCCAAAATGTGGGTTAGGTATTCTCAAATATTCTGATTCTACAATTAAACTTCCCTGCCTATTACTGAATGGCCTAATAATATTGACCATTGCATTGACTTAAGTGCTTGCTGTGTCCTTCTGCAGTGACCCAAATGCATCAAAGTATACAACATATTAATTTTTTAAACTAACTTTGTCCTTCTTGCACCTGATCATTCTTGGTAAAATTTCTAGTGCAGATAGAGTGTAGTTCGAAATAAGCTGAATTAATAGCTCTGTGAGTGGAACATGCTGAATATGTGCTGGTATATAGAGTAAGCTTCTGGGGCAGGAATCATAACCTAGATTTTGGTTTTTTGTTAACTTACTTCCAGGTCTGACATTCTCCACCAAACTTCATGTTCTGTGCATCTTCACCCTATACATTCAAATAATTCTAACAGAAGCAGCTACTTAACCTCCCATAGAAAACACCTGTTAAAAATCTCAGGGTGTCTTTTCAACTCCCACTCTCAAAGGCATTGCCCTATCTCAATACTATACTGTGGGTGCTATGATCAAATAGGGAAATGGAAATTAAAATTAGACTGAGATATCATCTTACTCCACTCCATAGTATTTATCATAAAGGATAAAATTCATCATACTACAGTGATACTTGCATACCCATTTTTAGCAATACAATATACATTAACCAAGCTATGGAATCAGCCTAGGTGCTCACCAATTGGTGAATGGATAAATAAAATTTGGTATATACACATAGCAGGTTTACCTGAGTCATACAGAAGAATGTAATTATGTCATTCGCAGGAAATTGGATGGACTTTGAGGACATGATTTTAAGTGGAATGATTCAAACTCAAAAGGTCAACGATTATATGTTTTCTCTCCTACGAGAAAGCTAGAAAGGAAAAAAGAAAAGAAAGTTAGGAGTCTCATGAAAATCAAAGGTAAATCAGTAGAGTAGAGGAAAGGGACTATGGGGACAGAAGAGGAGAGACAAAGGGGAAGTACAGAGAAATTATATGAGTCAAATTATATTGCAATATTGTGGGTATGTACAAATATATAACAAATTCCTCCAGTATGCCCAACTATAATGCACCAATAAAAACATTGAAAAATAACAATAAAAGATACATGTCTTTATAGCAGGCATGCTTAATGCATGTTATTAAAAAGTTGGGATCCTAAAGACAAGAGTCACCTCTTATACACACTTATTCTTGTTTAAATTTCATCTATCTCTGTTCATGTCTCTATTTCTATTGTAACTTCAAATAATAAACTTTCTTTGTCTTTCAGTCTTATACCAGGATAAAAATGCATAAGATTATAAGACATTATACAATCTAGGATTCCATATGAGTTTTGAAGGATATATGCAAATATTAAATTTACATAAAATATTTAATAGGTTACATAAGAAAATAAATAAGTGCATTGTTCATGGTCTTGAAATTTTTCTTAAATATGATATGTACACAAAATTATCTATAAAATAACAAATTCATAACTGCAGTTCAATTATGGCTAGGAACTTAATTTCATCAGCAAATGTACAATGAACTTAAGAGTTAACTCACAATTAGCATTGTCAGAGCTATATGGTAGAAATGAAAAATCATTGTTCGGAATTATGTGATGGACATGAAAAGGAGGCAAATGTGACCTTATCTCTAGCAGAAGGAAGTAATTGTAAAACTTCTTGGGAAGAATTAACCCTAAGTTAGATCACAAGACTTTCACAAATTTATTTCAATAAATTATGGATTCATAATCATATTACTTTATACTCATGTTAGCATAAATTTCAGTCAGATTATCCCTGCACCTCCAAACATTTGTCTTTATTTCCTAAAAGTTATTTTTCTAAAAAAAACATACTGCAATGCTCAAAATGATACTAACACCCATCTAATATAATTATCTATTTATAAATCAATTGTAAAATGTTCCATATTGGTCTGCCTGGCATTAATTCATGATTATTTTTAAGTTGTACAGTTTTTGAAAACATATGAAAAACGTGATATTGTAGTATGTTCCGTCTTTTATATTATAGGGTCTTGGTGATGGTTTGTTTCATTTTTGGATGTTAACTTTGATTACTTGATTAAGGTAGTTTAAGCCAATTTTCTCTAGTTTTGTGATTTTTCTGTGGATAACAAAAATTATTGGGGGTAAAATTTTTTAATATGATTATTTTATTATTAAATTTTTACTTGATGATTCTTGTATTTTTTTAAAAAAACTGTCTTTAAACTTTATTTTTCTTCCATTATCAATTGACATTCAATTGTAAAAACTTTTATTAACTTATTCAAGCTAATTGGTGTTTTGAAATGCTTTGCCATATTTTTTCAAGGGATTTAGATTTTTTTAACATATTTTATTGTATGCATGAACATATAAAGTTATCAGTCAATTAAAAATTAAATAAAAATCTATTTCTTTTATGTATGATATGGTTATGTATTTTGTGCATAAATTCATGCCAAATGTATAGAATCTGACATTAAATGTGATTTCTAGTAAGGAGAATTGGCAACTAAATTAAAACAATGTGGCTGAGGCATAATTAACCAGGATACACATTTTAATAAATAGTTTTAAAGATAAATAAATAAAATTTCCCAATTTAAGAACCACAGGCCCAGTATTTCATTTATCTGTCAAATGCAATTGGCTCAAAGATCATACATTGATGATGCTAATTACTCAATTAGTTGATTCAATTATATATATCCTCTCAAAACTTCCTAGAATCATAAGTCATAAAACATTTAAAATTTGGCTTGTAAATAAATAAATTGAAAACAAAAAAAATAAAATCACTCAATTTGCCAATCCAACTTTCTTCAGGGAAGTTCAATAGTTTCTTGTACTTCAAGAAGACATAATATTCTTGGAACAAATATCATTATTTGAATGTCAAATTACTATAGTTGATTTGAAACTATAGAAAACTGTGTTATAGAATTTTAAATAAGTAACCATGGTAATTTCATTAATATTTAAAATATTCAATATTTTAGAGCTGTTCCAATGTTATGCATTAGCACTGAACTCTATATTTGTGAATTGAAAGATGATAAGCAATCATATGTGCCCAGGCATGTATAAAGTGTTTTAATTACAATTACAATTCTTTCCTTTCATATTTATAGAAAATCACATGCATAAAATTCTGATTTAGAGAAAGTTCAACTGTAATCAATAATGTTGCATTAGAAATATGTTGTGATAGAACATTTTGTAAATTAAATGATTCTGAAGCAACTTTAATTTAACTTTTGTATAATGAACACTTCATGAATTCTAAGAACCATTTGTTCATAAATGAATAATATACTGACTTATTCTTACATCTTCCAAATGATTCATTATTCTGTATAAATGAATTGCTCTAACATAAGTGTGTCAATTTAGGTATTCCAACAGTTAGATTTTCTTAAGTTAAAATGTCTATAAAATCCAAAAGTTTAATTCTTATTTCTTTAAAAATTAAGTTTTTCTATACTTTTCTTATACAATAAACATTCAGGATATTTTGTATTAAAACTTCAAAAGGAAAAAAAAAACTTCAAGGCCAAAGTATACACTCTAGGAAAAATTCAGTTTTAAGGTATTATTAGTACAGGTTTGTCTGGTTTATTTGCAAAGTTTTAAAATAAATATTAATAGTTTTGCTCATGATTTATTTTTAATCTCATTTAAAAAATACTATGCTTTTTCTGATTTATAAATCTTTTGAGAGAAGGTCTCAGTAAGTTGGTAAGGTAGAGCTCAAATTTGAAATTCTCCTGCCTCAGCCTCTCAAATTGCAGGGAGTACCAACATGCACCAGTGCATTTAGCAGAAATATAAAGTATTTCTATGAAGATTATTTGTATAACAACTAACAGGAATAAGCCCCACATATCTTTAGCCAAAGAATAAAGTACATATTTTAATTGATGTGTTCTCTTATTACATTTTGATGGAAAATAATGTAATATTCTTTAAAATTTTCTAATTGTGCTTACATTTACATGTGACTATACCACAACACATGGTTCTCTCATTTTATTAATTTATTTCAGATTCCAAGTCAATGACAGTCAGTATGCTTTCTACATTACTGCAGAATCTATTTTTTTAATAATTTGTATATTAATTAAAATTATTAGTCTTGAGCTAAATGTACATTTAAAAAGACCCAAATTATTTTTCACTTATTACCAAATTGAATGCAATAATATTATAACCTCTGAAGCTGGGGATAGAACTCAGTTATGTAGTATTTGCTCAGCATAAAGCAGGCCCTGGGTTCTATCCCAAGCAACACATATATTCACACACATGTACATCCTCTGAATTGAAGATGTGTATAATTTTACCTCTCAATTTACTTATCTGTAAAATAAAAACATGAAAATGAACATAAAAGATGTGTATAATATTTTCAGCTCAAGTTTAATAAAATGAGGCTATTAAAATTATTTTCAGTATTAATAACATGCCTAAGTTCTAAAATTCTTCCCATTTAATCAGTCTTACACAAGTAAAACTGCCCACATGACAAGATATTTGACATAGATGATATAGGAACCATATGGAAAGAAAGTAGGTGAGCGCAATTGGATCTTCTATAAAATAAATTTTAGACCTGTCTCTGCTCCTAAATGTAGGTCTTATTTGAACAAGTAGTATAACTTTTGCCTCAAGCTCTTCATCTGTGAAGCATGAGGTAGAATTGAAAGTTAGAAAAATGATATCAAAATATATAGCTTCAAAATTCTGAGTTCCCTGAACCCATTTTCACCTGAAGGGGAGACTAAAACTCATTAAGTGTATTTTTATGTCTACCCTTGAAATAAGGCAGATATCAAAGTGAGGCCTTCCTAAAACAGTATTTATCAAACTAGAACCCTAAGTTCTCTTATGGAATTATTTTCAATAAGAAATGCTCTCAACCAGAAAAGCAACAGTCCCATTTGTCTTTTTCTTTAACTTCTTCATGGTCACTAGTTTGTAACACTTCACCCTCTAGAGAAATAACTGCCTGCTTCCTGTCAGTCTCATTAATACTATCTTCAGTGAACTCCTGGTTGATGCTCAGCAAGGGTGCTTTTCTTCAAACGGATCTGGGCAGTAATGATACAGATAACTGATTAGAGTAGGTCTTGATTTTACAGCAAATCAAACAGCAAACGTGGAGTTCAGACGCTAATAGCAAAAACAGGAGTGTAAAACTAGATGAGCACAATTATGCTTGTATTCTTTACATAATCAACTCAGATATAAGTGTTTGAAACATAATATTCAATACTATAGATTCTATTTTTTAATAATTTGTATATTTTAAAATTTGTATCATTAATTTAAATTTAAGATTAGTGAATTTATTTTAAAAATGCTATTTACTAAATTTATTTCCTAAAAATGCTCTATCTTTATAATCACAATTTAGAGCAAATCTACAGACACAAAACAAAGAACAGCAAAATATAAGGGAAAACCCATCAGAGATAAACAGGTAAATTCATGGGTTTTTTTAATTGTATCATGAATTCCCTACAGAAAATAATCTTCTATACTTTTTGAAGATATATGATTAATAATATGAAAACAGACTAACATATCTAGCAATTACACACCTCTAAGAAAAAATAGTAGAAGTTATTTGTATACATTCAAGAAGTTCTTTTATATTGAAAATCTTTATTTGGGAAATTGCTACATAAAATTATACGGAAAAGCCATCAACTTAATTTGTTCATTTGCATTTAGCAATTTACATAAACATTTTTAGAAAATTAAAAGCTAGATTTTATATAAAAAGTACATTCCCTTAATGAATCTGAAAAATAATGTCTTCCATTTATTTTCCACTGAAAGGCCACACTATAGTTTGTTTGTTAAAATGTTTTCACCAACTTAAATTTCTGATAAAAAATAGCTAGCTTAAGGAAATGTTATTATTCAGGACTGTCCCTTAAGAAACCAATACGCTAAAGAGTACAAAAATTATACAAAACTACTGTAAAAATATTTTAAATTCACCGTTATAGTTTGCAATTAATAGGTACATGTGAGAAACTTGTTCTTATGACCTCATCCAGTAAATAAAATCCGACATTTTAATAGAATAAGGAAATGTTTTATTTCTGCACTCTAAGGTATTTCACTAGCCATCAAAAACATGTTTGTTAGTTGTTTCTGCTTGATAAACTGAAGTAGAACTTATGTTTGTCTGATGACCAATTACCTAATGAATCATGGATGTGTTCTATAATTCAAAAGTCAGAGCTATTGATTAAATCTATTAACAGGATATAAAATGCTTTTAATCAAAACTTTATTTTTTCAATTTCATTACTTTGTGTTATGAATGCTAACAGAGGAGAAAGATTTTAATATTTTAAAGTCAGAATGACCATCAGTGAAACTGAATGATGATTATCAAAAGTGAAAGTAGCAGGACACTACTTAAATTCTTAGAGAATAACTGAGGGAAATTATTTTACCAGGTGAATGAAATATTGTTGAGTTTTCCATTTCTCTGTTTCAGGCAAAAATTCCCAAACCACTTCCTTTTTCATGTCGAAAAAAGAAAAAATCTTTTTTGAAATTAGCTAGCTAGACTCAGAGTTGATGAGCCCAAGTGTGTTGGCAACATCCACAGTGTATTAATAAGGAGAGAGTCAAAAATATCCTTTCTGTCCATGAGATCTGATTAGGGTACTGACCATGGCCTGATAAATTTCATAGTGTCTTCACGCTCTGTTTGGACTGACAATTGTTGGTCTTGCTGTTAATCCACAATGACCACGAGTGTATTGTTGTCTTCTGTCTTTTGCATGGCAGACTCCATGGTCAGGAGGAACTTTATGGAATCACTCCTCTGAGTGTTCTGAGGATCTTTGGGCTGCCTCCTAACCTGTAGTGTTTTAGACCACTGGAATTGGGTAACATGTAGTGGGTATGTTTGCTTGTTTGTTATGGTTGTGGATGCCTTTCTGCAATGTCTTCTCAGCTATCAAACCTCCAACCCTGGTATGTTTTTTGTTGTTGTTGTTGTTGTTTGTTTGTTTGTTGTTTGTGTTTTTGTTTTTTTTTTTTTTTTTACTTTGGCTTTGGAAGTGGCAACAGCTTCCTTCTTCACCTTTGGTGCCATCTTCCTGAAAAGGCTCTGAGTCACTATAAACAGTTCTTCATTTGTCAGGAAACACTGCTTTCTATTATTAAAAATATATCAGTGTTCTCTTTAGGGAATACTGAACACTGAGGAAGATCTCAAGTTTATGGAAGATAGCATTCAAGGCAGAGTAGAAGAGAAAATGTTGTCTTTTCTTTACCCATGGCACATTTCATGTCAGAAATCCTTAGAACAAAGGATAGATAAACAAGACAAATTCACACAAATTTATTTTCAATAAGTTTTAAAGATGCTTAATAAATTAAGACTCAAAAAATAGGAAAAACTGTATGATCTTATGCTTATCTTTTTTGTTTGTTTATTTTTTTTTGTTTTTGTTTTGGTACTGGGAATGTAACCAGGAGTGCTTTACCACTGACCTACCTAGCCAGCCCTATTTAAGCTTTTTACTTTGAGATAGGGTTTTACTAATTTGTTGAGGGTCTCATTAACTGGATAAGGCTAGCCTTGAATGAATAGCCTCTGGAGTCACATACTGCATAAAATCATACAGTTTTTCCTATTTTTTATAAGTGTACACTGCTGAACCTGGTTTCTATTTATATTTGATAAAAGGTGGACAGTCTTATAAAAGTATAATTAAGTAAAAGTAAACTTAATCTAGTTGTAATAATTGGAAAAATCTTAGCAAGGCCTGCTTATTCAGTTTATTTTTTTGTTTCTATATCTTCATTCTTTTTCTTTGAACATAGGAAGGATATATATCGAATAAGGATCTTCATGAGAGAAGGAAAGAAAAAGCATAAGATTCCCCTTGATTTTATGGCCTGCTTCAGAGACAAAGTGAGGGAAAGGTGAATGTGGCTTTCCTGCTTCTGCTGTTTTTCCAATTTCTGAAAAGCCATATTTTGGGAGCATGCTCCCTATACCCCATGAGCAATTTGGTCCTATATCTGAATCTTTTCTGACCATTTTGGATATACCCCTTTTCATTTCCCTCTTAGAGGATCCCAGTACCTCCATTCTTTTTACAGGAGTCAAAGAATCAGTTTCCCCTTTTACTCATTCTTTGTGATCTCCTACTACCCACCTTACTTAGTCTTTGGAAGCATTAAAAAACACAATGAACCCTGTATTGGTAAGGACATAATAGACTTTACTTAAATTATGGCTGCTTAAATAAAAATTTTTCTTCTGGTAAGCAGAGGCAGAGGTGCTAATCCACAAATAGACTTAGAGCTACCATTAGAGCCACACATATTTCAACTCATGATCTAGTGGTGTCTTTATGCGGGGAAAAGTGTGTTGTCCCTTGAGTGAACTGCACAACAGTGTGAGGCATAATTGAGTGAGCCAAGAATAGAATAAATTTACCTTTAGTCTTTCTGCAATGTCCAACATTCACTGCACAAATATGTAAGTAACAGGGAGATGTACGTGCAGCAGTGCATACACACACATGATTCTTTGGAATAAAGTCTGCACACATTCACGTGACAGATGTGTAAGGTGGTTAAAATGGATTTTAACTGCAATTTAAAATTATAATGTAAAGAATATAGTTGTGACTGTTTTAAACATGGAGATAGTAAGGTCCACAAAATTTAAGAACTTGTATAATTTTACATAGATAGAAATCTATTGGTGCCTGTCCACCAGATTGAGAGCTCCAACTTTTATTCTACTGTATGATAATTAGCAAAGGACAATTAGTGTTTTTGATTTAAATAATTAAATGTGAACTGTACTCCACCACATTCTAAAAATTAATATTTTGTTTCAGATTCTGATTAAGTATCCTTTCACATTTTATATTTTTAGGTATCTTTGCTACTATAATTTTAGAGAACACTTATTTCTTTTAGTTACTTACTAATTTATATATGCACAGTGTTTTAAAAATGCTAAATAAAACATATAATAGGGATATTCAGAGCTGTGTTTGTCATTTCTAAAAATGCTAACATTGTGTTTCCACACAATTCAAATCTATGCATTACCATTTACATTATATTCCTTTCTCTTAAATGTGTGAACATTTAATATGAATTAATAATTTATGGTGTATCATAGAAATTAACTTTTTCTAATTAGAATTTTGAGGTTCTACAGATCATAAGTAGAAATAGTTTTATTTCTCAGTGACAACTTACACAAGAACGTAGGCTGTCTTCACAGTCATATTATCCTCTTAAAACAGATTAGGAAAATATATTTGTACCAAACATGAAAATATTAATTTTCTCAAAGTGAAAAACAGGAGATCCAGCCCAGACCACTCACATCAGCCCTCAAGGGATCCACACTCTCAGTGGGCTCAGTTCATCCCTCCCCCAGCGAGACAGACACCCTCCAGATCCTAGCCTCCAAAGCAGGACTGCCCTTCCGACTAGCAGACTACAATGGAAGGTCAAGCCACAGTGGGAGGTGAAGTCCTGTGGTCCAGATCCACCCTCACCAGCCTGTGTGGGTCCCAGTAGCACAGCAGACTCGGTCCACTCTTCCTTCTGTAAGGCAGACACACACCAGAGCTTCGCCTCTGGTATAGGACCACTGATTTCAATCAGGAGACTACCTGGGGAGCCAAGATCCAGCCTAGACTGCCAAAATAAGCCCTCCCTGGACCCATGCTCTCAGTAGACCCTGTTCACACCTCCCCCAGTGGAGCAGACACCTGCCAGAGCCTAGCCTCAGGCGCAGGATCACCACTTCCCACCAGCAGAACACCAAGGGAAGTCAAGCAGAGTGGTCCAGATCCATCCACACCAACCTGTGCAGGACCCAGATCCAAGATGCAGTAGCATTCATTGAGGGACACCAGCAGGATATGGAAGATCAACATCAAGGTGAGGTACATACAATCTGCACAGGTACTACAAGAATATAGGGAAGAAATTGTAATATCCCAGATCCCCAAGCAAGAAAGGAAGAGACATAGACAACATGAAAAATCAAGGGAGAAAAGTGCCCCAAACAAACCAGGACACTATAATACCAGAACCCATGGACATTGAAGTTGATGAAATGTCAGAGGAGGAGTTCAGAAGGTTCATAATTAAAATGATCTGTGAATTAAAGGACCAAAATGAGAATGCACAAGGAAAAATTGATCACTCCAATAATAAGATAAGAGAGAAAATACAGGTAGCAAAAGATTACTTCAAGAGAGAGACAGAGACTCTGAAAAAAACGTCAGACATCCTTGAAATGAAGGATACAATAAATCAAACAAACAAACAAAAAAAACTCAATAGAAAGCATAACCAACAGACTAGATCACTTGGAAGAAAGAATGTCAGATAATAAAGACAAAGTATACAATCTGGAAAATAAAGTGGAACACAAAGTGAAAATAGTTACAAACCATGAACAGAACAACCAATATTGTGGGACAGCATCAAAAGACCAAATCTAAGAGTTATTGGGATAGAGAAAGGCACAGAATTTCAAACCAAAGGAATGCACAATCTCTTCAATGAGATAATATCAGAAAATTTTCAAAGCATGAAGAATGAATTGGAAAACCAAATACAAGAGGATTACAGGACACCAAATGTACAAAATTACGACAGATCTACACCAAGGCATATTATAATGAAAATGCCTAGCATACAGAATAAAGATAGAATCTTAAAAGCTGCAAGAGAAAGGAATCAGATCACATATAGGGGGAGACAAATTCATATCTCAGCAGGTTTTTCAACCCAGACTCTCAAAGCCAGGAGATGGTAGAACAATATATATCAACCACTGGAAAAACAAAACAAAACAAAACAAAAAAAAGAATGCCAACGAAGAATCTGATATCCAGCAAAACTAAGCTTTAGATTTGATGATGAAATAAAAACCTTTCATGATAAAATAAAGTTAAAAGAATTTACAACTAGAAAGCCTTCACCTCAGAACATCCTCAGCAAAATATTCCAAGAAGAGGAAATAAAAAACAATGAGGAAAATCAGCAGGTCAAGGGATTACACTAAAAGAAAATCTAATCAGAGGGGAAACCAAGTCACATTAAATAACACAAATTTTAAGAAAATGGCTGGGAATACAAATCATGCCTCAATAATAACCCTGAAAGTTAATGACCTAAACTCACCAATAAAAAGACATAGACTAGCAAATTGAATAAAAAACAAAATAAAAAAAAATACCCAACTATATGCTGCTTCCAAGAGACTCATCTCATAGAAAAAGACATCCACAGACTGAAGGTGAAGGGTTGGGAGAAATCATACCACTCACATGGAAGTGAGTGGAAGGAAGCAGGGGTTTTTAATCCTCATATCAAATAAAGAAGACTTCAAACTAAACTCGATCAAAAAGGATAAAGAACGACACTACATAGTGCTCAAGGGAACTATACTCATGCATCAAACAATGGAGCATCTACATGCATCAAACAAACTCTTCTCAGGTTCAACAATCAAAGTAACCACAACACAATAATTTTGGATGACTTTAACACACCTCTTTCATCATTAGATAGATCTTCCAAACAAAAGCTGAACAAAGAAAATATAGAAATCAATAATACAATCAATAACTTAGATTTAACTGACATATATAGAATATTTCATCCTCCAACAATATAATACACTTTCTTCTCCGAGGCACATGGATACTTCTCTAAAATAGCTCATAGACTATGCCACAAAGCAACTCTTAGGAAATACAAAAAAAGTAGAGATGTTATCCTGCATTCTATCAGATTGTAATGGAATAAAATTAGAAACCAATGATCAGATAAGAAATAAAATCTACTCAATACCTGGAGACTAAATAATATGCTATTGAATGAACAATAGGTTACACAATACATCAAGGAGATTAAAAAAATTTAGAGGTAAATGAGAATAATGATACAACATATCAAAATCTCTGGAACACTGTGAAAACAGTTCTAAGACAAAAGTTAATTGCATGGAGTTCATTCCTTAAAAGAAGAAAAAATCAACAAATAAATGACTGAACACTATATCTGAAAATCCTAGCAAAAGAATAAATCTGATGAGGGAGGAGAGATGGCGGCCAAGGGAGTCCAGCACACCAGTACGCTGCGCCACTGTGTGGGAGAAACACGAGGTGAAATGGCTGAAGGCTACCTTGGTGGGAATCCCCAGTGAAATTGAAGTGCTCCAGAATCTAGAGGTCAAAATTCCAGCGCGCGGGATTCGGCTGCAGGGGCTTGGTAGCGGGCGATTTCTCCGCACGGAGCGAAGCAGTACTTGGTCGGCGGACCGCCCCGTGGATGGAGTCGGGGACGCGCCCGAGTTAATTAGCCGCGAGGTACCAGAGAGGGATTACAGCGAAGCGGATTCTGCAGGCTCCTGCCAGTGGCACACTAGCCGCGCTGAGTGCTGAATTCCAGCTTTGAAATACAGGAGAGAATCGGTCCAGTTCGTTTCCCGACACCGGTCGGAACACGCAGGAGAACTGCAGCCGCCATCATGGGGAGCTGACGCAATCATCCCTGCTTTCTACTGATCTCAGCTCATTCAACTACAGAACAGGTGATTCCAGGCTGGTATTTGCCTGCGTCGCGCAGACAGATCGCTCAGGCTCGGGATTGGAAACTCTGAGGAGAATACTCTTCAGGCCTCACCCCTGGCAAGGCGGGCGCCGGGCTTTGAGCGGCCAGATTCTAGTTCCCCGGGTTGCTTTGGCCCAGGGCGGGAGATCCTTCTTGGCCCGGGGCTACGGAACCCGCGGCGACTGTGTCTTTGACCCTGCCCCTGTCTGAGCACACACTGAGCTGGGAGAGGTTGGAGCTGCCAGGTCCGGGCGGGGGCCGCCTGGGCCTGAGGTTGGGGTACCTCTGTGGACCCTGCTCCGAGCAGAGTGTGGCAGGGATCGGAGAGGCTGGGTTCTGGCCCTCGCAGCTGCTTGAGCCCAGGGCCGCGGAGCCTGTGGGGACCGCGAGCTGAGGCCACCCACAAGTGAAACTTGCGACGAGGGGCAGCGGGTCTCTGTCTCCTGGAACAGTTTTGACCCGGAGCTGGAGAGCCCGCGGGAAGTGCGTCTTAGACTCTGCTCCAAGGGGAGCGTACACCGAGCAGGGAGAGTTTGGTGCGGCCAGGCTTGGGCACCTAGCAGGGAGAGTCTGGTGCGGCCAGGCTTGGGCTCCCGGGGCGGCTCTGGCCTGGGTTTGGGGAACCCGCGGCGGTTGCCCTGAGGAGCCTGCTCCTAGCAGAAAGTGGCGGGGATCGGAGAGACCGGCTCCTGGCTCCCGAAGCGGCTCTGGCTCAGGGTTGGGGATCCTACAGGGACTGCTTCTTGGTCTGGGTCCTGCTGGGTACTGCGGGGGCCTGGAGGGCAGAGTGGAGCTGCCTCCTGTGCCCAGAGCAGGCTAAGGGTCCCGCCGGTGTGGTATCGCGACACCCCAACTGCAGCTGGGGCCGAGGAGAGTAGCCGCCCACGCCTGGAACAGGACCAGCGACCCGACGGCAGGGTAGCCAAGTCAACCCACTTGGAGTAGAGGCCGTGAAGAGCTGCCGTCTGACCCTGCAAGGTAGGCAGTCCTGCGTCCCACTGGCAGGACAGGCTCGGCAGCCGGCCAGTGTAGTGGACGAGTAGCATCGAGGCAGTCACGTCACACTGGTTGGAGTGGGGGTTGAACAGAGCCACCGCCAGCATCCAGAAGGAGCCCAGAGACCCGTTGGAGAGGCAGTTAGGTACCCCCACTGGGAGTGGGGGTTGAGCAGAACTGCAGCCCAGGCCCGCAGGGTGGGCAGATCTGAGACCCACCGGCGGAACAGGCTTGGAGGCCGACCAGCGTGGTAGACACGTCACATCAATTGGAGTAGGGGTGGAGAAGAGCTGCTGCCCACGTCCGGATCAGGACCAACGATCCGAGGACGTGGCAGGAACGTCACCGCAATTGGAGTGGGGGCAGAGTAGAGCAGCCACCCGTGCCCGCGGGGCGGGCAGACCTACGACCAACCAGTGTAGTATATAGATCACCCTGATTAGAGGAGGATCACAGCCACTACCCGCCCTACAAGAGAGATATCCTAAATATACAAGAGCAACAAAAATAAACAGGGGGAAAAATTTCAAAAACACAACAGTTTCACGAAGCAGAAAGAAACGCAAGCAACATGAAAAGACAAGGAAAGAAAGGACCACAAGCAATGCAGGTCAACTCAACCCTAGAAGAGGTAATAGCTGCAACAGACGGAATGTCAGATAAAGAGTTCAGGATATACATGCTTCAGATGATCTGGACTCTCAAGGAAGACATGAGACAGCAAAACCAGACAATGAAAGATCACATTGACAAGGAACTACAGAAACAAATCCAGGAAGTAAAAGATCAATTTCACAGGGAGCTAGAAGTAATAAAGAACAAACAAATAGAAATCCTAGAAATGCAGGAAGCAATAAACCAACTTAAAACCTCAATTGACAATACTACCAGCAGAATAGATCACTTAGAAGATAGAACATCAGACAATGAAGACAAAGTATTTCAACTTGAGAAGAACATAGACAGTTCAGCAAGACTGCTAAGAAACCATGAGCAGAACATCCAAGAGATATGGGATAACATTAAAAGGCCAAACTTAAGAGTCATTGGGATACAGGAGGGCACAGAGCTCCAAACCAGAGGAATGAACAATCTATTCAATGAAATAATACGAGAAAACTTCCCAGACTTGAAGAATGAAACAGAATCCCATATCCTAGAAGCCTACAGGACGCCAAAAGTGCAAAATCATAAGAGATCCACACCTAGACACATTATAATGAAGATGCCCAACATACAGAATAAGGAGAGAATTTTAAAAGCTACAAGAGAAAGAAAGCAGATTACATTTAGGGGCAAACCAATCAGAATAACAGCTGATCTCTCAACACAGACTCTGAAAGCTAGAAGATCCTGGAATAACATATTTCAAACACTGAAAGAAAATGGGCTCCAACCAAGAATCGTGTATCCGGCGAAATTAAGCTTCAGGATGGAAGATGAAATTAAAACCTTTCACGATAAACAAAAGTTAAAAGAATTCGCAGCTAGAAAACCATCTCTTCAAAAAATCCTTGGCAAAACATTACAGGAAGAGGAAACTGAAAATAACATTGAAAACCATCAGTGGGAGATAGGACAGTAAAGGGGGGAAAGTAACCAAAGAGGAAAACTAATCAGGTTTAGTAACATAAATAAACAAATATGACTGGAGGAACAAACCTAATCTCAATAATAACCCTAAATGTTAATGGCTTAAACTCACCAATTAAGAGACACAGGCTAGTCGAATGGATCACAAAACAAGATCCAACAATATGTTGCCTACAGGAGACGCATTTGATAGGAAAAGATATACATAGACTGAAGGTGAAAGGCTGGGAAAAATCATTCCACTCATATGGACTGCGGAAACAAGCAGGAGTGTCCATACTCATATCAAACAAAATAGATTTCAAGCCAAAATTAATCAAAAAGGATAAAGAGGGACACTGCATACTGCTCAAGGGAACCATACACCAACAAGACATAACAATCATAAATATATATGCCCCAAACAATGGTGCACCTACGTTCATCAAGCAAACTCTTCTCAAGTACAAGAGTCTAATAGACCACCATACAATAATCATGGGAGACTTCAACACACCTCTCTCACCACTGGACAGATCTTCCAAACAAAAGTTAAATAAGGAAACTATAGAACTCAACAACACAATTAACAACCTAGACTTAATTGACATATATAGAATATACCACCCAACATCAAGTAGTTACACATTTTTCTCAGCAGCACATGGATCCTTCACAAAAATAGATCATATATTATGTCACAGGGCAACTCTTAGACAATATAAAGGAGTAGAAATAATACCATGCATCCTATCTGATCATAATGGAATGAAACTGAAAATCAACGATAAAAGAAGGAAGGAAAAATCATGCACCACGTGGAGAATGAACAATAGGTTACTGAATGACCAATGGGTCATAGAAGACATCAAGGAGGAAATTAAAAAATTCTTAGAGATAAATGAAAACACTGACACAACATATCGGAATCTATGGGACACATTGAAAGCAGTTTTAAGAGGAAAATTCATTGCTTGGAGTTCATTCCTTAAAAAAAGAAAAAAACAACAAATAAATGATCTCATACTTCATCTCAAAATCCTAGAAAAAGAAGAGCAAAATAACAGCAAAAGAAGTAGAAGGCAAGAAATAATTAAAATCAGAGCTGAAATTAATGAAATTGAAACAAAAGAAACAATTGAAAAAATTGACAAAACCAAAAGTTGGTTCTTTGAAAAAATAAATAAAATTGACAGACCCTTAGCCATGCTAACGAAGAGAAGAAGAGAGAGAACCCAAATTACTAGCATACGGGATGAAAAAGGCAATATCACAACAGACACTTCAGAAATACAGAAGATAATCAGAAATTACTTTGAATCCTTATACTCCAATAAAATAGAAGATAGTGAAGGCATCGATAAATTTCTTAAGTCATATGATCTGCCCAGATTGAGTCAGGAAGATATAGACAACCTAAACAGACCAATAACAATAGAGGAAATAGAAGAAACCATCAAAAGACTACCAACTAAGAAAAGCCCAGGACCGGATGGGTATACAGCAGAATTTTACAAAACCTTTAAAGAGGAACTAACACCAATACTTTTCAAGTTATTTCAGGAAATAGAAAAAGAGGGAGAACTTCCAAATACATTCTACGAGGCCAACATCACCCTGATTCCTAAACCAGACAAAGACACTTCAAAGAAAGAAAACTACAGACCAATATCTCTAATGAACCTAGATGCAAAAATCCTCAATAAAATTCTGGCGAATCGGATTCAAAAACATATCAAAAAAATTATACACCATGATCAAGTAGGATTCATCCCTGGGATGCAAGGCTGGTTCAATATACGGAAATCAATAAATGTTATTCACCACATCAATAGACTTAAAAATAAGAACCATATGATCATCTCGATAGATGCAGAAAAGGCATTCGACAAAGTACAGCATCCCTTTATGTTCAAAACTCTAGAAAAATTAGGGATAACAGGATCATTCCTCAACATTGTTAAAGCAATCTATGATAAGCCACAGGCCAGCATCATCCTAAATGGAGAAAAATTGAAGGCATTCCCTCTAAGATCTGGTACAAGACAGGGATGCCCTCTCTCACCACTTCTGTTCAACATAGCCCTCGAAACACTGGCCAGAGCAATTAGACAGATGAAAGAAATTAAAGGCATAAAAATAGGAAAAGAAGAACTTAAATTATCACTATTTGCAGACGATATGATTCTATACCTAACAGACCCAAAAGGGTCTACAAAGAAACTATTAGAGTTAATAAATGAATTCAGCAAAGTGGCGGGATATAAAATCAACACGCATAAATCAAATGCATTCCTGTATATCAGCGACAAATCCTCTGAAACAGAAATGAGGACAACTACTCCATTCACAATATCCCCCAAAAAAATAAAATACCTGGGAATCAATCTAACAAAAGAGGTGAAAGACCTATACAATGAAAACTACAGAACCCTAAAAAGAGACATAGAAGAAGACCTCAGAAGATGGAAAAATATACCCTGCTCATGGATAGGCAGAACTCACATCATCAAAATGGCGATATTACCAAAAGTTCTCTATAAGTTCAATGCTATCCCAATCAAAATCCCAACAGCATTTCTTGTAGAAATAGATAAAACAATCAGGAAATTCATATGGAATAATAAAAGACCCAGAATAGCAAAAACAATGCTAAGCAGGAAGTGTGAATCAGGCGGTATAGCGATACCAGACTTAAAACTATACTACAGAGCAATAGTAACAAAAACAGCATGGTACTGGTACCAAAACAGGCGAGCGGACCAATGGTACAGAATAGAAGACACAGTAACCAATCTGCAAAGCTACAACTATCTTATATTTGATAAAGGGGCTAAAAGCATGCAATGGAGGAAGGATAGCATCTTCAACAAATGGTGCTGGGAAAACTGGAAATCCATTTGCATCAAAATGAAACTGAATCCCTTTCTCTCGCCATGCACAAAAGTTAACTCAAAATGGATCAAGGAGCTCGATATTAAATCAGAGACACGGCGTCTGATAGAAGAAAAAGTCGGCTATGATCTACATACTGTGGGGTCAGGCCCCAAATTCCTCAATAGGACACCCATAGCGCAAGAGTTAACAACCAGAATCAACAAATGGGACTTACTCAAACTAAGAAGTTTTCTCTCAACAAAAGAAACAATAAGAGAGATAAACAGGGAGCCTACATCCTGGGAACAAATCTTTACCCCACACACTTCAGATAGAGCCCTAATACCCAGAGTATACAAAGAACTCAAAAAATTAGATAATAAGATAACAAATAACCCAATCAACAAATGGGCCAAGGACCTGAACAGACACTTCTCAGAGGAGGACATACAATCAATCAACAAGTACATGAAAAAATGCTCAACATCGCTAGCAGTCAGAGAAATGCAAATCAAAACCACCCTAAGATACCATCTCACTCCAGTAAGATTGGCAGCCATTAAAAAATCCAACAACAACAAGTGCTGGCGAGGATGTGGGGAAATGGGTACACTTGTTCATTGTTGGTGGGACTGCAAAATGGTGCAGCCAATTTGGAAAGCAGTATGGAGATTTCTTGGAAAGTTGGGAATGGAACCACCATTTGACCCATGTATTCCCCTCCTCGGTCTATTCCCTAAAGACCTAACAAGAGCATGCTACAGGGACACTGCTATATCGATGTTCATAGCAGCACAATTCACGATAGCAAGACTGTGGAACCAACCTAGAAGCCCTTCAATAGATGAATGGATTAAAAAAATGTGGCATTTATACACAATGGAGTATTACTCTGCAATAAGAAATGACAAAATCATAGAATTTGGAGGGAAATGGATGGCATTAGAGCAGATTATGCTAAGTGAAGCTAGCCAATCCTTAAAAAACAAATGTCAAATGTCTTCTTTGATATAAGGGGAGTAACCAAGGACAGGGTAGAGACGAAGAGCTTGAGGAAGATTAACATTAAACAGGGATGATAGGCGGGAGGGAAAGTGAGAGTTAAGGGAAATTGCATGGAACTGGAAGGTGAGCCTCAGGGTTATACACAATTACATATAAGAGGAAAGGAGGAGTAGGAGGAAAATTATATAAGTGGAAGAAACGATTTATAGTAGAGGGGATGGAGAGAGAGTAGGGGAGGGGAGGGGAGGGGAGGGGTGAGGGGACAGTGGAGAATGGGATAGACAGCAGAATACATCAGTCACTAGAAAGGCAATTTGTAAATCAATGGAAATGTAACTGATGTGACACAGCAATCTGTATACGGGGTAAAAATGGGAGTTCATAACCCACTTGAATCAATCTGTGAAATATGGTATGTTAAGAACTATGTAATGTTATGAACAACCAACAATAAAATAATTTAAAAAAAAATCAAAAAAAAAAAAAGAATAAATCAACACAAAAAGCAGCAGAAGACAGAAAATAATTGAAATCAATGAAATTGAAACAAAAGAAAGAATTAAAAAATTGACAAAACAAAAAGTTGGTTCTTTGAAAAAATAAATAAAATTGACAAATCCTTAGCCATGCTAACAAAGAGAAAGAGAAAGAAAACTCAAATCACTAACAAATGTGATGAAAAAGGAAATATCACAACAGACACTATAGAAATACAGAAGATAATTGGAAATTATTTTGAAATCTTGTACTCCAATAAGATAGAAAATATCGAAGGCATTGATAAATTTCTAGAGTCATATAATTTTCCCTAATTTAATCAGGATGATATACATAATTTAAACAGATCAATTTCAAGTGACAAAATAGCAGATGCCTTCAAAAATCTTCCAACCTAAAAATGCCCAGGACCAGACAGATATACAGCAGAGTTCTACAAGACCTTTAAAGAAGAACTAATACCAATACTCTTCAATTTATTTCAGGAAATACAAATAGAAGAAGCACTTCCAAACTCATTCTTTGAGGCCAATAACCAAGCAAAGACACATCAAAAAGAAATTTTGAGACCAATTTCTCTAATGAACATAGATGCAAAAATTCTCAGTAAAATTCTGGCAAATCCTATACAAAAACATATCAAAAAGATCATACACCACGATCAACTGGGATTCATCCCAGGGATGCCAAGGTAGTTCAACATACAGAAATCAATAAATGTAATTAATCACATCAATATATTTAAAGATAAAAATCATATGATAATTTCAATAGATGCAGAAAAGGCATTTGACAAAATACAGCACCCCTTTATGTTCAAAACACTAGAAAAATTAGGGATAACAAGAACATATCTCAACATCATAAAGGTTATCTATGCTAATCCCCAGGCCAACAACATTTAAAATGGACAAAAAATTGAAGGCATTTCCTCTAAAAACTGGAACAAGAAAGGGATTCCTCTTTCACCTCTTCGACTTAATATAGTTCTTGAAACACAGCCCAGAGGAATTAGACATACAAAAGAAATGAAAGGGATATACACAGTAAAAGAAGAACCAAAATTTGCACTATTTACTGATGATATTATTCTATACCTGGAAGATTCTAAAAGTTGCACTAGAAAACTTCTGGACTAGTAAATGAATTCAGCAAAGTAGCACGATATAAAATCAACACTCATAAATCAAGGGCATTTCTCTATATCAGTGACAAATCCTCAGAAAGGGAAATGAGGAAAACTACCCCATTCTCAGTAGCCTCAAAAAATAAAATAAAATACTTGGGAATCAATTTAATTAAAGAGGTGAAAGATCTATACAATAAAAATTACAGAACTCTAAAGAAGGAAATCAAAGAAGACCTTAGGAGATGGAAAGATCTACCTTACTCTTGGATAGGAAGAATTAATATTATCAAAATGTCCATACTTCCAAAAGCACTGTACTGGTTTAATGAAATTCCAATCAAAATTCCAATGACATTCCTCATAGAAATAGAAAAAGCAACCATGATCTGGAAAAATAAGAGATGTGGACTAGCTAAAAAAAAAAAAAAAAAAAAAAAAACCCTTAGCAGGAAGAGAGAAGCAGGTGGCATCACTATACCAGAACTTAAACTATGCTACAGAGAAATAGTAATAAAAACAGCATGGTATTGGCACCGAAGAATACTGGTCCAGAATAAAGGACATAAAGACAAACCCACAAAATTATAATTATCTTATATTAGACAATGGTGGCAAGATCATGCATCGAAGAAAAGATACCCTCTTCAACAAATGATGCTGGGAAAACTGGAAATCCATATGCAACAAAAGGAAATTAAACCCCTATCTCTCATCAGGCACAAAACTCAACTCAAAATAGATCAAGATCATAGGAATAAAACCAGAGACCCTGTGTCTAATAGAAGAAAAGGTAGGCCCTAATCTTTATCATGTGGGATTAGGCACCAACTTCCTTAATAAGAGTCATGTGGAGCATGATTTAAAATCAAGAATCAATAAAGGGGATAGATTCACACTAAAATTTTTCTCAGCAAAAGAAACAATCTGTGAGGTAAACAGAGAGCCTACATCTTGGGAGGAAATCTTTACCCCTCACACATCAGATAGAGCACTAATCTCTAGGGTATATAAATAACTAAAAAGCTAAGCACCAGAATAACAAATAATCCAATTAATACATGGGCCAAGGACCTGAACAGATACTTCTCAGAAGATGATATACAATCAAATAAAAAATATGAAAAAATGTTCATCATCACTAGCAATTAGAGAAATGCAAATCAAAACCATTCTAAGATTTCATCTCACTCTAGTCAGAATGGCAGCTATTATGAAGACAAAAAACAATAAGTGTTTGCCAGGATATGCGGAAAAAGGTACACTTATACTCTGCTGGTGGGACTGCAAATTGGTACAGCCACTATGGAAAGCAGGATGGAGATTTCTTGGAGAATTGGGAATGGAACCACCATTTGACCCAGCTGTTACTCTCCTCTGTCTATACCCAGAGGATTTAAAAACAGCATGCTACAAGGACACAGCCACATCAATGTTTATAGCAGCACAATTCACAATAGCTAAACTGTGGAACCAACCTAGGTGCCCTTTAATAGATGAATGGATAAAAAAAGTGGCATATATACACAATGGAATATTACTCAACAATAAAGAGAATAAAATCTTGGCATTTGCAGGTAAATGGATGTAGTTATAGAAGATAATGCTAGGTGAAGTTAGCCAATCCCCCAAAAACCAAATGTTGAATGTCTTCTTTGATATACGGAGGCTGATTCATAGTGGGATGGGGATAGGGAGCATGGGAGGAATAGACAAACTCTAGATAGGGTAGAGGGGTTGGAGGGGAGGGGAGGGCACATGAGGTTATTAATGATGGCAGAATGTTTTGGACATTATTATCCAAAGTATATGTATGAAGCCATGAATTGGTGAATATACTTTGTATACAACCAGAGATATGAAAAAAATGTGCTCTATATGTATACTAGGAATTGTAATGCATTTTGTTGTCATATATAAATAAAAAAGTGGAAAACAACAAATTTTCAAAACTGTATAATTAAAAGAAAGATGCAATAGTTTTGTAAGCATTAAGTAGGTAAATTTATATGATACCTTTAACCAGCATTTAGCTTTACTTTCAAATTTGAAAAGTTATAGGGCTTAAAAAATCTAATTCATCAGATCCTTGAACAAAGAGTTCAGATTTAATTATATTCTTGGCTGCTAAGGTTTCAAAATATCTAAATTTTACTTTTTCTCCTTGAAATTACTGAAGGGCTGAACTAAGATTCATAATTGAATTTAACCATGAAAACATTCTGCAATACAATGAGAGTCTGTTATGTAGGGGTATAAATGGTGGGTGCATAGTATATGTGTATAAAATATACATACATCATATGTGCTAGGACATTTGTTGTTTTTCATGAATATATATTCTTGAATATATATTCAAAACATATTTTTTTCATATTTATACACACACATTGAGCTTATATGAATCTATATTACATTTGTAATCAGAAAAGTCTTTCTTAAATATACAAATTCATAAAATATAAAGACAGAATAGCAGACTTTTAAATGAAGCTATTTAAAATATACAAAAAACACAATGTGTGATTACATTAATTTCTTAGCATATCATTTTTTTTAAAGAATATCTTTTTTTTTGCAGATAGACACAATATAATGTCTTTATTTTATTATTTTTTAATGTGGTGCTGAGAATCAAACCCGGGTCCTGCCCATCCTATGCGAGTGCTCTATGGCTGAGCCACAATTCCATGCCCAGCATATTGTTTTTTATGTGGTCACGGAAAATTAATCCCTCTTATTGTAGAAGCAAAGATGAACTAAACTTGGAAAAAAAAATACTTTCTGTAAGAAATAGGTGGTTTTAAAACACTACTGTTATTACTGCACTTTTCGGGAGAATTTTACAATCTGTGTTACTAGCATACTCCCTCAGATATTTTTGCTTTCTTGTCAGACTTTCATACAATAATTTGGTGTATTTCAGTCAGACAATCTCACAGGAAGAAATGAAATAACCATGTCATTGCTTACGAAATATAATAGTAACTCCTTTAGGTAGAAGAAGAATGACACCAAATAGTAATATGGGTCCATAAAATAGAATGTAAAAATATGATAATCATATGGGTATTCAGATGCTCAAGAGTGGTAAATATGAGTTATTGGGTTATTATCTTCAATTTTTTCATTTTCTATTCATTTTTATGAGGACAGCAATCAGGCACCCATCCTCAAATCTCTACTTTTCTTATGACACGTCCTAATATATAAATCTAAAATAAACCTTAGGGTTTATTTACTTATTCTTTCTGTTGTAACTAAGATTCATCACTAAATCTTTCTTGGAAAAATTTATGATGACTTTCATGATTCTACTATTTTCTATTTTTCTATGAACACTCATATATTTAAGTTTTCTTTCTTCTCTTTATGCACCTCTCACAAAATTATCATTTATCAGGTTATCAATAATCACCATTATTTTTCTTTTATATAGGCATTTTCCATTACCAAAATAATGTATTCAAATACATTTTATTATTCACTTACATTTTGATTTCTTCCAATTGTATATGTGGCATTAGACTATATGTATTAATTAATGGCCCATATGTTCAATTATATTATATTAATCAACAATGAGTCTATATCTAAAAATCTCTGAAATCAGTACACAATTTCCAATTCCAAAGTATATACTTAGACTTTATATTTGTTGTATTATTTAAATGTTATCATTATTCATCTGGTTGGCTAACCAAAAACTTGAAACACTTCTATTCAGAATTTTTTCTTTGATTTGACCAAAATTTATTCAAACTTTTCTACATATAAAAAAACTTAATTTTATTATAAAATACATAAAAATAAAAATATAATATCTAGGGGAAGAATTTTTTTTTTCTTTTGTACCAGGGATTGAATTCAGGGACACTTGGTCACTGAGCCACATCCCCAGCCCTATTTTGTATTTAGACACAGGGTCTCATTGAGTTGCTTAGCACCTCACTGTTGCTTAGGCTGCCTTTAAATTCATGTCTCAGCCTCCTGAGCTGCTGGGATTACACATGTGCAGCACCTTGCCCCAGGTAGGGGAGGCTTTTGAGAGACAATAAGTAGTCACAGAACAATGAGAAAGAAGCCATGAGAACAGAGATGAAGCCACAATCTGAGTGTTCATAATCCCGGAGGGCCAGGACATTGAAAACCTCACCAGTGAAGTAATGTGATTGTCCACTATTGAATGTTAGAGCTGGAGAAGATGAAAATAAAATGAAGGGCTGGGGATGTGGCTCAAGTGGTAGCGCACTCGCCTGGCATGCGTGCGGCCAGGGTTGGATCCTCAGCACCACATACAAACAAAGCTGTTGTGTCCGCCGATAACTAAAAAATAAATATTAAAGGAAAAAAAATAAAATGAAAAAAGGATCTCCCAGTCACATGGAACAGAATGTGCGGAGTCATGAAGGCTAGAGGAAAAAATTAGTTCTATGTATATGAGAGAGATATAGGCACTAATGTGGAATTTTGCCAGATATCAAGGTAATTTGTACATATTTTTAAGAACATACATACTCAGATTTGTGTGTGTGTGTGTGTGTTCAGATTTTGTGTGTGTGTGTGTGTGTGTGTGTGTGTGTGTACATGTAGGGATGGGGTGGGAATTCACTTTATGATCTTTCACAAAGGGAATGACAATACCTGTGTCTTAGGCATATTAATTGCAGTTGTATAAGTAAATTATTATTTTGATAAAAGATTGGCATGGAGGCACCAATATCTATTTGCAACTTGTTTATGATGTTTTTGTCTCCTTGAATTTTTCCTCCACCTGTACTCCAAAGGAGGGATAATATACTAACCTAATTTTTCCAATTCAATTTGCAGTTTGATGGTGATATATTCAGAGAATTTAAAATAAATCCACAAAACAAGTGGGTTTATTAGTATTTTCAATTTTCAACATGAGAGGAATCAGCTTGGGAAAAATATACACCTTATGCACAAATCAAGAATCTCATGAGTTCTGAATATTGACTAATTCACACTTATGTCAGTGAGTACTACAGACTGGATTGTGAGAGGTGGTATTGCTGGCTTGGGTCTCCACATGATATAAACAGGGAAGGGATTCATTTGGATCATAAGTGAACTCATTCTTTCTCCCTCTTGCACCAAACTTTTGTTCCTGTTATTAAAAAAAGATCATTCTATATGTGCTCTGGATTATATTCTCTCTCAATTTTTCAAGGATTTAGTCATTAAATTAGATCAATTTATTTCCATTTCCATTCTTTCTTGTGAATTTGTTTAATAGCATACAGATATGACACTATTCTCCTGCTTATGGCACTTCTTCAACTTGTTTATTTAATTCATGTTTGCATTTCCTTCCAACTAGATTATAAATTCCATTAAAACAAGGACTATTTTTTAAACTATGTAAGTCAAGCACATAATTCAGTGCCAAAATTCTAAATTGTCGCCTGAAATTAGTGGGGAGCCATTAAAAAATCCTTAGCAGGGAAATGACATGATCAAATTTGCATTATGTATTGTTCAGGAGTCCATGAGAAAGATTGATAGAAGAGAGAGCAGCCATGAGGACGCTGATCTATTATCATTTGGATATTCCACCTCCTGAATCATTAATTTCCTCCTCTATGCTAGATCACTTCCATCAGGATGGAAATAGACTGTTACCCAATGTGTAAAGTCTACAGTGATCCCTCATACCTACCAGCAATATTACATTTGCAAACTCTCTTCAGAACAACAAACTCTTTAAATGTTAGAAGACTGCCTTTGCTTGCTATTTTTCCTCTTTCTCCACTTCTTAACAGCCTGTTCCCACAAATGTTTTAAGAAAAAGTTATTATTGAAATACACCAAAGATATGGAAAATATATAAATCATAATTTTACAGATCTATCATTTTGACAAATTTCAAATACCTGTGCAATCTCCAATTTTATCATGATTTAGAAAGTTTTCAATACTTCAAAATTTAATATTGTATTTTTCCAGCCATGATACACAAGAGTTGAACAAAAGCAATATTTCTGTCACTACAGAACAATGTATCTGTTTATTATTACATTACTATTTTTTATTTTATTTATATATGAAATAAAGCAGTATAAATGAACCATGTGTATAGAACACAAAAATAATTAGTGCTTTCTGAATTATAGATAAATATTTACATATGCAAATACATTATTATTTTGCTTGCCATATCATTTAAGCTGCTGCAATTTGGAGAAGGATGGTATTAAGTTTTAGATGAATTCAGTGTACAGGATTGATATGTCTATTTGATATATGAATACAACTTGACCATGGTATATTCTACATGATTCTTTCTTTTCACTTAGCGCTGGACATATTTTTGCTAATATTTTGTTAGTTTCACATTCTAGACTATAAATTTTTGTTTCCTCTGTATGATCTCAGAGATGTCCTTAATTACTCAATTATACTTTGCTGAATTTGTGTATGCTTTCTCATTGGAATTTAATGTCTTAATTGGCCTGAATAGGGCTTTATTTTACTACCAGGCAGTACAGATGCATTATTTTGTTTCTTCTGTAAAAATAATTTGCCAGCATCATTAGTAAAATGTTTGTCTTTCTTTGATAACATGCAATGACACTACTGTTGTATACCAATTTTTATATAACAAATTAAGTTTCAGAATCAGCTTGTCAGTTTCTCTACACACACCCAATGTATTTGGATTTTGAATGAAGTACATTGACTTCATAAAGCAATTTGGAATGGATATATTTAAGATATTGATTCCTCCAGTTAAATTTTTTCAGAAAAAGTATTGCATGTATTTTTCTAGATTACTTATGGGTAATAATTTGTAGTTATTATAAATAAGATTTTAAAAATTTAGTTACTGCACTTATTTCAGAGTCCAGAATTGCAATTGCCTATTTATATTGATCTTTTATCCAAGAAAATGGATGTAAATTTGCTTGCCTATCTTATTAATCTCAATAGTTCATTCACACATTTTCCTGTGTTTTCAAGATAGAAAAATAAGATAATTTTGAATAAGCATTTTAAAAAATATATTACTTTTTTAACTTCCATTGTGCATTGAGTGGAAGTTGTATTATAGAGCTGCATTTCCTTATTCTTGATCTTAAAATAAATTAACATTCCCTAGTAAGTCTGATATTTTCTAAAGGTTTCTTAAGCTATCCTCATCAAATTAAGGGAATTTGCTCCTATTTCTACTTTATTTAAAGGTTTTATCATGAAGTGATCCTAAATTTTATGATTTTTTTTTTGGTACCAAGTTTTGATCCCAGGGGTTCTTAACCACTGAACCAAAACCCCAAACCTTTTTAATACTTTTATATTTAGAGAGTCTAAGTTTCTTTTGAACCTTGCTAAGTTGTTGAGGCTGATTTGAATTTATGATACTCCTGTTTCAGCCTCCCAAGCTGCTGGGATTACAGCATCAACCACTGTACCCAGTGAATTTAACACTCTTTCTTTGTTTGTGTGTGTGCCTGTTTGTGATACACATAATAAAAGTAACTTGCACTTATATTTTAGGTTTACTAGTTTATGCTTTATTTGCTATATTTATATTGAATATTTATAAAAATGTCACCCTTTCTTCAGGTGAAGAATTTAAAAAACTACAAAGATAAATTCTGGCATTGGTAATTGAGAAAATAATTCTTACCTCATTATGGAGAATATGTTAACAAATATTATGAACTACAAAAATGTCTTTATTTTTGAATACTTATAAACTCAGCAAAGGTTAAAAAAATATAAAAAAAGAAAATTGATTATTTAAAAATGTAAATTTCTTATATTTTTTTCTACAAATATCCTTGTTTCAAGTTGGCGGGAAAATATATAAATAAAATATGTCTAAGTCTTTAATTGAGATATCATTAACTACATATTCCTAGGAAAATGAGAAATTCTTTCTTAAAAATTATTTAAAATATTTTTGTTTTTAAAAATCCATAGAAGGTTTTAAAGGATATTAGAATTACTACTCTGTACATGTGTTTCTCCCTCAACTTGCTGTTAATATAGTGAAAATAATCCATTGATTTTCAATGAAGAGCCATCAAACACATAAAGAATGACAAGTTCTTCTGCATGCTACTATTTCCAGCTCTGCTTCATTTTTAGTTCTTTCCCTTGTTAAAAAGTAATATTCTCTTTCTCTATTTTTCTCATTTATGCACATAGGAAGATCTTCCCTCACATCCTCCAGCTTTGTGGCAATCATAGCAACTTCTGCTACATCCACAGATTAATCATCCCTTCTCTTATCTGCTTAAAAGTATATAGAAAATGTCACAAAGTAACATTTATCTTTAAGTTCTTCATTTGTTAAAAATATATGCTCTTATTCTAAATACATCTTTCTATGAAGAAAAAAAAATAAGTTGAACTAGGAATCAAGCTCTCAGAAGGAGAGATTAGTTATACAGAAATGACCCAATTTTTTGACTAGGAATATATTTTTAGTTATGATAAAAAGACAGTAAATAATGATGTGTTAATAATATTAGAAAGGTAAAACTTGGTGTTTTAAGCCATGAAATTTTGACAGTAATGTCCCAAATGATACAGCAAATGTCTCTTAACTTTTACAATGTCTCTATATTAAATCAAGGTAAAGATGGGAGTAATAAAATATAGTCAAACTGATGGCAGAGGGAGTATTGTCACATATACTTTCTTTATCATGTATTATTTTGTGGTCTAGTAATTTCCACCTAATAAAACCATGAACTTACAAAGGGAATATATCCAATACCTTCAAATATAATCATTTAAGGATGAAGCACATTCAAATATGTGAAATATACAATCACAATATATGATGGAAGACTCCTTTTTTAAATTATTTTTTCTCATATGCAATTTTTTTAATTGTAGATGGCACAATACATTTTATTTATTTATTTATTTGTATATGGTGCCGAGGACTGAACCAAACACAGTGCCTCACAAATGCTAGGCAAGCATGCTATCACTGAGATACAACCACAGCCCTAGAAGACTTCTTTTAAAAAGTACTTTATGGATTTGAGAATATTGAATTTGCCACTAAAAGTAAAAGTGTCACTTGTAGTTTGGCAACGGACATCAATGTGCATGATGAATTGTCAAGAAAATATATGTAATTTTCACCCTTTGCACCATTGCTCCATTTTGGAAACTGTTTAAGAAAATTTTGAAAAGGAATTGTTTAATTAAAAATTCTATACTAACAAGACAGGAAATCTAAGTCTTGGGAGTTTTCTTAGTCATCTTCCTAAATGTCCAATGTACTTGTGGTTTGTATTTAAATTGTAAGGATCAAAATGAGAATAATATTTACAAACATGCATTATCTGAAATATATGATGATTGAGACAACAAAAAGCACATACACATAAAAAGATGGAATAAATAAAATAGAATGGAAAAACTCATTCTTTGATGAACATTCTACCTCCTCAATGAAAATGAATTCAGAACCTCTTCAAATTCCTTGAAGCTCTAAATATATTTCTGAAGAGAAAAGATCAAAATTAAACATTGCTTTCAGGTATAGAGCTCTGATTTTGTGTCTGATAAACCTGGCTCGTTTTCTAATTTCCCCTAGTAATTAGCTATCCTTCAAACTGTTTCTTAAAGTTGCTGTTTTGGCTATCATATCTAAAATTAGACTTGATAACTGGTATCTCACAGAACTGCATTGATAGTGAAGAGAGTGCATTTTATGCTTATTAAACAATTCCTTTTTAAAATCTTTCTCAGAATATTATTTCATTAATAGTGCTTCAAAAATGCAGAAGGCTCTTATTCAACACCACAGGTTATTCAGAAAGATATTTTACATTGATAAAATATTGCACCAATAATTAAGTGAAAGTTTTCCCTCTTATATACTTATATTTATAGTGCTGTTTCCTATAAATAACATCAGCATTGAGTGTAATTTAACCTGATTCATAGTAATATATTTTTTTTAACTAAGAAACTATCTATAAGCAAACTGAATTGGGACTGGTATCTTTGTGCACAACCAAGTCAGTAATGTGATCTATTAAGAGATTATAATTTATAATTATCTATAATTTCATGAGTCTTGCTATCTGATCATGTTTGATAAAGTACTTGCTGATAGATAGCCAGATGATGCAGATAGATAGGAAATTTAAAAAAATAATAATAAAGATCAAACCTGTTTGCCGAATAGAGATATTTCTCTTAATCAATGTCAAATTTAACTCTCATCTCCAGTGAATGGATAATTGCATCATTATTTGCCTTTAAATTTGAAAGATAATCTATTTGGATTACACAGCTGGTAATTCCTGCCACAGAAATAGATGAGGTTGGTCTTTTAGATTTATCATCATAGCCTCAAGAGACAATATTGAACAACTTAGGTTCAGTAAAGAGATTTGATGAGTATATTGTCATTCACAGACAAGGTTCTGGAGGACTAAAACATGTTTGCTAATTGCTCCTATTATGATTAATGTAGAATGGTTTTTTTGTTGCATAAATTTATCTACAATAAATGACCTTCCTTAAGGGTAGAAAACACTAATTTCACCATTTTTTGACACCAAAAACATTCTGAAATAGCAGTAAAATGGGGTACATTTGTGTACTCTTCTATATTATTTTAATATGCCCTAAAAATTAGTTTCTAGGTAAGAAAATTATGCAATTCAATATTAATATATAGTTAAACTACAAAAAAATTGTTCTACATTTCATTTATATTGAAATTTTTGAACAAATACAGTTTTTTTAAACAATTATGATTTTATTAGTAATAATATCAATAATGACTTTAAAAATAAATATTATAAATATGTTAAAATATTTTGTTAATTCAAAAATTGTCATATGTACTCGTTATCTTTTGTAAACAGTGTTGCAATTATTGTGGAAACTATTGCACAATTTATGTGCTTGACCATTATGTATTATCATGATTGATGAATTTCCTGACATTTATTTTTTTTCCACAGATAGACAACTTTTTAATAATTAGAAAATTAGTGCTCACACTATATCCTATGTGTAGAAGAAACCATTTTTACATAATGATTTTGACTTAGCTGTATACAATATTTTAAGATACTGTAAAGATATATTTGGCACAAAGACTATTAGATGTTTATACTGCAAAAGTGAATCGTTTTATATCTAGCCTTTAATAGCTTAAAAAAGAAGCTTTTCTTCTATTTAGTGAAGTTGAGACACTACTTAAGTTTCCTCTTATAATATGAATTTGTGTTATTTAAATTAAAGCAGCATTTAGAAAAATTTATAGATAGGTGTTTTCCATCGGTTGCCACCAGGAGTTGGGAAACTATGCCTGTGGGCCAAATCCTGTTTGTGCTTGCTACATTTCTATTGGGATGCAGACATGCTCATTTTTGTGGCTGCTTTTGGGTGACAATGGCAGAGTCTAGTAGTTGTAGCAGGAGCCATATGGTTTAAAATATATACTATCTTGCCCTTTATAGAAAGTTTGCTAATCGCTAATAGTGATAATTTGATTTGGGGGGCAGAACATGTTATGGAAACCAGAAAGGACTCTAGTGAGGAGCATCAAATGCCACAGACAAGTCAAAGGGAGCAGGCTGACAAAAGGCATCTTCCCAGTGACCTGGTATCCAGGTCCAAAGCAGGCATTCAGTTAATCCATTTGCTCAGTGAAAGCTGGGGCTCTGCTTTGCTACTGGGTGAAAAGAGCAGATTCCGCTGAAAATGACTTAATGGTGGCCAAAGTTGTCAAAAGTCATGAATCAACTTTTCATCTAGATTTTCCTGGAATAACAGGATATGCTGTAGCCATATTTTGTTTTTAATATGGATTAAATAATCAAAAGCAGTTCTAAAAGTTGCTGCTTTTTTTTTTTACACAGCTCAATTGCTCTTACTATTAAGTGACCTGTTGGAATTTTCATATTGTAACACTAGTTGGAGGTTTTTATGGTTAATCAGTTCAGAAAACAGATGGTTAGACCCATTTTTTATTTCAACCATCATTCCTCAAGTGCCTTTTATGGCTGAAGCAGGTGCCAGAGGCAGGGAGTGGCACTGAGTTCATTTACTTATATTTTATTTACCAGACAACCACTTATTTCCTAATCTCTGATTTGTTGTAAAAAGGATTGGCAACCACATGTCTTTAACAGTGAAGGACTTGATCCAGCCCAGAATTTCAATGAATGATTTTCAGAGACAGAGATTTGAAGCCACCACTCATGCAGCAAAAGATACCTGCAAAGTTGTGTGGGCTCCACTGTTGAGCCTTGATGTCAAGGTCATGGAGCCTCTTCAAATGAGTCTTAGGGAAAGGAAATAGTAGCAAGAATCAGTGGGGATAAAATAAGCCCATTTGGGTTTGTATTTACTTCTCAAAATTATAAGTAACACACACCAGGTGAGTCCTATGCACACCTGTGAGCCCTGTCACTTTTGGTTCTCAGAAATGAAAGTAAATACAAAGTGCAAACCCTTGGGTATAAGACCCAACCTCACTGCCTCCCTTTTGTGGGTACATTAGTGATACATGAGCAATGGAATAAGGATTATATTATAAAGAGGATTTTGGTAGAAATGAGACCAGAGAATCCTTTTCCATCTATCAGTATTTTCTTAACCTCCTAGATAACACTCTTGCACACAGGGTGTCTGCAGGTTGTATTTGCTTGATTTGTGGATTAACTTCACAATCAGTATGATGTAATAACTTTCTCTAGAAGTTAGAACATTAGTTAACATTTCACAAATATCAAAATATTTTAAAGTAATTTGATTCCTGTTCTTTAGTCCTGACAAAAGAAGCCAGATCATATTTTGGATAATGACAGAACTATTTGCTTAAAATAACAATGTTAGGTAAATCAAGTCATAAAAATCTGTAATGAAATATCAATTGCATTTTGTTATGTACCTCTTTGCAAATTAAGACAAGGCAGAGTTTTATAATACTTTAATATCTGTCTTTTCCTCTTGCTCTTCTTCCCTGCTCTGTTCTTAGTTGCTCTCATTATATCAAAGAAGACATTTGGCATTTGTTTTTTAGGGATTGGCTAGCTTCACTTAGCATAACCTGCTCTAATGCCATCCATTTCCCTGCAAATTCCATGATTTTGTCATTTTTTAGTGCTGCTTAATACTCCATTGTGTATAAATGCCACATTTTTTTATCCATTCATCTATTGAAGGGCATCTGGGTTGGTTCCACAGTCTAGGTATTGTGAATTGTGCTGCTATGAACATCGATGTGGCAGTATCCCTGTAGTACGCTCTTTTAAGGTCTTCAGGGAATAGTCTGAGAAGGGCGATAGCTGGGTCGAATGGTGGATCCATTCCCAGCTTACCCAGGAATCTCCATAGTGCTTTCCAAGTTGCCCCCACCATTTTGCAGTCCCACGAGCAATGTACAAGAGTACACTTTTCCCCACATCCCTGCCAACACTTATTGTTGTTTGACTTCATAATGGCTGCCAATCTTACTGGAGTGAGATGGTATCTTAGGGTGGTTTTGATTTGCATTTCTCTGACTGCTAGAGATGGTGAGCATTTTTTCATGTACTTGTTGTATGTCCTCCTCTGAGAAGTGTCTGTTCAGGTCTTTGGCCCATTTGTTGATTGGGTTATTTGTTATCTTATTGTTTAATTTTTTGAGTCCTTTGTATACTCTGGATATTAGGGCTCTATCTGAAGTGTGAGGAGTAAAAATTAGTTCCCAGGATGTAGTCTCCCTATTTATCTCTCTTATTGTTTCTCTTGCTGAGAAAAAAAACTTTTTAGTTTTAGTAAGTCCCATTTCTTGATTCTAGTTATTAACTCTTGTGCTATGGGCGTCCTATTAAGGAACTTGGAGCCTGACCCCACAATATGTAGATCAGAGCCAACTTTTTCTTCTATCAGGCGCAGAGTCTCTGATTTGATACCAAGCTCCTTGATCCATTTTGAGTTAACTTTTGTGCATGGCGAGAGAAAGGGATTTAGTTTCATTTTGTTTCATATGGATTTCTGGTTTGCCCAGCACCATTTGTTGAAAATGCTATCCTTCCTCCATTGCATGCTTTTAGCCCCTTTATCAAATATAAGAAAGTTGTAGTTTTGTGGATTGTGTCCTCTATTCTGTACCATTGGTCCACCCGCCTGTTTTGGTACCAGTACCATGCTGTTTTTGTTACTATTGCTCTGTAATATAGTTTGAAATCTGGTATGGCTATACCACCTGATTCACACTTCCTGCTTAGAACTGTTTTTGCTATTCTGGGTCTTTTGTTTTTCCATATGAATTTCATGATTGCTTTATCTATTTCTACAAGAAATGCCATTGGGATTTTGATTGGCATTGCATTAAACCTATAGAGAACTTTTGGTAATATCGCATTTTGATGATGTTAGTTCTTCCTATCCATGAACAGGTTATATTTTTCCATCTTCTAAGGTCTTTATCTATTTCTCTCTTTAGGGTTCTATAGTTTTCATTATATAAATCTTTCACTTCTTTTGTTAGGTTGATTCCCAAGTACTTTATTTATTTATTTATTTTTTTTTTGAGGACATTGTGAATGGGGTGGTTGTACTCATTTCCATTTCAGAAGATTTGTCACTGATATACAGGAATGCCTTTGACTTATGCATGTTGATTTTATATCCTGCCACTTTGCTGAATTCATTTATTAGCTCTAGTAGTTTCTTTATAGACCCTTTTGGGTCTGTTAGATATAGTATCATATTATCTACAAACAGTGATAATTTAAGTTCTTCTTTTCCTATTTTTATGCCTTTAATTTCTTTTGTCTGTGTAATTGCTCTGGCTAGTATTTAGAGAACTAAATTGAATAGAATTGGTGAGAGAGGGCATCCCTGTCTTGTTCCAGTTTTTAGAGGGAATGCCTTCAGTTTTTCTCCATTCAGGATGATGCTAGCCTGAGGCTTAGCATATATAGCTTTTACAATGTTGAGGTAAGTTCTTGTTATCCCTAGTTTTTCTAGCGTTTTGAACATAAAGGGATGCTGTACTTTGTTGAATGCTTTTTCTGCATGTATTGAGATGATCATGTGGTTCTTATCTTTAAGTCTATTGATGTGGTGAATGACATTTATTGATTTCCGTATATTGAACCAGCCTTGCATACTAGGGTTGAATCCTACTTGATCATGGTACACATTTTTTTTTTTATATGCTTTTGTATTCGATTCACCAGGATTTTATTGAGGATATTTGCAGCTAAGTTCATTAGAGATATTGGTCTGTAGTTTTCTTTCTTTGAAGTGTCTTTCTCTGGTTTCGGGATCAGGGTGATGTTGGCCTCATAGAATGAATTTGGAAGAGCTCCTTCTTTTTCTATTTTGTGAAATCGCTTGAAATGTATTGGTATTAATTCTTCTTTGAAGGTTTTGTAAAACTCCGCTGTATATCCATCAGGTCCAGGGCTTTTCTTGGTTGGAAGTCTTTTGATGGCTTCTTCTATTTTCTCCTTTGTTATTGGTCTGTTTAAATTGTGTGTATCTTACTAACTCAATCTGGGCAAATCATTTGACTTAAGAAATTTATCGATATCTTCACTATCTTCTATTTTATTGGAATATAGGGTTTCAAAATAATTCCTAATTATCTTCTGTATTTCTGTAGTATCCATTGTGATATTGCCTTTTTCATCCCATGTGTTTGTAATTTGAGTTCTCTCTCTTCATCTCTTCGTTAGCATGGATAAAGGTCTGTCGATATTATTTATTTTTTCAAAGAACCAAGTTTTAGTTTTTTCAATTTTTTCAATGTTTTTTTTTGTTGTTGTTGTTTTGATTTCATTGTGTTCCACTCTGATTTTAATTATTTCTTGCTGTCTACTACCTTTGCTGTTGTTTAACTCTTCCTCTTCTAGGGTTTTGAGATGAAGTGTGAGTTCATTTATTTGTTGGTTTTTTCTTTTTTCTTTTTTTTTTTTTTTTTTTTGAGGAATGAACTCCAGGAAATGAATTTCCCCCTTAAAACTGCTTTCATTGTGTCCCATAGATTCCGATATGTTGTGTCTGTATTTTCATTTATCTCTAAGAATTTTTTGATTTCCTTCGTTATGTCTTCTGTAACCCATTGATCATTTAGTAACATATTGTTCATTTTCCAGGTGATGCAGGATTTTTCCTTCCTTCTTTTATCATTGATTTCCAGTTTCATTCTGTTATGATCAGATAAGATGCATGGTATTATCTCCACACCTTTATATTTACTAAGAGTTGCCCTATGACATAATATATGGTCTATCTTTGAGAAGGATCCATGTGCTGCTGAGAAGAACGTGTATCCACTTGATGATGGTTGATATATTCTATATATGTCTGTTAAGTCTTGGTTATTGATTGTGTTATTGAGTTCTATAGTTTCTTTATTCAGCTTTTGTCTGGAGGATCTGTCCAATGGAGAGAGTGGTGTGTTGAAGTCACCCATAATTATTGTGCTGTGGTCTATTTGACTCTTGAACTTGAGGAAAGTTTGTTTTATGAACGTTGCAGCACCATTGATTGGTACATACATATTGATAATTGTTATGTCTTGTTGGTGGATGGTTACTTTTAACAGTATATAGTATCCTTCTTTATCCCTTTTGATTAACTTAGGTTTGAAGTTTATTTTATTCGATATGAGTATGGCCACTCCTGCTTGCTTCCGAGGACCATGTGAGTGGTATGATTTTTCCCAACCTTTCACCTTCAGCCTGTGTATGTCTTTTCCTATCATATGAGTCTCCTGAAGGCAGCATATTGTTGGATTTGTTTTTTTAATCCAGGTTACTAGCCTATGTCTCTTGATTGGTGAATTTAAGCCATTAACGTTTAAGGTTACTATTGAGATATAGTTTGTACTCCCAGTCATGCTTATTTATTTATTTATTTATTTTAATTTGGCCAGTTTTTCCTTTTTGGTTATTTTTTTCTTCCCTTTACTGAGTTACCTCCCACTGTTAGTTTTGGGTGCTGTTTTTCAATTCCTCTTCTTGTAGTGTTTTGCTCAAAATGCCTTGCAGTGCTGGTTTTCTGGCTGCGAATTCTTTTAACTTTTGTTTATCATGAAATATTTTAATATCATTGTCAAATCTGAAGCTTAATTTTGTTGGATACAGTATTCTTGGTTGGAATCCATTATTTTTCAGCATTTGAAATATGTTGTTCCAGGATCTTCTCGCTTTCAACGTCTGTGATGAAAAATCAACCATTAACCTAATTGGTTTACCCCTGAATTTAATCTGCCTCCTTTCTCTCGTAGCTTTTAATATTCTCTCATGGTTCTGTATGTTGGATATCTTCATAATTATGTGTCTTGGAGTTGGTCTATTATGGTTTTCTATGTTTGGGGTCCTGTATGCTTCCAGGATTTGGCAATCCATTCCATCTTTCATATCTGGGAAGTTTTCTAAGATTATTTCATTCAATAGATTGTTCATTCCTTTGGTTTGAACCTCTGTACCTTCTTCTATCCCAATGACTCTCAAGTTTGGTTTTCTTATGACATCCCATATCTCTTGGATGGATTGCTCATGATTTCTTAGGATCGTTTCTGTGTTGACTATATTCTTTTCAAGTTGATAAACTTTGTCTTCATTATCTGATGTTCTGACTTCTATTTGATCTAGTCTATTTGTAATATTCTCGTTTGAGTTTTTAATTTGGTTTATGGTTTCCTGCATTTCTAGTATTACTGTTTGATTTTTTTTTAATCTCTATCTCCTGGTAGAGTTCATTCTTTGCCATTTGAATTTGCTTATGTAATTTGTTTTCAAAGTATACTTTCATTGTTTGGACTTGCTGTCTAAAGTCTTCTCTAAGACTCCGTTCCATCTGAGTTCTGTATGCCTTGAGTTCTTTCTCTGTCCATTTTTCTGAAGCCTCTAGGTTCTCCTGTGAATTTAAGTTGTCCTGCATTGTTTGAAATCCTTTTTTCCCTTGTTTTTTCATGGTGCTCACATTGCTTTCCAACTCTGTTTGACTGCTGTGTTTCTGTTTTCTTCTTTAAATTTGTTTTGGTTTTTATAGTTCCAATATCTCTCCTTTGTGTTGGGAGACAATGTTTAGAGATGTTGGATTTAATTGTGATTTAAGGTAAATTGTAGTTTCATTAAAGGCCTACAGATTTTGATGGCATATAGAGAATTGAGGTTTGAACTTAGGATTTTATGTTGAGGTTGGGGGATTTGATGGTATGGAGGTTAGTATATGTTAGCTTCTTTGGGGGGTTTCTCAAATGCAGGCGGACAAGAGAATAGACAGGAGTACTTGGGGATAGTTAAGGACTTAGGCGGACTATAGACCGATTCGTCGTATTCATCTATTTGCATTTAGTAAGTTGTAAGTAATCTGGGTGGTCATGCTTAAGAGGAAAGATGGGGAAAATGTAAGGAAACAAACCAAGAAAGAGAGAGGGAGAGAGGAAAGAAAGAGAAAAGAATAGAAAAGAAAAAGAAATGATTAAAAAATAATAATAAAATGCATTAAAATAAAAATTAAAATTAAAAAATAATAATATAATTTAAAAAAAGGAAAAAAAATTAAAAATTTTAAAAAAAGGAAAGAGAAAAAAAAAGGGGGGGGGACACTGTTAGGCTTCTATTTTCTTCGCTTCCAGTAGGTGGTTCTGTGTATTCTGGGCCAAGATTTTGCCCTCCGCCTATAGGAAACAATCCTTGTGAGGCTGCTCCCTCCTCCCCCCAGTGTCTCTCAAAACTTGTTAGCTTAGGTTTATTCCTGGTCTCTAGTCCCCTCACTTTTCCTGCCAGCCAGACCTTTCCCAGTGTGATACCTCTCGGCAGTTCAAGCTACACTCTGGGCCTGCAGATTCCTGGACATGGAGTGTGGCTATTGGGAACCGGCCCCTTATTGTTTTGATTCCCTCCACTAGACCCTACTCTGAGAGCTGGGGAGACAGATTTCGTTTTCACCGCTGGTGGGAGGGGGGAGTTGGAGGTCAGGTGCCTTTACCTTTCCCCACGCCTCTATTCACACTTACTCTGTTAATCACACCCCCAGAAATCTGGGGAGAGATTTTGTGTGATTACCCAGCTGTATGGGAGATGGTCTAAATGACACACACCTGTTCTATCACAGAATGTGCTGAAATCTGTCGAAAACTGGTGATGGTGATGTCAGCTCACCAAGATGGTGGCTGCTGGCTTCCTTGGTGGGCTGTCCCGTGTGGAGGACAGAACTGGACCGCTTCCTTCCCCGTCTCAAACCCAGAACTCAGTCCAGAGCACAATGAGGGCACAGCTGGCAGGAGCCCACAGAATCTGTAGCATCGTTCCACTTATTGCTACCATGCTGTTTCCCAGTGCTCTGCAGTCTCTAGCAGCGGGCCGCCGAACAAACAGCCTGAATCTCCGCGCGCACGGTTCACTCGCAGTTGAGCCTCAGTACCCAATCCTTGGACGATGGAAATCCTTTCTCTAGGTTTCGGTCCACCCCAATTTTGCTGCAAATTCCTAACAAGATAGCTTTTGGCCATTCTAACTCATTATTCACCTTTGCAGTGACGCTGTACACGGGGGTGATGCACTCTATTCACCGCCATCATCTCAGTCCAAACTGATTTTCTAATCTATGTTAAAAATAAATGTCAGCTTCGGACTAACATTTATTTTTAACATAGATTAGAAAATCATAATTTTTAACTCTTGTCTTTATAAGATAAATTAACTAGGAAAATAATTTTAATTAAATAACTTGATAAGAATTAATTTGGCTATGACATAATTTTGACATGATAGAAAGTTTATCATGTACAGCCCTCTTCATAAAATTTAGATTTTACTAGGTTACAATAAAATAGAACATTTTTTTTTGTTTTGCTTTATAAATTTTATTTATATAAAATATAAAACTTTTTATTATATCATAATACATAATGTTTTTAACACTGGGATTTTGGTTTTTAATTTTTTATTCATTTTTTTATTCAAATTAGTCATATATGACAGCAGAATGCAGTATAATTCATATTACACATATAGAGCACAATTTTCCACATCTCTGGTTGTATACAAATAGCGTCATACCATTCATGACTTCATACATGTATGTAAGGTAATGATGTCCACTCAATCCATCATCTTCCCTACTCCCATGCCCCTCCCTTCCCCTCCTACCCTTTTACCCTATCTAGAGTTCATCTAATCCTCCCATGCCCTATCCCAAACCCATTATTATTTCAGCTTCCTTATCTGAGAGAAAACATTCTGTATTTGATTTAGGGGGATTGGCTAACTTCACTGAGCATGATATTCTCCAACTCCAATCACTTACCTGCAAATCCCATGATTTTATTCTCCTTTAATAGTTATTAATATTCCCTTGTGTATATATGCCACATTTTCTTTATCCATTTATCTACTGAAGGACATCTCAGTTGGTTCCACAGTTTAGCTATTGTGAATTATGCTGCTATAAACATTGATATGTCTGTATCCTTGTATATTCTGTTTTTAAGTCATTTGGGTATAGGCCGAGAAGTGGGATAGCTCGGTCAAATTGTGGTTCCATTCCCAGTTTTCCAAGGAATCTCCATACTTCTTTCCATATTGGTTGCACCAGTTTGCAGTCCCACTAGCAATGTATGAGTTTACCTTTTTCCCCACATCCTCACCAGTACTTATTATTGTTTGTAATCTTAATGCCTGCCAATCTGACTGGAATGAGATGAAATCTTAGAGTAGTTTTGATTTCCCTTTCTCCAATTGCTACAGATGGCAACATTTTTTTTCATATATTTTTTGATTGAATATATATTATTTTCTGAGAAGTGTCTTTTCAGGTCCATGGTTCATTTATTTATTGGGTTTTTTTTTTGGTGTTAAAAAGATTTTTTGGGTTCTTTATATACCCTAGAATAGTGTTATATCTGATATGTGAGGGGTAAAAATTTTCTCCCAAGGTGTAGGTTTTCTATTTACTTCACAGATTGTTTCTTTTGATGAGAAAAAGCTTTGTAGTTTGAATACACCCCATTTATTGATTCTGGATTTATTTCTTGCACAATAGGAGACTTATTAAGGAAGTCAGTGCCCAATCCAACATGAAGGAGATTTGGGCCTACTTTTCCCTTCTATTACATGCCATATTTCTGGTTAAATTCCTAGGCCTTTGATCCACTTTGAGTTGAGTTTTGTGCATGGTGAGAAATAGGGGTTTAATTTCATTTTGTTCAGTTTTTCCAGCAACATTTGTTGAATAGGCTATCTTTTCTCCAATGTATATTTTTGGCACCTTTGTTTAATTTAAGATAACTGTAATTATGTGGGTTAGTCTTTGTGTCCTCTAGTCTGTACCATTGGTCTACCAGTCTATTTTGGTGCCAATATCATGCTGTTTTTCTTACTATTGCTCTATAGTATAGTTCAACATCTGTTCTAGTATTGCCACCTAATTCACTCTTCTTGCTAAGGATTGCTTAGCTATTCTGGGTTTATTATTTTTTCCAGATAGATTTCATGACTGTCTTTTTACTTCCTATGAGGAATGTCATTGGGATTGTAATTGGAATTGCATTAATCCTGTAAAGTGCTTTAGATTCTATGATCATTTTGATAATATAAATTCTGCCTATTCAAGAACAAGGGATAGATAGAACAAGGGATTCCATATTCTAAGGTCTTCTTTAATTTCTTTCTTTTGTGTTCTGTAGTTTTCATTATAGAGGTCTTTCACCTCTTTCATTTGGTTGATTCCCAAGTATTTTATTTATTAAATTTTTTCTGAGGCTAAATGGGGTAGTTTTTCTCATTTTCCTTTCAGAGGATTTGTCACTGATATACAGAAAAGCCTTTGATTTATGGGTGTTGATTGTATATTTTGCTAATTTGCTGAATTCCTTTACTATTTCTAGAAGTTTTCTGGTGGAATTTTTTTGGTCTTCTAGGTAGAGAATAATATTGTCTGCCAATAGTGCCAATTTGCGTTCTTCTCTTCCTATTTGTATTTCTTTAATTTCTTTTGTCTGTCTAATTGCTCTGGCCAGTGTCTCAAGAACTATATTAAATAGAAATGGTAAAGGAGGGAATCCCTGTCTTGTTCCCATTTTTAGAGGGAATGCTTTCAATTTTTCTCCATTTAGAGGGATGAAGGCCTGGAGCTTAGCATAAATAGGTTTTATGATGTTGAGATATGCTCCTGTTATCCCTAGTTTTTTCTAGTGTTTTGAGAATGCATTTTCTGCATCAGTTGAGGTGATCATATGATTCTTATTTTTAAGTCTATTGATGTGACTTATTTATTGTTTTCTGTATTTTGAAACAACCTTCTATCCTTAGGATGAACACAAATTCATTGTGATGCACGATATTTTTGTATTCAATTTGCCAGAATTTTATTGAGAATTTTTGCATCTATTAGAGATATTGGTTCATTAGAGATATTTTTTCATTATAGATATTGGTCTAAATTTTTCTTTTTTTTTAATTATTTTATTGTTGGTTGTTCAAAACATTACATAGTTCTTATTATACCATATTTCACAGATTGATTCAAGTGGGTTATGAACTCCCTTTGATGTGTCTTTGCCTGGTTTTGGAATCAGGATGATATTGGCCTCATAGAATGAGTTTGGAAGTGCTCCCTGTTTTTTCTATTTCATGAAATAATTTGAAGAGTATTGGTATTAGCTCTTCATTAAAGGTATTTAGGAATACTATAGTAATAATGATAATAATAATGATAAATAATAATAATAATAATAACAATAATAATAAGTCAGTTTTAAAGAAAGATTCATCATTCCAAAATTCAAAATTCTACATATGAAAATCTTACAACGTTGAAGTATTTTTAATCTTATGTTCTTTTTATTGCATTAACTATTATGCAAACTTTTATCGTGGACTTTAAAATACACAGTACATGTTTACACATATAAGTGTATGCATTTGTACAAACATCTTTGTTAACTATTTATAAAGCACAAGGGTATTAATTTATTTATTTGAAAGTATTCTATATTTTACATACAGCTGTATAAGAACCGTGAAGAGTGATTTATGAACATATATCCTAGAAAGTATTTCACCAAATACAAATGATTATAAAATTATAAGAAAAATATAGTAAAATTATTTGAAATGCATACTATTTTAATTTTACCTTTTTATTTGTGTGTGATATAAAAATAAAGTTTATTAAAATTCATTAATAAATATAATAAAAAAATCACAGAAGAAAAAAGATAAGGGGAATATATATTAAATAATTTTTAAAAATTGCAAAGCAAACTTATTATCAGTTACATTAGAAATCATTGATTAAATATTTAGACCAGAGGCAGAGATTATCATACTCTGTGAGTAGGTATGCTACAAATTTAAACCTACCCTTATCATAAAACCCATCAATCCCACTTCTGGATGTTTTACATAGAAATGGGCACATAAGTTCAGAAAAAGAATACCACATTAATGTTCATTGAGGTCTTGTTTATACAACACCTAAAATTTGGAAACAAATGCCTATCACACATTGCAAAAAAAAAATGGGCATTTTTTAAATATAAACATACATTAAAGACTATAGAGCAAACAAAAGAATCATGCACTAAGAGAAATAACAACATGGATGGATTTCAAAATCCTATACTAAATGAAAAATACCAAAGTATACACTATATGAATTATAATTGGATTTTTATGAAATAAGGTAATACTTATGTTAAAACAATAATCAATTTGAAATGTATGGAATGGCAATTAAAATCAAATCTGTAAATTTTAGACAACTTCAGTTTATAATATATTTTCACATCTTAATGTGATTTTTTTTGTTTGGATCTCTTTTTTACTATTTTTAAATTTTCGGTTATAATTTTATTAAAAATGTAAGGTACAATTAATGTTTAAGATAAAATAAAACTCATCATAGAGATACATGCCAACAAGAAATCTTATAGCTTGGTTTGTAAAATTAGATTATTTTTTGCAAGTCTTGAAAAAAAGCAGTATATTTTTGTTTTACATTAAATTATCGTCAATATGAATATTTTCAAAAGTCTTGTCATTAATCTAAACATCAGACAAAATCTATTCACAACTGAATAAACATTGAAAAATTTGTGTAGGTGAGAGTTCTCAAAAAGCAAATTTTTTTCAATCTGATATAGAAATTGAATATAGCTCCATATATAATCTATACCAGGAGCATTTGTTAATCAACTTGGAAGAAGCAACATGTTAAAGGTCTGAATTTAAAAATGAAAAGTTAAGAGTTGCTATCTAACCTGTAATAATGAAACTAATGATGAATCTCTGGGTATAACCTTTCCTAAGAGGAGCCAGAAAGGTTTCTGGTTAATAGCTGATTATATTGAATAGCTTTCTGCATGGATAGACAACAATTTGTCCTCATTAGAATACTCATTTATTTTGTATATAGATTCATTTTTCATGGTTTGCTGTGCTTCTGCAATCACATGGAGAATCACTGTTATTATCATTGTTTTGTGGGTCAAAGTTAAATATCTAAGTTGCTTTATGATCATTATCTTCTTGTAAATCGACCCTATTATTAAACTAGGTTTACAGTTCAGGTACATAGAGCTTTGTATAAAAATTTAAGAATTTGCTCTGCTATTCCAAAAGACAGTGATTCTTATCTCTAAGTTATTGTTCCAAATTCTTATATTTAATCTTTATTTTAACAGTAGTGAGCTGACCCAAACTGACAAGAATATGCCAATTATCTAAGTAGAATCATAAGGAGACTAGTACTCACTTATTTGTGATGAGACATCTATGTCAATGAAATAGCAAATCAAAGCATCTTTATTTGCTGGGACAAAATATTGCAAATTAGGTAATAATATGCTGTTAACATAATTTTCAAAATCAAATATCTACAGAATATAAACCTAGTAGAAAACTCTTTGTTCCTCATTTTTTATGCAAATATGTCTATGTATTGTTTTAGGTATGTATGGCTATATAGTTTTCATAAGAAACCTTCAAAACTTATTTGCTTAAAACAACAATTACTTTTCCGGACTCTGTCTAGGCTTGCTGAGACATAACCTAGAAGGTTATTCTTACTTGAAGCCTGTCAAGTAATTCCAGTCAGAAATTGACAAGGGCTGAAACATCCAAAAGACTTCACTCACAAGGCTTAAAATTTATCAGGATTTATAGGGGTCTCTTTGCTCATAAGAAATCTTGGAGTTTTTATTCAAGTTCAGTAGATAAAAAGTCAAAGCTGATGCTTCTCTTTCTAAACTAAAAATTCCAAAGTATCCTTTTCATGACACAACATAATTCTGTTATTCTGTACACACACACACACACACACACACACACACATATATATATATAATGTGTATATAATATGTATTTATGTCAATACACACATTTATTTTTTTCATGTTTTTAAATTATTTATTTTTATTGCAATTTGTTATATATGGCAGTAGAATGCATTACAATTCATATTACACATATGCATCATAATTTTTCATATCTCTGGTTGTATACAAAGTATACTCACACCATTTGTGTCTTCATACATGTACTTAGGCTACATTAGGTACCTCTCATTCCATCATCTTTTCTACCCCCATCCCCCTACCTTCCCCTCCCACCCCTTTCCCCTTTCTAGGATTCATCTAATCCTCCCATGTTCCTCCTTCCAACCCCACTATGAATCAGCCTCCTTATATCAGAGAAAACATTTGGCATTTGGGTTTGGGGGATTGGCTAACTTCACTTAGCATTATATCCTCCAACTCCATCCATTTACCTGAAAATACCAAGATTTTATTCTTTTTTATTGCCGAATAATATTCCATTGTCCATACATGCATTTCTTTATCAGTTTGTTTGTTGATGGACATTTAGATGTGCTACATATTCTGGATATTTTGAATATTGCTTCAATAAACATGAAAATGCACGTGTTGTTTTGACAATGTTTTCATTTCATTTGAGCATGTACCCCTTAGTGGCTTAAACAGCATGAAATCCTGTCATTTGAAAAAAAAAATGGATGCACTTGGAAAACATCAAGTTAACTGAAATAAGTCAAACAGAAAAGAAAAAAAAATTCACTCATATATGCAGTCAAAAAATGTTGAATTCATAGAAGTTGGAAGTAGAGTGGTGGTTGTGAAAGACTAAGGAGAAAAATGGGTATAGAAAAGAGAAAGAAGATAGTCGGAAAATATTACAGTTTTACAGGGTAAAAAAAAATCCCATTATTCTATGGTACATTGGAATGAATATAATTTATAAAATACTTTATATATCTCAAAATAGTTAGAAGAGACTAATGTGCAATGCATTCACTGTAAAGAAATGATGAGATTTAAGATGATGGATATGCCATGACACTGAGTCATTAACTACCCAATGTGTACATGAATAAAAACTTATCATTATATTCCATAAATATGTACAAATACTTTTAAAAATATAAACACAAGACTCCTATTATTTATTTATTTATTTTATTTTTTTGGTGGTGCTGGGGATTGAACCTTATGCGTTCAAGACAAGCACTCTACCAACTGAGCTATATCCCCAATAGGCACAAATGTTATATGTCAATCCAAAAATAAGAAAAATTCCATGCTGGGAGTAGTGGCACATACCTGTAATCCCAGTAGATTAGGAGGCTAAGAGAAGAGAATCTTGAGTTCAAAACCAGCATCAGCCACTTAGTGAGGCCCTAAGCAATTTAAGGATACGCTGTCTCTAAATGAAATATTTTAAAAGGGTGTGGATGTGGCTCAGTGATTAAGCATGTCTGGGTTCAATCCCTGGTACCAATAAATTAATAATTAAGTAAATAATAAAAGAAACTCCATAACATCAATTTGAAAGCATTATTCAAAGCCAGAAGGAGAGAATGAGAAGTAGTTAGATTATAGGAAGGGGACAAAATTGTGTTTGTTATCATCATTATTTGTTTCATTATTTTTAGCAACTAGAGGTCAATTTGAAGAAACTATCTGCCCATTACCTTGTTAATATTAGAAAAAATAGATTCCAAACAAGATATTTAGAGAATGAAGTTGCTACCCAGATCTTCTGAGATGTGATTAGATAATTTTGGGTGTGCACAACTAAGTATATCTTGCCTCAGTTTCAGAAAGTCAAAAATAGGTGCTGGGGATGTGGCTCAAGCGGTAGTGCGCTCGCCTGGCATGCGTGCGGCCCGGGTTCAGTCCTCAGCACCACATACCAACAAAGATGTTGTGTCCGCCGAGAACTAAAAAATAAATATTAAAAATTCTCTCTCTCCTCTCTCACTCTCTCTTTAAAAAAAAAAAAAAAAGAAAGTCAAAAATAAACTTTTTATGAACTTTAAGCCAAAGGATATTATTGGCCCATTTAAACCTATCCATCTCTTTTCCTAGGCTCAGGGTTTCCTGGACCACAAGGTAGGAAAGAAATTTTTCAGCCCCCGCCCCCTTTACACTTTTACATTGCATGTCTCCAAATATTCCATGTGAGCAGAAGTGGTGGGTTCAATATCTACCTATGTTACTTAAAAGCTATTTGAACAACCTGTTTTTCCCTTTGGTTGTGTTAACTGAACTGATTTGCCTGAACTCTATTTATTCATTCTTGGTTTATTGCTTTGGTGGTTAAGATTATTTTAATGCCAGAAAGTAGGTGGAGTAGTAAGAAAGAAGAAATCAGGGCCCATAAATCCCGTGAATGCAGCAGGCTTCCAAGTTAGAAAAGCATAACTTTTAACTAACAGACAACTTTTTTTCTCTGCTTAAACCAATACAATTTTTTTGATAGTAGAGTGTTTAGTCTTTCCCAATAAAAAACAAATTCTGTTATGATATTGATTTTATGTGTATTAATAGGGTCAATCTCACCTTAAACCAAGATGAATTTACGAGAATTATGGTCTTTGAACACAATGGAAATTATTGAAGATTAAAAAGGCATATATGAAAAAGAATGGAATAAATTTGAATAATTTTGTACTTTTTTAATGGTACTTGTGATTAAACGCAGAGGCACTTTACCCCTGAGCTGTATTCCCCAGTTATTTTTAAGTTTTATTTTGAGAGAGGGTTTTGAAAAGTTGCTGAGGGTCTCATTAAGTTGCTAAGACTGGCCTCAAACTTGCAATCCTTTTGCTTCATTTGCTGCAATTACAGGTGTTCACCATTGTGCCAGGCTCTTTCATACTTTCAAAATATATTCAATTTAGAAAGATTTATTTCTTCAGTTTCTCTGTTAGAAATTAATATATTTGATACATATTAATTAATTAAAATATAATGATAGAAGAAATAAGAATTTGCTGGTGTTTAAGCATTTGTTAGGTGTCAACCTAAAATAACAAATGGATAACGATTTTTAAGAAAGCATAGACAAATAGCAAACAATGACAGAAATGAATCTGTAAATCATTAAACAGAGAATTTTTCAGAGGGCTCTTTTTAATCTAACTCATTCAATTTATTGCTAAAAATCAAGAAAAAGAATATGTTTATCTAACAAATACATTCCTCTAAAAGACCAAAATTATGTCACAATTTAATATGACTTTGTTTCACTTTAAAACATTTGGTTACATGGCCTTTCCTATGTTTTACATATGTACATTGTAAAATGTCAATAGAGAAAGATGTAAATCTATCTATATATTCATTCATTCCATTCTGTCCAGTCATCATTCAGCTAGCTAGCTAACAAGCTATGAGCACACAAACATAAACATATAAATATGAATTTTCATCACAGTAATTAAAATGCATCATGTTCCTCTGTAATGTTTGATTCTTCTGTATCTTTGCTTCTCTATTGTAGTTTTCAGAAGTTTCACTACAATATCTTCAAGGATTTTAATTTGCCTAGTGTTTTAATCTGACAATTCATACTTTAGCACTTTTTTTCCAACTATTTCTGCTCTTCTCTCCTCATTATATACTTAGAACTATGCAAACTTTTAATTTTTTAACTCTAAATGTCATTAATTTTAGTTAAACCCAAGCTTAAATTCTCTTGAATTTTCATCTTTGTTGTATAAATGTTGTTTCTGTGGTAACTGTAAAATGTTCATAAGTCTTAATTCTGACACATTTTCTCCTATGAGTAGCCTGTCCTTTTTTTGGTAAGTGCAACATTTTATATCTAGCATTTTTAATTAGTTATTAATAAAGATTTATAGACTTATTTTTAAAACACTTGTTTTATGATTGTGGTTTTGGTCTATTTGTGGTGTGAGACATAATGCCACAGACCAGGTAATTTATAAGAATAGAAAATTACTTCTCATAATTTTAGAGGTTGGGAAATCCAATATCAAGAGGCTACTTTCTGCTTCCAAAATGGCACCTTGTTTTGCATCCTATGGAAGAGATTAACTTTATGTACTAATGTGGCAAGAGACAGAATGGTAAATTAGTCCCTGAAAATTTTTAATAAAGCACTAGTCCACATATGACATTGGAACGTCTTAAAAGCCTCACCTCTTAATACTGTTGCATTGAAAATTTAGTTTCAACATCAATTTAGGTGGGACACAAGTATTATAATCCATTATTTTTTTTGTAGATCATACAATTATTTATGTTACAGTCTTTTTATTTTGCTTTATCTCTACATACTCCAGTATTTGTTTCTTGGTTTACTGAGTATTTCATATTTGTCCAATATTTTGACTTTATTTTCAATGCTTTGTAAAACTTGATTTTAAAATCATCTTACACAGAAGATACATTTTACTTGACCTTGCAAAATTCCATGCATCTCGTTTTGACTAGAGCTTCTATAACAAGCATTCTACTTACTGTTCTTCCAAGTATGATTCCTATTATGTGTAGGTTACTTAGTATTGATCCATACTTCCAGATGCTAGACAGGCTGGGGTCTGGTTGAGAAGGATTCCTATGCCCAATGCTCATTTCACATTGGTAGTCTTTTCAGTTTTGGACATACTCAGGCTGTAATTCTCCAATCATGGGATCTGGGCCTTTTAATCCAGCTGTGTTTCTCTACTTTCCTACATATGGCCTAACTTCAGATTCTGCTGTACAATGTGCAGGTCCTCTGCTTCTTCCTTCCCCTTCCTGCCCACTCCTCTTCTTGTTTATTTATTTATTTTTGATCAGTACTAGTTTTTCTATGTCTACATGTATTTTAACATGTTTATAAGTCAAGGAATTTTCAACATGTTTTCAATATTTTGTCTTATACAGTACATCAATTCTTCACATTTCAGTCCTGTAACACTTGGATTGTTTTTGTTAACTATCATAAATACATTTCCTGACACCCTTTAAGAATTTCAGTTGTCTGGAGCATAGATTTTCACCAAAAAAAATCTAGTATGTGTCAGTTGTAACCTCAGGTTTTATTTTCAAAAGTGTTACCAATTTTTAGTGTTCCAAAAGGGAATATTATAAATATAAGTCATATGTTTACAAAAATAATACAGCCTTTCTGCTTGCTACAATTGCAGACTCCTTCCACTATCCCAATAATAACTGAATCCTGTGTGTACTGCTCCTGGCTATAGTGTAATTATTTATCACCAGGAGTTATGATATGTACTATAAGGGTATAAATAAAATACTATGAATCGCTTGCCACCAACTATATATTACTTTCATTTGATATTGCAATAATTGGTTCAAGTTCTCAATTTTAAACCTTAAAAGTTATTAGTAAAGTCTTTGGTGCCTGGACATTTTTGCCTCATTTTAAATTATTACAGCATTGACAAGAGGCTGCTACAATAAGGAGATATTAGCTTAGAGCAGCATCTTAGGAAAATATTCCCAGTAATGTGAGAGAATAATTTCTTATGCTTACACAGAATATGCTTAATGGAGGAAACATGATAATATTATTTTGAGTGAAAAATCAAAATTTTATGTTGTAAAAATATCTACTTAAATATTATTTGTTGGATAAAAAAAGCCCTGAGGTTATGCTGTACTTTTGAAAGCTATTTATATCACTGTCTGTTAATCTTAGCAATGTAGCTAAATGATTTATCACAGCTGTGTCAGCATTTATCTCAACATGGATTTCTAACAGAGTATGGAAAGGCATGCAAGCCAGAGGGAGATTTTATGACTTTAGTCAGTGTACATGTGTTTGGTAGTATAAATGATTAATATATTCAAGTATTCAAGTTGTATATCCACAACACTTCTCTCCACTGACAAAAAAATATAAAACTATTAAAATTAATTTGTACAGATTATAGGTGTGGTTGTGTGGACAAGAACACACACACACACACACACATACACAGAGACACACACATGCACATACCTCAGTTATTCTTGGGGAATTTCCATGTTTTTTAAGGTAATAACTTGCTATGTCCTTCAGTTTTATGAACCATAATATTTAAATATCCAGTATGATCAGAAGTATGACACATGATGCTTTTTTATATGGATTTTGAGATTTTTATGTTTGAACTCATTTTTCTATAAATAATTTAGTGCATGGAAAAGGAAGATCTGTTGTGTATAAGATCAGATTCATTGTAGGAAACTCAATGGGGTCATCTAGCTCTAATTTTGAGGTTCTAAGCTTTGGTACCCAGTTTTATAAAAATCCACAGGAAAGTCTCAATCTAATTTTCATTGACCTGTCACCAATCTTGTGATAATGTCTATGTATACAATTTGATTCTCAAAATCTCAGAACAAAAAAAAAATATGTCTTTAACATATCTTTAGCCAGCTACCACTTAATTCTAAGTCAAAGAGAAATTGTTATAATATATGTACTCCATTGAGTTTTCCCCATATTTCTAGAGATAGGTTATATATCTATATCTCTTTGAAAATATGACAGTTTCTTTAAAACATACCTTAGAATCTTTTTCTTCCACCACGTTCTCTAAAAATTCAATAGTTACCAGGCGAAACCGGTAAATATTTAGCCAGGGACTCCAAAATTCTAGCATTTGGATTGTTGAGTAGTTGACAATAAGACCCCATAATAATATTAATAAATATACAGATAAATTCCTGATATGGTCATAGAGATTCATATTCTGCACAGGTGACATACTGCCAGAAATTCATGTTTTTAGCCAGAGATATTTGAAGACATCACCACAGTCAAAGTTAGTAGATTTTCATCAGTACTTTCTTCAAGATGCTATTCAATAAGGACATAAGTAAAAGAAGCACATACATTACTTAATAGCTATGTACCTATTGTATAAAGTTTGAATAGATAAAAATAAATAATTATTATTTGCCAAAGACATAATTAGGCTTATAAGGAATCAAAAAGATCCAACAGATAAATGACTTAAAACAGTAATTAAAACTGACAAAGTTAACATAAAGTTAATGTACATAAACTTACATAGCAATTTTTAAAAAGCAAAATTAAATTTAAATAAAGCAAGTGCATAGTAACATAAAATCAAATGTGGAGTTATAAAAAGAGATATAGCATCAAACAAAAAATTACCATAAATTAAGAAAATCTATTTAAATAAATGGATTTACCCTGTAGACTGACTGAAAAACTTTGCTTTTAATTTATTTCTAAGTCAATCTTCATAATTTGTTCAAGTAAATTATACTTTATATAATTACATCTTACAAAATTATTTATAAAAGTAAATTGTAGTGGTATTTAAACAGATAATGTTATGTGGAAATTCAAAATACCACAGCCAATCCTATTGAAATAAGAAGAAAAGAAACTGTAAGTTTCCTGATGTTATAAAAACATAGTAATTAAGATACTGTGATATACATAAAGAATGAACAAGTAGTGCTAGTATACAAATTCCCTGTGCCTACCTGGAAACTTGATTTTGACAAAGGATACTTAAGATCAATAGTAAAAGAATGCTCTTCCACAATATAAAATAACTCCAAAATAATAAAAACAAAAGACAATCTAAGAAAATTGTGCATGAGTCCAATTTTATATAGAAAGTCTACAGTCAACCTTAAAATAAATCTCAAATCCATTTTATATTAAATGAATACAAATAAAAAGAGTGAGATATTACTATAATACCAAATATGGGTTGGGATGAAAAGTAATAGGTCTTCTCATTAATTTTTTTAGTAATTCATTTGATAACTTCACTGGAAATCAGTATGATAGTAAAATATGCACAAGAATGCTGAGAGAATTATTATTCATAGTAACCAAAACAATAAAGGTAATACATAAATGTTTTGAGTTATTCAGTCATTAAATGGAATATACTACATCACTGAAAATTAACAAGCTATTGATACATAAAATTCATAATGAGTTATTCTCATAATTAAATAGGTCTTTTATATTTTCTGCTTTGATTCATAAAATTCAGACACTATTGGCATTACTGAAACTTATCTATGAACTTGAAAGTCTTGATAGTGATTACTTTGGAATGGGTGGAATGGGAAATGCTCCTGATTTTCAATGAACATAAAGAAAGCTTATATAGGCTTTCAATATTGTTCTATATTTTGTACTGTAGACTATAGATATGGATGTGTGTCACATTAAACCTTTTTGAATTCCCTACTCTCCCAGAAAGAGATTATTATGTAATCACAGAAAGAAGCTACAATCAGGTTCCTTTTTAATCTAATTAAATTTATTGGTGTCAACCTCATTCAGTTTAATCAATTGGACCTTTGAACCAATAACACTTCTAAACACTTTTCCAGGTTAGCGGATACATTTGCAACTGAACCAATCAATGTAAACCTCGCTGCATTGAATGCACCACCAGCTAATCAACAGTCTCACTTGAATAACCACACTTAAACAGCTGACTTTAACTTCTCTGTAAAACACTACTAAACCTTGACTCCCTTGAACTTCTCTACACCTTGTATTTTATTAGATCTCTGTTTTGTACAGAGAAACTGAGCTACAAAAAACATAGCTCTCTCCTATTTTGTATGTAATGCATTCTGTTTTGTTTTCTGAATTCCATTGCTTCATTCTCTCTCACCTTTTATATATGATTGATAATTTATTAACTAAATGTATTTAAAATTTTTGCACTGTTAGATTTATTTAGTTCAGAGAGTGTTTGTAAGTCTAACAATGGGTCTTAAAATTCAGAAAACTTTGCAAAAACAGTCAAAGGATATCAGTGTAAAAAGCAACTAGGTTCAGTCCAAAAGCACCAGTAGGCTTTTGGCAACAAAGGATAAAGTTGCACATTACATTGGCTTCATATATTTTGCTAATACAATTTCTGTTAACTAAAGCCTATTTGTCATTATTTGTTGTTAACAGCTGATGTTGGTAACAAAAGTATAATAAAAAACAGCAGTGTTAAACTATGACAATAAAGTTCCTTTTCTTATATGTTCATTCTCATTGTTTTCATGGTTTGGGCTGTTTTGTCTGCTGTGAAAAGCAGTTATTAACTATCCCACTTACAACTCTAATAAGTCATTATAAAGTATTCTGTGCAATTTCTGCATGGATGTGTTCACAGTCTTTCAGAAACCTAGACTGGAAGTCCAAAATGCAGAGATTTTTATTTTTTTATCCAACATGAGGCCATAACTTTATTAATAATAGAAACAGTACAAAGTCAAAGCAAGCTACAATTCACAGCTGCAATTTAGTTGACAAGTTTACTAAAGTCACTATCGAGAAATCTAAACATATCCTCTTTTCATAAGAGTCAAGCCTTACACATCAACCAATCAATCAATCAATGCCTGATTTTAGAAGGTTACACTGTTGATTCTACTACAGCATTACAAGATGATTGTTGATGTTGTTCTTTAAGGCTCAGACTGACTTTGCTCTCTACACGTTTGCCTCTGAAACCACCAATTCTGTGTTCTTAACTTCCACTGCAATTTTTTAGTATAAGTTTTGTTACCAACATAAGCTGATAACAACAAATAGTGATAAACTGGCTTTAGCTAACAGAAAATGTATGAGCAGAATATATGAAGTCAATGTTATACGCAACATATACTTTTTTGCCAAAAGTCTCCTGGTGTTTTTGGACTGAACCTAGTTGCTTTTTACACTGATTTCCTTTGACTGTTCTTGTAAAGTTTTCTGAATTTTAAGGGACATTCTTAGACTTACAAATGTTCACTGTACTATATATATACCCAGTTAAGATTTCATAGACCTCTCCCTCTTCATTCTCCTCTTGTACAGCTGGAGTAGGAGTGTCTTTCTGAACGTAGGAGGGAGTTTCACCTTGAACTTTGAATTTCTTCGAAGCTGCTAACTGTGCTTGCTGAGATAAATTCTCCATCTTTGCCTCCAGCAAAAGGATTTAGGTATCTGAAGCTGGGCCCTTGTAGATACCTGTCTTTGTAATGACAAAGAAGATGTTCTTAGATTTCTGGATAGTGACTCTAGTAACCTTGGTAACCTGCTGGAGACTCAGTTTGGACAAAGCCTTCTTGACTTCTTTTCACTCTGAAAAAAAAAAGGGACTCTTGCTTCACTCTCCCCCTCCATTTCAGTTGCTGCTGCCAGTTGGTCTTCTGGCATGGCTTCCTGTGTTAAACTTGTTTCTCATGACTGTCACATTCTGTTCCAAACCTTGTCTCAGCCTGAGGCTGTGGCAATTCCTGCTCTGCAGCAAGAATGGTTTCCATGGAATCACTGGACATTTTTGTGGGGAACATAGAATAAGATGATAGCAGAAAGTCACAATGTAGACTTGAAAGTCCTGTTCCTCTTCCCTCACCAATCACATCCAGTTATGTAAGTATAAATCTCTTAAGTCTGTTCTTTATTTTTTAGTCACATTGCCACCACCAGTACTTGAGCCTTCATTTCACACCCAAAGTATAGCCACAGTCTTCCTGCCCAATGTTGTTCATCTTTTCTTCCAAATGTAATCATTCTATCAAAAAGACAATTGCTTCTGTTGTAATCAGTGTTTTATTAAAACTGACATATCACTATTCTGCTTAAAATAAATATTTTGATGCTTTATATAAAGAAAAACATGTTTAGAGGAGTATTAAGTTTCTCCATAATTGTACTCTTTTCTCTGTCATCTTATTTATCTCAGTCTGGATAATATTAACAAAAAAAAACCCCACAGTTTTAATTATTCATATTTCTTTTTAATAACTGAGGTCCTTGCCTTACTATTGGATATTTGCATTTTTATTAAATTCAGGAATGGTATCTCAAATGATAGTGGAATAAATTCAGTTCTTGACCTTTATGCTTTAAAATCCTGTTTCTCGTGATGCAATATGTGTATTGCAAGAAATTAAAAAGTAGATTTCAAAGTTACCCGGTGAATCAAATTAAAGTGTCTAACCTCTGAAAATAGAGCTGTTGCATAGTTTGAGAACAGTCAGAGATAAAGGGATCAGAACATAAATTATATCCCAATTCCCAAGGGCAGGGGCAACCTTGTTCTCTTCCCTGTTCTTCCCTCAGAAGGAAGTCTATTGTTGAAAATAAGTAAGTGATAGAATTTCCAGATGTATCTGTACAACTCAAAAGTCCTGGGTAATAGGAGAAACAACATACCAGATTAGAAGAGTGGCATGGTTCTTGGATAAGTCTCCTGAATTTCAGAAAGGACCAGGACAAGCAGAATGTCTTCATGTACCTGGAAAAGGCAGAAGAAGCTGAATCATCCCTGATATCCACACAAAAATAATTTCAGCAACAATTCATGAGTTCTTTGAAAAATACAAAAAAAACTGGTTAAAAAATAAGATATCTTTATAATACACCAATAAGAATAGTGGTCAACATTAATATGACTCTTAGTCACTATGAATTCCTTAAGGCTTAAATTAGTCCCTGAGACTGAAAAGAAATTCAAAACTGAGTTAAATTATCAGTCAAAAATTTAAGACTCACTGGACAAATGAAATTATAGGAAGATTAAGATAAGTAGATTGTTTTGTAGAGTGAATCATATAGAATATATAAGTTCCAAATACTTTTTTAAAGTTAATTGTTAAATATATCTGCAACTGGAAAAAAAGAGATTCTAATATTTTAAGAAAGGATAATTTATGATTATTTATGCTATTGAAACACAAGGTATTTATTATCCCATGATTCATACATACTTTTTCTTCAGTATTTAATATGCTATATTCTATGAATGACAATGAGCATCTGAATATTTACTAGTTTAGTTACTAGTTTAGTTGTTCTGCCTATTTCTTAAATGCAATAATCACAAGTAAAAGTGAGAATAGAGTCAATCATGAAAATGATTTTATTTTAAAGTTGAGAAAAATCACTTATTCTTCTGTCACAGGAGCACTTAGAAAAGAATACCTTTAAATGTCTGAGAATTCTATCTTCTCTTTGAAACAAAAAATTTGAGAAAGATTTCAAAAAGAAAAAATCTGACATTTTCCCAAAGATTTTCGATTTTACATGTTATAATCTATTAAAGTTTCTGCTCAACATAAAATAAATCATTTGCAATATTGTTAGAAGAAAACATTTTAAACTTCCTACATTAAATTACACCAAGGCTGTTAGTGACATTGTAGGGCTTTGTGATTTGTGAAATGCTTACAGAAAAGACTTCAGGATCTAACAATTAAAACATTTGTCAAAAACTTCACTGATAGAACCAAAACTGAAATTCGTTTTTCTACTTTGAAGGCAATAACCAAGAGTATTCTAATACAAACATATAAACATCTTTGTTTAATAGATGAACCAAATTTTTAAAATATATGTAATGAATACATAGGTCACTGAAACACATAAGTAGCCCTTGGAGAAAGTCCGTGTCCCTAAGACTTTATTTTAGAAAGCCTTTATAGAAGAGATAAGAGACACAGAATGTTTCTCTTTGGCACTGGGGATTGGAAACCAAGGTATCTCAAATGCCAGGCAAGGACGTGCCATTGAGATCCATATGTGGTCCTTTTTGTTGTTAGTGGTGGTAGTGGTGGTGGTACCAGAAATTAACCAAGAGTCTGACACAGAGCCATTTTCGCAGCTCTTCTTTTTTGCGGTGGGGAGGGGGACGGGACAGGGTCTCACTAAGTTGCTTTGGTCACCATTAAGTAGCTGAAGCTAGCTTTTAGCTTAGGACCCTACTGTTCAGCCTTCCATGCTGCTGGAATGACGGGAATGTGCCACGACCTGGTCCCAATCCTTTACTTTTTAAAAAGTTTTTTTTCTGAGACAAGGTCTTATTAGTAGCTGCCCAGGCTGACCTCAAACTTACTACTTTCCTGACTCACCTTCCAGAGCCACCATACAGGGATAGTTTTGTAGACAGGATCTCATCAAATCTTTCATTGTTTTCTTCAACTGGCTTCACCTAATTTTTAGGTAGTTTGCAAAAACATTGAAGCCAGTTTAATGTGACTCAAAACATACCAAATAATATCTATTTTTCTAAACATTTTTTTTCTTTGAAATTGATTGATATATTAAGTTCCTCTATGAAACAACACATTTTTGTAGTAATAAATTACCTATCACTTAAGTATTATATGCATTTTGGTAATTTAATAGCTAATATGTCTAAAGCAAATTATGTATAAATCTATAAACTCATGCAATTTTAAACCCATAATATTTCTTCTACACTGTAGATGACAAAATAAAAACATTCAAGTGAATGAAAGATTTTCATTATGAGATCTAAATACAGATTGATAGCCCACTGTTATGGTTTGGATGTGAGGTATCCCCTCAAAACTCACTTGTGAGATAATGTTCAGAGAGGAAATGACTAGGTTATGAGATCCTTAACCCAATCAGTGAATTAATCATCTGATGGCATTAATTGAGTGTGGACTGAAGGCAGTAGGGAGTGCTTAGAGGAGGTGGGGCATTGGTGGAATGGTTATGGGGTACATATTTTGTATCCAGAGGGTGGAGTCTCTTTCTCTGCTTTCTGATCATCATGTGAGCTGTTTCCCTGTGCCAAACTCTTATCCGCTGATGTTCTGCCTCACCTTGAGCCTTCAAGGAATTAACTCTGCTGTGTGTGGATTGAAACCTCTGAAACTATGAGCCCCAAATAAACTCTTTATCCTATACACTTTTTCTGATTAGGTCCTTTTAATCACATCAGTGAAAAAGCTGACTAAAACATCCACTGTCATATATTTCTAGTGTGAAGAGTAACACATATAAATTAAAATGTGAAAAACATAAGTAAAATCATCAATGAATTATCATAATTTGTCAATAAATATACCTAAAAAAATCAACATTTAGTTTGAAATTTGCATTAGTTGTATCAGGATACCCAAAGTCCTCCTCATATCCATTTCAATTGCTGAAATCTTCCTCCTTTACAGGATTATCAATATCTAAATTTCTTATAGTATTTTAGATTTACCTTTACTCAAAAGTTATAAAAATAAGTTTATACTTCATTTTTATTTCATATTTGACTTTCTTTACTCAATAGTGTATCTGTGAGCTACAGCATGTTTTATATATTCCTCAAGTTTCATTTGATTTTAATGTTCATTGTGATGAATGACTGAGGCAGGATCTTAGCACCACATTACTGTTCAGAATGGAATTTTGAAATTTTTTTTTTTCTCTCTAGAAACCTAGATGGGCTACTGAATAATTTCTATTCTTCATCCTGCTATATATCCTCAAAATTCTTTAATTCCAGGTTTCACTAGTAAATAATCCAAATGAAACATAGCAGAGCTAGAATATAGTAGCCCCTAAAACTAATTCATTTATATTCCATCTATTAGATTGTAGCAGAATGTTGACTAGGAGGATATTGAAAATCAACATTAACTCACAAGTCACTAAAGAAGCATTATATTCACTTATTTTTAATTCTTCAGTGCTAAATATATGCAAGCATTTTTTGTCAGTTAAATGTGATGAAAAATTACCATTGTATTACTGGTTGGTCTCTTTTAATCTCCTTAAATATGGGGTTTGGTAAATATAAAAATTTAACATTAACATTATTTAAATTATAACTTTGATTAGTGTTTGATATTTTATTTAATACATACTCCCTACTTCAGTGTTACATACACACCATGCCTATACTGTTTTCTGAAATCTTCAGAATTTTTTCTTCTGTCTTTAGTTATACAATACATATGTATTGTTATGAATTGTTATAAATGTTATGAATCAGCATGAGGTATCCAAAAGGATAAAGATATTCCATTGAATCAGCACCATTTATCAAAGGCGTTTTCTTATTAAAAAAAAACAAAACAAAACAAAACAATTCTACCTTTTTTTCAGTCAAGTGCCCTACATACACATGGATCTATTTCTGTCCTGTACATATATTCTTGTTCATTTCTTTTTAAACTTAGGCCAATACCATATGTACCCCTTCATATTTTTTTAGAATTTAATATCTTCTTGCCAATGTTTAGATCTTTCTGTTTTCACATACAAAATATCATTATTTTAGTTTCCACATCTTTTTTTAAATTATTTTTACTAACATTTCATTAACTGTTTAAATCAATTTTATCAAATTAAAGACACTTAAAAACTTTCAATTTTTTAATGACTTTGAATTTTTCCCAATATCATTTTTATATATGTGTTGCGCATTTTTTAGACATAGGCTAATGACATTTTGGGATAGTATTTTAAATTTATTTCAATTTTCTTTTCAAATATGCATTATAGCTGTGTGGAAATAAAATTAATTTCTGTATGTTGATGTACAAAAACTGTATTAATCTTATCTATTGATTTTAATATATTTTTTTAATTTACTACAAAGTTTCTGGAGTGAGAGAAGAAAAGACAGAAGTAAAGAAGTATTAAGTTACAAATTCAATAAAGGGTTACTTAAGTATTCTGTATATTGTTTTACTTTCATATATAATATAATCTTAGCAATTTTATATTTCATCTACATTTCAACCTGACTAGTGCTGTTATCCATATGTTATTATTAATGTCATATAGTTGTTAACCAAAGAAGAGATTACATATTTTATTACTTCAGATGAATTTGTTGAAACTCTATCATATTTTTGTTTTCTCTATTATTCATTTATGCTTATTCCTGTATTATCTCCTTTCCTCACTGTTTTTTTAATATTTATTTATTTATTTTAAGAAGGAATAGTTTATTTGTGGGCTCACTGTTTCAAAGTTCTCAGTCTATAGACAGCAGGCACCATTCCTTGGGGTTTAAAGTCAGGCAGAACATCATGGCACAGCAGTATAGTAAAGAGAATTGGCTCAGGACATTACACCAGGAAGCAGAGAGAGATACAACACTAGAATATATGCATACTCCACTTTACATAAATCATTGAGATAAATGTTTTTCTCATTAATTTTGACCTTTATTTTTTAATAAAATAGAATTTTAAGATGGTACATTTGCTTCTGGCTATATCAAATAAGTGATAACATGTAAGATGTTTTTAATTTCTATATACATTGCATTTTTATTTAGATACATGAATAATTTACGTATGTATTTCCTAATATTCAAGTTAATATTTGTAATTGGTTTCAACATTAATCCTACTATGGTCAGAGTAAATACTGAGCATGCATTTAAGCTTTTCAATTGTCTTCAGTTCTGCTCTATGTTCTCTGTCATGTAATTAAAATTAATTGCTTCTGGCCAGCACAGTTGTAAAGAATGCATTCCAACTCTTGGAGGCTAGACATACAGGATAAAGGAGTTTACAGGTTTCATTTCTCTTGAAGTGTCCCTCTTTGTTTTTAGTCATTTTCTTCTTATATTGTCCTCACATGGTCTTTGACCCGTGCATGAACATTTCTGATATCTCTTCCTCTTAGAAAATCTGTTGGAGGAAGTAGGTCACTAGGGGAATGACCTGGAAAGGTTTATCTCCCCAGTCCCTTCCTCTCTTTGTCTGTGCTTCCTGCCTGCCATAAGCTGAGCATCTTTCCTCCACCATATACTTACTTCCTCCACGATGATCTGCCTCATCTCTGGCCCAAGTAAATGTAATCCTAATGGACTGCCTGCCAGTAGTTCATTAAACTGTCAACAGATTAATACATTAATGAATTAATCCACTGATGAGGTCAGAGCCCTCATGAGCCAATCACTGCCTAAAAAACCCTTTGTCTAAACCTTGCTGCCTTGGAGCTATACTTCCAAAATATGAGCCTTTGGGAGTATATTGTGGAGTATATTCCAAAGACTTCATAACCATAACTATGTATTAAACAGTTAATTTACAAGTTTTGTGAAAATTTGCAATTCATTTCTTATTTTCTCAGTTGTTTCTTTTAATACTGTTACAGGATATATTCAGTTTGAATCATTACACATTATTAATTATAAATCAAATCTTTTTTATTTTTCAAGGTTGTTGTCTTTTTCTTACTGCTTGCTTTAAGGTCACATTAATATACTAAAAATTTTTTGGTTAGTATATATTTTAGATTTTCATCACTTTGATAGAATATTTGATGAAATCAACTTTCAGCAGGAAATGTTAACTATGACTCCTGGTTTCAGAGCTTTTAGTCTGTGGTCAGTTGACTCCATTGCTTTGAACCTAAGGGGATGCAGAACATCATGGTGGGAAGGGGTGGCAGAGGAAAGCCTCTCAGCTAATGGCAGTAAGAAAACAGAGTGAAAGAACCTGAAAATAAGATTTAGGACCTCAGAGCACACCCCCAAGACCCACTCCCTGCACGGTGGTTCTGACCCCCTCAGATTTCACCACTTTCGAATAGTCCATCATGATTATGAATCCATCAATAAATAAATCACTAACTGATTAGGATAACAACATTATGATCCAATCACTTCTCAGAAGTCCTGCCTCTGAATATTGGTGCTCTGGAGACCAACATTTTAACACATGAGACTTTTGGGGACATTTCAAATCCAAACCTTTTTTGTGCATATGCATTATTTTCCTCATATTTCCTTGTATTTTTGTTTAAGTATTATTGATCCTATACAGTTGAAGTGTTCCTTGTAGAGTGTGTATTTATCCTACTTAAATTGAGATTCTATTCTTTAAATGTATTAGTCTATTTACATAAATTTAACTTTTGATCTACATATTTAAGTCACACACAGTTTTTTGTTTATCCAATTCAATCTTTGTTTATTCTTTCTTTTGGATTAATATACATTTTTTAAAAAACATCATTATTACTATAAAATTTATAAGGTTGTTAGTTATTCTCAGTTTTACTTTTTTTAACTTTTTTTTTTACAAACAAAAATTTATTTGGAATGAAAAAAAGCATAGCAAATTACAAATTTTTAAAAACTTTATAATTGTATATTATGGAGTGGATATTATGATTCTTATCTTTTAAAAACTTCTATGCTAAGTAATATTGCCCTCCTTTCCTAAGCAAAGTTAAGTCCTTTGAACACAATACTTCTTTAAATCTCTCCTGATATATATGCTACATTTTCTTTAAACTACATTAATACTACATTTTCTTTAAACAATGAATTTTAATGTTTCATTTGATAAGCATATCAAATTATGAATGCATTTCTGTTTGTATATTATTTTCTTGATGCATCACAGACTTTTTTTTATGTTTATCTAAGAAAAGTAGGGTAGATTTTTTTAAACAATTAGTCAGTGAGAGCAACATCACAACATAACTCAGACATGTTGGTTTAAACAACAGAATTTTATTTCTATGTCCTAAATCCTAAATATATAGGATGAACATGTTTACAGGCTTCATTTCTCCTCTTTGTTTTTCACGTATTCTCTTCCTCATTTTGTCCTCACATGGTCTTTGACCTATGCATGAACATTTTTGATATCTATCCCTCTTCTTAGAAAAATAAAAATCATATTGGATTACAGCCACATTCTTATTACCTCATTTAATTACCACTTTAATGATCCAATTTCCAAATTTAGACAAATTCTAAAATATTAAGGGTAAGGATATTAACTTTTGAATTTAGGAGACCCAATTAAGTCCAGAAGAGTTATGACAATTCGTACTGCTATAACCAAATATTATACACTGGGTGTTGTAAATAACAGAAATTTATCTTTCATCTCTCTGGAGGCTAGAAGTAAAGATCAAGATATCACCACAGTCAGCTTTTATTGAGGGTACTTTTCTCAGGAGCAAATTTCCAGTCTTTCTTTTTGTAACTCCACATAGTGTAACAAGAATTTACTAGTTCTTTTATCTCAAAAAGTAGATAACATACACTAGTCCTTTTCTTATAAAGACACTAATCCCATAGTGTTCCACATTCTTGGCCTAATTACATCCTAAAAATTCATCTACAAATATCACCACAGTTAGATTAGTGTTTCAACATGAATTCTCTGGGGGATACATGAAATATATTGCAACATCTTTAACTTATCATAAAACACCTCCAAGTAATATTTCACTTCATATAAGAGAACAACAACACAGAACACTTCCCTTTCTCCTTCCCTGGCCTTTATACTACCTTTGTCATGCATTTACTTATTATAAATAATATAAATCTCACAACACATTTTATTCCTTTCAGGATGCTTTATAAAATACCATAAACTGTGCAACTTATAAACAACATAAATTTATTTGTCACAATCTGCAGACTGAAAACACCAATATCAAGATTGTTGGCAGAATGTCTGGTGAATCACTCTTTCCTGGTTTACAAAAGGTTCTTCTTGCTATATTCTTCTATGGGGGAAGAGTCAAGTTAGTTCTTTGGGATCTCTTACAATGAGGCACTAATGCCACTCATGGGCATTCTACTTAATGACCTCTGAGAGGCTTCATTTTCCAATGCCTTGACTTTGTGAATTAGGATTTTAACATATAAATTTAGGGCTGGGGACCACAAACCTTCTGTCCATAGCTCAGAACTCTATTATTGTTGGCTAAAACAATTACCTGTAGAAATTATTGTAATGTGTTTTATAATCATAGGTATGACAATTTAATTAGAATCATAAACATTAAGACAAAAGTAGAAGTATTTTGCATTCATGTAACATGTAATTACATTAAATAATGGTGATTATTCTTGAAGTATTGCTTAAATGTCATTAGCCACCTAAAAGTTTGTCATTCCATATCATTTTTTTTATAGTAACTTTACTGTGGTGTAAGTTGAATTAAATTTATGCAGTTTCCTCATTTTCTTTAGTTTTGTGAGTTTATTCTATTAAAATATATGTCTGGACTTTCAAACATATTTTCTGTATTAAGCCAAGCACAAATCTCAACTTGCATTATTTTTCAAAGATAATTCTATGAATCAGTCAATTGGTATTTACAGAAGAGCTTATGAGCAATATGAATCTCAATGTAAATTTTATTAAAGAACAGGGTAAAATATCACGTGTAATCTGTGCAATGTTCCAGGTTAATTTTAGTAATTACTTTTAGAGTTCAAAATTAAATAACTAATACAAGATTTATGAATGTGCATAATATGAAATGAAGATAATATAAAAGAATATTCAAAAAATAATCCCAGAATCATTCCTCTAATACTTAACTTTTAGTTCAATAACATGAATCATAGCTTCAAATCTGCAAAAGCAACTAGCCTCATAAAGCAACACATATTCAGTATACAAAAGTAGGAAAGGGAAATCCTAAGCTCCTTTTTGTACCCCTTTCCAGCACACACATTGCCTGAAATTTTAATCACAATCCTCATTTCTCAGTCTCCCATTTGAAGGTAATTATATGAAAAATGCAAAATGGATTGACAATGAGGATTAACATAAAACAATTTAATGAGCAAACTAACTTTCTGTTGAGAGAATTTTGGTAGAGTATTCTAAATAATCATTTAAGTAGTTGGAAAACCACTTTTTTAAGTTTTGATTTTAATATATACAGAACATATCAATTCTTATCTTGCATGAAAAGAAAAATTTGGAAGGACTGAAGTTATAAAATCAGTACAAATTAAAACAGCAAGATAAGTGTAAGTACTATGTAAATCACTATTTGAGAGTCCCTAAAACTCAGAGAATGAGTAAGGATGTTTAGGGATAATTGGCAATGTTTAAAAATAATTAAGGAAATTTTATGATTAGGACTATTTTAAGAATGAATAAGGTGAGGAGAAAAATTAATTGTAGTTCAACTAAAAAAGTAATTTTTTTAAGGAAGGAACTCAAAATTAACTTCAGATTAATACAGTTATTATTAATTTTCCTGTAATGAAATTTATCATGCATTGCATGATAAATTTATAATGGAATACTTTCTATGTGTGAAGGAAAACAAAGTTCTTGAATACTAAAATTGCTTGCCCAATTTTATAGCCACATATTTCACCATATTTAAAGTGTGTTATATATTTTAATAAGCATATTTGTATACATAATTGTGTAATATTAAGTTTAAAACTCTGAAAAATACTTTCACACATTTGAGCATCACATTGACATATAATGTGAAATTGAAATGAAAATTGACCTTTTCAAACTAGTGTAAATTACCTAAGATTCATTCTTTTTCATCAGAGCACAAAAATGTAATTATAGATATACCAGGCTCTCTTATACAGTTATGGAGTGAATCTTAGACTGGTAGTAATCCTAGTATTACACTGAATCACTAATACAGAACACCTTTGACATTCCCTATAGGGTTCTATTATAGGCTAGATAGTCCATTTATGCTCAAAACAAGATGAAATAATAGGAAAAAAAATTTCAAGTTAATTTCCAAGATTTCTTTTGTTAAGTAACTTGTGCTTCCATACTGACTATATGTATTTTTATTATTTGACTCAGCTGACAATTTGGTAGGGAAAGTTAAGTAAAAATTATTATGTACACTTTACATGTGTAGAAAGCTGATTCACATAGGTGAAAGGCTATATAGTGACAATAACCTTGAGTTTTCACCCCTTAGTCAATGTTTCACTTAGAATGTAGTGAGTGGAAGGCGAGTGACTCACCAGAGACAGAAATTCAACCAAGAAATTTTATTGGGCGGTGGTGGGGGAGCTGCCTGAAGGGGAAGAAAAGAAGAAGAAGAGAGCAGCAGTCTGAATGGGAAGAAAAGGAAAGGAAGAGAGCAGAAAAGGAGAGGAAGAGAACAGAGATCATGAGCTTGCAACTTCAGCTTAAGAAGGGTTGCATAGGGGACATGGTGGGTGCTAATTGGCAGAGTGACTCAGGAATGGGCAGACACTGTGTCCCTAGGGGATTGGTTGAGAAAACTTTTGACTTTAATGTCCTTTGGTTTGGTGTCCTTTGTAGAGGAGGCAGAGGAGTAAGGGATTGTGTGATGTTCTTGTAGTGAGATGGAAACTTAACTTCAGCCAGGAGAAACCTGATGGGGGAAATCAAACGAAAAGGCAAGGTCTCCCGCACACCCAACATTGACTCATAATTTTCAGGAACAAATAATGTGAACATTAAAATTAGGAGTTGTATCATAAAATTAGTGGCTGAATTGATTATAGAGAAAATGAATCAGAGAAATATAGAAATGCATTTTGTTAATCACTGTGAAATAATTCAGTTTTGAAGATTTTGTGGACAAAGGCAAATGACCAACATATTTGATATCATTAGCACTTTCCTGTTGTTAGCACTGAAATTTCTGAATTTGAGGATTATCCTTGGTCCCAAATAAATTGAGAATGTAATAGTTTCAAAATTTATATTCCCATATTCCCGCATGACAGAAAAGCCCTCAGTTCTGAGTAATTTGGAATGGCTGGTAATCCTAGGACCAAGAGTAGACTAGGTTCCCTTAACTCTAAGGGCTACCTGCAAGAAGAAAAAGTGAGATGAGGTAAGGGCATGGTAAGAAATATAAGAAGTAAAAGAAAAATAATAACTGGAATTTTTAGCATGAAATAAGAGAAAAACCATGAGAGGATAAGGTTTAATTGACATATTTTCTGGGATTAATTAGGAAAAAGGGCAGGAAGTTTTTGAGTGAAATAAGTAAAAGAACAGAAAGAGAAAACTTGTTCCAAACTAAGAGAAATTATAGGCCCAAGCAAAATAAAGCATTAAAAAGATATGAGAAAAGAAAAATAATAGAATGAATCAATCAATATTTTAGTTCAAATTGGTATATATTAAACTATGACCAAAAGAAAAGACCTAATTTTTAACATTGATGCAATCATAAAAAATATTCTTGCATAATGGACAGAATGACAGGCAACAAATTAATTGGCTTTAGGGTAAAGAAGGCAGAGGACATGTTCTTAGGTAAGAATCAGGGAAGGAACTCTTTCTCTTTCTCGTTATGATGGTTTTTTTCCCTTCGAAACACTTATCATTATTTTTATTACTTCACTTAGTCATCAAAATTTTATCCTATGATCAGCTACAACATGCTAGATACTCTAATAAATGCTATAAATAAAACAGTGAAAAAGATATTTTAAAAAGGCTGCCAAGTGGATGTTATAGTTGTAGTGAGTGATAAAAGAAATATAGTTTGTATTAGTTCCTGTTTGTGTTATAAAAAAATTATCAGGGATTTAGAAAAACAAAACTTTCATTAGTTGTGGAGTTCATAATTCTAAAATATGTCTCACTGAGTTCTAATAAAGGTGTTTGCAGGGCAGAATTTTGTTCTGGAAAGTTCTTAGGGAGGAACCGTTTTGTTGCTGTTTCCAGTTTCTAAAGGTGACTCACATTCAGGAATATACCCACATTCCATCTTCAGTGCCAGGGACATTCTCTTCAGTCATTTTATATTGCATCACTCTGACATCTCAACTTTTCTGCCTCCTTATACCTTGGTTTAAAACACCCTTAAATTTGTATTTATCCTTCCCAGATTATCCTGTATAATCTCTTTACTTTAATGTCAGATAATTAATAACACTAATTCCATCTGATACCTAAATTTTGCTTTGCCATACAATATAATAGTTTTTTTTTTTTTTCAGTCCAGAAATCAGGACAGGAACATCTCTGGGAATCATGACACTTCCTATCACACAGCTGAATAAGTAAAGAATATTCATTATTAAATAGAAGTTAGTGTTGTGTACAAGGAAAAGAGATTAGAAGTTACAGTGTGAGTATAGGGGATACATTTTTTAATTGAATGAGAACCCCTAAAGGTTTTATTTTTCAAAAAAAAATGAAGACATGGAAGGAACAAGGGTATTAATAACCCCAAAAGAGTAAAGCAATCAGGAAAAGTTTTGTCTAAATTTTTTTTTAAGAAGGTGTATGTGTGTGTGTATGTGTGTGTGTGCATGTGTGAACAGAGATAAAGAGTGAGAACAATGAGGCTTGTTGATACTTTTTTGTTCTACAGGTTGCAGGTGATGTGGATCTGGATAGTGTGTCAATGATGGAAAAAAATGGCAAGATTTTATTTTTACCACATTGATATAATTTTTTATGTATCAATTATCAATACATGTAAAAAGTAAATAATTCCATTATTTACAAAGCCAGAACCCAACTTTGTTTAAAGCAAAGGTCATTTTCATAGAATTTCTTAGATTTAGTCAAATTTTACACTAAATTTGGTGAAAATCAGTTCACATATTATTTTAATTTTATTTAAATAAATGATCTAAAACTATTTGTGAAACAAGTGTTTTTTATAATGGTGTAGTATGCAACACAATGTTGAGTCATATTTACTTTTTCTGATGAAAGTTGTTAGAAAAATAAAGTATTCGTAGACTCTTTTTTAATAATCCTATTTACATGCCACCCTCATAGCTTGTGGCTACTTTATGAAATTTATTTCAAAATAGATTAAATCCCTGAAGCTATATGTAACATTCAAAAGCTTTGTTTTCATCCTAAAAGGCATATCTGAGTACAGGCAATAATCTTTTAAATTTAATGGTTGCTGTGAGCATTTTCTCCTGCTGAGGATCAATTGCCTTGAGCTGCATAGAAATCACAACCTCCCATTCTCCTGCTAAGGAGAAAATCCAAAATGGCAGAAGAGATTCTTATAGCTCCTGAGATAACTTTCTGAAGATCTCAGCTGCTTGAGTATCTTTCTAATAGAGAACATATAGAAATGTAAGAAATAAGAATAGAATTAATTAAGTAATGACTGATTCCCAAACATAATTCAAAGTGAAAAGCACTAGAGTGCTTCACTTTAGGGGTGAAGAAAACCATGATTTTTCTTTACTTGGGAAGAAAGAGCAGACAGAGTTCACCAACAAATCAAGTGGTATATAATAGAAAAAAAAAGTTTAAACTTTCCTTAAGTTGTTTTGGCTGAAATTATGGAGAATATATATTTCCTATTTTCTCCTAAGGGTATATGATGGAAGGAACACCTTGGGTATTAAAAATAAAAACAATGTTGTTGAAGACAGCTTGAATTGAAAAGACTAACTTTTAAGTGTGTGGGCTCTCTCTTGTCCAGTGAGGAGGTCCACAGAACAGGGTGGAGGAGAGTGTGGATGTGGAGTCACTAACCAAGAACTCTGAAAACCAAGCAGGAAGCAGGTCTGATTTTATTGTGCAATTACCATGTATATATAGTCAGGTAGTAGCTAAACAGATTACAGGAAGCCACCAATACAATTTCTGGCCAACTGTCCTTGCAGCGACCAATAGAGGAGCAGGCCTTGGAGCAAGCGCAGGGACTGCAACACATGGCCTCATGACCAGGGCTGTGCCTATGGGGTAAGCATTTTGCCACTCACACACCTAGCACTGGGGAGTGGTTTGCCACTCATATTCCCTTAACATATGCCATGTATACAGTACTTCACATATACCATATTCTGAGACCTCAAGAGCTTTAAGCTGAACAAACCTCTTTTCTTTGTAAAGTATCCATCCTGATGTTTTTATAGCAATCTAAAATGAACTTAAGATGTTAATTGGAATTTTTAATAAAATGGTGAATCAGTATAAAACAGAAGAATAGCTGAGAGCATTTTCTTGAATAGTCAGGAGAAGGACAAGTTTATACATATAGAACACTAATCCAACCACATTATGTAGATACTAAAGTAGTGGATAGAGAGATGTGGTAATGGGATTTGTAAGTTTCTTTTGGCTTCACTTATATAAATTAAGACAAAGCACCATCTTCTACTGTAAGAGCAGCTATTGTTAACAGTTTGAAAAGAGAGTGTTTGCATTGAATAAACAATAATTCAAAACCTTAATTTCAATAGTTTTTACAAAAAATAGTAGGGTGTTCAGAAAGAATCTAATTAAATATGCACAAGAATTGCATTTATAGACTCCATAAAATTTTGAGATAAGTATACACATGATACTAATATATATATATACATATATATATATGTATATATATATATATATATACATGTATACACATATATGTATATCAGCAATTCATTCATATAAAGCACTATATATCTGTGGTATGGTACTTTATACAGATACCGAGGCATAAACAAATTATATTAAATGTTAAAAGAACTGAAATTTCTTTAGAACATATAAGGTGTAAGGGAAAAAGTAAGCATATGGGAGTCACCATAGAAAACTTTAAAAATGATATTTTTGAATCTCTTAAATTTTTGAAAGAAAGCATAGGATTGTTCATAAGATTATAATTTTGAGTTATGTTTCTTCCAAGAAACAGGATACAGTATAGTTTATTCTTCTTTGTATATAGTGGTTTCTTTTAGAGTTTAGAATGCGTGTAAGTCTTTATGTATTAATAAAGCAATATTATTTTGCATGTTTATAATTTTAAAATATAATTCACACAAAAATTTTAATTAAATTATGAGACTGTCAGAATTATATATTTTAGATCTGTATTTTAATATCATTTAAATTCAGTAGTTCTGAATTTAAAAACATGTATGTTCATAAAGAAAAATTATTTTACATATCTATGTAAGTCCCATTCTATTTGGCATATGGAAAATACGTTTTAAACAAAAAAACTGATCTGTTATTGAATATAGGCTTTTTTAGAGTATAAGGAATTCATTGTATGTAAAGTTCATTTCTTTTTCTTCTGCAACTAATGTCATTTTAGCATAGGTTAATATTACAAACACTGTAAAATAAGTTCAAATATTCTTTTAATCATGTATTATTACCTTATTCTGGTATTTTAATTGATTGTTTTAGTTAGATTTTCATCTCTGTCATCATCATACCTGACAAGAACTATGTTGAGGAGAAAAAGTTTATTTTGGATATTTAGTCCATGGTTGACCAACTCCAATGCTCTGGAGGCAAGGAGAGGCAGAACATCTTGGTGGAAAGGTGTGGTGGAAGAGTGCTCCTCCACTCAAGGCAGCCAAAAAATATGGTGAGGTATGTCCACAGTGACCCACCTCCTCCAGCCATCCCTAAAATGCCTATGGCTATCACCCAGTTTTCCCTCCAAAGTAGGATGAACCAATTAGGTTATAAGAGCTCACAATTAATTTCTGCATTAACACAGGTGATTTTTAAGGATACCTCATATCCAAAACAACATTTTGCCTCTGACCCCAAAAATCTCATGTCTATTTCACAATGCAAAATAAATAAATTTAGTCCATCAACAAGAGTTCCATAGTCTAGCATTGCCCAAAAGTGTAAGTCCAAAGATTCATCTGAGACTTAGCAAACTGTAAACTGTGATGTCCTGTAATGACCAAAGCATAATACATATATCCAATAAATAATAGCAGAGAGAAAACATTCCCATTACAAATGACAGGAATGGGGCATAGACGGAAGAGATCGAGCCAAGATGAGAATAAAACCAAGCTGAGTAAATATTTCCTGTAATTCAACATCTGGCATCTGGGGAATTTGATGGTGAGATGTGATCTTAAAGGGCTAGGACAACCCTGCTCCTTTGGCCTTGCTGGTTGAAACCCACATGACTTCTCTTTTAGCCTGGATCTGTCTGCAGACAGCAACGTTATGATAATCTCTTAATCCCTGGAGTCTCCACTTCAGTTTCTGCTTCACCTTCATACATTGTCCTCTCAGGCATGCTACAGGAATTTCAACCCTGCTACACTTTGCCCAGCCTTCCTGAACTTCCTTTGAAATCTCTATGGAAACCTCCATGATTTACTAACTCCAGCATCCTGCATTCCCACAAATCCACCACCATATGGATAACACTAATGTTTGCCACTAATTTGAGCACTAACTGGACCCCCTTTGATCATGGCTGATACTACCTGAGTTTCTTGGCAGGTGTGCATGGAGAAACAATATCCCTTTCCCTCCCCTTCACCTCATGGAAGCAAGGTGGCCCCTGAATATCTTCTCAGTGGGGATATTCCCTTCTACCCCTTGAGCCCATAATGGACATAGTCTTGCATATTCCTCAAACTATCCTTTATATTATTTCTGTTGAAAATACTTAATTTCTCTTTATAGATGGCAATTTCTTGAACAACCACACCTTCTTTGGCTCAAATTTTGCATGTCCTTTTGTGGCCAAATTTCAAATCTTTAAAATCCTTCGGCTCTGCAGTTTGCTCCCAATTTCACTGTAAACCTGGCAAAAGTCTGCTAGCAAAGCCTATTCCATGTCCTAATGTTGTACTGCCTTAAAATCTTCTTCAAGTTAGTTATCCCATCAACTTTAATTTCAGCCTCATACAAAGTCTCAGAATATGGGTCAAATGAAACCAAAATTCTTTGCCAGAATATCCTGAGTGCAATTTTCAATTGAGTGCCATTCCCCTCTGAAACCTCATGAGTACAGTCTTTACTGTTTGCATTCCCATGAACATTCTGGTCTTCTGAGCTTCCACTAGCACAATCCATTAACCTATGCTTACAATATTCTAAGACTTTTGCAAAATGTATCTCCAAACTTTTCTAATATACTCTAACAAATTGTTTCCATGTTTCTGTTGAGTCACATAAATGATCCTACTCTTTCTTGGTACCAATCTGTATGTTAGGTTTTCTTTACTATGAACAAAATACATGAGAAAAATAACTAGAGGAGGAAAAGTTAATTTCTGATCATGGATAAGTTTTAGTACATGGTTCATCAACTCCATAACTATGGGCCCAGGGTGAGGCAGAGCATCATGATGGTAAGGTGTGAATGAGGAGTGCTGTTTCTTTCATACTGGCCAGGAAATGGAGAGTAAGATGAAGAGGTTACAGTAAAGTTGAATCCTTTCATGAAATGCTGACAGTGACCCAACTTTTCCAGTCATGACCTATCTGCCTACTGTAACCACACTGTCCATTCAAAGTAGGATGGACGGATCAGGTTATAGCTTTTGAAATCTAATCATTATACCTCTGAATATTTCTGCATTAACACACAAGGTTTGGGTAGACACCTCATATCCAAATCATGGCAAGACCATGCACAATTATACTAAATGTGATTAAAAATTCCAATTCTAAATGTATAAACTCAATTTTCAGAAAGCATTTTATTCATGTCTGGTCAATTTTTGGAACAGAACCTGCTCAGGCAGTTGTTATGACACTTTCTAAGTTACATCTCCATTCTCTTGATTTGACCCATGGACTTCAAATTTGTGAATGATTATAAAGAAGAGTTTGATGCATTTCCAATATACTAGATTGTGGTTGCTTACACTACTTTGAAACCACCAATAACAATGTAGAATTTAAGTTTACAACACAGAAAATAAATCACAGCTGAAAATAGGAATATTAATGATTATTTGTTAGCATTTAAATAATAATTTAATTTGTTTTGTAGTTCAGAATTCCAACAGAATAATGAAAACAAAAAAATAAAATCAAATTAATTTTAAAAAATTAAAATCTGTTGGAGTATATGAGTACTTTAAATTAAATGAAATATTAATGTTAATTGAAGAAATAAGTTGAGTTATAAGAATCACTTGTAAATATGTTTCATGCTGTTGGAATTTTATTATCTTACTCATTAGGGCTTATATAGTAGGTAATTATAAAAATAACAGGATTTAGGTGATGGAAACAAAAAATGCAGGACCATATTTTTAGTTTTTAATTCTAATTTGTTATATATGGAATAATGCATTAAAGTTCATATTACACATACAGAGCACAATTTTTCATATCTCTGGTTGTATATAAAAGTGTATTCACACCAATTTGTTTCTTCATACATGTACTTTCGAAAATGATGTTCATCACATTCCACCATCATTTCTAACCCTCTTCTCCTCCCTTAACCTCCCACCCCTCTGCCCTATCTAGAGTTTCTCTATTCCTCCCATGCTCCCCCCCAACCCCACTGTGCATCAACCTCTTTATAAGAGAGAAGACATTCAGCATTCGGTTTTGGGGGATTGGCTAACTTCGGTTAGCATTACCTTATCCACCTCCATCAAATTAACTGCAAATGCTATGATTGTATTCACTTTTATTGCTAAGTAATATTCCAATGTGTATATACACCACATATTTTTATTCAATTATCTATTGAAGGGCATCTAAGTTGGTTCCATGATTTAGCTATTGTGAATTGTGCTGCTATAAACATTGATGTGGCTGTGTCCCTGTAGTGTGCTGTTCTTAAGGCCTTTGGGTATAGACTGAGGATAGGGATAGCTGAGTCAAATTGTGGTTCCATTCCCAGTTTTCCAAGGAATCTACATACTGCTTTCCATATTGGCTATACCAATTTGCAGACCCACCAGCCATGTATTAGTGTGCCTTTTCCCCCACATCCAAGCAAACATGTATTGTTGTTTGCATTCTTAATAGCTGACATATTTTCTGGAGTGAGATGAAATCTTAGAGGACTTTTGATTTGCATTTCTTTAATTGCTAGAGATGATAAACTTTTTTCATATATTTGTTAATAGGTTGTATATCATCTTCTGAGAAGTGTCTGTCCAGGTCCTTGGCCCATTTATTTACTGGGTTATTTTGTTTGTTTGTTTGTTTGTTTTTGTTTTGTTTTTTGATGTTTAGCTTTTTGAGTTCTTTATATACCCTAGAGATTATTGTTCTATCTGATGTGTGAGGGGTAAAAGTTTGCTCCCAATATGTATGCTCTGTATTCACCTCACAGTTTGTTTTCTTTGCTGGAAAAAAAAAAAAAAACTTTTCAGTTTGAATACATCCCTTTTATTGATTTTTATTTTAATCCTCATGCTATAAGTGTCTTAGTAAGGAAATTGGGGCCTAATCTGGCATGATGGAGATTAGGGCCTAATTTTTTTTTAGTACACATAGTGTATCTGGTTTAATTTCTAGGTTCTTGATCCACTTTGAGTTGAGTTTTGTGCATGGTAAGAAATGGGAGTTTAATACCATATTGTTGCATATGAATTTCCAGTTCTCCCAGCACTATTTGTTAAAGAGTCTAACTTTTCTCCAATGTATGTTTATGGGGCCTGTGTCTAATATAAGACAATTGTAATTTTGTGGATTAGTCTCTGTAAACTCTATTCTGTACCATTCGTCTACCAGTCTATTTTGGTGCCAATACCATGCTGTTTGGTTACTATTATTCTATAGTGTAGTTTAAAGTCTGGTATAGTGATGCCACCTGCTTCACTCTTTCTGCTAAGGATTGCTTTAGATATTCTGGGTCTCTTACTTTTCCAGATCAATTTCATGACTGCTTTTTCTATTTCTATGAGGAATTCCATTGGGATTTTGATTGGAATTGCATTAAATCCGTATAGTGCTTTTGATAGTGTGGTCATTTTGATAATATTAATTTTGGCTATACAAGATCAAGGTAGATCTTTCCAACTACTAAGATCTTCTTTGATTTCTTTCTTTGGAGTCCTGTAGTTTTCATTGTAGAGGTTTTCATCTCTTTCCTTGATTCCCCAATTTTTGTTTGTTTGTTTGTCTTTTTCTTTCTTTTTTTTTAAAGAGAGAGTGAGAGAGGAGAGAGAGAGAGAGAGAGAGAGAGAGAGAGAGAGAGAGAGAGAGAATTTTTAATATTTATTTTTTAGTTCTCGGCGGACACAACATCTTTGTTGGTATGTGGTGCTGAGGATCGATCCCGGGCTGCACGCATGCCAGGCGAGCACGCTACAGCTTGAGCCACATCCCCAGCCCTGTTTGTCTTTTTCTTAAGGCTATTGTAAATGGGGTAGTTTTCCTTTCAGAGGTTTTTATCACTGATATACAGAAATGCCTTTGATTTATGCATGTTGATTTTATATCCTGCTATTTTGTTGAATTTATTTACTATTTTAAGTTTTAGAATTTTTCTGGTGAATCTTTTTGGTCTTGTAGGTATAGAATCGTATCATCAACAATCAGTGCTAATTTGAGTTCTTTTATTTTTCCTGTTTGTATCCCTTTAGTTTCTTTCATCTGTCAAATTGTTCTGGTGAGTGTTCAAAACTATGTTAAATAGAAGTGGTGAAAAAGGGTATCCCTGTCTTGTTCCAGTTTTTAGAGGGAATGCCTTCGATTTTTCTCCATTTAGAATCATGTTGGTCTGGGACTTAGCATAGATAGTCTGTACAATGTTGAGATATGTTCCTTTTTGCCGCAGTCTGGCTGGGCACAGAATCACGAGCCACTCACAGCTTTGTAGATTCAAACAGCAATTCTTTATTCCCGAACTCACACCGGCCCTCACAAACACGTTCTCGGGAAATCCACGTTCTCGGGAAATCCACGTTCTGCCGCAAAATTAACGTACTCCACCAGGCTTAGAATCCCAAATACTTTCTGAATCCCACGAGAACTCAACGGGAACTCAGGCAGCAGGATATGCCCTATTCCCAGCAGGAGTAACCTTAAACCTGGAACCGTCTTAAACCCAGATTGTCCTAAACCGGGAATGCCCTAAACCCAAGGAGTGGGATACTCCCTAAAACCTGCAGGATACACCCTAAACCTGGATCTGCCCTAATCCAGTAGGATCCTCCCTAAACCCGGATCCACCCTGGTCCTTGAGCAGGGTCACCTTTCTCAAACATACATGCAATGTCACAGCGAATGTTCAAGACAAGACCATTTCCACGAGTCCTTCCTCTAAGCAACATGGGGTACGCTGGCAAGGAAATTTCGATGTGTCATTCCTACTTGGCAATGGCCCTCAGCACTTTTAACCCTAATTTTTCTGGTGCGTTCAACATGAAGGAGTGTTTTATTTTGTTGAATGCTTTTTCTGCATCTATTGAAATGATCATGTGATTCTCATCTTTAAGTCTACTGATGTGATGAATTATGTTTATTGATTTCCATATGTTGAACCAAACTTGCATCCTTGGGATGACTCCCACTTGATAGTAGTGCATGTTCTTTTTGATATGTTTTATTTTTCAATTTGTCAGAATTTTCTTAGAAGCATTGCATCTATTTTCATTAGCGATATTGGTCTAAAATTTTCTTTCTTTGATGTGACTTTGCCTGGTTTTGGAATCAAGGTGATATTGGCCTCATAGAATTAGTTTGGAAGTGTTCCCTCTTTTTGTATTTTCTAAAATAATTTGAAGAGAATTGGCATTTATTCTTCTTTAAGGTCTTGTAGAAATTGTCTGTGTATCCATATGGTCCTGGAATTTTCGAGGTTGGTAGGCTTATGATGGCATCTTGTATTTCATTGTTTGATATTGGTCTGTTTAAATTGTGTACAACATCCTGATAAAATTTGAGCAATTCATATGACTTAAGAGATTTTTCAATGTCTTCAATTTTTCTATTTTATTAGAGTACAAGTTTTCAAGATAATTTCTAATCATCTTATGTATTTCTGCAGTGTTTCTTTTGTGATATTACCTTTTTCATCATGCATATTAGTAATTTGAGTTTTCTCTCTTCTCTTTATTAGCATAACTAAGGGTATGTCAATTTTATTTATTTTTTCAAAGAACCAACTTTATGGTTTGCCATTTTTTTCAATGGTTTATTTTGCTCCAATTTCATTGATTTCAGCTCTAATTATAATTATATTCTATCTTCTACTGCTTTTGGTGTTGATTTGTTCTGCTTTTTCTAGGGCTTTGAGATGTAATGTTAGGTCATTTATTGTTGACTTTTTCTTGTTTAAGAAAGGAAATCCATGCAATGAACTGTCCTCTTAGTATTGCCTTAATAGTGTTCCAGAGATTTTGATATGTTGTATCAATGTTGTCATTTACCTCTAAGAATTTTATAATCTCCTCCTTGATGTCTTTTACAACTCCAGGTCTTGAAGTAGTTTTGATTTTTTATTTTGTCATTGTTTTCTAATTTCATTCCATCATAATCTGATAAAATGCAGGGTGCTTTTTTTTTTTGTATTTTCTCAGAGTTGTTTTGTGGCATATTATATGGTCTATTTTAGAGAAGCATCCATGTATACACTCATTGAAGGATAAATTATTCTATATATGTCAGTTAAGTCTAAATTATTGATTGTATTATTGTATCTATAGTTTCTTTTTTCAGCTTCTGTTTGGAAAATCTATCCAGTGGTGTGAGAGGTGTGTTAAAGTCACCCAAGATTATTGTGTTGTGGTCAATTTGACTCTTCAACTTGAGAAGAATTTGTTCAATGAACATAGGTGCTCCATTGAGGAATATATACTTATAAATTGTTAAGTCTTGTTGGTATATGGCTACTTTGAGCAATATAAAATGTTTTTCTTTATCCATTTTGATTAACATTAACTTGAAGTCTACTTTATTTGATATGAAGATGCAAATCCCTGCTTCCTTCTGCAGTCTATGTGAGTGGTATGATTTTTCTCAATCTTTCACCTTCAGTCTGGGTATGTCTTTTCCTACCAGATGACTCTCCTGGAGGCAACATATTGTTGGGTCTTTCTTTTTTAAATCCATTCTGCTAGCCTATGTCTTCTAATTGTGAGTTTAGGCCACTAACATTCAGGGTTATTATTGAGCCATGATTTGTATTCCCAGCCATTTTGTTTATTTTTGTTATTTCACTTGACTCAGTTTCTCCTTTGATCAGATTTTTCTTTACTTTCATGCATCCCTCTGCTGACTTTCATTGTTGTTTTTTTGTTGTTGTTGTTTGTTTCCACTTCATGGAGTATTTTGCCAAGGATGTTTTGGAGTGCCCAGTTTCTAGCTATGAATTCTTTTAACTTTTGTTTATCATGGAAGGTTTTTATTTCATCATCAAATCTAATGCTTAATTTTGCTGGATATAAGATTCTTGGTTGGCATTCATTTGCTTTCAGAGCTTGATATATGTTGTTCCCGGATATTCTATTTTTCAGGGTCTGGGGAAAACAAACAAACAAACAACAACAACAACAACAACAAAAACTGCAGTTATCCTAATTTGTTTACCCCTAAATGTAATCTGATTGCTTTTTCTCCTGCCTTTTAATATTCTCTATGTTGGACATTTTTATTATAATGTGTCTTGGTGTGGATCTGTTGAGATCATATACACTTGGTGTCCTGTAAGCTTTTTGAATTTGCTTTTCCAATCTTTTGCCTTTCCATTATTCATGTTTGGAAAGTTTTCTGATATTATTTGATTGAATAAATTGCTCATTCCTTTGGTTTGGAACTCTATGCCTTCCTGTATCCCAATAACTCTTAAATTTGATCTTTTTATCCTATCCCATATTTCTTGAAATCTACTGTTCATGATTTCTTACCATTTTCCCTGTGTGGTCTACTATATTTTCAAGATTATATATTTTGTCTTCATTGTCTGAGGTCCTATCTTCCAAGTGCCTTTTGTTATTGTTGTTGTTTTGTTTTGTTTTAGAACTTCTATCTTCCTATTGAAGTAATCTTTTCCTTTCTGTATTACTTTATGTAGCTGTTTTTTGAAATGATCTTTTGCTCCATTATCTCTATTATATCATCCTTTAATTCACAGAACATTTTATCATGTACATTCTGAACCCGTTCTCCGTCCTTTCTTCTTCTGTGCTAGCCATGGGATCTAATAATGTGGTATCTTGATTTGTTTGGGGTGCTTTCCTTTTTTGTCTTTTCATGTTGTTCGTGTATCTTCCCTTCTAGTGCTGTGGGTCTGAGGCATTATCATTTTTTGCCCTATATGTTTATTGTGCTCCTGTAGGTTTGCAATACCTCTCTTTTGTAGGGGAAGGACAATGTTAACAGATCCAAATATAAAGAATATAAACTATAAACAATTTGTTGTTACTTAGACATTTTCAGTTAGGTCACAATGTATGGAAATGTTGAATTTGATTATTATCTATAATAGAATCAATAGATTTGCAAAGGGTTTACAGTTTCTGACAGTGGACAATAAACTAGGGATGAGGTGTAGGATGATATGCTGAGGAGGCAGGATGTGAGGATATAGATATATAGTATATCTTAAGAAGTGCAAAAGAGAACTATAAAGAAGAGATTAGTAGCAGAATAGACAGGAAGTAATTTTGAGTAGACAAGTATGTGGGAAAACAGTAGAGTACATAAAACAAACACACATATGTATTAAGAAAAATAAAGGATATTTAAATAGTAAAAATTGGAGGGAAAAAAAAGAAGAGAATAAAAGGCATATACAACACAACTATAATATGCTATTCAGACATCCCAATCCTCAAAATCCTAATGCATTCAAAGTACTTGGCTTCACATATGTTGGGGGTGTGAGGGCAGGAGGATAGAGAGGGAGAAAAAAAAAGAAAGAAAGACAAATCTCGAAGGAAGAAACCAGGATTGTTAATTTTGGGGGTTAGAGATCAGTATCTTTCCTGTTTCCCTTCTCTTCCAATAGTGGCATTGTCTGTTATTAGGTGGTATCTCCACCCTCAGGATGGAGAAGGTAACCATGGTGGGAAGGCTGGTCCTAGAGCAGGGTACCTGGAAGTGAGGTATAGCACCCACTGGTCCCTGAAAGAAGACTGCACCTCAAAGTTTTCTTTTTTGGATCTGCTCATATGACTTGGGCACCGAGTCCTATCTCCCTATCTTTCCTGAAGATTCCTCAGTTCTTAGTTTCTCTGTTAGTCTTCAATCCATTATACCCTCTCCTTCTTCCTTACTAATTCCCTATTAAAGGGCCTCTCTCACAGGGGCTCCTATGGGTGGTTCCCTGGTCACACTGTGCACCCAACCCACTGAGAGCTGTTTTGTGTTAGGTAGTTACTATTCCAGGTTATGGGGGGAGGGTGTTGAAACCATATACCTGGCCAGCTGTTGTTCCAATCTGGGAGCTGCTCCCACCAAAGATGGAGAGAAAGGTGGGCTGCTTCCAGCACTGGGGTATTGGGTCAGGTGGGCAGAGCTAGGTGATGAGGTTGCTTGTGCAATGTATTCAGAGATGAGCTCAGTGGCATGTAGCATTGGGGCTTTTGGCTGTCTTCAGAGCTTGTGGGATGTCCCCAGGTACAAGCTGACTACCACTTGTAAGGGATGATGGCAGTAGCTGTTGAATCGAGTCACAAGATGGAGGCGACTGGGGTAGCCCCTTTTTGGTAGATGGGATCCTCAGGGTAGTGGCTGCCAGATTTCCTGTGGGTTGGTAACAGCTGAGTGTCCTTTGTGGGAGCAGAGCATTGTCTGGGAGTTCTGCAGTGGTGTGGATATGGCAATCCTGTTGAGGTCCTCATGAGCCTTTCATGGGCTAGAACTTCAGGAGTTGGGTTTTAGGAGTTATTAGTCCTGCTGAGGCCCAGAGCCCTGTGTGCAAGAACAGCTCTAGTGATTTCTACATGAGAGCAGCAATGTAGGGGTTCTCTATCACTCCTCGAGAAGCAGTTTTCCTACTATTTGAGACCTGGGTCACAGCGGCACAGAATGCTACCTGCCTCCAGCCCTCCATCTTGGATCCATTTGAGGAGTCAAATGAAGTACCATTTAAACTAGGCTGTATTTTGTTTGGAATAGCTAATAAATTAAATGATATAATTGAATGACTGCACCTGAAAACATCTTAATTTATTCAAAAATATAGAATAAAATATATAAAATAACCTAGGTTTGAGTTTCAAATTCATCCTCTACTAATTGTACAGACATTATTGATTGGCAAGAACTGTTTAACAATGATAATCCTTTTAACTCAAATTGAGGTAACAATGACTATCATAATACTTTCTGAAGACTAACTTAAATACTCCACAAAATTAGTTCCACTAGCTCCAAATTTATTTTAAAAATATTTTGTTTACTTATCAATTACAGACTATAGATTTGAAAGGACAGGCATTTATATTTTACCTATTTATTTATTTATTTATTTTTACGAAGGATGGAATAGCAGCCAACAGCTTTGTGGGCCATACAATTTCAGTCACAACTACTTAGTTCTATCATTGTTCTAAAAGAACAGCTCTAAGCAATACATGAATAAATGAATATGACTGTATTGCAATAAAGTTTTATTTAGAAAAAAAATATGTTGGCTTTATTTGGCCCATCATAATTATTTACTTTCTTGTAGATGATTATATTTAGCATTAGACACTGCATCACAAGAAGAGATTAATATCTTTATTCATGCACTTTTTAAAAAAATGGAACTTTAAAAATAAAAATGAGAAATTAGCAAATATTTTTTTAAAAACAATATTATTATAAGTTAATATGGCCAAAAATAGACTTTACATAAAATGTTTGAGTCAGGAAAATGTTTAGCCTGTAAAGTCTTATTAGTTGTCCTATTGGAAGACTGAATAAATTTCTTTTTCCAAATATTCCTTCACTTTACCATGATACTCATTATTATGTCTGTATTTAGTAAGGCCATTGGTTTTAATTTAGAGTTGCATTATAATCTTAAAAGTTTATCTAGTAAGTCTGGAACATTTGTTTTGTTTTTGAGTTACTGGAGACTGAACCGAAAGACACTCTAGCAGTGAGCAACATCCACAGTTCTTTTTATTTCTTATTTTGAGACAAAATTTTGCTAAATTTTCAGAGTAAGGCCTTCAAGTTGCAAACCTCCTTCCTCTGTCTCCCAAGTCTCCAGGATTACAGGCATGCACTACCACACTTGGTTAAATTTAGAATTTTTGCACTCGCTGTGGTAACTGCATAGTTCATTTTACTATATATTTTCAATGAATACATTCTCAGACAAATGAAACAAAATTTTAAAACAGAGAGTTTTATAACTATAAACTGGAATTAAAACAACTCTTTATATTGGGTATTTTCTAAATGTCTTACTTTATAACCTTCATGTAAATATTCCTTAAGTCTCAAAATTATTTCTCTTCTATTATCATTTTCTCTTTTTGATCTCTTGTTATCTTACTTTTATGGTCCCATTTTTATAATTTTCATCTTTGAGGTTCTTTATCTTCCCAGCATTCTCCAGCTTCATATATTTAAACTTTCATTGGAAAAATTCTTTTTATTGGCTTTTTTTGTTATTGTTGTTGTTGCTGGTACCAAGGATTGAACCCAAAGGCACTTAAATACTAAGCCACATCCCCAGCCCTTTTTATTTTTATTTTGAGACAAAGTCTCACTAGTTTGTTAACAGACTTGCTGGCTTCCTTTGAACCTATGATCCTCCTGCCTCAGCCATCTGAACCTCTGGTATTACAGGCATACACTGCTATACCAGGATTACTGGCTTTTATTTATCTTTACTGATTAATTAAAAAATAATTATCCAAACAGCTTATTTTCTTTTAAAAAATATTTATTTTTCAGTTGTAGTTGGACACAATACATTTATTTTATTTATTTATTTTTTATGTGGTGCTGAGGATCAAACCCAGGGCCTCACACATGCTAGATGAGTGCTCTGCCACTCAGTCACAACCCCAGCCCAAACAGCTTATTTTCATTTTCTTAAAAAAAAACAAAGCCTATTTCTTCCTTTATTTTTTTAACTAATGTCATTATCCCTCTTAAAATTGTATTGCCTTTCAATCTCAACATCATTGTGGTTTACAGTATTGGGTGAATAATGTAATTTCAATTTCTAATTCCCTTATTTTGAGGCATTTTTCAACTAAGTCCAGCTATGTAACAAAATTAATTTATTGAGGCACATAACAGATGTGGTGAGAATTTTAGAAAATAATTCTTTGTTTTTTTCATATATAGCAGATATAATAACTCAAAAACATGAACTATCCAGTGTCCATGAATAAAAAGCCATAAGAACATAAAAATTCAGTTCTAATATATTTGAGCTTTTTACAGCTGAACCAATACTAGCAGCCACCTACCTCTTTGACATATTATGTGAGAAACAATCTCATATCTATTTAAGACACTTTCAGTAGATTTGTTATGCTCAGTGAAAGCATTCTAACAGATTACCTTATGTTTATTTGAAATTTTCAACTCTTTAGCCCCTTCCTTGGTATACTATTAGCTTCCAAATTCTCTTGGTACTTTTTTAGGAAATATGTTTCTATTGCCACTCCCAAACATTGCACTCTGATTCTCTGATTTAGATGAATTTTTGTACTATACAGAGCAAACAGATATGGAAGAATAATTTCTAATCTTCTACTCTTTTGGTGATCACATATCTCAATTTATCTAAGATAGTCACAACTTATACCAGGTATACTGGTATGATTATTAATAGCTTCCTTTTCCAAGAGTGTCCTGCGTTATACAATAAATAATATTATTGCTCTATTACTTGGCTACTTGGACCAGTTTAATTAATATTGATGTACCAGAATCTTTAAATTAGAATTGCCATTTAATAAATTTAAAAAAATGGTCTTCACGCTCCCTCTCTGTCCTTCTGTCTGCGTGGCTTTACCAGGAAGTGCAGGGGACCCACCGGAGAGCACTGTGCTCCCGACCACCAGGAAATGATGGTCAGCTTCAAAGGCATAGTAGTATCTGGAGAGTACTCCCAGTCTGCAGCTACAGGGGATCACTAGGCAATGCTGAGCTGACGTGGATCTGGGGTGAACAGTCTGGGCCTCTCAGAACACACACTGAGCCCGGATCGGCTGAATTCAAGCTCCCGTTCCCCTGCTTCCCACAGACAAACAGCTGTGACTCAGCACTAATCCATCCAGCTGAAACAACTGGTCAGCCCTTCTGATCCTACGGAGGTAAATGCCAACCGAGCCTTCATAGGTAGTGGCCACAGGTTCGAAACGGGGCTTGGGAGAGACAGTAAGGACCCATCCATTGCATTGGTCACCTGGCAAAGGGAAACGAACTGTCGCCATTTGCAGGAGATACCACCATGGCAGAGAACTGACGTCATCAGACTGCGGCAGAGGAGATAACTTCATTGAATCCTGCCGCTACAGGTGTGTAATTCCCTAGCCTTCCCTCTCCACACATTGGGGAAACCTTAAGGGCCCCTCCCAGCTCTCCCGTAAGGGCCCCTCCCAGCTCTCCTGTAAGGGCCCCTCCCAGCTCTCCCATGAGCACGATAGCCAGACCGAGGGAATCAGAGGTGGCGCGGGACCCACAGCGCGGAACTACCGCTCCCACCAGTGCTGACAGCTGAGGTCTCTTGCACCAGCTACCGGGGGTGTGGCTACCGGAGGGCAAGTAAAATTCGCTGAGGATTCTCAGCCCCAAGCTCTAGAAACTTAGGGTCTGAGGGAATGGCAAACTGGAAGAGTGTGCCCACTCGTTCATGAAAACAGGTCTCCTGGGAGCAGCAGACCTGGCATGTAGCCAGTATTGTGGTGAGCGGCACCCGTGAGAGGGGCTTGGCTAGAGGAAAAGTGGGAAGTGACTAGACACAAGAGGAGGCCCTAGGCACTCAGGATTGGAGACTCGCCCAGTCTGGGAGGAGGAGCTGCTGCACAGTGATTGGTTCCCACGTATTGACAGGAGAAACTTGGACTGGTGGGCACAGCGCCAACTACTGGAAGAGAAGTTAATCAAACTCTAAGACTGCATTTATTAGTTTTTTTTTTCTTTTTTCTTTACTCTATTTTTTTTTTGATTTGGGTTTTTCTTTCATTTTCATTTTTTTCTTTCCTGTTTTTTTTTAATTTTTTTTACAATTTTTAAAAATTTTTTTCTTCTTATTTTAATTTTAATTTATTTTTTTTAAATTTTTCTTTTTTTTATTTCCTATTTTTTTTCTTCTTTTGTCTTTTCATTCCTTTCAATTATCTTATCCCCCCTTCCTTGAATTCTACCTGTTTACTCTCATTCTCTTTAGTGACTTCTTCCCTTCCCTTCTAATACCTTTCCTCCCAAGCATCAAATAAATTTATAGGAGTAAACAGTAATGCATCAGTCAAACAGAACAAGAAGTAACATGAGCAGCTTCAAAAAGAAAGGAAGAAAAGGAGTACAAACAATGCAGGACAGCCTAAATATTCAGGAGGACCTAGAGTCATCAGAAAAATGGTCATATAAAGAATTCAAGGAACACCTTAGACAGATGGAATGGAACCTTAAAGAGGATACAAGACAGCAAATTCAAGCAGCAAAAGAACACATTGAGAATGAATTACATAAACAGATAAAAGAAGAAGTTAAGCATCTTTATCAGGAGATAGAGATTATAAAAAATAATCAAACAATAATTCTAGAAATGAAGGAAACGATAAACCAAATTAAAAACTCAATTGAGAGTATCACTAACAGAGTGGAGCAAGTAGAAGCCAGAACGTCAGATAATCAAGACAAAATATATAATCTTGAAAAGAGTCTACCCAACTCAGAAAGGCTGGTAAAAAATCACGAGAAAAACATCCAAGAGTTATGGGATAACATTAAAAAAACCAAACTTACGAGTCATCGGGATAGAAGAAGGTACAGAGATTCAAACCAAGGGAATGAGTAACCTGCTGAATGAAATAATTACAGAAAACTTTCCAGAAATAAAAAAGGAAACAGATATACAAATTGAAGATGCATACAGGACACCGAGCACACAAAATCACAGTAGACCAACGCCAAGACACATTGTTATGAAGATATCCAATATACAGAACAAAGAGAAAATATTAAAAGCTACAAGAGAAAGGAGACAGATTACATTCAGGGGTAAACCAATAAGGTTAACAACGGATTTTTCATCACAGACACTGAAAGCAAGAAGGTCATGGAACAATGTATTTCAAACACTGAAAGACAATGGATGCCAACCAAGAATTCTGTATCCAGCAATATTAAGCTTCAGGTATGACAACAAAATAAAAATCTTTCATGATAAACAAAAGATAAAAGAATTTGCAGCCAGAAAACCAGCATTGCAAAGCATTTTGAGCAAAACACTATACGAGGAAGAAATGAAAAACAATAACCAAAACCATCAATGGGAAGTGCCTCGGTAAAGACAGAGGGTGAGGGGAAAGATAATCATGGAGAAACAAACTAAATTTTTTTAAAAAAAGGATAAATAATCAAACATGGATGGAAGTACAAACCATATATCAATAGTAACTCTGAATGTTAATGGCTTAAACTCTCCAATAAAGCGACATAGGCTGGTATCATGGATTAAAAAACAAATCCAACAATATGCTGCCTCCAGGAGACACATCTGATTGGAAAAGACATACACAGGCTGAAGGTGAAAGGATAGGAAAAAATATACCACGCACACGGTCCTCGTAAGCAAGCAGGGGTGGCCATCCTCATATTGAATAAAATCGACTTCAAGACTAAGTTAATCAAAAGGGATAAAGAAGGACATTATATATTGTTAAAAGGAACCATTCACCAACAAGACATAACAATTATCAATATTTATGCACCAAATAATGATGCTGCAACATTCATAAAACAAATTCTCCTCAAGTTCAAGAATCAAATAGACCACAACACAATAATTGTGGGTGACTTCAATACACCTCTGTCACCATTGGACAGATCCTCCAAACAAAAGATGAATAAAGAAACTATAGAACTCAATACCATAATCAATAACCTAGACTTAACTGACATATATAGAATATATCAACCATCATCAAATGGATATACTTTTTTCTCAGCAGCACATGGATCCTTCTCAAAAATAGACCATATATTATGCCATAGGGCAACCCTCAGTAAATATAAAGGGGTGGAGATAATACCATGCATTTTATCTGATTATAATGGAATGAAACTGGAAATCAATGATAAAAGAAGGAAGGAAAAATCCTACATCATACGGAAAATGAACAATATGTTACTGAATGATCAATGGGTTACAGAAGACATAAAGGAGGAAATCAAAAAATTCTTAGAGATAAATTAAAATACAGACACAACATATCAGAATCTATGGGACACAATGAAAGCAGTTTTAAGAGGAAAATTCATCGCCTGGTGGTCATTCCTCAAAAAAAGAAAAAACCAACAAATAAATGAGCTCACACTTCATCTCAAAGCCCTAGAAAAAGAAGAGCAAAGCAACAGCAAATGTAGCAGAAGGCAAGAAATAATTAAAATCAGAGCGGAAATCAATGAAATTGAAACAAAAGAAACTATTGAAAAAATTAACAAAACTAAAAGTTGGTTCTTCGAAAAAATAAATAAGATCGGCAGACCTTTAGCCATGCTAACGAAGAGAAGAAGAGAGAGAACTCAAATTACTAACATAGGGGACGAAAAAGGCAATATCACAACAGATGCTACAGAAATACAGAAGACAATTAAAAATTATTTTGAAAACTTATATTCCAATAAAATAGAAGATAGTGAAGACATCGATAAATTTCGTAAGTCATATGATTTGCCCAGACTGAGTCAGGAGGATACACACCATTTGAACAGACCAATATCAATGGATGAAATTGAAGAAGCCATCAAAAGACTACCAACCAAGAAACGCCCAGGACCGGATGGGTATACAGCGGAGTTTTGTAAAACATTTAAAGAAGAATTAATACCAATACTTTTCAAGTTATTTCAGGAAATAGAAAAAGAGGGAGCTCTTCCAAATTCATTCTATGAGGCCAACATCACCCTGATTCCGAAACCAGACAAAGACACCTCAAAGAAAGAAAACTACAGACCAATATCTCTAATGAATCTAGATGCAAAAATCCTCAATAAAATTCTGGCGAATTGAATACAAAAACACATCAAAAAAATTGTGCACCATGATCAAGTAGGATTCATCCCTGGGATGCAAGGATGGTTCAATATACGGAAATCAATAAATGTTATTCACCACATCAATAGACTTAAAGATAAGAACCATATGATCATCTCGATAGATGCAGAGAAAGCATTCGACAAAGTACAGCATCCCTTTATGTTCAAAACATTAGAAAAACTAGGGATAACAGGAACTTACCTTGACATTGTAAAAGCTATCTATGCTAAGCCTCAGGCTAGCATCATTCTGAATGGACAAAAGTTAAAGGCATTCCCTCTAAAATCCGGAACAAGACAGGGATGCCCTCTATCACCACTTCTATTCAATATAGTTCTCGAAACACTGGCCAGAGCAATTAGACAGATGAAAGAAATTAAAGGCATAAAAATAGGAAAAGAAGAACTTAAATTATCACTATTTGCAGATGACATGATTCTATACCTAACAGACCCAAAAGGGTCTACAAAGAAACTACTAGAACTAATAAATGAATTCAGCAAAGTGGCAGGATATAAAATCAACACGCATAAATCAAAGGCATTTCTATATATCAGCGACAAAACTTCTGAAACGGAAATGAGGAAAAACACTCCATTCACAATATCCTCAAAAAAAAAATAAAATACTTGGGAATCAACCTAACAAAAGAGGTGAAAAATTTATACAATGAAAACTACAGAACCCTAAAGAGAGAAGTAGAAGAAGATCTTAGAAGATGGAAAAATATACCCTGTTCATGGATAGGCAGAACTAACATCATCAAAATGGCGATATTACCAATAGTTCTCTATAGGTTTAATGCAATGCCAATCAAAATCCCAATGGCATTTCTTGTAGAAATAGATAAAACAATCATGAAATTCATATGGAAAAATAAAAGACCCAGAATAGCAAAAGCAATTTTAAGCAGGAAGTGTGAATCAGGCAGTATAGCGATACCAGATTTCAAACTATATTACAAAGTGATAGTGACAAAAACAGCATGGTACTAGTACCAAAACAGGCGGTTGACCAATGGTATAGAATAGAGGACACAGAGACTAATCCACAAAGTTACAACTGTCTTATACTTGATAAAGGGGCTAAAAGCATGCAATGGAGGAAGGATTGCATCTTCAACAAATGGTGTTGGGAAAACTGGAAATCCATATGCAACAAAATGAAACTGAATCCCTTTCTCTTGCCATGCACAAAAGTTAACTCAAAATGGATCAAGGAGCTTGATATCAAATCAGAGACTCTGCATCTGATAGAAGAAAAAGTTGGCTCCGATCTACATATTGTGGGGTCGGGCTCCAAATTCATTAATAGGACACCCATAGCCCAAGAGTTAATAACAAGAATCAACAAATGGGACTTACTTAAACTAAAAAGTTTTTTCTCAGCAAGAGAAACAATAAGAGAGGTAAATAGGGAGCCTACATCCTGGGAACAAATTTTTACTCCTCACACTTCAGATAGAGTCCTAATATCCAGAGTATACAAAGAACTCAAAAAATTAGATAACAAATAACCCAATCAACAAATGGGCCAAGGACCTGAACAGACACTTCTCAGAGGAGGATATACAATCAATCAACAAGTACATGACAAAATGCTCACCATCTCTAGCAGTCAGAGAAATGCAAATCAAACCCACCCTAAGATACCATTTCACTCCAGTAAGATTGGCAGCCACTATGAAGTCAAACAACAACAAGTGCTGGGGAGGATGTGGAGAAAAGGGTACTCTTGTACATTGCTGGTGGGACTGCAAATTGGTGCGGCCAATTTGGAAAGCAGTTTGGAGATTCCTGGGAAAGCTGGGAATGGAACCACCATTTGACCCTGCTATTGCCCTTCTCGGACTATTCCCTGAAGACCTTAAAAGAGCATGCTACAGGGATACTGCCACATCGATGTTCATAGCAGCACAATTCACAATAGCTAGACTGTGGAACCAACCCAGATGCCCTTCAATAGATGAATGTATAAAAAAATGTGGCATCTATACACAATGGAGTACTATGCAGCACTAAAAAATGACAAAATCATAGAATTTGCAGGGAAATGGATGGCACTAGAGCAGATTATGCTTAGTGAAGCTAGCCAATCCCTTAAAAACAAATACCAAATGTCTTCTTTGATATAATGAGAACAACTATGAACAGAGCAGGGAGAAGAGCAGGAAGAAAAGATTAACATTAAACAGAGAGATGAGATGGGAGGGAAAGGGAGAGAAAAGGGAAATTGCATGGAAATGAAGGGAGACCCTCATTGGTAAACAAAATTACATATAAGAGGTTGTGAGGGGAATGGGAAAATAAACAAGGAGAGAAATGAATTACAGTAGATGGAGTAGAGAGAGAAGATGGGAGGGGAGGGGAGGGGGGATAGTAGGGGATAGGAAAGATAGCAGAATACAACAATTAATAATAGGGCATTATGTAAAATTGTGGATGTGTAACCGACGTGATTCTGCAATCTGCATTTGGGGTAAAATTGGGAGTTCATAACCCACTTCAATCTAATGTATGAAATATGATATGTCAAGAGCTTTGTAATGTTGTGAACAACCAATAAAAAAATAATAAAATTTAAAAATAAATAAATAAAATAAATTAAAAAAATAACATATAGACATTAATTGTTCATTTTTTTCAATGTTGACTTTAGTTTTTAATATTTGGACTAGATATTTCAGATACCCTTTAGAATACATATTCATTGATCTCAATACTATTAAAATTGTGTTTTTTTAAGAAAGCATGAAATATAATTGAAAAAGTAGGATTCATATTACAGTGACTCATCTTCTGAATTAACTTTAGACTTCTCATAGGATCTCCCACTCCTTCTGTGGTCTTCAAGAACAGATATTCTTCTTCTCTTGTGTATCAGCATCACAGATCTATGACACATAGTGGAATTCTTTTAGTTCTAGGATCTACTTATCAGAAAATGTGGTCTATGTAAAGTTGGTTCAGATTCTTTGTTTCTTAGAAACATAAAACTTGCATTGTATTATGGTTTTGTTTTTCAAATTCTTCTCAGTCAAATCAGCAATGTACAGTTCACAGCATTCGGGATGCTTTCATAGTAAATACAGTTTTTGCGTGTAAGTTTGACTTTTGTATTTTCCCTATCATTCATGTAAGCTCACACAGATACATGTTTAAATAGCTCTCAATGCAATCTAGTCAATGATTATTTTTCTTCCACTTTTACTACAGTGTCTATTTCTTTTTTTAATTTTTTTTAAAGAGAGAGTGAGAGAGGAGGGGGGGAGAATTTTTAATATTTATTTTTAGTTCTTGGCGGACACAACATCTTCGTTTGTATGTGGTGCTGAGGATCGAACCAGGGCCACATGCATGCCAGGCGAGCGCCCTACCGCTTGAGCCACATCCCCAGCCCCTACAGTGTCTATTTCTAATGACTCAGTCAAATTTACTCCAAATTTAAGATAGATTTTGGAGAGTATCTTTCTGAATATTGTATTACTAGAAACATCCTCCATATTTGTGCTATTGTGCCATTTAATACAATATTACACTTCTCTATATTTTGTTTCCATGTACAATGCCTTGTTTTTTTTACTGAGAAATATTTAGAAAAATTGAATATACAGAATGTTATTAATTTGGCTTTCATGCTCAAATTCTAAAGTCTTGATAATTCTTCTATAAAATCAAGCTTAACCACCTCATCTTGACATAGTTGTCGTGCACAATTAATCCCAGCTGTTGTGCCAATATTTTTTTCTTTTCAGATTTTCAGCCTCTTAAGGAAATGTTCACAATTCATTTTTATATCTCATTTTGAAGTTTCTCTCAACTTCTTCCCCAACTGGAATGTTTCATTTCTCTCTCTCTCTCCTCTCTTCTCTCTCTCTCTCTCTCTCTCTCTCTCTCTCTCTCTCTCTCTCTCTCAAATTTAAATACCTACTTATTTCATAACTGAAAAATATCTTGCCCAAATGAGAACACATAAATTTCTTTTTCTTTGACCTTTAAGAAACTGGGCATCTGTGAAGTACATTTCAGCATAAACTCTACTATATCCTATCTGAATTAGGATATATATGTATTATGTTTCTTCTATTTGTTTTCAAAATAGGTCCTGGAGACAAATCATACATTTGCTTTGTTTCCCATTTTTAATCAATTATTTCAAAATAATAATTATGTATAAAATACAAAGTGAATAACCTTCAATGAAAATTAAATATTTAATAGGTATAATATGGGCCAAAATTATTAATATGTGGATTCATAAAGAATCTGGTCATCCTATGATATTTCTTAGCTTATTCTTCAAAACTATTAAAAAATTAAATGTTTTATCAAGATTTTTCCTTGTCTTTTTGCCCCTTTCCTTCAGGTTACACCCCCATGTGAAATGGAGAAACTAAGTAGTCAGCACTCTTTATATCACAAGGAATGATAAAAACATTATATAGATGTGAGCTGTGCATAAATATTTCATGATCTCTCTCTGATAGATAACTTTCTTCCATATTATATACCCTGAGGGGCCAGAGCCAGGTTCCTAATCCAGCAGTTCCTACCTGAGAAAGGAGAGCACATGCTGATTTTGATAACTGCTAGATCAGAAAGTGAATATGTCTTCCTCACTGCTGGAGACTCTGTCTGTGACCAAAGGTTTTCTATTGATGTACACGTAGAACTCTCATTAACACTCTGGAAGTTATGCACGCACTTCACCAAGGGTATGTACCCCTTAGTGCTGAAAGATGAACATTCCTAAAATAAACTCCTTTTACATCTAAATTGCAACTTGCAGGAGGTCTCGCTCCTGAGCTGTGCAAAAATAAAGAGAAAAACTCTCATGAGGATAATGAGTATATGCAGAATTCTTTAGTGGATAATCACAGACACTGGCTAAGGCAAGATGCATCTGTGCATGCATAATAATAGTCTCAAAAGCTGTGCTGCTTGAAGCATGGTTTGTTGCTGTATGTAAAAGAAATTAATCTAGGGATGAAAAGTTATTATGGCACTGGCTTAAGAAACTATAAAATAAACTTAGTGTAATTACATTTGATATGAATTTAAGCATGTAGCATAATAAATGAATTTGAAAAAGATGATTCTGAGTGGATATGAAATATCCATGGTGGTAATTATTTAATAATGCCTCAGGAAAATATCTACTTAGAAATCTGGATTTGACTCCAAATCGAAAGACAAACAAATTATTCATATTTAGGATGAGTAGGATCTGAAAGTTATCCCTTTGCTAAACAAAAAACTTACTCTAAATGTATTTGGCTGAAACCAGGGTTTGAGACCAAAATCAGACTTATACATATTTTGCAAGGGAGCTGATTGTTTTCCCTTTAGAATACTTCATCCTTTTCTTGTTTTTGTTCCCACAGTATACTTTTCTTTCTTCCTTTGCACTCCTGTTTTTCTGCATTTCTACTTTTCCCTTTGTATTTGACCTTTTTCTATTCACCTTATTTAAAAAATAATTCTAACAGCAAAATCTTTTGTTTCCCTACATCTTTCCTCATGGTATTTTAGAGGACTTTTTTTTTTCAAATATGAATGGTGAAAGGGAGAAAGAAAAAAATGTGTACACAGCCTCCATCCTCATCTTTCACCATCCAAAGGGCCAATTTTTAGTTAAAAATGAACATCAAAGTTTTGCACAATTCCATCTGGATCTCCTGCGGTTATCATTATTTATAAACCTTCTAGCTTGAAATTTTTATTCCTACTACTTGAGTTGTTAATGAAACTCGAAGGTATCATTACTATGAACAAATAAATATCTATCTTTTTCTTAAGTTTTCTATGCAATTGGGTCAATTTAGTTTTATTCATTACATATGTTGTGAGGCAGGTGTTTCAGAAAACATACCAAGTCCCAGTTTTGTCCAAAATGAAGAATCTTTATTTAGCTGGCTGGTTGACCAGTGACTACTCCCCACAGGATCCATAACTTTCTCAGAAGGAACAGCCCCAAGCCTGAGCATTTTAGGATATTTGAAGGTAAAAACCACATCTGGGTTGATTTAGCTGCAAAGCAGGTATAGAAGCTGAATTGAGCACAATGCAGTGGGTACATTGGTATTTCCCATGGGAATTTCCAGGATGGCACAGCAGAAAGCAAGCAGAAGGGTAGTGGGTCAAACCCTAATTCAGTACAAGTTAGAGAATGCTTACTAATGTCTAGGCAATCAATTTCTGACAAGGTACATTGCTCCCCCCCAAAAAAAAAAATGGAAACCGGACAACAATTTTACATTGTAAAAGAATTGCTATTTTGTGTTACCAATTATGTCATGCTAGGTAACTATTAATGGGCACGGAGGTGGGGCTTTCCCATGGGAGAAGCATTTCTTACATGATATGGACTCTCAGGGTAAAATGGAGTCTATTTGGTCATTGTCCAGATAGTCTTGTCCATAATACGTACAAATTCAATTACTCCCTTATTTGTCTCAGAATCTCTGCTAGATGCTACCCAAGAACTCCATTTCTAAAGTAACCTCTAACCTGCAGTTATCAATAACTATGTTTCTTCAGTTACCTCCAGTACAGTTCCTGCCTTCTGTTGATGTCACAGAATTATCAAGACAGACTCAGAGAACTGCCTGAATCTGTTCTACCCTAGGCAAGAGAATTTCTATTTCTGCTTTTGTGACACTGTATATTTTTTTGCTAGAAAGGCACCATTGGATTGTTACTGAAGTTTTCTCACAGTTACTTATTTTGAAAATATTTTTTGACTATCATTTTTAACAGTTTATATATTTCCTAGGGAGTTTGCGAAAAATGTGTGTACTTGTGTATGCAATGGGTAAGAATATTTCATTCTAAATAACATGAACATGTTCTGTTAAATATGTTTTTTATCTCTTACGTTTATGTTAATGCTCTTAGAAAAAATATTTACATTTTTTTCACTCAGTTTATTTAGGAACTTCTCAGTTCCTAAATGAAAGGCCTTAACCACTCACACAAAAAGACTCCTATAGAAATTTTATGTACCATAGAGGAATTATAAGTGGGCTTGTCATATAATACTGACATCAATACTCTTTGTTAAGTTCTAATAATATAACTTTGGTTTTGTAAGAAATAATTTAAAATTGTTATAGGTATAGGACACGTCTTAATAAATTTGAGTGGTTTTATAAGAAAGAGTGTTTGCTTGTGTCAAAAAATAATATATTATATCCATAGACAAAAATCATTTGAATATACCAGAGAAAGTTTTTATTTCTCAATTTAGAAAAACAGCAAACAAGAATCTGTAAAAAGAAAATAAATTATCAGAATATTACTCAATATTCTACAAGAACCATTTATATTACTTACTCTGTATTAGTGTTATTAATTTAATGATATATTTTGTTTGTAATGTATACATTTCTACTATCAGGATCTATTAAAAAATGGGAAACAGAGGAATGTAAAAGAGAGGAAGAGAAGAAAGTCTTATTTTGAACCTAAAAATGAAACATGTAAACAGAAAAAGACAGTGAGTGGCCACTGGCTTATCCACTGATACAGCTCTTTTCATTTTCTCCTGGCCTCTTGCTGATCATTGGATTGTATCAAATATTCTTAGCAGCATGAAATAATCAACAATCCTGCTCTAGAGAAAGATCAAGTTGAATAGGTAGGAAAGTATTCTGATGGATTAAAGAAAATAGCAATAAAATATGGGGGACAAAATATTGTATTTTATAGCTTTATTTAAAATATAAAATAATTGCGAAAGGGCATAATAGTGTGATTAACCATTTAAAAGAATCCTACTCTGTATCACCATTCATGGATGAGATTTATAACAACTAAAATTTTTACTTTAAAACTAGAGGAAAATGCTACTTTTAAAACAAACAGAGATTTTAAGTAATTCTTTCATATTCTTTTTTTATAACAAGATCTCTCAAATATATGATTCAAAGAAGGAAATTTTGACACTTTTTACAACATGATATACCTAGAGGATAAGATGTTAAAAATACAAATCAGACACAGAAAGAGCAATAGTGCATGATCTCATTCATATGTGGAATCTAAAACATACCAACTCACAGCAGTAGAAAGTAAAAAAGGTTGTCAGAGGCTTGCATATATACAATTTTTTTATTTATTAATTATTCTGAAATAAAAAATCTCATTAAGAGCAATAATAGAAGCATAATAAACCACAGACATCTAAAAATGTTCTCCATTTACTTCAAATTCTTTTTTCATGAAAGTTCTTTCTTCTCATTCTCATACCTTGTATTCCAAGCTTAGCCCGCTGACATACAGAGGTTTTCTGGGGGAATGTTCTATAATGTGACAAATGTCCACTATATAGTCATTTCCAGAATATCTTTGGGGATTTTTATTTCTCATTGAGAAACTTTTAATTATATTCATTTATTTTGATAATAATTAATTCTTTAAACTGTGTGGGTCATCTGGATAGATGCTTTTAAAAAATACTATACATTTTTAGAGCTAGGTAGGGCCAAATGATAATTTTCATCACACACACTCAAAAAAAAGCCCAATAATTAAAAATAGCAGTACCCTTGAGATTTTATCAAAATTTTACTTGAATCTCATGCTATCACTCATTATCTCTCTTCAATAATAGTCTTAGCACATATGATAGACTTCTAAGACAGTGGTCTTTGATGAATCATCATTCCCTGTGTCTACAGTCCTTTCTAATGTGACTGCCATTGAAAAGTAGTCCATTTTCCAACTCCTACATTTATAATTGCTCTATAACTCATATCTGCCAATGGAATTTCATAAAATAATAATGTGTCACTTCAAGGTCTTATGAGGTCATGTAGTGTCCATTCCAACCTGATTAGAAAGCTTTAAAGGTAAAGCTTTTTTTTTTTTTTTCCTGTCGATTGCATGAGTCCAGTGAATCATAATACTTACTCAAGTTAAGCAAAGTATATTTAGTATACACCATGGAAAAGCAGCAAAGTTGGTTCCCCACTGATAACGAAATCTTCCCAGGACAGATGGAGTTTTATCTCTGGATATCCAGTTTCACACCACTGCTGAGACCCTGGAAACATTCCACTTTGTTTTATACCCTGATAGACAATTGGCATGCTGAGTTTAATACTGAAGAATATCATGTTCTGGAAAGAACAAGGACATACCCTTTCTTCTTATGCCGAGATGTTACAATCTTAGTATATTCAAAAGCCACACAGGGAAGAAGGAAAACCTGGGGAAGACCAAGAGAGAAAGCCATAATCCCCTATGATTCTTATTTCTGAAGGTAGTATTGTAAAGAGAGCTATAATTTCATAAGAATACATTTGATGAGAAGGATCCACTCACTTTTATATACACTTTGTATGTTATTTTTAATTGATTTTAAAACCAACAGTCTGTTCTTTAATGGAATAGATTATTTTGTACTCATGAAACTACACTTCTAAGAAGAATAATCTAACTAGCTGAAATCTCTTTGAATGTGGGATTGTGATGGTGGACATCCTTTTGTTACAGAAGAAATCAAAATGATCTATCTTGCTATGTTCAGGAGAAAATGTTGATGATCCTGGAGAAGGAGAACTCTTAGGGGGTAGGATATCAGAAATATCATTCTTTCTGTGATGGTAATCTGGATGCTGTAATGAGGAACTCAGCAGGAAGTGATACTTTCAAGAAAAGGGAATAACTAGAATATTGGGACACTAAAACCAGGGTCTATTTTATGATTATTTATTTTCCTTTCCTTTCAGAATATTGCCTGAATGCCCCTTTTGCTTGAATTTTTATGTATACCATATTAGGAATGATGACCTTTTCATATACCCCAAATCAGTTATAGAACACTAAAAATAATCAATATCAGTGAATATGACAAAGTGTCATGAGTGGGAAGTAATACTTTACAAGTTAAATTCAGGTAAAGCAAATGTAAAACTTCTCTGCTTTTAAGTTTCTTCAATAGCAAAATTTTGGAAGAATATAGACAGAAAATCTTAAAGTAATAATAATGTAAATATAAAATTAAAATCTTAATTAGAAATAAAATAATAAAACATAGAAATACAGAAATACAAAATATTAATTCAACCTGGGTTTTAAAGCTACATTAATGTCTACCAGAGAAACAAACCAAAACTGAGTTGCTTTCATGTTTTTGCATCAAATAACCTTCATATTCAACAAAGAGTAAATACTAATACCTTCCAATTATATAATAAATATTGCCATGCCACAGGAGTCAGGAGTCAGAATATTTGTTTAAAAATGTTTTAACAAATATCACTAATCTTTTCATTGTAATGCCCTTTAATTTGACAATAGAATTGAATTTCCTGGATTTCATCGTATGTAAATGATGAAATTATCACCTCAGCCAGATACCTTTATTTTTCTTTGTGTCAATGACAAAAGCAGAATTGAGCCAGACCTTCAAAAAGAAGAATAGTTAACCATTTCTAAGAAGTGGGACCTTTTAAATTAGACATCAGAAAATATCTTTGTAAGAAATGCCAGAATAAAGTACAGCAAAGCCAACTTCATACTGAGAATCTTTATATCAGAGAGCAAAACTCTTTTCACATGTGGCCCATTATCCTAGTGTGAAGATCATAGGGGAAATAATTGCTAAAGGGTGCATTCAGCTGAGTCTCTATTTTATCTTTATATTTATGAGAGAGAAGATAAAGGTCAGTTCTTAATCTAGCAAGATCGGAGTTTCCCGCTCCAGTTGGATGTTAGTCTTGAACTTGTGCAATACAGGTTGCCATTCCTAATGAACTGACAAAATGTGAATACACCTTAGCCTCTCTCTAGTCAAAGAAACTTTCCAGTGGAATTTCAAAACATAACAATTAATGAGTCCTTTTTGTTTTTCTCCTTCAATTTGCTCTCAGTTTTTATGTTATGAAAGCATATTACACATTCAGCAAATGAAAAAAAAAGAGTATTGTTCAATTGAACAGAAAGCAAAGAATAAGTTAATTAAAACAAAATTGAGTAAGGAAGAGAAGAGACTGAAGGCTTGTGAAAACACCTTCAAAAGAAATGCTTGATTTGCAGTATCATTTAACACAGAGTTTCCATAGAAAACTTAGATGCTTGACAGACCTTGTCATTTTTTGTTTGTTTGTTCTGGCAGACATAGTGTCAAACTTGGTATATATTACTAGAAGACAAGAACTCAGCATGAAAATTTATATTGTTTTTAAAAAAACAGTGTCAAAGATCTTATCTTCCATTATACTGAGGTTATTTTCTGCATAGGGAAAATAAAAAGTACCTGTGTGCTTTGTGTGGTTCAGTGTTACAAAAGCCCCAGTATACTATTTACTCATCCCAAAGAAAAAAAACTTGGAGGACTGCATGGAGAGAGTTTGGACATTATACTATTCAGGTGTTCCTCAGTGGCTATGGGTGGATGCTAAGAGCCACAGCCAAGTAATGTGATGCATGGCACTTTTGGTTGTAAGGTGACGCCAGCTAGCCATTGAGATGATATGATTATGCTAAGATTTGCATTCATATGGATATTGGACTCCTGCTGTTCACCTGGGCCTGCTACGGGACTCCTGGAGAGTTCCCATTGGTTGGGGAAGTTCAGTAGGAGGGAATTCCGGGGCAGGAAGTTGTTCTGGGGTTGCGGTAGAACACCACCTCGTGGGTGGACCGGCTTCTTCCCAGACGTGTACGGGGTATTGGCAGCATTTTCAAAAATAAAGTTTTGTTCCTGCGTGAGTGGCTCGTGATTCTGTGCCCAGCCAGACTGCGGCAGGTGGACTCACAATAGGGAGGGCTACACCCCAAGCCCACAGCAGGGCTACATGTAGGATAGATTGTATGCCCACTGAGCACATGGAATTTTTTCAAATGTTTTATGAGTACATTCTTTTACTTCACACTCAAAGTAGCTCTGCTTTGATCCTCACCTATAAGACTGGAGACAAGGGAAGTGGCCACTTACCCTTCTCCTTTCTCCTGCAAGAACTTCTTTCAAGTTCCTCTTTCCCAGCAAGGAATAAGCAACCTTCCTAGTTGCTGACCCATGCTTGCCCCAACACATTTTTGTTTTCATTTACTTATAGTGTTCTTTCAGATAGAAATATGCTAAGGTAGAAATTCCCATATATATTTAATATTTTTGAGAAAATGAAGATTTTCTAAATTATTTATGGTTTCTCAAAAATCAAAGAATCTTAGTGGTTATTTTAAAATGTATGATTGTTAATGATTAATGTTAATGATATTTAAATTTCACATGAGTTTATAGGTAACATTTGGTAGGGAATATAATCTGGATAGTACTACCTTTAATAGATGGAGTTTACACTATACCAATGGGTTGAAAAGTAAATGTACTTACTTTAAAATGTAAATATTTGAAAGTGTTATAGAAACAGATTTCTACTTTGCTTTAAAAATTTACAGTTAAGGGCTGGGGATGTGGCTCAAGCGGTAGCGCGCTCGCCTGGCATGCGTGCGGCCCGGGTTCGATCCTCAGCACCACATACCAACAAAGATGTTGTGTCCGCCGAGAACTAAAAAATAAATATTAAAAATTCTCTCTCTCTCTCTCCTAACTCTCTTCTCTCTCACTCTCTCTTTAAAAAAAAAAAAAATTTACAGTTAACTTAGAATGATGGCTATAAATGACAGAGATAAATTCAACAAGTTTTCTATAGGAACTGATTGATACTTAGACTAATTTTCTTAAAACCATAAATAATATTTTATTTTTATGTAGATAAACAATTTGAATTTTACCTGAATTTTACTGTGAGATGAAGAATTTGTAATGGTATCACGAACACATCAGTGATTGCAATACTCCAAGTGAATCTTTCTAGAGTATTAACTGTCAACCATATTTTATTCAGCACAGCATAAAATCTTGACAAGGTCAGATTCAAAGTATTTAGAATTGATGACATAAGAATCAATAATTAAATCAGGGTGATCTTATATTTTAACAAAATCCTTAGATAATGATAATAATACATACTTTATAGAGAAAATGGGGAAAAAAAGGAAAAAATATTAAAAATGTTCTTAATCCCAGCTGTTTTTTATTTTTTTTTAAATCTAGCAGTTTGATATAAGGTCTAGTGATCTAACTACATTAAGGTTCAGTTTCTTATTTGTAATAGAGATAAATGAGCATTTTCATACATAAGTCAGTAACATTTAACATATGGTCTCTTATGCAGAATATGCTAATTAAGAAACAGGTTAACCATTAACCTAATTTCTTTCTTTTTCTTTAAAGAAACTGGCCTTCCTTAAGTCTTTATTGCAATTCAAATGCAACAGAAAAATTAATCAATCATAACATTATTCACTATTTTGTTTTATCAGTATTGTATTTGTAAAGTTGATAACATGAAAACAGAATTTTAAGTTAGCATGAAGAGTATAATGGTCACTACAAAAGCAAAGGATCTAAAATGAAGCTTAACTCAGAAGAACTAAGTAAAAAAATCAATGTGCCTCCAAGCTCCAGTGACTTCCTAGATATACAGATGCTAAGGACTGAGAAAACTGTTTTCTCTCTCTCTCACACACACACACACACACACACACACACACACTCATACACTCACAAGAAACTGCACCTCCTGCCTAATTTTTTCATGATGCTTGCTTGCCTAAAATTCCATTTTTTAAATAATGCAATCAAGCATATGTTTAGGACCAGAAAGAGTCAGTGTATACCAAACCTGAATGCAAAATAGCAGGTTTAACAGGTCTCTTAAATAGGTAAAAAGAGCTAAAACTACTAAAATTTGCTTTGTCTTTGACTGAATCTTATTTATATAACTTTACTCTTTTGCAATCAAATGAAACAAACTTTTCCTCTTTGATTTTTGTTTTTTCTCTCACTCAACCACAGTAATTCACCCAGGAGTGCTTTAATCAGTGAAGATGTTGCTTGGATTCCTATACTTGAATCCCTAGTTGACAACTCAGCTTTACATGTCAAATTAGAACAAAACAAAACAAGAAAACAAAAAATTGACTATATATTTCCTCCAACTACACATTACAGCAAATATTCAAAGTATGGAGATTACAGAGATCTCTGCATGTTTATTGTGTATACTGTTTCTTACATTTGCATTCTGTTGTACAGTTGTATATAAAAATAAATACTCAGATCAGTGTTCTTTCTCAAATCTTAAAAGTATTCAATATTTTCTAATTTATATCATTATTTTTAAAAGAAAGAATCCCTGTGTAATATTTCATCTGTGATATTTTCAACCTAAGAGCTTGGATTGGCTTTTTTTGTTAAAAATAATTTTTAAAAGTTATTTACAGAATGGCTGATTTGTTATTATGATGATGAATTTGTATTAACCATTTAACAAAGTGTCTAAAAAATAAATGAATTACATGAAATACAGTTAAATAGATTTCTAATGAATTTTTAATGCAATATTCACTTGAATATCATTTGAAATTAAAAAAAAAACAGCTCTGAACGTAACAATGTCTCTGACATTATAAATTAATTTGTAAAATAAAAATGAAAATTTAATGTTTAATATGTAAATAAATTGGGTCAGTAAAAACATTTTGACTGTAAACAAAAGAAAATTACATAATAATCATTACCATATGGTAAATGTGAGAAAAATCATCTTACAAAATCATTTAATCAAAACAATTTTTTGTTTTATTTCTTTCTAATAATAAAAAATATCTCAAATTTCTATTATAAGAATTCAAATATTCAATGCTAGTAGATAGAGAAGAAAAATCCTGTTAGATCTTTTTCCTTTGGGGCTTTTAGAATTCTCCAAGTAGCCCCTGAGAATGTTTTCTTAGCATGGATGACACATATCTGAGAAGCATTTCAACTGGAGTCTTTCTATTTACTTCAAGTGAACAAATAGCTGCAGGATTAGAAGTAAATTAAAAATTAAAAACTTCAGATTACTCTTTAAAACAGTTACTTCACAGCATTTGATGTATTCTCATGATCTCTCTTTGCTTTCCCTGCACCTTAGAATAGGCAACCTGATAAAAGAGCCTGGGATTACGTAATAACTGATTCGTGATTTGAGTTTTAGTTCCTTTGGAACCACTGTGATATCTTAGCCAATATATTGCTGATATACTTCTCTTTCATCTATTTTTAAATCTTATCTTGGTTATGAACTATTTATCAGGTGTGGAAGCATAATTTCACTTCATCTGCATGATAACCTCAGGATCTAGGTATTGGTTCCCATTTTATAAATGAAGGCATTGAGTATCAGAGCTTAGGTAGCTAGTTAAGTGTCATTCCAGTGAGAAACAAGGAGATATCAAGGAAAATTCTTTATGTCCTATCCATGGCTTCTCCCTCTGTATGCATTGGTTTCTATTCACCTATATTCAGCTTCATCTGAAAAATCAGTCACTTCCTTTTAAGAAGGAAAAGATGGAGAAAAGGATGAAATGAAAAGTAACCTTGTACTCTATATAACACATTTTACTCTTCCACATCAAGTTCTTTAAAGAGTGACATGTTTTAGTGTTTATAAATTAAAATACTTACATTCAGGTACAAAAACTTCAAGTGAGGAAGTTCAGCACTGCCATCAATTAAATAAGGAGCACATTACCCAGACAATCTCAAAGAGGGGACTGGAACTCAGTTTGATGTCAGTTGAAGAAGACATATGCAGAGATTGATAGGTCTTCATTTGTTCAAAGACAGTCAAAAACCCAAACATTTATGCAAATCTGATTTTTAATCTCATACAATGAATTGAAAATTAAAACCAATTTGCATCTTTCCATATGTAGTCTTTACTTGAACTCTTCTCAGATTATTTTCTCTCTGTAATCTGTATTCTGCCACTCACCCTCTTCCATAATGGAGGTTGTGGATGACTAAAATGTTGTTTTTTAACGTTTTATTTTTTTAAATATTAATTCACATTTTAATTGATTCATCAGTAGTTCATAATTGTTTTGTATGTATGCACTAGAAGATTCTTTCATTCGACTTTCTTTACTGTTTCTCTGTGTTAGTTTCACAAATTACCAAATTTCAGGTATCATCTATCATATCAACAACTTCCAACCTTAAGCATTTAACACAGATTGCTATTCAGGCTTTCTAGGAATATTCAAATACCTCATATTCACATCTAAGGATGGTTCATTTTTTTTTAATTCTCAGTAAATGTCATTTTATAGCATTTTATTTTTGTTTCATAGATCTTCAATGTTGTTTTATTGCACCTTTAATTTTATGATAATTTCTTTTGATAATATATCCCCTACACTAGTGTAATTTCCACTACAAATTTTATTACCTAGTATGCTGCTTGGAGGACTATATGTTTGCTAGTAAACATTTATTGCTTTTCAGCTCCACATTTATTCTTCGGTAAATTTCTTCACATTCAGCGCGATGCTAAACCTAGTCAGTAGAGGGCGCAAGAGAGACAGAATGTAGGACAAGGGTCCTCTGAGATGACTGGCTGCTAGCAGTAAGTACAAGGTGTTGAATGAGAGAATCACCCGTGTTGCTCTACCTGAGATCACTAGGTCCCCCAGCAACCTGACAGCCAGCGCATGACTCTTAACATCTCTATCCGCAGGAACACCACAAACTTCAGGCTTCCCGGTGCTCTGATTCCCTGTACTCAACCATAGTCTGCAACTGCCTAGATCCTAAACTTTTGTCATGTCCCTGCCCCTTCTACGTGTAATGGCCTAGGTCCACCAAAAGAGATCCATTATTTGCCACCTGTAGTGAAGATTAAAGACTAGCTATCACTATGGCACGTAAGCGGACGCCTGTGCTTCCCAATAGGCTACACAATACCTTTTCAAACAGGCATGGCTTTAGTAGAAGGCAACTTCCTTCCAAATTTGCCCCATTGGGGGATTATTCTTTCAACCCTAGGGTACCATACACAATTTTCTTAGATTTTATAGTTAATATTCTACAAAGGAACAATTTTGCTAATCCTTTATCTTACTATTTGTTAGTATGTAGTTACTACACCTTGGGAACATAGACTGACACCAATTAACTATTTTTTTAACAAATATATAATTCCTCAGTCCAAATTAGTTTAATTGCTTTGGAAGAAATCTATGGGACATTTTCAGTGTTTCTAGGAATTAAAACTGTGTCAAAAACATAAATAAAAATTTTGAGGTTTGGTCAGATTTTATACCTAAAAAAAATGGGAAGTGATGACAGACCTGTCTTTAAATAATTATAAATAACATAATTTATTGTTTCCTATATTTGCTTATATTTTAATATTTTTGGCACTGTTCCCTCCTCTGAAACATGAGAGTGTTAATATTAGTTTTTTATAAGAGTTATTATGCCTTCTTAACAAAGTCATCACTGAAGGGACAAGAAACTTAATAGGTAATATAATCACATGAACAATTAATGATATCCATTATTTAATTGTTTGATATTATTTATCCATATTTATTGTTTAAACTTCATCCCCCCTACAGGATACAATGCAAGCTAATTTGAAGATTCTGCAGATTCAGTATCATAAGCTTATTTATGAGTATGTAGTTGACTATAAACTATGGGATAATATGAAAGATACAGAAATATAGAGTTTATGGATTAAACATAATGCAAATTATTATTTGTTTTTTTTATTTTCTGCTCAGAACCTAATGTTGTCAACTATGTAAAGAATTTTCTTTATGTTTTCCAATTTTCAAATGAATGTTTCATTTGGTTTAAATTATAAACATTTGAAATTTATCATTGTACTGTCATGTGTAACTAATTAAAACAAATAAAAAAAGAAATTTATGATATCAACATATATCACACACAAGCCATAAGCATGCTGATCATGCTTATCAGAGGGGAAAAAGTCCTTTTAAATAGATGCAGATGCCAAATGGAACTGCCCAAAGGTTATCTATGGTAACACATTTGTTTTGCTTGAAGGAAAAGACTCAACAAACCAAATTACATAAAAATAAAATGTTGTCTCTCAAAAAAGTCTTTGCTCAATTAAGATAAATATAACTTATTCTTGATAACATGTCAAAACAACACAAAATGAAATCTTAAAAAAAACAACAACATAGTTTACTATTCTTTGTATCAGTTTATGAGAGCATGATAGGCCAATGTTACGAGTGCCTTGTTTATAAAAAATAAATATAAGAAACAAAGAAGAAGTGATTAAGAGTTCCCATTGTCTGGCAATCAACTATAAATCATCTTACATTTCATATCTTTAATTATGTTTGACCTGTAGGAAAGCTCAATTTGACCATAGGCATAATCGTGAAAAGACCAGCTTTAATGAAGTATACACAAAAGTTTTAAAGTTAAATTGTTAGTTTTGATTTGTCAAAAAAGACATAAATAAAACAAGCCCTAATTTAATTAGTACATTATTGACAAAACAAATAAGAACATTATTATTTTTTACAAAAAAATAACAAAATGTTCCTGTGATTGTGATATTGATACATAAGAAATAGCTATATCCACAAAAACTGAAGTAGAGAATAAAGATGACTGATAAAAAGTAGACAAAATAGAGACAATACTAATCATTTGCAAATGACCTAGCCATGTTGGAAAACATGGACTATATTGGGAGGTGGAGGTCATTACATTGTAGATTTAAACAGGATTTGGAATATAGCATCGTATAAGAGAGTATTGTATAATTGGGTAGGGTTCGAAGATTTCTAAGATTTGTTCCAGGAAATGGTGACATAAATGACACAATAGATAATCAAATTTTAATTACTGTACTTCAATTGTTTTTATGAATTTATAGTTTTTATGCCTCATTGATTCATTGTTTCTTACATTTCCCTTTATCCTTCAATATGTAGCATATATTTAATATATCTATTATAAAGTATTCCTTGGGTGGAGCTTTTTGTCTACTTACCTGGTGATACAGCAATTTTCAAACCACTTATTATTTAATTTACATTATTTGTCCTTAATTTAAAAGTTGTCTTCTTTTTTTTAATTTTTTTAAGAGAGAGTGAGGAGAGAGAGAGAGAGAGAGAATTTTTAATATATATATATATATATATATATTTTTTTTTTTAGTTCTCGGCAGACACAACATCTTTGTTGGTATGTGGTGCTGAGGATTGAACCTGGGCCGCACGCATGCCAGGCGAGCGCGCTACCACTTGAGCCACATCCCCAGCCCAAAAGTCGTCTTCTTGAACAATCAGTTTACATTTATTCCTTTGTAGATAGAATACTGTTTAATATGGTGTTTCAAATGTAAAATTTACTTTTTAAAAAAATGCTTATTTAACCTAGGTGCCCTTCAACAGATGAATGGATAAAGAAAATATGGTACATATAAACAATGAAATATTACAAAGGGCCACTGAGACAATAAAAATTACATGGAAATCAGAAAGACCAGTATGGGTTCCTCAGTGGCCCTTGACTAAAGAAAAGATACAAGTAGCCCATGATCTGGTCAAACAACAATTAGCGGAAGGACATATACAACCTTCTGTATCTCCCCATAATACTCCCATTTTTGTCATCAAAAAGAAATCTGGTAAATGGAGATTATTGCAAGACTTAAGAGCCATTAATGATGAAATGGTCATTATGGGACCTGCTCAATCGGGGATTCCTCAATTTTCTGCTTTGCCAAAAACTTTGTATGTTTTAGTTATAGATATTAAAGATTGTTTTTTTTCAATTCCAATTCATCCTGAGGATAGTCCACGTTTTGCATTTACTATCCCTGCACTAAACCATGAAGGTCCTGATCAGAGATATGAATGGAAAGTAGTCCCTCAAGGGATGGCTAACAGCCCAACTATGTGTCAAATTTATGTTAACAAAGTAATCCAGCCACTTAGAAATCAAAATCCTGAACTACAAATATTTCACTATATCGATGATGTATTATTAGCACACAAAGCTAAAAACAATTGCTAGAATGTTATGCCACACTTACAAATTTATTAAAAAATTATAATCTAGAGATAGCAATAGATAAAGTACAATTAAATTTTCCAATTAATTATTTAGGAGTTCTATTATCCTCAACCATGGTCCGTCCGCCAAAAATTCAAATACGAGTAGATCAACTCAAATCACTTAATGACTTTCAAAAGTTATTAGGAGACATAAATTGGATAAGGCCTTATCTAGGTATTCCAACAGGAGAATTGGGACCTTTATTTGATATCCTAAAAGGTCCATCAGATCCAAATTCACCCCGAATGTTAACGTCTGAAGCAAGAAAGACATTAAAAATCATTGAAACATATATGGAAAATATGCATTTGGATAGAATTGATATAAGTTTGCCTTTATTATTTATTGTACTACCAACAAAAAATATTCCTACAGGAGTATTTTGGCAAGAAGGTCCATTATTATGAATACATTTATCTTATTCTCTTAACACTATTCTTACTAGGTATCCTGAGGCTGTAGGACAATTAATACTCAAAGGAATAAAAACAGCAAAGGGAGTATTTGGAATTTCTCCCAATAAAATTATTACTCCATATACTATGAATCAAATTGATGAATTAGCTAATGAGTTAAATACTTGGGCAATAATCATGTGCAAATCTAATGTTTCATTTGATAACCACTTACCATCTAATCCTTTATTGTCTTTTTGGTCATTGCATCCTGTAATTTTTCCAAAAATGACAAAAAAAAAAAAACACCTATCATGAATGCTCCAAATATATTCACTGATGGGTCAAATAATGGTACAGCAGCAATAGTTACACCTGATCAAACTTTTACATTTTTAGTACCCAAACAATCAGCTCAAAAGGTAGAGCTTAATGCAGTATTACAAGCTTTTGTGATGTTTAAAGATTCTGTATTTAATTTATTTTCTGATAGTCAGTATATAGTTAATGCTATAGTATCCCTTGAAGATGCTGGTAGGATTTCCCCTTCTTCTACTGTTTTCTCTTTGTTTTCCACTATGCAAAGTTTAATCTGGGACAGAAAAGATCCATTCTTTATAGGACATATCAGGGCACATACAGGATTGCCTGGAGACCTTAGTTTGGGCAATGATTTAGCAGATAAAACTACACATGACATACATATTTTTTCTACACTAGAAGAAGCTATAAATTTTCATAAAAGGTTCCATGTCAATGCTAATACTTTACAAAAGCGTTTTAAAATAACTAAGGAACAAGCTAGACAAATAATAAAACAATGTCAAAATTGTGTGTGACCTTTTTACCACAAATTAATCTTGGAGTCAATCCTAGAGGATTGATACCTAACCATATTTGGCACATGGATGTCACACACTTGCCAGAATTTGGAAAATTAAAATATTTGCATATTACAGTTGATACTTCTTCTGGATTTTTGATGGGCTCCCTTCATGCCGGAGAAAAAACTAAAGATGTTATAGCTCATTGCTTACAAAATTTTGCCACTGTGGGCATTCCAAAACAGTTAAAAACAGATAATGCCCCTGGTTATACTTCTACCTCTTTTAAACAATTTTGCTCATCATTTGGCATTACTCATATAACAGGAATCCCATACAATCCACAGGGACAAGGCATAGTTGAAAGAGCTCATCAAACTATTAAAATGTACTTATTAAAGCAAAAAGACGGAATTGGGAAGGGGTATATATTCCCCAAAGATAAACTTAAAATAACCCTTTTTACTCTAAACTTTTTAAATTTGGATTCATCAGGACTTAGTGCTGCAGAAAGGCATATGTGTCCAAAAAATGTACATAAGCCCAAGGTACTTTGGAAAGATATTCTAACAGGACAATGGAAAGGTCCTGACCCAGTAATTGTCTGGAGTCGGGGGTCTGTTTGTGTATTTCCACAGGAAGAACAGCAGCCGATTTGGATTCCGGAGAGATTAACTAAAGTCCTGACCCAGTGATTGTCTGGAGTCGGGGGCCTGTTTGTGTATTTCCACAGGGAGAACAGCAGCCGATTTGGATTCCAGAGAGATTAACTAAAGCAATTTCTACAAACCAAAAAGAAGATGATTTGGCTCAAATCCATAACAGCTGATATCCAAAACTCCAATTTGGCTATCCTTACATCTGCGACAGAACCAGGATGCTTTTTTCAATATCTATTTTATTATTGCCCTTTCCCATATCATGAAGTTCTATTTTGTTTTTTGAGCTCATACAGACCTAGGTTAATATTTTGCTGATCAGTTCTATTTTTTTTTTTTTTGACTATAGAGTTTTTAAACATTGCAATGGAGATTTCACCTGTAAAAAGTTATAAGGCCTTTACTATTATGTTATGTGTTATATGTATTACATTATGTGTGCACACTTGTGTTTTGTGTTATATGTTTGAATGTACGTATGTCCATATATCATATATGATGAGCGCTCATGAAAAAATGGATCCAAATATTTTTTTTATTCACGTGATTTAAATGGTTTAATTTAAATAGGGTAAATAACTATTAAGAATTGTTTTAATATGTAAACAAAAAAGGAGGTTAACAGATCTGTTTGTTTACTTTCACCTTTCCTTTTCATTATATTTAATAATTCTCACCTTACCTTTTCATTATATTTAATAATTCTCTTCAAGATAATGTAAATTGTTAAGAAAATTGTTTTCTTTTAGTGTCTTCTGGAATGTTACACAATTTTTTCTTTAGCCATTATTGCCAGTATTCCTATCATCATCCCAGTGCGGGTGAAGACAATGTAAATTGTTAAGAAAATTGTTTTCTTTTAGTGCCTTCTGGAATGTTACATAATTTTTTCTTTAGCCATTATTGCTAGAATTCCTATCTTCATCCCAGTGCCGGTGAAGACAAAGATAAAACTAATCTACAGCTTCTGCAATAGCCATCACTGAACTGCTTGCAGAACTTGCCTAGACTATGTGCAGAACTTGCAGAACTTGCCTAGACTTGCCTAGAGTATGCATTGTGAACTATCTGTTGGTGCAGCAACTTGTGGTAGTGTTGGGGTATTTTTGCTGATGATGTCATTGGTGGTACAATTTTTCCAATAAGAGCCATCAGTTGGCTTGGTGTATCTTCCTCCCTTCTGCTTCAAAGACCTCTCCACAGGTGTGGCTGTATACTGGACCGGTAGTCAATGACGGGTAAGATCCAATTACAATGGTACCAACCTAAGACAGGAGGCTGACGCCCTGAGGTCAGCTCATCTGAAGACGGGTAAGGACCATATGTAGTATTGGACAACCTAAGGCAGGCACAGTCCCCAAGCCACATGCTTGTTGTTTAAACAGAGAGGGGGAGATGTTGAGAGCCACAGCCAAAGGGGCCCCAGCAAACTTCCAGCTGCCAGCAAACTTCCAGCTGCCGGCTGATGATTGGCTCACAGCAGCCCCAGCAACATCTATCTGATTGGCTCCTCTGCGGTGATGTTCATTGGGCTGTTTCCCTGCCCTTCAGACTGCCAGCTGATGATTGGCTCACAGCGGCCCCAGCAACATCTAGCTGATTGGCTCCTCTGCGGTGATGTTCATTGGGCTGTTTCCCTGCCCTTCAGACTGCCAGCTGATGATTGGCTCACAGCGGCCCCAGCAACATCTAGCTGATTGGCTCCTCCACGGAGCTGCTCATTGGGGGACTTCTTTGGCTCTGCCCATGCGACCCAGCCAATCGGCCTCAAGAACAGGAGGATTGTGGGAGGTGGTGAGGGTTGTGTGGGAGTGAGAGGCTTGTGGGAAGCCGATGGTGGCAGTTGGTCTCTGAGGGTTTTTTCCTGAGGAGCTGTTTTGTTTGGCGTTTGTGGTTCTAAAAATAAAGTTAGTTTCTTTTGACAAGTGGCTCCTGAATTGTGCCCAGCCAGACTGCGGCAATAATGAAGAATGAAATTATGACATTTGCTGGTACATGGATATAACTGGGCAATATCATGCTAAGTGAAATAAATCCATCCCCCAAAACCCAAGGCCAAATGTTTTCTCTAATATGCAGACACTAACTCACAATAAATTTTGTGGGGTAGAGTAGGGAAGAATAGAAGTATTTTGGATTAGAACAAAGGAGAATAAAGGGAAGGGGGAGAATGGGACTAGGAAAGGTAGTAGAATGAATCAGAGGTTACTTTGCTATGTGTATAGAAGATTACACAACCAATATAATTCTACAACAAAGTTATGCTCCATATATGTATAATATGCCAAAATACATCCTACTATTATGTATAGCTAATAAGAACAAATAAAATGCTTGTTAAAACATATTATCCAATTAATAAATACATTGATTTTGGAAAATTTTATTTTGTACTGTCAGAGCTACTATGGTGCCACTGTAATTGGTGCTATTTCAGGAAAAAATTAAGGCATAAAGCCCCCAAGATCCAGTAATAAAATGGACTTTAACTTTTTACCTCTTCTGTTTCTCTTCTGATTGTTTTCAAATTGTATTGTATTTTTATATTTTCATCAATGAACTTCAATGTTTTATACAAATCATTAATTTTTATGCCCATATAGGTTATATGACAAAAAGTTGAATATAAAACATTTCATCACTCAAAACTCCTTCCTGATACCTTTCTATGGTCTTGCTTTCTCCCCTCTTAAGCCCTAAAGCCACTAATCTATCCTACATTGGTCTATTTTGTTTTTCTCTAGAAATTCATATAGATAAAATTAAATATCATATAACCTTTTGAATCTTGCTACTCTTGTGCTCTCTCATGTCAATAGCCTATTCTATTTTATTAATGGGTAATAGCGTTGGGGGAAACAGACATCCAGAAGCAGAAAGCAGCATTGAGTTGAAAACTGCAAAGTTTACTTTATGGCAGCAGGCCCAGAGGAAAACAAAAACTCCAACCTCTGAGCCCTGATCCACAGTTCCTCAAAATATTTGCAAGTTATTTGACACCATCTTATACACATCTTATCATTGGGGCTTTTTTCTCTTAAAAAAATCTATGTGGCTGAAGTCCTTGGGTAGAGTCTCTAACATAAAGAACACTCACAGAAGGGTTCTTTTCAAAGGCATCTGTTACATATCAAGAGGGAGTCCTCAGACACCTAGGGCAGTTATTTACAATCCAAAAGGTAGGGACCCATGGTTAATTATGCTTCCTGGAGAAAGGCTAAAAGAGAGGATCCCCTTCCCCAGGCATTGGTTTCTTACTATAATGCTTTTTGTAATTTTATTTCATAACCAGGTCTGGTTTTGCTATAACAGTAGTTTATTGTGGATATACAAGTTTGTTTAACCATTTATCCACAGAGGGATAATCAAATATTTCCACTCATTGTCAACCATGGAAAGAGATGCAATGAATACTTTTGTATAGGCTGTATGTGTTTTATTATTTTTAAGTGAAGAACTATTTTCCTCTTCTCTATGGACATTTAAGTACAAGTTTTAAAAGTTTTGACTTGCAATGTAAAGAAATCAATATACAGGCACAATTGCTTTTTTCTGCCAAATAGTTGGGTTTATGTTTGTTTGCTTGTTTATTTTTTGTCCTTGCAATTTCCTCATTCTGAGAGAGGATGTTGAATAACTAATTCCCCATGGTCTAAGGCAAGTGAGAATGGAAATCGTCCTGCCACTGTCTTAATTAGCACAGACTAACAAAACTGCCTGTGAGTTTTTCCCATCCTTAGTCTCATTTGACCCCCTTTTCAGATCAACTAAATATGCATACATATATCACATGATTTTTCTTTCTGTATATTGTAACTGTTCTGTGGGACCAGCAGGAAACACAATGGAGATGCTTCTTTCCTTTAGTTCAAACTGAATAAAGTTCATTTTTTCTTTTTCCATCTTTTGTCTATTTCTTATGTAGGCAAGTAGCTGAATCCAGCCACCTGGAATCCAGGAAGGGTCATTGGGCTAGGCTTCTAGTAACCTGCTTCAAGCTTGTAAGTTTCAAGAAGTTACTTTACTTACAGTTAGTACTGCCATATCCCTAGGTTGGAGAAATATCTGAAACTGAGTGAGTGCTCATTAAGCATGTGTCATGCAAGTAAGTGCATGTTTGTGTATTTATGTATGTGTGTATGAGATAAAAAGGGAGTTGGAGATATAGAGAGATGCAGTCATCAACAGTGTTCACTAGGTCCTAGAATGAAATTTTAGCTTTATTTTATAACAAGTATTGCTGAATACTAAATAATGTTAAATATGCAAAAAGTAATTTTAAGTTCAGAATTTGAGTAAAAATCAATCAGAATAGCTGGGGGAACAATAGATTTGATGAACTTTTAAATCCATAGGAAAGCAAAATAGTATTTTTTTGTATTCTGAAGTTTACCTAATGATTTTCACCTCTATTTTTTTTAATTTCTTATTTCATTTGAAGAAAACAAAACAATCAAAGACACTGTTACAAATTTTATACCAAAAACCTTAGGATCTTTCTTTAACATTAATATAATGAAATCTATATCACTATATTATTTCAAAAACAAAAAAAAACTGGTGTCCATTTTTAATGATAGGAGAGAAATTAATATTTGTGAGTATTTCCATAACTTCATGATAAAATAATATTTGAAATATACATATTTAAAACACTTATAGCATTAGGGTTATTGACAAATTTTTATCTTGATGAATTAATATAAGAAACTGTCTCAGGACTTTATCAGTGTTGTGTTGCTAACTTTCCTAATTTTGCAAAATAATTCTGAGAACCATAAGGTATATGGTCAATGTCTTAATTAGACCACTGTTAAGAAATCAGAAAAATACTATATTTTTGCCAGACATGGTGGAATCTGGAGGATGAGACAGAAGGATCACAGGTTTGAGGTCAGCCTCAGCAACTTGGCTAGGCCTTAAGCAACTTAGTGTGACCCTGTTTCAGAATAAAAAAAATAAAAGGTCTGAGAATGCAGCTCAGTGGTAAACCACCTCTAGTTTCAATTACTAGTGCAAAAAGTAAATAAATAAAATGCTGTACTCTTTCATTTCATCAAGATTTAAGCTCAATTTTTTACTGAGCAAAAGTAATATGAAGATGAGAAAACTTTCCCTCTAATTTGCAAATACAACTTAAAAAGAAACTTCTGTCTTCTGTGGTTCACTATCCTACCAGATTTAATTACAGGATATTCTTCCAGTTCTAAATACCATTGATCCCCATGATGGTAGAAATCTCTTTAAAGACCACCATTTTTTTTAGGGCATTCATCAAAAGCTTGGTGCATTATTTCAGACTAAAAATATATCAGTGCAAATATACTTGCAATTTCCATAGCACCAAAGTTGCAATACCAAAGAGTTCATCATTGCTTACTTTTATCCATGAATATATTATAATGGCCTGATATACTGCCCAGGAAACAAATTTTCTTCTGGGACATGGTTCTTCTGATTAACTAACATTGTATCACAAAGAATGACACTAATAGTTGAAATTTTAGGCCAGGGATATTTAATCATTAACCCATCCCTGTACATGTGAAATATATTTAGATGGAAAATAAACAACAACACAGTTTATGAGTTGTGCAGTAATCCATCAAGAAGCATTTAAAAGTATTATCACTTGCTTTCTACTCTGTAAGATGGTGGTGGAGGAAAAATGTAAGTTGTGCTTCCACATTTTAAGTAGGATTTAATTTCATAAAATCTGTTTTAGCGCACCACATGGGACTCTGCAGAGCACAGGCACACAGCAGGCTGTGTCCACCCCTTTTCCAGTAGGGCAGACACTTGCCAGAGCCTACACTCTGGTGCAGGACCCTCCCTTCTGACCAGGGAACTACTAGAAAAGTGGAGATCCAGCCCTGACCACCCACACCAGGCCACTCAGATTCCAGGCTCTCAGTAGGCATGGTTGACCCATCCCCTGGTGGGGCACACACCACTAGAGCTTAGCCTTTGGTGCAGGACCACCCCTTCTGACTAGCAGACTACCATAGGAGGGCAAGCCCAGGGACCCAGATCCACCCACTCCAATTATGCAGGTCCCAGTTCCAGGATGCAGTAACATCCATTGAAGGACACCAGCAGGGTCTGGAAGCCCAACATCAAGGTGAGATGCAGACAATCTTCACAGGTACTATAAGAATATAGGAAAGAAACTATAATATCTCAGATCCACACTGCAAGAAAGGAAGACACAGAGACAACATGAAATAAACACTGGAGCAAAGTGTCCCAAACAAACCAGGACACTATAATACCAAAACCCATGGACAGCGAAGTTGATGAAATGTCAGAGAAGGAGTTCAGAAGGTTCATAATTAAAATGATTTGTGAATTAAAGAATGACTTAAATGAGCAAATACAGGCAAAAATTTAGCACTCCAACAATGAAATAAGAGAGCAAATACAAGGAGCAAAAGATTACTGAGAGAGAGAGAGAGAGAGAGAGAGAGAGAGACTCTGAAAAAAAACCCAGAAATTCTTGAAATGAAGGATATAGTAAATCAAATAAAAAATTCAATAGAAAGCAAAACAAACAGACTAGATCACTTGGAAGAAAGAACTTCAGATAATGAAGACAAAGTATACAATCTGGAAAATAAAATTGATCATACAATAAAGAAAGTTTGAAACCATGAACAGAACATCCAAGAATTATGGAATATCATCAAAAGACCAAATCTAAGAATTATTGGGATAGAGGAAGGCATAGAGTTTCAAACCAAATGAATGCATGTTCTCTTCAATGAGATAATATCAGAAAATTTCCCAAGCAGGAAGAATGATTTGGAAAATGAAGTACAGGAAGCTTACCTGACACCAAATATAAAAAATTATAACAGATCTACACCAAGGCACATTATAATAAAAATACCTAACATATAGAATAAGGATAGAATCTTCAAAGCCGCAAGAGAGGAATTAGATCACATATAGGGGGAGACCAATTCATATCTCACCAGATTTTTCAACCCAGACCCTCAAAGACAAGAGATTGTGTAAAACATATATCAAGCTCTGAAAGAAAATGAATGCCAATCAAGAATCTTATATTCAGCAAAACTAAGTTTTAGACTTGACAATGAAATAAAACCCTCCATGATAAACAAACATTAAAATTATTTACAACTAGAAAGCCTGCACTATAAAACCTCCTAAAGAAAATATTCAAAGAAGAGAAAGTGAAAAGCAATGATGAAAATCAGCAAAGGGATTACACTAAAGAAAACTCTAATCAGAGGAGAAACCAAGTCACGTTAAATACCAAAAATAAACAAAAATGGTTGGGAATACAAATCATGTCTCAATAATAATCTTGAATATTAATGACCTAAATTCACCAATCAAAAGACATAGGCTAGCAGATTGAATTACAAAAAAAAAAAAAAAAAGACCCAACAATGTGCTGCCTCCAAGAGACTCAGCTCATATAAAAAGACATTCACAGACTAATAGTGATGGGTTGGGAAAAATCATACCACTTACATGGACTATGGAAGAAAGTAGGGGTTTCCATCCTCATATCAAATAAAGCAGACATCAAACTAAAGTCAATCAAAAAGGATAAAGAAGGACACTACATACTGCTTAAGGGAAACATATATCAACAAGACTTAACAATTATAAATATGTATGCCCCAAACAACAGTGTAGCTACATTCATAAAACAAACTCTTCTCAAGTTCAAGAGTCAAATAGACAACAACAAAATAATTATGGGTGATTTTAACAAACCTTTTTCATCACTAGATAGATCTTACAAAAAAAGTTGAACAAATTATAGAACTCAATAATACAATCAATAACACAGACTTAACTGACATTTATAGAATATTTCATCCTGCAACAATAGAATTTCTTCTCAGTAGCACATGGATCCTTCTCTAAAATAGACCATATACTATGCCACAAAGCAACTCTTAGCAAATATAAAAAGTAGAGATACTACCCTTTATTCTTTCAGATGATAATGGAATGGAATTAGACATCAATGATACAATAAAACATAAAATTCACTCCAATACAAGGAGACTAAATAATGTTCTACTGAATGAACAATGGGTTACAGAAGATATCAAGGAGGAGATTAAAAAAATTTTAGAGGTGAATGAGAACACAGATAACACATATGGAATTCTCTGGGACACTATGAAAGCAGTTCTACGAGGCAAGTTCATTGCATGGAGTTCATTTTTTAAAAGAAGAAAATATCAACAAATAAATGACTTAACACTATATTTCAAAGCCCTAGAAAAAGAAAAACAAATCAACACCAAAAGCAGCAGAAGTCAGGAAATAATTAAAATCAGAGCTGAAATCAATGAAATTGAAATAAAAGAAACAATTGAAAAAAATGACAAAACAAAAAGTGCGTTCTTAGAAAAAATAAATAAAACTGACAGACCCTTAGCCATGCTAAGGAAGAGAAGGAGAGAGAAAACTCAAATCACTAACATATGTGTGAAAAAGGAAATATCACAACAGAAACTACAGAAATGCAGAAGATAATTAGAGATTATTTTGAACACTTGTACTCCAATAAAATAGAAAATATTGAAGGAATCAATAAATTTCTAGAGTCATATAATTTTCCCAAATTGAATCAGGATGATATACAAAATTTAAACAGATCAAATTTAAATTACAAAATAGCAGATGCCATCAAAAATCTACCAACCAAGAAAAACTCAAGACTGGGTGGACACACAGCCGAGTTCTACAAGATCTTTAATGAAGAACTAACACCAATACTCTCCAATTTATTTCAGGAAATAGAAAAAGAGGCAGCACTTCCAAACTCATTCTATGAGGCCAATATCACTCTGATTCCAAAACCAGGCAGAGACACATTAAAAAAAAAAAAAGAAAAGAAAACTTTAGACCAATATCACTAATGAACATAGATGCAAAAATTCTCAATAAAATTCTGGCAAATCAAATACAAAAATATTTCAAAAAGATTGTGCGGGCTGGGGATGTGGCTCAAGCAGTAGCGTGCTCCCCTGGCATTTGTCGGGTGCTGGGTTCGATCCTCAGCACCACATAAAAAATAAAATAAAGATGTTGTGTCCACCAAAAACTAAAAAATAAATATTAAAAAATTCTCTCTCTGTCTCTCTTAAAAAAAAAAAAAAAAGATTGTGCACCATGATTGAGTGGGATTCATCCCAGGGATGCAAGGTTGGTTCAACATATGGAATCAATAAATGCAATCCATCACATCAATAGACTTAAGGATAAGAATCATATTATCATCTCAACAGACTCATAAAAAGCACTTGACAAAACATAGCACCCTTTCATGTTCAAAACACTATAAAAACGAGGGATAACAGGAACATATCTGAACATCATAAAGGCTATCTATGCTAAACCCTAGCTCAACATCATTATAAATGGACAAAAACTAAAGACATTTCCTCTAAAACCTGGAACAAGACAGGCATGCCCTCTTTCACCACTTCTATTTAACATAGTTCTGGAAATACTAGCCAGAGCAATTAGACAAACAAGAGAAATTAAAGGGATACACATAGGAAAAGAAGAACTCAAATTGGCACTATTTGCTGAAGATATGATTCTATACCTGGAAGACCCTAAAAGTTCTACCAGAAAACTCCTAGAACTAATAAATAAATTCAGCAAAGTACCAGGATAAAAAATCAACACCCATAAATCAAAGGCATTTCTATATATTAGTGACAAATCCTTATAAAGGAAAATGAGGAAAACTACCCCATTCTCAGTAGCCTCAAAAAAAAAAAATACTTGGGAATCAACTTACTGAAGAGGTGAAAGATCTATACAATGAAAATTACAGAACCCTAAAGAAAGAAGTCAAAGAAGACCTTAGAAGATGGAAAGATCTACCTTACTCTTGGATAGGCAGAGTTAATATTATCAAAATTACCATACTACCACAATCACTATAAATAATTAATGCAAGTCTGATCCAAATCCCAATGACATTCCTTATAGAAATAGAAAAAGCAATCATGAAATTCATCTGGAAAAATAAGAGACCCAGAGTAGCTAAAACAATCCCTAGTAGAAAGAGTGAAGCAGGTGGCATGACTGTACCAGAACTTAAACTATACTATAAAGCAATAATAACCAAATAGCATGGTATTGGCACCAAAACAGACTGGTAGACCAATGGTACAGAATAGAGGACACAGAGTCTAACCCACAAAACTACAATAATCTTATATTAGACAAAAGTGCAAAGAATATGCATAGGAGAAAAGATAGCCTCTTCAACAAATGGTGCTGGGAAAACTGGAAATCCATATGTAACAAAATGAAATTAAACACCTATCTCTCACCATGAACAAAATGCAACACAAAATGGATAAAGGACATAGGCATAAAACCAGAGACCCTGTGTTGAATAGAATAAAAAAGTACGCTCCATCATGTGGAATTAGGCCCCAACTTCCTTAATAAGACTCCTGTAGCACAAGAATTAAAATCAAGAATCAATAAATGGGATGGGCTCATACATTGCTGGTGGGACTGCAGATTGGTGCAGCCAATATGGAAAGCAGTATGGAGATTTCTTGGAAAATTAGGAATGGAACCACCATTTGACCCAGCTATCCCTCTCCTCGGTCTATACTCAAAGGACTTAAAAACAGCATGCTACAGGAACACAGGCACACAGGCAGCACAATTCACAATAGCTAAACTGTGGAACCAACCTAGATGTCCTTCAATAGATGAATAAATTAAAAAAAAGTGTGGCATATATGTACAATGAAATATTACTTAGCAATAAAGGAGAATAAAATCATGCCATTTGTATGTAAATGGATGCAGTTAGAGAAGATAATGCTAAGTAAAGTTAGTCCTTCCCCAAAAGCCAAATGTTTTCTTTGATATAAGGAGACTAATTCACATTGGGATAGGAAGTGGGAGCATGGGAGGAATAGATGAACTCTAGATAGGGCAGAGGGGTTGGAGGGGAAGGGAGGGGACATGGGGTTATTAATGCTGGTGGAATGTGATTATCATTATTATCCAAAGTACAGGTACAATGACACAAATTGGTGTAAATATAATTGTAAACAACCAGAGAAATGAAATATTGTGCTCTATATATGTAATAAGAATTGTAATGCTGTCATATATAAATAAAATATTATAATATTAAAAATATTATAAATAGAAAATAAAAATAAATTTAAAAAAATCTGTCTTACTATAGAAGTCAAAAGAGTACATTTACTCTACTAAGCTCTTTCTGTTGAATATTGTCAAGTAGCATCCTTGAGCACTATTGGCTTATTTTTTTAATACAAGTTTCTCCAGAAGTGCTAGTCAATTCAGTATTTTAACTACACCTTTATTCAGGTATTTCAAATTATATCTATAAATTTGAACTTTCTTTTATATCCTAGGAATCTATTTTCATATTGAGTCCCTTGGCTATGGCTCTCAGCAAGTCCCTTGTTTATTTAACAGATGCATTTATTACTACATTCAATAATCTCTTTTGTCAATACTCTTTACAGTTTTTTTTTGTTGTTTTATTATCTTAGAGTAATCTTTATGTCTTTTGGGGGGTGGTACTGGGAATTGAATTGGGGACACTCAACCACTGAACCACCTCCCAGCCCTTTTTTGTATTTTATTTAGAAACAGGGTCTCACTGAGTTGCTTAGGGCCTTGCTAAATTGCTGAGGTTGGCTTTGAAATCACAATCCTCGTGTTTCAGCTTTGAGAGCCACTGGGATTATAGGCATGCCCCACTGAGGAATCTTTGTATCTTTTTTTTTTCTTTTTTTTTTTTTTATTGACAAAAGAAATCTAACATAACTTGAGCATCAAGTCAGGCAATTGTTATTTAGGTTTGTCAATTATTTTTAACTAAAAATATTCTCAAGATATACTCCCCCCAAATTTTCTGATACTTATTAGAAATCTTACATTCTATCTTCTGGAGTGTGCATACAAAATGGTATTTTCTTATTTGATTCTCTACTTTATCTAGAAGTTGAATTTTCAAAAAATTCCATAATATACTCTGCCTAACAAATCATTAACAATTCATTTCAGGTTTTACTTACAGATATGAACCTGTGACCTTCGTTTATTATTCATCTGCCTCATTTATCTATCCCAAGATTAATTGCAAAAAACTGAATATCTATCTGCCTTTTCTTCCTTTCCCCCTTATTATGAACTTCCTGTTCTTTCTTATTTTTGTAATTTCCCTCAATGAGAATGAATCCTCACAGGTTTCAGTGTTCAATTAATATGGTTGAGTAAGAGATGTAGAGAAACAAATGCCTTTAAATGTGTTTTTAGGTAAAGAAAATACTTCCTTGAGTAAGCATCACTGAAATATTATGGTGGAGTTAACTTCATTTTAATTTGTGGAATTAGGTGAACTATTGAGAAGAGTATAGCTTCAGTGCTCTCCTTCCCAAAGTCAATGGATTGATTCCTCCTGTCACTTATAAGTCCATTACCAAGAGAAAAAAAAAAAAGAAAGAAACTTTTCCCTTTCTCCTTTATAGGAATTATGTCCAAGTAATCTGATCTGATTTTATGTTGTCTTTGCCTAAGAATGGGCTTTTAAATTTTGTGTACTGTGACTTGTGGAGAGAGAAGGTAGTGAGAGAGATTTAAGTGGGTTATCTCAGAGGCTAGGCAAATTGAAGCTCCAATTCTGTGAGGTAAGAGGTTTAATATGGAATGAAAGGTAGAGTTGGCAATCCTGAAACTGAGATAACTAAAAAGTTTGAGTGCTGCTTAATGAATGATCTGGAATAATGTGAATATGTACATTATAATGTGCACACATATGTATGCCTTTGTATGCCCTCATAGAGACTGAGTTTGGATGCTTATTATTTCTGCTTTGAGATTCCAGGGAAAGACTCAGTGGCTGAATTTTGCCTGAGAAGGAAGATCTTCCAGGAGATTTACCCACCTCTAAAGAGGCTCTGTAGGCCCAGAGAAGGAACATCATCAACAGTGCCAGCAATGGAACCAAATCATCCACATTTTTTTTTTCTGAATTGTATAAACTACAGGACTTGTAAAAACTTGCAAGCAATAACTTTCATAAAACATTAGAGATTAACTCTGAAGGAAGAGAGGAGTCAGGGAAGTTTCATTTTTCTCAGGAGGGGGAAAAAAAGAAGAAACATAATGTTTCTTTTCACCTTTAAAAATACTAAGTACCCTTGAATTGTATTCAGCTGTGAATTTGTCATATTAAACCTCACTTAGAAGAATGTGTACTCTTTTAGAAAAAGGATGTTTATTAAGTCTCTAATGTGTAAAAATTATATAGTGCTACAGTTGCAAAACAAGCTTTACATATATACATTATGACGAAAACTGCTTTTTCTTTGTTTTAAATTGAAGCAGCCCAAAGGATAATGAGCAACTGCACACATGCTTAGGTATGTCTTCAATGAGAGTATTTGTTCACTTTAATTAATTCAATATTTATTGAAGCCTTGATTAGTGTATGTGCGCTCACACACAGACATGCATATACACATACATGTTGTATATATTTATCTTGTTTTAAAATTCTGATTCCTAGTACTTTGTCACTGCAAATATCTTCTCTCTCTTATGTTTTTTTAAATCATCTTAATGGTTTTGTTAGATAATCAGAAAATTTTGATTTTCGTTATAACTAAATATTTTAATATTTACTGATCTATTTAATAAGAATTCTGCCTAAATTAAAAATGTGAAGATACTCTCCACTGTTTTCTACTAGCTTTCTATGTTAACTTGCATATTTAAGTTTATTGTCTATCCTAAATTAATAGGGTTTTTTTTTTTTTTGGTCTAAGCCTAAAGTTGAAGGGTTTTATTTTTTGTCTAATATAAATATCAAATTTCTCCAGAGTGACTTATTAAAAACCAAACTACTTTGTATCTATTTTTCATATGTTACGTGGATCTATAGGAGTGAGTTTTTCTTTGGTCTTATGTTCCATTAGTGTATATATTTGTCTACATACAACAATATCTTAATTATTGTGGATTTATAAAAAGTCATTATGTATATAAAATGTAAGGAACCAACTTTACTTCAAGAATAACTTGAGTCTTCTAGTTTCTTTGACTCTTTTTTCCACATAAAAAATAAAATGCCACCAAACAAATGTTTAAAGTGGGAAACTTTCTATGACCTAAAATATTAGAGAATATAGAAAAAGTGCTTCAAATTTAAAGGCAATTAAATTTTTTCACTTAGAAATAAATTAATTAAACATGTAAATTCACTTAAGTAAAGGCAGTAGATGGAACAAGAATAAATTTTTTAAAAAATTAGGAAAAGTAGAATGCAAAATCTTTCAGGAAAAAAGGAAACAAGTAAATATTTAGAAAATCTAAAGATAAGAAGTTTGTTAAAAAAAAACTTGAAATAAGACTAGGCCATCAGTAAGTAAAGAGGCTACCCACAATATGTAATGTACTTCAAAATTCATTAATACTACATATGTTTGAAAATAATATTTTTATTTGTGTGAAGAAGATGGCAGTAACAAAATATCCTAAAGGAATATTAATAGTGGTAGATCAAATATCACTTACCTTCCAAGAGGGAATATGGAAAAAGCTTTTTGATATACTAGAAAATTTTGAGGACTATAATATACATTATTAAGGTATAGGAATCATTATTCATTTTATACCTAAAAATGGCACTTAATTTAAATAGTGTTATCTTACTCATTTTTCATTTTCAGCATTTTTTAAAGAAAGAAATTAATGAATGGTATATTCACCTATGGAATATAACTCAATTTGCAATCTTAGGGAAACAGAGAATAGATATTTTTCATTAAATTGATGAGTTATTCAGCAATGTAGAAAAATAAAATTATTCACAAGCATTATGGAAAAATCTAGAATCTAAAGTAAAAGTTTGTAATGTATGCAGTGGAACAATTTTATCATACATATAGTTTAAATAAAATGTAGGCATTAAAATTAAAGTTTTTAAAATTTTATGTGAAGTATTGAACCTAACTGAATATGCACAGAAATATGTTTATGCATGAAATAAAGGACATAATAAATAGCCATTAATAAATGTGTTGAGGCATCATCCTGCATTCAAATTATGCTTATTCAATCTCACCTTGCCCCAATTATTATTCATTTAACCAATTATGTCCCAGAGGTTTTCAGATATAAAAGAAAAATGCAGCTTAACGCAAAAATTTAATACCCAAATGCCTTCATATCCATACACCTGGATATACTTTTACAATTCATAGATGCTTTTCTGTCTGTTACTGCTGCATCAGTTAAATGAGGTTAACAACTAACATTTTTTTAACCTTAGGCAGCTTCTTCAGGGAACAATTGGAGTTTGAAAATGAGATTCTTTAATTTTTATTCATCTAATCTGCCAACTTCTTAAAGTAAATATATGCCATTCTCTGCAAAACCATAACATACCCACTTCTCTTGATAATCTAATAGAATCACAAATTCTACCTGTGAAAACACCTTATATTAAATTGTAGATCACAACAACTCATAGGATTGTATTCTTTGCCTACTTAAAAATCTAATAGGACAATTATTAAGTATCCATATTGTCATATGTATAAGTGATCATTTCTCAAATCAGCTTTTCTTCTTATTATGATTGAATAAAAGCATGCTTTTATGACTATGAGAAAAGTAGGGATGTATTAAATATATACACTCAGAGGCTCTTTACTGATGAGTGCACATAGAGATAAAAATAAACCTTTCTTGACTGATCTCTATTCTGCTTTTCACTTCAAATTATTTCTAACCCATCATTCCTGTCTTATTCCTCTCACACAATTCCATGCATTATATTCAATTAATAAATGTAACTACGGAAACATGACTTTTATTTCTGTTTATACAAGTGGTATAATGGAGATTGTTTATTTTACATCCTGCTTTTACCCATTTTCCAGAAAAGCACCATACTTAAAAGGTAGACCCATCATTCCCACATGAGAATATAGGGATTGTAAACTTCTGCATAGTGCCCACATCAATAGTGCAAGGGGAATAATTAATGAAGAATTATTGAATCCATAGGAAGTAGATCTTTTATTTTCCAAATCTGGTTATATATTGGTGGTAGAAAAAAATGTACTACATAACTCACTACAGTTTATTTTTAATGAATGTTTTAAACAAAATTTCAAAACAGTTCATTTTCCCATGAAATGAGGTAGGGATATTAGTGAGAGATTTATGTATATAAATATACTTGCCCATGATATTGTGCTTAGAGTTATTGAATAAATGGTTTAAGGATAGTCAGAGAAATGCAAAAGATGTTTCATCCCATTAAAATAAGGTATATTTTTGACTTAGATTATAAAGGGTTGTTTTTTGGTAGGGTGTGGGAGTATAGTTGTAAAAGGAAAAAAATGATTTTATTAATATATAGAAGATGCAAGCATTATGATGAATATCTCACAAATCTCATGGATTTTCAATTGCCTTGTGGAATAGATGAGATAAATAAAAGCTGTTGTCACAGCTTGATGAGCTAATTTTTTGAATGCTTGCTTTAAAGGAGTGTCTGATGTAAGCTCTTTGGCAATTTTTCTAGGTTTCTAATTTCTGAACTCTCATTTGAATTAAACTTTATATTATTATCTGGCTCCTTGCATGGGCAGACATAACATAAGAACTGAATTAAGAAGCTAAGAAATATATTTTACTAAATAGTATTTTTTAAGTTGATTATAGTAAAGAGAAAATAAAATTTCCAACAACTGAAAATTCATCTTATTATCTAAAAATAGATAATTAATAGCTAAATTGATTACTTAGCTCTATTCCCTAATTCTTTTGCACATGTTTTAACTTATAGCATATAATTATTCAAGACAAATGCTTAATAATTACAATCTAAGATGTAGCACTTATGAAATTATAATAAAAGATGATAGTCTATTTTCTTAGTTGGAGATATCAGAATGGGTTAGACACACTTCTTTGCTTGGCTGATACCTATGGGGGAAAAAATGTCCTTTTAATGTAAAACCTACTCCTTCTTTATACTCTCCAGATCTGCTCTGTGAATTCAGACAAATTTAATAGCATTGTCAGTGCATTTTCCATTAATGTAACCTTGCTCCTCTCAGTTCCTTCATTGTCTAACATATTTTTTCAAGGTGACTCATTACTGTATAAATTCTATTTAAGTAACACTTGAGCATGACACAATTTTTTCTATGTAAATATGCAGTACCAAACAAAATACATTTTTAAACCTATGTAGTTATCTAGGAATCTCCATATATTGTACCAAAAGTCTTAGTATTTATGTATTTAGTCAAAATTTCAAATTAATCTTCGTAATTGCAATAAACTTAGAGAAATGCTGCAACCTTAAAAGAAGTATGATTCAAAGAGAATGAATTAAATCAATTAGGAGCAACTTGAAAAATGCCAGGGAAATAACTAAAAGGTAAAAAGATAAATTGTCTTAGTATAATTAAGTATTTCAGTCATAAAATTAAAAATGGATTTATGACTAAAGAAGTTTTAGGTATATCCTGATACTTGCATAAACATGTATTGGACCAAAGGAGACAGCTGGAAACTTATATGATTAGAGCATGAAATAGTTTTACTTAATGTGTATTATTATTCTTCCTTTATGCAGAGATAATTCTGTAAAACAGGAAGAAATCAGGATTATTTTATTCTGAAGATAAATATAATATTTCCAATAAAATATAACAATTGTAGAGTAAGTTTCACCACTTGTTACTGAAGGAAAAGCATGAAACAACTTATGAAGCAAGTGTAGAAACAGCAGAGAAACATGAATATAAATTTTTATACACTGAAGAGAATTAAGGTTCATGCAATGAGGAGGAATAAGCAAAGGGGAATGAGAAAGAATGGCAGCCAAACCAAGGTAGAAAGCTGTCTTGGTCGAGGGAAATTGGTGTTCTAGAACATGTAGAGTGATAACAGGATGTGAAAGGAATCTACTAACTCAACATAAATATTAACTGAAAATTGATCACTGTATTTAGGTGTGTGGAGATGACTTTGGCATGTGCTATTCCTTTGGATTGGAAGAAGCAAAGTCTGGCAGGAGTTAGTTGTAGAATAAGAGTTTAGACATTGAGTTCTTTTAAGGAGTTTTGTTGAAAAGAACAGTAGTCAAACCAGGCAAAAGAAAAAAAGAAAAATTGAAGTCAAAAGGATTGCATTTGGTTGTTATTTTGTTTTATATCTAAAGTAAAAGATGCCATAATATGTTTTTATATAAATGGGTATGATCAAGTGACACGAAAAGTTCTGATCATTCATCAACATGATAGAAAAGATAGAGCAATTTTCTTTGTCAGAAAGAGGGAATGAGATCCACTGCCCAAGTGGAGGGATGGATCATATATGACAGCAGATTGCATTCATTGTAAGAAGAGAACAATATTGACAGAATGTAGACAGATTTGCTCATAAGTCCATGTAGTTGTTTTCTTCATATACCTTCTACTTTAATGGTGAAATAAAAATAATAACCATGAAGGTGTATTTTGTAGAAAATTCTGTAATTCAATAGAAAGGAAAAATAATTGAGAGATTTGTGCAGAGTAATGTGGGTATAAATGACTTTGGGAAATGAAGTGGTGTCGGCAGCCTTGAGGTCTTCTTGAAGACTTGTAATCAGAAAATTGAAATGAGATCATTCAACATGGTTGTAAGTTTTTGTACTTAAAGTTCACATATATGGTGATGTCTTAGAGAAGAGAGCTAATGAAAACAGTGGGCTTTTCCTCAATAAAATAAAACATGAAATAGGCTTAGTATTTGCATTGAGGCTTTAGACATAAGGAGAAGGGATTTTAGTGAATGGACACAAAATGTAAATCAGATATATAGGAGAAAAAAGTATGAGAACATGTGAACAGTGAAATCACAGTGATAATAATGGATTGTTTGGAAGATAGAATAAACCTAGGAATCAGTATGAAAGAGGGGTATGTTGTCATTGGCAATTTTCAAAGTCTAGATAGCTGAACTAATAGGGGCCACAAGGTCAGTAAAGGATAATTCTTCAAGAAAATATTTTCATGAATATTGAAAGCATAATGTATGTGGATATGAAATGTGGAAATAATTCATAATTTGGGAGAGACAAATCAATAACTTGGATGACCAAATCTTGAGAAAAAAAAGGGTTGAATTGGAGATCTATAAATATTTGTTGCAACAAAATGGACACTGTGTATTATGGACTGTTGAAGTCAGCCTCAAAGTATTTGAGGATTTGAAGAGAGAACATTAGTCTGCTTGTTGAAAATAATGTACAGATCATTATAGAATGAGTGTTAAACTCTTAGATGAATCAAAACAATCATACAGATCAAGATCTACTAAAGCATAATGTGTTCCTTGATCCCAAATCAAGTGAGCTTGATAGTGAACTGTATTGCTATTGATAGTTTTCAAGAGTCTCTGCCTGGCTTTTGGCTTGGCACAACTCAGGATTAAGGTCTTCTTTCCTAGTCAACAACATTTGGGTGCTTAATATGTCATCACTCTACTATGGTGGGGAATCACCACCTTGTCCCATGCTGTCAATAGATGTCCCTTACCACTCTAGAGTTCCACTTCCTTTTGATGCAATAAAAAGGGGGCACAATCTCAAATATATAAAGGTAATTATTTGGGGAGAGTATCAATGGTTGAACCCAGAGGCACTTAAACACTGAGCCACATCCCAAGCCTGTTTGCTGTTTGGTTGGTTGGTTGGTTTTGACAGAGTATTGAGAGTTATGAATGAATTATGGGTGTATCTGAGCCATCTCTAAGTGTAGGTGGGCCCCTCTGAGAACTCTCAGTATTATCCCAGGATGTTGGCAAACGTCCTGCTCAAGGAGAATTCTGGGATACCATGGAATTTATTGGTTTAGACAACCCTAGATTCAAACACAACTCCCAGGAAGTGGAAAGTGATACCAGTGCACCCAACTAGCCTTGAGGAACCAGCTGCCTCGAGAAGGAAGAATCATAGCACAAGAGATAAGCCCTTATCAGGCTAACTTCCTCATAGCCTCTTGCTTCTTATTTACCATGCAGAACCCTTCCCCACAATAAATTCCTTTGGTGTGTTTCACATAAAGCATTCCTGGGCTTTTTACCTTTGTTAGGATCAGAACTATCAAGACTTTCCCATCCATAAAGCCCTCCACTTCAATATATTTTGCTGAGAGCCACAGCCAAGTAGGAATGACGCATGGCAATTTCCTTGTCAGCCTACCCAAAGTTGCTTAGAGGGAGGACTCTCCATTGTGGAAATGGGCTTGCCTTGGACCCAGGTCATTTGCAGTGACATTGCATGAATGTTTGAGAAAGGTGACCCTGCTCAAGGACCAGGGCGGATCCGGGTTTAGGGCATCCAGGTTTAGGGCGGTTCCAGGTTTAAGGTGGATCCCGCTGGGAATAGGGCATATCCTGCTGCCTCGGGCACCCGCTCCTTGAGTTCCCATTGAGTTCTCGAGGGATTCAGAGGGTTTTTGGTACGCAGAGCCTGGTAGAGGGTGGATTTTCCCAGAACGTGCATGTAGAGTGAACGTGAGAGTTCGGGAATAAAGAAGTTGCTGTTGGAATCTACAAGTTTTTCTGGTGGCTCGGTTATTTTGTGCCCAGACAGACTGCAGCATTTTATTTTGTGCCCAGACAGACTGCGGCAATATTTCTTGTTCTTTGTTTTTATTTCTTAATAGTACTTTTTAGTCTTTTATTTTCCAGGTGGCCTGCACCTTCATTGGTTACTTCTTCCCTCTCAGTACAGGTAGTAGTGAGAAGACAATGTCTTGCTAAGTTTCTTGGGAACTCATTTAGTTGCTGAAGCTGGCTTTGAACTTGCAATCTTACTGCCTCAGCTTCCCGAGCTGCTGGGATTACCAGTGTGCACCACCATGCCAGGTTTTAAAGGTAATTTAAATAAAGTAGTTCCGTGAAAGGAAAATCAACCACCAGAATATAAAATACTCTGTATTTTATCGAACTATGTTGTAGAGCCATAGTAATTCAAGTTTGCTTATTCCTGTATTTGAGGTTGTATTTCAACCAAGAAATTTTAAAAAATGAATCTTAAAAAAAATCAACAGCACTCCCTCATGTCTATAGCCTAGAGATTTTGACAAAGGTGCTAAGAACACTCATTAGAGAAAGGATAGTCTCTTCAGTAAATTAGGCTGAGAATATTGGATATCCACATAAGGGAAAATAAAACTAGATCCCTATCTCTCATGAATTACTAAATTTAACTCAAAATGGACTAAATACTTAAATATAAAACAGAAAACTCTGAATACACCTAAAGAAAATAAAGAAACACTTCTGCACATCGGAGTGAACAAGGATGGTTTAGATAAGACCAAAAATCATGGGAAACAAAAGCAAAGATGAAAGTCCAATCTGCACATCAAAGGACATATTCAACAGACTGAGGAAACCCATACAATAAGAAAAAAATAATATTTATAAACTATGATCTTTTTATAGTCTCAGAATATATAAGGAAATCCAAAAATTAAGCAACAACAACAAAATCAAATAGCCTGTGTAAAAATTGGACAATACATTTAAATAGATACTTTAAAAAGAAGACATGCAAATGGCCATCCAAACATGAAAAAATCCTCAACATCTCAACATCACTAATCACCAGGGAAATATATCAAAACCACAATGAGATATCACCTTACCCCCAGTAAAAGGGACTATTTTCAAAAAGAATAAAGATGACAAGTGCCAGTAAGGATATAAAGGGAACTTTCACACTATTGCTGGGAATATAATTTTTACAGACTTATGGAAACAGTATAGAGGTTCCTGAAAAAAAGAAAGAACAAAAGAAAGAAAGAAAGAAAGAAAGAAAGAAAGAAAGAAAGAAAGAAAGAAAGAAAGAAAGAAAGAAAACAAAAGACAACTAAAGTTAGAACTATTGTTTTTGAGCCCAACTTCAGTTGCTCATTGCCAGATAGGAATTGAGAGAAAGTATTCAGGCAAGGAAGGTTGATTTCATTTGAAAAGCTGCCTCAAGGAGAAGATAGAGGAGACATCCCCCAAGTCCATCTTTCCTAAAAGCTGATGTGAGAGTAGCTTATATAGGTGATTAAAAAAAGGTGTTCCCAAATCAGCTGACATCTTCTTATACCAGGTGGGCTTGTTGATATACATATATTCCTAATGTAGTCTTGAGATGCTTTTGAGTTCTGCAAATATCTAGAACAAAGATCATTACTTTGGGGCTATTCTTGTCACTGATTAGTTTGCCCACATGTCATTTCTGACATATTACACAAAGGACATGTTAGCTTCCCTTAGGACCACACGCAGACTATGAAATTCACAATAATGAACGAAAACATTCTTAACGTTCAGATTTACTATCATGTGACTCAGAAATCTCACTACTGTGTACATACCCAAATAAAATAAAACCATAGTGTTGCAGAGACAGCTGTACTTATACGTTCATTGCAGCACTATTCACAATAGCCAAAAAATGGAAATAAATACATGTCCCCTGACAGATGAATGGATAAAGAATATGTGGTATATATACACAAATACTATTCTACCATAAAAGGAATGAAATCCTGAAATTCATTACCATGCAGATGGAAATAAAGATCATTATTTTAAGTGACATGAACAAGGCACAGAAAGACAAGTCTTACCAAATGATCTCACTCTTATATATAAACTAAAAATGTCAAGCTCTTAGAACTTGATAGGAGAATGCTGGTTACCAGAGAAAGAGAAGATAGGGGTAGGGAATAAATGGGAAAAGGTTGATCAATAGGTATGAAGTTAAACCTTAGATAGGAACAAGAAGCTCTGGTGTACTATAGCACAGAAGGGTAACCACAGTTAAGAAACAAATATTGTATATTTCAAAAAGCTAGATGAGAGGATTTCAAAAGTTTTCAACATGAAGACAAGATAAATGTGTGCAGAGATAGAAATGCTTAATGTAATTTAAACATTATGCAATGTATTCATGTATGAAAATATTACATAATACCCCCTTAATATGTATAATTTTTATATTTTGATGTCTCAGTTAAAAATTTAAAAAAGAAAAATAATAAAATCTTTAAAAATATTTAAACTCAAAATCCATTATTTAAATGGCAAACTTGTCATTCTGTAGAATTTATGCTTGGAAATATAGATTGGCAAAGTCGTCATACTTAGTTTGAAGTGCAGAGATCTGATCACAAGTTCATTAGCTACAAAGTATTCATCTTCACAATGTTAGAATACATCAGCCTAAATAGATGCCTATCATGGAAATCCTGCAGAGAAACACATCCTGATCATCCACACTTAAATCAAAAGCTTATGACAATCTTTGAATATAGCCATAAATGTTTCCTTTTATCTAAAACTTATCCTGGGTTACCCTAAGAAAATATTTTAGTCATTTTTTTTTTCCCTCACCGTGACCAAAAGACATTCTAACAAGAACAATTTTAGAGGAGGAAAAGTTTATATGGTACTCAAAATTTCCAAGGTCTCAGTTTATAGATAGCCCTGGGCCTCAGGTGAGGGAGATAATCATGAAGAAAGGGCATGGCAAAGGAAAGCAGCTCAGAGCAAGATAGTCAGGAAGCAGAGAGCTCTCGCTCTCTAGGAACAAAATTCATACTCAAAGGCACACTTCCAAGTACTCACCTCTTTCAGCCACATCCTATTTGCCTACAGTTACCACCAAGACAATTCATTAAAGTGGAGTAATGGACTGATTATGTTAAGGCTCTCATAACTCAATCATTTCACATTTAAACTTTCTTGTATTGTCTTACATATTAACTTTAGGAGACACCTAATATCTAAATCATACAGAGAACAAGATTGAAAACTTTATAGTCAAAACACTGTATTTAGAAATCATTTGATGCAAGCCAGAAATTTTAGATATTTCTTCTAAATGATATTGTTTCTTTAATTTTTCTTTGTATATGATCTACTTGTGACTGCTTTATTGTTTATAATGAGGTGGTATTATTGTCTTTGTTCTTTTATGCTTTCTAGTATGTGTTTTTTTTTTTTCCTGGTGTGTGTGTGTGTTTGTGTGTATGTTTTCAGAGAGTATTCTGCAGAAAATTTTAGAGCTTTAAATCTCATGAGACTCCTCTTTGAAGAGTGTGAATATCTGGAGTTGACCTCAGTCTAACTCAGTGTGGGAAATTTACATGACATAAATTAAAACTCGTTAAGTAAATAGGAATAGATCTAAGTTAACACAGTCTCTAACAGTCCCACAAGGTGTTACAGTTCATCTGACAAGATTATAGGGCTATTTCATTAATATGAGTCATTATGCTGTCTTACATTCTTTAAAGAAAGATTGTTTACTTTAGCTCCTAAGAAGCAGTCACATTACTATCAGTGATAATTACTGTCATTAAAACAATACCTAAGTAGAACACTAATTTGAGGGCTTTCACAACTCTTTCATAGGAAGCTTTATATAATGAGTGGTTGTTACACTTACTTTAACAGAACACCTAATACTAATGAAGCACAAGAGAGCCTCCCACTGGGAAATGCCTTGCCAAACATTACAGAATGCCACATGAAGTACTTTTAATGTAGACACAAGTATAGTCATAACAATTCTAACTTGTTTAATTATTTGTGTTTTTATAAGGAGCAAACAAACACAATAATTATTTTTTGAGTTTGGAGAAAGAGACATCATCTTCAACTGTTTGGGTTTAAATTGTAGTTAATTAAACTCCTTGATCAAGAGGAAAATGTATTAAAAGTCCTGATTTAATCCAATAGATTTGAAGATTATTGTTTTTTAGTGCATTATGATTACACATAATAGTTGGATTCATTTTGATGAAATCATATATTCATGTAACAGAATTTACACTATTTCAGTCCTTGGTGCTTCCACTTTTCCTCTCCTCCTCCCTCCCTCTGTTCTACTTTGTCTACTATTATTGGTCTTCCTTTTACTCATTTAGTTTATTTATTTAGTTTTGATTGGTGCTTTATACATATACATATACAATGTGCTTATGTGTATTTCCCAGTAATGTGTGTGTATCATATATATATATATATATTATGTTTCTATTTATGTGTTTATGTATATAGAATATGAATATGTAAGTAGTGAATATTTGTAATCCACTGTAGACACATGAATATGAATATTTATGTATATGTAGACATACCCCACTATTGTTATTCAAATAAGGTGAAGAATCTTTCATTTTATTACTTTTTCACAAAATGAGAATATATATTTTGGAATAATAAGGATATTTATTATGTATGTATATTATCCCAACATGTTATTTTGTTTCACATTATTTTAAGAGAAGAATTGCTATTGCCATTTTAATTAAGACCAAATGTTGCTTGTATTTTCTAATATTTTACATTTATTAAATTCTGAGTCACTATTTGAGTTAAGATTTTTCTAGCTTCAAAATCTGGCATCTTAGATTATATTGACTGGGAAAATTTAAAATGACCACAATTATTTTCAATATTCATTTGCCTTCAACAATTTTTGAAAGAAAAATTCTTAAAAGAGTTCATTTAAATATGTCCCACTTTTATGTAAATCATATATAAATTCCTATTAAAACAAACAAATTTGGGGGCTGGGGATGTGGCTCAAGCGGTAGCGTGCTCGCCTGGCATGCGTGCTACCCGGGTTCGATCCTCTGCACCACATACAAACAAAGATGTTGTGTCCGTCAAAAACTAAAGAATAAATATTAAAACGTTTTCTCTCTCTCTCTCTCTCTCTCTCTCTCTCTCTCTCTCTCTTTCTTAAAAAAATTTTCCACTAAATGAATTGTATTTTATTTAAGCTTTTAAAACACATCAATCCCCATTTATAATGAAAGTATGATGCTGTTTTCCTTTTTTTTAAATTTATTTGATTTTATTTTTTAAAACACACCACTGCAGAATGCATTACAATTCTTATTACATATAGAGCACAAATTTTTCATATCTTTGTATATAAAGTATGTTCATGCCAATTCATGTCTTTATACATGTACTTTTTTTGCATTACAGATCTTATTACACATATATACCACAATTTTTCATATCTCTGTTTGTATATAAAGTATGTTGATACCCAATTCTTGTCTTCATATATGTACTTTGGTTAATGATGTCTATCACATTCCACCATCCTTGCTAATCCCCTGCCCCCTCCCTTTTCCTCCCACCTCCGTTCCCTATTTAGAATTCATGTATTCCTCCCATGCTCCCCCTCCCTACCCTACTATGAGTCAGCCTCCTTATATCAGAGAAAACATCCAGCATTTGTTTTTTGGGGATTGGCTAACTTCACTTAGCATTATTTTCTACAAAGCCATCCATTTACCTGCAAATGCCATGATTTTATTCTCTTTTATAGCTGAGTAAAATTGGGTATATATGCCACATTTTTTTCCATTCACCCACCTAAGGGCATCTAGTTTTGCTCCATAGTTTAGCTATTGTGAATTGTGCTTCTCTAAACGTTGATGTGGCTGTGTCCCTTTAGTATGCTGTTTTTAATTCCTTTGGGTATAGTTCAAGGAGAGGGATAGCTGGGTTAAATGGTGGTTCCATTTCCAGATTTCCAAGGAGTCTTCATACTGCTTTCCATATTGGCTGCACCAATTTGCAGTCCCACCCATTTAAATTTCATAATTTCCCTTGGACATTAAGTGTGTCATACATATTTTATGCTAATAATACAATTAATTCTTCTTATTTGAATACTTTTAGCTTTTATAAACTATAGAAATTATCTCTAAAAATACAAAGAAATGATCACTGAAAGTGTTGCCTTTATTTTTAGCAATTAAAATAACTATTTGTATTAGTACATCAGTGTTTTTTGAGCATCTTAAAGATAGTCTTATGCTGAGTTTTGTTGTAATTTTTTAAACTGAGCATTCCTTTAGCCTAGAAAATTACATTCATAAATTTTGTTTGTTGAAATGAGTGATAAAATCAATATAATTGTAATTTTAATTTATGAATTGTATGGTAGCAATGTTTTTGTTTTGTTCTATATCCTAAATTTAACATGTTATTTGTTACCACATATCAATTTACATATAAAATTAGATAATATGCTGTGCATTTTGATATAAGTGAATATAATTAACCTCTGTATGCTTGGTGCTTTGCAGTTATCTAATCAATTCTTATTTTGGGTGAGTCCCAGGATAAAACTCAATCATAAAACTATTAAAGAGTTACATATTTTCCTTATCAATTACAGAGGAAACTTGTGTGTTTTATCAACAAATAAAATCTATCTCAATCTAAACAAGCATTCTGATATCTATACCTCTTTGACATGATTATTATAATTATGAATGGAATATAAATTATCACTCAGGCTACAGAAAATAAAAGATGTCAAAATTGAATCATGCCTTTATAAAAACATGGAAATCCTATGATGTTCATCATAAATAAACAGCTATTTCAAAAAGAGTAAAGCTAACAAAATGAATTTAAGATTGCATTTTCAATAAACAGGGCTGGAACAACTAGGCATTGATAAGCAAAAATGATTTTAAAGTCAGATGTTTATATTCTGAAGAACATAATTAAATTCAAAATGGATTATAGATCTAAATTTAAAATGTAAAATTATAAAATTACTAGAAGAGAACATGGGAGACAACACAGATATCTTGCATATGGTAATAACTTTTTAGATACAACACTAAAGCACTGATTACTAAGGGAAAAATTATAAACTTAACTTCATTATAATTGAACACTCCACTATGTAAAATCAGCACCAAGAGAATGAGGAGTCAAGTCATAGAATTTTAGAAAACTGTTGCAAAATACATATCTGATAAGGATATTTATCCAAAATATACAATGAACTGACAAACTTCAACAATAACAAAACAAACTACATGATTAAAAATAGTCCAAGAATCTTAACATCAATTCACCAAAGAAGACATACAGTTGGAAAATAAACAAGTAAAAAGATGCTCCGTATTTGCATATTATCAGGGAAATGCAAATTAAAAAAATGAAATACCACTGCACACAATTAGAATGACCCATACTTGATCACATTTAAAAGATCAAATGACAGTAAAAATGTATAGTAATCACCCTTCTTATTCATTGCTGGTGAGAATACAAAATGGTGAAGCCACTTTGGAAGATAGTTTAGAGTTTTCCTACAAAATAAGTGTATATTCCAGCAAGCACACTACCTTGTATTTTCTCAGAATAGTTGAAAACTTATATTCACAAAAAACTAAAACATGGACGTTTATTGCAGCTTTATTCATATTTTCTAAAACATGGAAGCTACAAAGATATCTTCGGAAAGCAAATGGATAAGCTATAAAAAATACAGACAGTGGAATATTGTTCAGCACTGAAAATAAATGATTTATCAAGTAATAAAAAATATGGAAGAAATGTAAGTACAATTCCTAGGGTATGACATTCTGGATAATAAAAACTATGTTGACAATAAGATCAGTAGTCATCAGGCTTTGGAATGCAGGTAGAGATTAATGGGCAGAACACAGAAGAAGGTTGAGAAAATACTATAAGTAAAACTTCAATGATGGACATTATCATTACTATGGGTGTTCAAACCCATAGGGTGTTTAACATCAAGAGTGAATCCTAATGAAATAATAGACTTTGGTTTAATATGATGTGTCAATGAACATTCACCAATTGTATAAATGAACAACTTTGTTGGTGGATGTAGGTAATTGGGGTTTTGCATGTGAGGGGAAAGGGTATATATTAATTCTCTACATGTTCTGATCAATTTTGTTGTTAGTCTAAATGGCTCGCTCTGAAGATAAATAAATCTTTAAAAGCAAAATAAAGAGTGCTGATTTGTGTTAGCCATGAAACTATACATAGTTATATAATAAAGGTAAAATTTTAAAAAAATAGAGAATGATCTACTAACAATTCACAGGCTAATGTGGCTAGTGCAATATTATGAGTATTGTGCCTCAGAGAATATAAAATCTAAATAAACCCTTGAGAAGGAGAAATGAGATGGCCAAGGAGATATATGGGAGATGTACACCCCATATTTGTGGAGTATTCAAGGAGCAGCAAGGTGGTCAGCATGGCTGAGTGGTTTTTGTTTTTTTTTTTTATGGAAATTCTCTATTTTTATGGAAAAATCTCTATTTTGTGGGTTTTTGGTAAAATGCAATTCATTTCTTCAATTATAAGCTACCTGGGGGGGGGGAGAATACACACACACACACACACACACACACATATGTTTTATATAACCTGAGAAAACATATATACATGTGTAATATATGTTTTATATGTATATCTTTCAAGAATGATAGTGAATAAAAAATATTATGTCAGCATGTTACTTATGAAATATATTTTCTAATGAAATAGCTAATAAGGCTTAATATGAAGAAAAAGTTATTTCAAATATTAAATTTCAGATTCAAAAAGTAATAAAAAATTGTAAAGTTGTAGGTAAGTCAAATATATAGTTTACATAAAATGATAGTGCTAATAATATATGAAGGATAAAAATTATCCATGTGCATTAAGGAAAAATTTAGTTGTAATTCAAATTTTCAAAAATTATTGTTATTTAGCTTGATGTAAAGATATTGGATAACTTTTAACCACTGTTTAGTTGACACATTTTCTGGTTTTCCAGGACATTTTCAGTTAAAGACTGTATACTTTAACTGTGTTCTCACCATAAATACAAAGAGAACTCCTTTTTACTTTCCCCATTTTCCTGGAACAGATGACAAATCATATGATAATAAACAAAAGACTAATACATTAGTTTCAAAGGAAAAGTCTGTCAGGTAGTATTAGGAAAATAGGAACAGGATATATAATTTAAAAGTTACAAGAGAATAGGAGAACAATTTTTCAAACAAATCAATTAAAATTTATAAAGAATTAAAAATAATCAATAGTAAGGGTTGGATTTTTCCTCCCCCAAAATACCTCATAGTGAAAATATATTATAATCTTGAACCTTAACATGTACTTGGCCATTTCTCTCACCTTTAATTCCTACCATGATGCAAAGCACTTTGTGCATTAAGAACAAGTAAAGTTTTATCTTAACTGACAATGAAGTACAACTACAGCTGTTTATTACATTCTCAAGTATGTTTTGACTAAGCAATTTATCAAAAAGCATTGAGGTAAGCATGTTTGAAAGACAGTGAGCTCTGCAAAAAGAGCATTAATATACCTTGGAGCTCTAAATGTGATGATTTCTCTGCCACCTCCCACAGCTTTTGTCCCTCTTTTATAATTCTGGATGAACACAGGCTGGGAAATAGGGCTTGCAGTCATTGACCTGGCGCACTTTTGTGTCCTCAAACTGCTCTTCATCAATTTAACTCCTTTTGAACTTGGCTTCTGCAGTTGTCCTTGCTTCTTATCAAAGCTGTGATTCTCAGTCTAGCATACTGTCCATCATTATAGTTCATATAGGTGTGTGAATGTTCTTTTTCTGAATATGCTGAAAAATATTTGTAAAACTTGTGTTGCTTTCTTCTTAATGACAAGATCTAAATGCTTACATGCTTGAATAAATTTCAGAACAGAATATAAGGATTATTTCCCCACATAAGCAAAATATAACTTGTTCCCCTCTATGTTAATGTTTGTTTTTCTTTTGGAATTCTATAATGTCTGTTTTATTACAAGTTTGCACAATTATTATTTTGACAGCTGGACATGATAACATGACATTAAGTGTGGAGGAGGCAGTTTTCTTCCCACCACACTCAGTATTACAGTATTTATTGTACACAAATTATAATTTGAACATGCTTCATCCTACAAGTAGCAAATAACAGTATATTGAAGGTAAAAATCCCTGGGAAACAAATTTTAAAATAGAAAGGAGGAAAAAAGAGTGCACAAGACATTTAAAAATACCTGTGTACTATGTAGGAAAATACTCTATTGACTACCTAATAATAATTAATATTAAATCAAAATTTCCAAAAAATTATAAAAATTATTACAGTAAAGAGGTTCTCCAATTTCTAATTGTTTAAATTATAATCCGAGTATAAGATGATAATATAGTCCACCAGTTAAAAAATAGGCGTGTGTGTGTGTGTGTGTGTGTGTGTGTGCATTAAACAGAATTGCTGCTAAAAAATTATTTCCCTGTAACAATATGATTGATGGCTACAAGAGTGCTTAATTAACAGTCAAGCATGAAAAAAGTATAGCTAAGATGAAAAGAGAAGAAAATGCTCTCATACCAATTGATTGAGCATTTTCTCATAAGACAAAAAAGAAGTCTAAATATTATATCTAATACTGGAATACAATATTGTTTTTCTGTCTAAGCCAGAGTACTTTCTGAAAATTAATGTAAGTTCCATATACACACTGTGCTGTTAGACCCTTTTCTCAAATAGGGTGTTACCATTACTGCATTAAATTTACTTGAAGTGCATTATTCCTGGAGGAATAACTAGTGATTACATTTTGCATTTCTCTTACAATTTCACATTACTCTTTTTTTTCTGAAATATTTTATACACATCTGTCCCTCAATATACCTTTGAACATCAGTTTTCACATATTTTGATTTATCATAAACAGTTTTAGAAATTTATTTGTAATACCAGAAAAAAGTTTTCCTATTATCTGTGGTGATACATAACCATGATTTATTAATTAAAGTGAATTTTTCAACAAAATATCAGTAAATATACTTTAATATATTATTCTTAGAATCTATAGGATGAACTACATCAGAGAATAATTCAATTCTGATTGCAAATTTTCTCTCTATTCTCCATTCAATGTATAATTAAGAATTTTTAATCATTAATTGGAGCCCCAAATCTCCAAGAATATAGCTATGAATTAAAAGAGAAATGTGTGATTTATCAAATATTTATTATTAAAATGCAAATTTCTCTACCTTTTTGGAAAAGCACAATTCACTTTTTCCCTTTGTGCTTTTTCTGATGTTATAACTAACTTTTTGGTATAGATGATCCATAAAAAGCAAGTGAACTTAAGTTTTTATATTTAGACAAATATCTTATAGGCAAGCAATTAGGATCCATATCAATGATAGTTAATTCATATAAAAGGTTTTGTTAATAAGGCTTATTTTGTAATAAGGCTAAGGTAATATTAAGGTAATTATGCTAAAGTATTTTTGCATTGTATTTGTTGTGAATCATTTATTTAAACATATGAGACAGATAAGGAGGTTATGTAGTTTTAACAATCATAGAAAATTTGTTTTCATTTTCCATTTATTTACTGATTAGAGAGTTATGAATTTATTCTAAAAATGCACAGAAATCTCCTATGTTTAATTTATCAAGCAGATAAAAACACAAGAAAAAATAAAATAAAATAATTTGAAACAAAATGCAAATGAAGATTATTATATGTTGTGATGATTTACCACATCTATGTATATTAATTTATAATTAATATGAACATTTTTATTATTCCATTTATAAGTATTACCATTGAGTAATATTTAGCAACGTGATTATTGAATACATTAATACATTAATGAATACTAAGTCTGACCATTTTGTATTACCACCCCACCAACCTTGTGGACACTATCCTAATGTACATTATCATCTGATACCTTTGTGGTATCGTAAGTAGCCTCTTTGTTGTTCTCTTCATTTCCACTTCTGCCATGAAAGACCTGAAAGGCATGTTTAAGAATATAAACCATCTCATGTTCCTCCTTTGCTTAGAACACTCTGACAACCTTCCATAATCATTAGAAAGAAAAGAACAAACAAACAAACAAACAAACAAACAACAAGCAGTGCTTTCCCTGTCTCTCACACTGAATAATGTGTTTACCCTGGATAAGTCCTATAAACCTCTAGGTAAGCAAGGGTTATGAAGGTTTGGTTGTAGCTCAAGAAGCTAAAACATAAAATATTCAAGCACATAGTAGGAATGCACTATATATATATATGTGTGTGTGTGTGTGTGTGTGTGTGTGTGTATGTGTATATGCGTGTGTGTATTTGTGGTGTGTCTGGTGGATGAATAAAAAATTGCCAGTTTGATTCCTTAATGCAATTGCATTCATATATTCCTCTTCCTTACTGAGGCTGCAAAAAAAGTTTTATTCAAAGTAAAATACAATTGGTTATCACAAGTTCAGAAAAAAATAAATTGCCATTATGATGATAAGAAAATTTATCAAGCATTATATTTTGGAAAGTAAATTTGCTGGTAGTACCTATGCCCAGCAGCTAGAAAACTATTGCAGTATACTGAATGTTTGCAAATCTACTTCTGTGTTAATGTACTGGAAGAAATTTTTTTAACACTACACTTTAAATTGGCTGAAGCTAAACTTTATCCAAAAATCTAAATGGAAGTAAAGATATTGAAGAGTGAAGAGGGTGAAAAGTAAAAGCTTCAGGGAATTTGTTCTCATTTTAATAAGGATGCAATTAAATTTTGGTTTATTAAGTGTGAATGAATAAACAGGAGTTATCTGAACTTTATGTTTATAAAGTTCACACACACACACACACACACACACACACACACACACACGTGTAAAAGATTTGTCTGTCACTATTGGATACAGTCCGGAGGGAAGAATTCTTTTTGAGTTTGACTTCTCCGTTCACTAGGGCAATAAAAACAGATACCTCTGCAGACATGCTTGTTTTATTTGTATCAAGTAGTGAGAAATCATGCTGAAATCTAAGACTTTTTCTATGTCTATTTTCTATAATAAAGTCTTAACTATTTCTCCCTGATTTAGAACCCTTATCAAGAGAGTTTCATAAAAATTATCATGATCTTCTTGAATTTAGATTACTAACTAAAGAACATGCAGAGTGACTATGCCTAGGGACAAAAGTTGGATAAAATAAAGTCTCTCCTTTCAATAAGGCCACAAATTTTGATAAGGTGATGCAATGCCATTTGAAAGTAACATTGTTTTCCATTAAATAGTAAGTCATTGCCTCAGTAAAGTATCATCAAATAAATATGGATAAATGGTGACTTTGTCTATTATCGGTTCATGTCTTGTGTGTTAATTTTTAAATGTTGAACTCAGTATAATTTACATACTATATGTTTTATGAGGAGATAAAGTTTATGTGCTTTAGTCCACTTCCTTTTTAAGCTCTTTTAAATTTGTCTTCAATGGTCATATCTTTATATATTTCCAAAGCACATTGATCTCTTCTGAGAGTTCATTAGATATGAGTGTCATATTTTGCTACAAGATATGCACATAAATCTGAAAATTTAATACATTTAATATCTACAGAATAATATATAAAGAGGAATCAAGTAATATTATTCATCCTGACATATATTCTTTATGAAAATTCCCTAAATTCGACCAAAAATTGATAAATCGTTTAGTATTTACTGAAGTTTTTTGGAGGAAAATATAAGTAAAGATTTTTTTTCTATAATCTTTATATTTTCAAAATATGGATTTTTTCTCCTTTATAAAAATAAATTTATATTCATTTTTTCATAATTTAAAAGACTTCATGAATTATCAAAATTGTTTTATTACTTTATACACAAGATAGAATTTTAGATTGAAATATTAATTTTAAAAAGTTATGTGTTTATCCTGAGATATATACTAAAATATTTGGTTTGTTGACAATATTTAATTTAACAAAAATTTTAAAAAGAGGAAATCATACTTTACCACTCCTATGTTTTCGATGAGGAAATAAACATCTCTTCACATTCCATGAAGAGAAGACAGAATCTTAATCAGGCCAGTCTAATCCACATTTCATAATGCTGGCAATATACATCATGTTCACACAGATCTAAAAAAATCTATTTTGATAATGATGATGATAATTGTAATCATGATGATAATATATCTTGTTGAAGCATTTTAGATTGAATTACATATAACATTTTCCAGATAACTCATTGTATATAGCCGTTAAATAGTATTCAGTGCCTGTACCAAATACACTTTCCAGATAGACACAACCAAAAGAATATGAAAACACTAAAGGTAAATTTGTCACTTATTTAGGGTAAGTGCTCATAAGAAAGCAATTAATGTCCTCTCATCCATGGAAACTGGGAATATATAATGTGGGGTGATAAATAAAGTGTAAGAATATCAATTTTTGAATCAAGTACAAATGTGTTTTAATCCAAGATTGCATTTATATTTTCATTAGGAAATTATATAGGTTAATCACCAGTTTCTTCATTATAAAGTCAATTACTGCTAAAATGATTGTTCATTTTTTATTTGAAATTGTTTTGTGTGTATTTTACTCTTTGGTATTTTACTTTTAAAAAGATTATACGGGTGTGTATCAGAATCTTTGTATTCTGACTATACTGCTTAAGATTTATTCTGGCTTGTAAATCTTAGCGTCATGTCTTTCCTCAATTTCATAAAATTTGTAAAAGTATTTCTTCAAAAACTGACCCTGATTCTCCTCTGGTACCCTAGGCAGCATAAATTTGTTCTTTTAATTCTATTTCCAAAAACTCAACCTTCTTTTCTTCATTCTGGATATTTCTGCCACTTATTTTTTTACTTCATTAATTATTTTTGCAACAGTATATTATCACTTTGCTTTAAACTCTTTTCTTGAATTTGTACATTCATTTATTGCCTTTAAAATTTCAACTCACATCACTTTTAATGTAGTCAGTTATCTATAGAAGATTTTCCTCTTTAAAGAAGAAAACCCCAAGTTCTAATAGAAATATAACCTGCACTTTCTTAGTATGAAAACAAACATGTTGGGGTTGGGGTTGGGGATTTAGCTCCTTGGCAGAGTGCTTGCCTAGCACACTCAAGGCGCTGGATTCAGTCCTTAGCCCTGGGGAAAAAATAAATAAATAAAAAGCTAGAAAACAAACATGTCAACAAAAACTTACATTAAGACTTCAACCCATTTTCAAACTGATTTTGCCAATTTATTCCCATGTATTGTCTATATAAACATAGTTGTCCTGGTCATATGAGTTAACTATTACACTATAATCAATTACACAAATCTTTTTTATTTTTTAATATTTACTTTATAGTTGTAGGTGGACATAAGACCTTTATATTATTTATTTATTTTTATGTGGTACTGAGGATTGAATCCAGGGCCTCGCACATGCTAGGCAAGTGCTCCACCACTGAGCTACTACCCTAGCCCAATTACACAAATCTTAGTGGTTTCAAATAAGAATATTTATTATTTCTCAATAGTGTGCCAGACTTATAAGACTCCCAGAGCAGGACTCAATTATGTTAATCTAGCTTTTAAGCTTTGTGGCTGCTCGGCGTTGCTGTGAGGCTGAGTGCTCTAGGGTGGCCTTAGTCAAACAGGTCATCTCCTGATCCACCTTGTTCCCCCCTTTCTTGTGACAGGCTAGTAAAGGAAGGTTCTCACAGTACTTTTAATAAAGAATGGAAGGGTATTAAGACTCTTGAGGACTAAAATTGGAACTAGAATATCTTCACATCTTAGATGTTTTTGTGTGTGTGAAGGGTAAAAATTTGTTCCCAGGATGTAGGGGAACACATATTATTTCTCTTGCTGAGATAAATCTTTTTAGTTTGAATACATTCCATTTGTTGATTCTTGATTTTAACTCTTGTGCTATAGGCCAACTGTTGATGGATAGATTTTATTCACATCGTAAGTGATGTAAACAGGTAAGATTAGAGAACTGTAGCCATGTTTTTCATCAATGCAACATGTTAGCTTGTAGTCAAAATAATGTTTAAATAGAACAGTAATCTAAAACTGCATAATCATGTCTGAATTGAAATATTAACTAATGAGGAATGAGGAAGAATAAATTACTTAATAATTACCTAAAAGTACAATAATATTTTTCCAATGATCTAGTAGCACATTAACCCTAGTTCATAGTTGTTAAAAACATTACAAATAATATAATTAAGAGCAAAGCAAATGGTCTATAACATTCATATACTTTATAAATTTTGAAAGATTAGTCAAATGATGACAAAAAACATAATATAGTATAAAAGTATAGAAGCTCAGAGTAGATATTGTCATAACTTTTTTATCAGAGTTTAACTTCAATTATTCTCAAATTTTAGCCAATTTTTATGCAGTGGTGTAAATTGTGTAATGCTTAGCTTTACATATATTTATATATGACTCATAAGGCTCTTCAACATAGGGAATATACATTTGAAAATACATAATTTGTCTTATACAGCATTAATGCATTGAAATGAAATGGAAAGTAAGAATTTTAAATCAATTCTCAGACTTTAATTCAAACTTGCTAATGCATAATTAAAGGATTTTAGACATTGCATTGCTGAATTAATTTTGACATAGAACATTTTTGCAAGCCCAATGACCTCAATTATGGAATAATGAATGATTGCAAACACTTCTAATCCAAGGGCTTGGTATTATGTCTTAATTTTTGAACAAAATCCAATATTTAGTTAATAACTTTAGAATCAAAGTCATCTTAACAACAAACTCATATCATTTATCTTTGTTTCATATTTTTTATGAAAGAAATCTTCTTTAAATGCTCTTCAGCATAGCAAAAGCAAAATAAAAATAGATTCTTAATTCCTTTCTCCATCAAAACGCATCAGAAAAAGGAGAACACTTTTATATGACAGATTTACTCACAGTGAAATAATCTGTATTGAAATGATACATGGTAATTCCTTAATGTTAATACCTACTTAAGATAATTATATTTTACTTAACAGTGTACTCTTGCTATGTAGCAAATGTAGTTGCTAAATAAGCATTTAATAAAGCATTGTGTAAATAACAATGAAAGATAAATACTAAACTGTCAACGAGTTTTAATTTATGTTGTAGACCATGAGTATTTAATTATCATTGGCTATCTTTGTCTTTTAAGGATGAATTCCAAAATAGAAGTTTCTTTTTCTCTTTTGGTTCAATTTATCCACATTTTACTGAGCTTCCTTCTCCACGGATAACTTTATCCTTTCCTTTCACACCTATATTCCCTTCTTCAACACACAGATATCCAGAACGCAGGTGTATGATACAACTAGCACATTTAATGAGAACTGATGTACTTTGGGTGTCTCTTGTCATTTGGTCTTGTGCATAAAAACTTTGTTTCTCAGGATCACCATAGCTACAGAGATTGGAGTTCATGTACAAATGGGTTACAAAAAAGGTGTTACCCAGGCTTACAATACATGTGAATGAAGGACTTTAGAGAAAATAGATTTTAGAGAAAACAGAACTTTAATAGAGTAAAAAAACCACTATTTCACTAGTGTGAGATGAAGAATGCCTTGTGTACTCCTTTCTATTCTTTTTCATTAGAATTCTTTCACAAAATAAGGAAAAATGGACAGAGAAAATGCATGTCTCTGTTTTCTCTAAACTTAAAGTTTATGTTAGAAAGTAACTAGCATTGGTATTTTTCTCTTAAATATGCTTTGGTACTCTGGAGGAGTGAAAAGAGTGAGTCTTTGCTTTCTGATTTTAAATTAAATTGATTTGATTCTTTATGCTGTGGCTACAACTCCAAATAAAAGGTTACTAAAAATAATGTATGTTCATGATCTTGTTTCAATTAAGAATTTTGTTCTAATTCAAAATATTATTAACATTACTCTGCTCAGTAATGTTTTGTATTCCCTTAATTGACAATGAATTCTTAATATCTTAAAGATCTTTAGAATCAGATAAAATGGGGAGGGAAAATAAACTCCCTGAATCTAAATTTCATTATGGCAGCAGTCCCCAAGATATATATCACATTTGCTAATTTACTAATTGTCAGGGTTTTTAGCCCCCTGTCTCCTCCTCAGCAGCAGGAGAAGCGGGGAAAGCACACCCTGATCAGGACAAGCCAAGAAATGTAAAGGTCGGCTGGCAGTCCACACTAGCCCTCCCTCACTGGAGGACAATCAGACACACCAGGGAGAGGAGTCAAAGCAGGATCTCATTTATTGAGGAAATACACACAACTTATATACTCTACAGGAGCCAATCAGAATAAAGGTCAGAAAGGTGGAGTGAGTTCACGTGTACACCCATCCCATAGTCTATAAGGGAAGGCACGAGATGTCCAAGAGGGTGGAAGAGTCCTGGACGTATCCTGGAGGTGATCTGTTTTTTCCATCACCACACACAGCACCGCCTCCTGGTTGATCGCCAGGTGCCTTCTCAGCCACAGTACTGCCCCAAAACTGGGAAGCGGGCAGCAAGTCATGTCCTACACTAAGGGAACTCAGTGGAATCAAAATGCATTCATGTTTATGACCATGGATACTTGCAATGAAAAGAAGCAAAGCAAAAAACGAAGAGGAATAAAGGTGCATGGGGAAAAATGGAAGAAATCAAGCACAAAAATCCAAAAGTTATATTTCAAGGACATGTGTTTATTACCTCCAACAATGAGTTTTCACAATAAATATGAAATACTACCTATATCTCATTAGCTCATTCTAATTATCTTTTTATAGAGTCAGTGCCCAGAGATTTTTGTTGGGGTTTGGCAGATAAGCATTCTCTGCTTTATTTTAAAAGAAATAAGTCAGAATTCCACCTTATCCATCATATACATAAATGGAACTATGAAATGATTGGGAAATGGAAGCCTGAAGTAATTGGGGTTTCAAAGGTGATAGAAGTCTCCCAAATATCTTAATTTAACTAGTGACGACAATGACATTTAGAGAAGTTTAATAAGTGCCTGAGGTTCCACACAACTATTAGCTTTTGAATTTTGTATTATATCCCCAAACTCAACATCTTGAGTTTGAGAAAAGCTTTCTTTTTCTTTGAAACTCATATTCCATCAATAGCAAGTCCTATCAATTTTACATACACAGTCAATTTACATTCCATTCATTCTCTTTTCTCCTAATGGTTCCACCATCTCCCTGGAGTGCCAGAGGCCTGCAACCAAACATTCAGCTTATGGGCCTTTGGGAGTCATTTAAAATCTAAACCATAACATCTAATTATTAATTTAAAAATTTCCCTTTTTGGTCCACTTTTCTTTTTACACACTGTTGGAATTTTTATGCCCCTTGGATAGCATACTGCTTAGAACACTGTAACATTGTAAACATGAGCTTTTTTAGTAATATATTTTAAAATATTAGAGAGTTCATGAGTGTTATATAATTTTCTAACTGAATTTGTCTTATTTCAAATATCTTATTAAGTTAGGTTCTTTTTTCTCCCCCTCTCCTTTATACAGATGACAAAGATAGTAAGTCTTAGTAAACTTTCAGGCAGTGATGTTACCATTCAAGTGACATCATAGTCCCAGTTTTTCCATAATCAATAGACTCATTCAATCAATCTGATATATTCAACATTAAAATCACCAAAAGTTTTCAGAGATTTTCTGGAAATTTCATTATATACCATATTTTCATCACTTTTAGGAGTTAAATACTATGATCATACATTACTGATACATAAAAATTATTATTTTAACTTTGGCAAGTAATGTACTTATTGATCTTAACTACTGTATATAGTATAAACGGCAAATTTGTTTTAACCAAAATATTCAGTAAGCTAGAGTAATTCCTCTCATTTCTGTGATATTTTTTATTTATATGTAAGTGTGTTTACTTCCCACTGGGAAAAATGTGTTACAAGCACAAGTTATTATATAGATATTTTCATCTTAAATAGGTGTTTAATGGAAACCAACTGAAATAAATTACTAAAGTATACCTAACTGGTGAAAATTTTCAAAGTATTAAAATAATTATTAAAAATTTTTGAAGAAACATTTAGAAGTTAATAATGTGTAAAATAAATTCTTTAAGGTGATTTTTTATTAGTCAATTTATTTTAAAAATTTGTACAAGAAGACTCATACTTCATAGAAGGTAAAGCATATTTTGTGAAAAATTATTCAGTTTAACTTTTAGAATATTTCTCTTGTCCATAATCATAACTGAATGTTAAAATTGTAGTAAATTATAGGTGTTGGGAAAAAGTATAAATGGCAGCCGTACCCCAGAGAAAAAACCCCAACATGGCGCCTAAGGACTTCTTCTTCCTACCTTCTTCTTCTCTGCAGTGGCGCGAAAAGTTCCCGCCCTTGTGAACTCTCCTGCCGGCGCCAATTTCAAACCTCGCTGGCGGGGAACCTTAGCCCCAATGAGAACTAATTCCTGGGCGCGGGAGCTGATATCTGGAAGAACTTGCCAATAAACGGGTGGGCTGCCATTTATCTAAGCCCTACCATCTCCCCTTAGTTCTATATAAGCACACAGCTTTTTACAATAAAATTGGAATTCTCCCGGCGAAGTGTCTTTGAGTGGGGAATTCTTTCATTCTGGTGCCCCGTGTGAGGATCCGGGTGAGCTCTTTCCAACAAGAGCCCCGTCCCCTGCCCCGCCGAAGACTCTCCGCCCAGCTCTGCTGTTTTCAGATGCGGCTTCTCTGCACTCACCACTGATTCGACCGTAGGTAAGGTTCTCCTGACCCTGGCTCGCCAACTCCCTTCGGGCTACAGCTGGTACTGTGACCGTGATCGTCCGGCACACTCCAGATGCCTGTTGGGGGGAGGGAATTCACACCACTAAGACCTTTACTGGTCGCAGTGGACCCTCTGGTGATCCGTTGCCCTTTGGGGCGTGAGGCTTCTGAGTTTACACGAGAGGTTCTGTGTTTTTTTCCTCCTCCGCTGCCGCTGCTGTTTCTGCCAGGTTACTGTGTCTGGCCTTTCTACTCAGGGAAAACTGAACTCCCGGCCTGGAACTGCGTTCCGCCGAAACCGGAGTTCTGTTTTCATTACTGACTTTTTCCGCTGCGGTCGAAAACTTTCCTGATGTCAGGTTGCCCGTGGCTCCGATCCCATTGGGTCTCACAGATCGCACTTCACTGGTGACGACCAGGTAGTGCCCTCTGCAGTTCCTGGTGATGGCTGGTCATTTTGGGGACGCCCACCTGACCGCCGTTCACCCTGGGCTTCCTGGAAGCCGTTCCAGCCCGGGTTTTCCCTTTGTCTCTCTCGCTTACGCTTATTCTATCTTTCTCTCTTTCTCTCTTCCATCTCTCCCTGTGACTATGGACACCTCTTCATCTATGCCTGAAGCCTCACCTCTCAAATGTTTAATAAAAAATCTGGCCACACTCTCCCTCACACCAGACATCAAGCCCAAACTTTTAATCAAATTCTGTACCCAAGATTGGCCTACATATCCACTGGATAATGGCAATCACTGGCCTCCAGAAGGCTCCTTAGATTCAAACCTACTTCGAGACCTTTTTAACTACTGCCAGCATCTGAAAAAGTGGAGGGAGATTCCATGCGTTGAAGGTTTTAGCCTTCTCGCACAGCACCCTGCTCTCTGCTCCTCCTGCTCTCCTTCTCAAGTCCTCCTTGCTTGCAAACCCCTCCCTTCCCCTACTTCTACTCCTGACTTCGCAGATTCTTCCTCATTTGACCCAGCAGATGAACCCCCACCTTATCCTCCAGCCCCATCTGCTCCTTGTCTCCCGCTATACCCTCCTCTTCCTCCACCTGGTTCCACGGATCCTCAGCCTTCCGTTTTATCCCCCTCCCCTTCGCCCTCTTCTGCCTGCTCCACCTCCTCCTCCGCAGAGACATCCCCTTCCCCTCCCTCTCCTTCCTGTCTGCCGCCTGCCTCTTTCAGTCCTCCTGTTACCAGGTCTAAGGGACTCCTTCCCACCCCCAAGACAATCGCACCCCTTCGTGAGGTAGCTGGTCCCAAGGGTGTCATCAGAGTCCACGTGCCCTTCTCCATGTCGGACATTACTCAGCTAGAAAGAAAGCTAGGCTCATTCACCACTGACCCCACCACGTACATTCGGGAGTTTCAATGGGTCCTGCAGGCATATAGCCTCACTCATCATGACATCTACATGCTCTTGGCCAATACACTTCTCCCCGAGGAAAGGCGACGGGTCTGGGAGCTAGCCCAAGCCCATGCTGATGAAAATCATAGGACCAATCCCAACCACCCCACGGGCCCTCATGCTGTCCCAGAGCAGGATCCCCTATGGGATTATAACACCCCTGAAGGCTTGCGGTCTCATGACCTTTTTACATCCTGCCTCTTGGCGGGCCTGAAAAAGGCCACCCGCAAGGCTGTTAACTTTCAAAAGGTGCAGGAGGTCATTCAAAGAAAGGAAGAAACACCTTCAGAATTCTTGGATAGACTAACCAAGGCCCTTCAACAGTACACAAACCTCGACCCAGAAACCCCTGATGGCCGTCATGTCTTAATGACATATTTTCTGGCCCAAAGCTACCCTGACATTAAAGCCAAGCTTAAAACGCTTGAACAGGGCCCTGCTACTCCTCAGACCGAAATCCTCGCTGTCGCTTTCAAGGTTTTTCATGGTAGAGAGGATGAAAGCGAACGCCGTAGGCAGAGGGCTGAAAATGCCAAGTTCCAAATGTTGGCCCAGGTCATTCAGAGAAGGTCATCACCACACCGTCCTAATAAGACACCCCCTGGAGCTTGCTTCAAATGTGGTAAGGAGGGACATTGGGCCAAGGATTGTCCTTCGCCAAGGACACCCTCCACCCCCTGCCCAAAGTGCCACCAAAGGGGACACTGGGGGGTGGACTGCCCAACAACCCGGAAGGGAGGTTGGTCAGCCGCCCGGCAACCCCAGCCTCTCCTGGGCTTGGCAGAGGAGGATTGACGGAGCCCTGGGCCTTCCCTCCCGACTATTACCATCAAGAAGCAAGAGCCTAGGGTCACCTTCCTGGTGGATGGACACTTCATTACCTTCCTCTTAGATACTGGTGCCACTTTTTTGGTCTTGAGGAAGTATTGGGGTCCTACCACACCCTCAAAAACTCCTATTGTCGGGGTAGGAGGTAAACAGATTTTCCCTCGAAAAACCCCTCCTTTATCATGTTATATGCAGGGATCCCTTTTGTCCTTCACACACTCCTTTCTCGTTATGAGCCATTGCCCCACTCCCCTTCTGGGAAGGGACATACTCTCACTATTGAAAGTCACCATTCACATATCACCCCACATCTCTCCTGCCTCTCATTTCCTCATGATGATCCTAGGGGCAGATACACCTCCTTCACACACTCTTCCACAACTATCTAAACCAGTTAACCCTGAGGTTTGGGACACAACTACACCCTCTATAGCTAAATGCAGTCCTATTCATATTGTCTTACGGGACCCTTCAAGATATATTAGTCAACCACAATATCCACTCACAACCACAGCCCTCCTTGTATTAGAACCCATCATCCAAGATTTATTACGAAAGGGATATCTTAGGCCTACACACTCTCCTTTCAACACCCCTATTCTGGCAGTTAAGAAACCTAATGGGTCGTACAGGCTGGTTCAAGACCTTCGCCTTGTCAACTCCTCTGTGGTCCCTATCCACCCGCTAGTGCCCAACCCTTACACCCTCCTCTCTCAGATCCCTGCCACTACTACCCACTTCTCTGTCCTAGATTTGAAAGATGCATTCTTTTCTATTCCCTTGTCCTCAAAATCTCAGGATATCTTTGCTTTTACGTGGACTGACCCTCACACCTGCCATTCACATCAGCTTACCTGGACTGTCCTCCCACAGGGATTCAGGGATAGCCCCCATCTCTTTGGCCAAGTTCTTGCCCAGGACCTCACATCCTTTCACCCCACCTGTCCTGACTCTACTCTCCTTCAATATGTCGATGACCTTCTTCTATGTAGTCCCTCTTGGGAACACTCTCAATCCCACACCGCCCAGCTTCTTAATTTCCTAGCAGACAAGGGATATATGGTGTCTCCCCACAAGGCCCAGGTTTCCCAGTCTTCTGTCACCTATCTTGGCTTTCGCCTTACACCCGGGAAAAAGGAAATAACACTGGATAGGAGGCAACTCCTCTCTAATCTTCCAGTGCTCCATATGAAAGCCGAAATACTATCATTCCTAGGACTAGCAGGTTATTTTAGGGCCTGGATCCCAAATTATTCTCTTCTAGCCAAACCCCTGTATGACCTAGCAAAGGGACCCCCTAGTGAATCTCTTGCCTCCTCCCCCAACTACCACTTCCGCAGGCTTCAGCAACTCCTCTTAAAGGCACCTGCCCTTCACCTTCCTGATCTTTCAAGACCATTTCATCTATATGTCCATGAAAAAAGGGGGCAAGCACTTGGGGCCTTAGGTCAAAACTATGGGCCTACATTTGCACCTGTGGCATATTTGTCCAAGCAACTAGACCCTACCATCCGTGGGTGGGCCCCTTGCTTAAGAGCTCTGGCTGCTGGACAAATTTTACACAAAGAAGCCTCTAAGCTGACTTTTGGGGCCCCTTTAACTATCCACTCCCCACATCACTTAAAGGATCTTTTAGCTTATAAGGGCCTTCAAACCCTTCCTCCATCCAGAGTTCTGTCACTCCTCACTTCTTTTCTGGAAAACCCTAATATTACATTCCTCCCCTGCTCTGCACTGAACCCTGCCTCACTGCTCCCAACGACTCCCACGTCTGACATGCCAACTCATAATTGCTTGGAAACCTTAGATGATTTCCTCCCCTGTCATCCTTCCATTTCTGAGGGACCACTCACCAAGCCTGACCTTATCTGGTTCACTGACGGCAGTTCCTTTAGACAGAACGGCACTCATTACTCTGGATACGCTGTAGTTTCAGCCACTGAGATTATAGAGGCCAAAGCTCTGCCTTCAGGAACTACCAACCAGCAGGATGAACTCATAGCAGCCACTCGTGCCTGCCCTCTAGCTCAAGGCAAATCCCTCACCCTTTATACTGACTCAAAATATGTCTTCCATATTCTATTATCCCATGCTGCAATATGGAAGGAGTGAGGCCTACTTACCACCAAAGGTAATGCAATCACTAATTCGGCTCTTATAACCAATCTGATAGAGGCCTCCCACTTACCCACCCAGTTGGGAGTTGTCCATTGTTGGTCCCATCAGAAGGACGGCTCTCTTATCACTGAGGGCAATGTCAGGGCTGACCAGGCGGCACAAATGGCTGCTACCACTTCCAATTATGGCCCCCCTGGGGGACATATAATGGCCACCTTAGACAGCTCATCTGAAGCCCCTACTTCTTCCAGTAAGAACAAGGATCTTTTCGAGTTCCTTCATACTCTATTCCATTCCAACTCTCAGTCTTTGACCCTCTTTTTACAGAGCTTCTTTTCCCTCACCCCCTCTGACAAAGCCATGCTACAAAATATAGCCTCTAATTGTCAGATCTGTCAGTGGACCAACCCTCATACTCCTTTGAGGCCTAAACCTTTCCCCTCCCACCAAGCTCAGGGACACACTCCTGCTGCTGACTGGCAGGTGGACTTCACCAACATGCCCACAGTACGGCGCACTAAGTACCTCCTTGTCTTTGTGGACACCTTCTCTGGTTGGGTTGAGGCATTTCCCACTTCCAATAAAAAGGCTTCCACTGTAGCTTCAATCTTACTGACAGACATCATCCCTAGGTTTGGTATGCCCACTTCCCTACAATCCGACAATGGCCTCGAGTTTATCTCTAGGATCACACAAAGGGTCTCTCAAACCCTCTCCTTCAAGTGGCATTTCCACTGTCCATATTGCCCCCAGGCTTCAGGAAAAGTGGAAAGGGTAAATCGTACTCTAAAGGAAGTCCTTACCAAATTGACAATGGAATTAAACTTAGACTGGGTCAAACTCCTTCCCTTGGCTTTGCTTCGAATCAGAGCTCTCCCTAAGAAACCATCTTTACTGTCTCCCTTTGAGATAATGTATGGAAGACCTCTTATACCCCCTGGGTTGGTCATTTCACAAGGACCTCTCACCCGAGATTTGTCTTTGCTTCTCTTGTTTCACCTCCGCTCGGAACTCTGGAAATATCAGGACTGGCTTCTTCCGGACCCAGTCTCCTCTCCAAACACTCCTCCCTTAACACCTGGAAGTTTAGTCTATTATAATACCCCAGAGGAGAAAGGGCCTCTTACCCCAAAATGGGAAGGTCCCTATCCTGTCATTCTCTGTACCCCCACCGCTGATTTATGAAGATGTTAACATGTCATTTAACTGTTAAAACTATTAATAACATGACATTCAAAACACAAATCTTATTTTTCACAACTAAAATAAATCTGTCATTTTGAAAAATCAAATTTAAAGTTGTAATTATGAAAAAGGAAGAATTTTTCAAGAATTTCTGAGAAAAACATAATTACAATAATGTTAAGACAGAACTATAAGAATATTTCCTTTTCAGAAATAGTCAATCAAAAGTTTAATCCAAATGACTTAATATTATTACAGTGACCAACCTATTCCATAATGTACTGATTTAATTAAGCGATAAGAATAACTTTTAAAATGAATCCTGAAAAATCTACAATTTGTAAAATAAATTATTTATCACTGCCACATATTAATAGAAAATCATTTTTATTTGTGATATTATATAATTAAGTTCTTGTGTTAAATCTTTAAAAATATAATCCTAGGTAAGCTTCTATTAATATTTAACATTAGACATGAAAATATGAAAGCCAGTTTTAAAATAATTTTTTTTGTAATATAGCAAAATTTCCACTATTTATGGGGGGGAAATCCTCCCTCTATTTGTGCTGTTACATGAATGACATACCATTGAGTTAGGCAATTATTTTTTTTCCTCTCATATTTTAGAAATTTCATCTAGAAAACATATCCTAGTTCATTATCATTATAATCTACTTTAAAATTTGGTTATTTAGCTGTTTTCCACTCTCTTCTGATAAATATAAATCCAAAATCTCATAAACTGAAGATCTAGTTAAATATTTCAAGACTAACATATCAAATTATATTCCATATATTTTCAAATTCTTGAATCAAATGATAAAATTAACAAAATTTGTACTGATAAAAGGAGGGAAAAAAACTAAAAAATATGATAAGCAAGATGAAGGAAAAAAGTAAATTACCATTAGAAACTACATGTACACCAGTAAGTAATGACATGAAGATTTTATCTGTGCTCTATAGGGTAAACAAAATGATATATACAAATTTTAGTTAGACACTAAGCATAAATAATATTGTTCACTATGTTAATTACAAAATGTATTATAATTTAAAAGTTTATATATAGTTACTCCTTAAACATTTGAAAACACATTTATAATTAAAACTTTGCTTATAATGTCTTTATATGGAAGATAATTAAATCTTTTCTGTAAATTATATAGCACTCTCTCCATCTTCTGTTTCAATCCTTCCAGTCTAACCAATTTGTGAGCTTTCAATCAGAGGACCACCTAATAAACCACGGTATTGAATTTAGAGAGATTTGAGGATGTTAGATGAAACGGAGAACTAACAAAAGGAATGAATTATTAATGCTATGAAATTTTCTGACAGGTGGTAAAAGCCCTGCGGTTATAAAGATCAATGCACAGACATTCTTCAGATGTCAAATTCTTGTTCATAGTGAACACATAAAATTTTGGGGGGAAAATATGTATTAAGATACCAAAAATTAAGGCTCACATAAAATTATTAAAATATATATTTTACTTCAAAGAGTATAGATAAGAAAATCTATAATATTTTCACATACAATAGTTTGTTTATATTTTGTATTTTCAACTTTATATTGTTATTTTCCTCTATTTTAAATGGCACTAGTACAGAAAGTTATTTAAAAGATATTTTTCAATAAGAAATATCATATGATAACATTTACTACAAAATTGTAAACAAAGCTTTTATTTCTAATTCAATTTTTTTTTATTTTCTGATTTTAAAAAATCAAAAAAGCTTAATTTTCCAATAAATTCTAAATCTCTAATTTTACATAATATCTTCCTTCATAAGAATAATCTTATATAGTTAAAATATTTAGAGAGAATCCTAAATATTAAAGTACACTTAGAAACATTAAACAATTGTTAATTCATGTCTGCAATATTACTATCAACTTTTCAGTATGGTAAGTGTATTAGTAAACTTTTGAATTTTTAAATAATTTTTCAAAAAAGAAATCTCAATTGTAAAGCAATAAAAATTTGATTTAGGGTTTTTAAAAACTTTCTTAATCTTTTAATATCTTAAATGTGTTTGCCTTATTTAGCCTTTCTAATAAGTCCATTTATAGGCATTATTATCTCTATTTAACTCACATAGTAATAGCTATAGTTGTCATATTTCATATTATTTTCTCATTTAATCCTTACAATATTCCAATAAAAGGATTGGTATCTGTTTCTCCATCATTTAATTGAATGAAATTGCTCTCATTATTTCATACATGAGAATACAGAGACACATGAGTTTTTGAAACTTGACTAGTCCCCAGCTAGTTTTTGGCCACATGACATTGAAGTTCTGCTAGGTATGATATTTTTCTTTTCTAAATATCATGCTTTATTTAGATTCTTAAATAACTAACACCATATTTAAAAGCATTTGCCTTAATTTCTTTCTATCTTTCATGATTCTGCATTTCTCCACTCTTCTTCTTTTTATAAGGATTTATTATTTGGGTAACTCTGAACTTGATTTAGCACTACTGAATTGTCTTAATGATATGCAACATTTTCAATTCAATAAGCATATATCTTATGCTCACGTTCTTTGGATACAAATGTCAGAGAACAACTTTGATGTGTGTCAACAATTGTGCCCTCATTACTTACTCAGAAACATACCTACCTTCTAAAATTATTCATAATTAATTATTAACATGCTTCAGGATCAAAAACTTAAGTATGTCATGTTGTTTTCTGCTAAGAAGTGAGTCTTAAAAACATAATGGTGACATTCTAGTCTGGGCAGCAACACCTTAGGTTTTTTCCACAGTAAGTATTACTCATTGGTATTTCTGTGACTTCAGAGTGTCTGAAAGGTTTCACTATTTTCAAACTCAGGTCTGATCAAGTCAAGATATCAGGTTTTGTCAAACTGCTGGGATATTTAGAAACTCAGTATCAGATTCACTAAATAATCCTTTACAATAACAACAAGACTCCTAGGACACTTGCTTTTTAAAGTAGGTTTAGGTGAATCATCTGATTTAGCTTGACCTCTTGTCTTCCTGCACCAGCTAAGACAGATTCCTAATTTAAAAATACCTGGGGAGTAAAATCGGTAGCATCTGGAAGCGAAGGCTTTGTAGCATCTGGAGCGATGAGAGCTTTTGATCCCCATTTCCCTGTAGGTCCCTGACTTTGCAATTACATTTGAAGGACTTCTCTATTGAATAATAGTTTCAGTCAAGGTGATAAAGTCACAGGCAGAGAAGGAAAACAAAAACAAAAACCTTGAAGTTGAGAGTTTATTTTTCCTTGCTATTGTAAAATAAAATAAATGTTGTTCCTGGCTTATAGAGTCTTATATTTATTTTAGGGTGCCTTGACTCTTACTGGGTAACATACAAATAATCTGTTTTTTAATGTAATAGCATTTGCAAAGGGAAAAATCTACATTTTGAGTAACATATGAAACTAAAATCCTTTTTAGTAGCTACATTAATCACAGAGGTTGGCCATTCTTTCAGTTTCCACATTCAGTGACTTTCATTTTGCAATTAGAAAAAAAATTCCATAAATTATCAACATTATAAGTGATAAAGAAGAAGAACAGAATTAAAGCAGAAATAAGATGATGGGAAACACACAGAGTGACAAGGGCTGGCTTCAGTAAGGAGGGAACATTTGAAGAAAGAAATGAATCTGGTGAAATGATGTTACATGTATGTCTGGTAAAGAATTTTTGAGATGAAAGAAGAGGAAATTCAACAGACAAAAGAGAGGAGAGTGCAGTTGTGTTTCATTTTTGAGAAATTCCAAGGTTAGCAAAACAACAGAAAGAGCAAGGGGTGGAACAGGAGAAATTGAAACACTGGATCAGGAAGGAAAAAAAAAAAGCACTGGGTGTTCTAGGATTCTATAAGGAGTGTAGCTTTTATTGTGAGAAGTTATCAAACAGAGAAGCACATAGTCTCTCATCTTTAAACAGGATCCCTCTGACTGCTATGTTTAAAACAGACTGAAAGGAGGTGATGGCAAAAAGCTGAGAGATCATTAAAAAGCAATCATAGTGAGCCAGGCTAGAAATGTTGAATATTTGGACCAAAGTAGTAGCAGAAATGTAGATGAATTGTTGATGCAAAGTACACTTGGGTAGGAATAAATTTGATGGCCTATTGAATGTGGAGACAGCCCAAGGGTGATTATAAGTTTTTGACCTGAGTAAGTGGAACAAGATAAATTCTATTGTTGGAAAAAATGTTGTTGAGTTGTCCTTAAAATTCTTTTTCTGTGGTAATTAAAAATGACACAAATAAATCAGATACTTCAAATTATTTCTTAATATTTTTAATAATCTCTTAAATTTTAGCTATATTTTGGAACTTAGGCATTCTTCTCCAAATGTATTCTCTTAAAATATAAATGATTCTTTTGTAAGGGACTGATGCAATAAGATAAAAACAGTATCAACTTAACAAATTACTATGGATAATTTATACAATTTGTGAGGAGTTGCCAATAAAGAGCTTCACAATATAAATAATATAAAAATATACAACGGACAGGGATGTAAATGAAAAGGATATTGATATTACGGGCGAGTGTTAGAAAAGCTTTAAAAAGCATATATCCAGAGCTTAGGATAAGGGCATTAGGAGACATTAGAATGGTGAGTGAAATTATAAAATAGATTTTACAAATTACAATACTTTTCTTTTGACCAATATATTATCAGTCTTCATTAACTAAAGACTACTAATAAAATAAGCAAAAATAGAATCTTATTATATGTCATTTTTAAAGTAGACTTGCACTGCATTAGACAAGATTAGTTCTTCATAGAGAATTATTAAATATTTTAAGAAATATGGAATAGTGTAACAGATTATTTTATAGATGGAAAAATCAGATTTAAAGCTTTGTCCTGTGACTACTAGAATTTTAAATGTGCAGGATGATTCTGTTCAACTCTTTCATGTAATAAAGCAGAACATAAGTAACAGCACTTTAATAATTTTTGGTTGATGGGGAAAATCACACTTTCAATGTATTTATATTTACATTGTTAAATACTTATATTTATTTCTACTATACCATTATTGCTGAAAAATACACCGAAAGTCTTTAATGACCATCAAATTTCTCTTGGATCCAAGAAATACAAAAAATAAGACTCATAGCATTACGGTCCAAACTAACTAAATTACAAACCCAATGATAAAGAAAGTAAAGGATTTTATGTGAGACAACTTCACTTTGATTTATACAGATACAGGTATGCTCTCTTTACAGTAGTGTTTATTGACAATTTTAACCAGTTTTAAAACCAGATCTCATTTCTACCTTGACATCTTGAACAAATAATTGCACTCCTCTCAGATTTCATTTCTTCAGATGTCAAGAAGGTAAACCAAGAGACTTTCAGCCATTAGAACCAATTGAGTTGATATTAAGGGGTTGTTTTCCCCACCTCCCTTCTTTATTTTCAAATTAAAGTTCCAGAAATATAAGGAAGCAGAATCAGTTTTAGATAAGAGATACATTTGAGACTATATATCACTGGTTATTCAGTTACTCTGAATTGACTCATACTTATCCCCAAGCTTTCTGAGAGCATTCCAAATCCCTGGAGCCCGAACTATGGAATACATTAAATAAAAAATAAATAACATTCTGTGACCACACATTTGTGAGTTGTTTTGGGAGCAAGCCATACTATCCTGTCAGCATTATTTAGTAATAGTAATTGGATTTATGATTTAAACCTGGCTTCTGTGAAGCCTGAGGGATTTTGATAGATTAGGCTGGCCCTGTAGTGGGAATGTGCTTACATAGCCAGTTTATGGAAGGTATTCCTACCATGTGCAGATTTTCACCTTCCTGGTACAAATTGCTTTGCATGCATGCTGTGATGGTTTGAGACCTGGAGACCCATGCAATCCAGCAGTGTGGTGACTAATGAGCCTGTATCTGAGATTTTGGGACTCCTTTCAGTCACAGCCTTTTGCTACCACTATACTGAAATAATTTGCTTCTGTAATAAACAATTCTATGGCTAAAATTTTGTTATTCCCAGATTGTTATCTTGAGGTAATTAATGAAAATCAATGCAAAAACAAAGGTAGGTAAATTTTAGATGCCAGAAATAAAAAATTGAATCCAAGTCATAAGAGTATCTAAAGCTAAAATTTCCCTAATTTTATGGAAGTCAAAGATAAGTTTCTAAAAGCCTGTGCTCAGGAGTTTGAAGACTTTGTATGGTGAGGCAGTATCTAGAAAACAGGTGCTTTATACCTGGAGAGCTCCAGGGCTGAAGTATCTCATAATACCTGCAATTGTAGAGTATTGCCTCTTCTAGGGGATTTTAGCTAGCAGAATTTATTACATTTTTTAGGGAGAAAATACAAGGATTGAAGTATGCATAATTCTTAGGGTACAAAAATGAATCACTTTCCAGATATTGGAATTGTCATCCTCTATATACATAATATTTTGAGGCTGATTTCTCTTTCTAGTCTCAAGATATAGCCAATAAAAGCCAGGGCTTCACATTTCTGTGTCCATCTCAAGGGACAGAACAAATGGACATGTATAGATGCTCCCTAGCAAAGAAAAATGTTCTCATAAAGAGATAAATAGGCTTCTAATTAACAAGAATTAGTTCAAATACCATCCCCCCCAAAATAATTGTGAGATTTCACAGATTAAGAGTGGCTTCATCTAAAGCACATGGAAGATGCAAGGGGAAATTTGTAGACCAAATTATAATTATCAAGATATAGGGCCAAGGAGCTGGGTATATACGTCAGTAGGCAGACTGCTGGCCTCACCTACACAAAGCTCTGGGTTCAATCCTTAGCCCCAACAAAAGGGAGAAAAAATACAATTATATATTTATATAAATAAATATATATATATTCTTATTTACATTACAGGTTTGAGCCCCTGCGCAAATACCAGCATCTTGGGAGTCTGAGGCAGGACAGTTGAGAGTTCAAAGCCAGCCTCAGAAATCAAGAGGCCCTAAGCAACTCAGTGAGGCCCTGCCTTTAAATAAAATACAAAGGAGAGCTGGAGATGGGGCTCAACCCAGTGCCCCTGAGTTCAGTTCCCAGTAACAAAACAAAATAGATACAGTGACAGCAACTATAATTTGTATTTCATTAAGAAGTTTAATAGGAACTTACCTCAACATTGTAAAAGCTATATATGCTAAGCCTCAGGCTAGCATCATTCTAAATGGAGAAAAACTGAAGGCATTCCCTCTAAAATCTGGAACAAGACAGGGATGCCCTCTATCACCACTTCTATTCAATTTAGTTCTTGAAATACTAGCCAGAGCAATTAGACAGACAAAAGAAATTAAAGGCATAAAAATAGGAAAAGAAGAACTTAAATTATCACTATTTGCAGATGACATGATTCTATACCTAACAGACCCAAAAGGGTCTACAAAGAAACTACTAGAACTAATAAATGAATTCAGCAAAGTGGCAGGATATAAAATCAACACGCATAAATCAAAGGCATTCCTGTATATCAGCAACAAAACTTCTGAAATGGAAATGAGGAAAACCACCCCATTCACAATATCCTCAAAAAAAATAAAATACTTGGGAATCAACCTAACAAAAGTGGTGAAAGATTTATACAAGGAAAACTACAGAACCCTAAATAGAGAAATAGAAGAAGATCTTAGAAGATGGAAAAATATACCCTGTTCATGGATAGGCAGAACTAATATCATTAAAATGGCAATATTACCCAAAGTTCTCTATAGGTTAAATGCAATGCCAATCAAAATCCTAACGGCATTTCTTGTAGAAATAGATAAAGCAATCATGAAATTCATATGGACAAACAAAAGACCCAGAATAGCAAAAGCAATTCTAAGCAGGAAGTGTGAATCTGGAGGTTCAAACTGTACTACAGAGCAATAGTAACAAAAACAGCATGGTACTGGTACCAAAACAGGCAGGTGGACCAATGGTACAGAATAGAGGACACAAAGACCAATCCACAAAATTACAACTTTCTTATATTTGATAAAGGGGCTAAAAACATGCAATGGAGGAAGGATAGCATCTTCCACAAATGGTGCTGGGAAAACTGGAAATCCATATGCAACAAAATGAAACTGAATCCCCTCCTCTCACCATGCACAAAAGTTAACTCAAAGTGGATCAAGGAGCTAGATATCAAATCAGAGACTCTGCGTCTGATAGAAGAAAAAGTTGACTCCAATCTACATATTGTGGGGTCGGGCTCCAAATTCCTTAATAGGACACACATAGCACAAGAGTTAATAACAAGAATGAACAAATGGGACTTACTTAAACTGAAAAGTTTTTTCTCAGCAAGAGAAACAATAAGAGAGGTAAATAGGGAGCCTACATCCTGGGAACAAATTTTTACTCCTCACACTTCAGATAGAGCCCTAATATCCAGAGTATACAAAGAACTCAAAAAATTAGACAATAAGATAACAAATAACCCAATCAACAAATGGGCCAAGGACCTGAACAGACACTTCTCAGAGGAGGATATACAATCAATCAATAAGTACATGAAAAAATGCTCACCATCTCTAGCAGTCAGAGAAATGCAAATCAAAACCATCCTAAGATACCATCTCACTCCAGTAAGATTGGCAGCCATTATGAAGTCAAACAACAATAAGTGCTGGCGAGGATGTGGGGAAAAGAGTACTCTTGTACATTGCTGATGGGACTGCAAATTGGTGCGGCCAATATGGAAAGCAGTATGGAGATTCCTGGGAAAGCTGGGAATGGAACCACCATTTGACATAGCTATTGCCCTTCTCGGACTATTCCCTGAGGACCTTAAAAGAGCGTACTATAGGGATAATGACACATCAATGATCATAGCAGCAGAATTCACAATAGCTAGACTGTGGAACCAACCCAGATGCCCTTCAATAGGTGAATGGATTAAAAAAAGTGGCATTTACACACAATGCAGTATTACACAGCACTAAAAATGACAAAATCATGGAATTTGCAGGGAAATGGATGGCATTAGAGCAGATTATGCTAAGTGAAGCTAGCCAATCCTTAAAAAAACAAATGCCAAATGTCTTCTTTAATATAAGGAGAGCAACTAAGAACAGAGCAGGGAGGAAGAGCATGAGGAAAAGATTAACATTAAACAGAGACGAGTGGTGGGAGGGAAAGGGAGAGAGAAGGGAAATTGTATGGAAATAGAAGGAGACCCTCATTGTTACACAAAAATATATATAAGAGTTTGTGAGGGGAAAGGGGGAAAAAAAACAAGGGAGAGAATTGAATAACAGCAAATGGGGTAGAGAGGGAAGATGGGAGGGGAGGGGAGGGGAGGGGAGGGGGGATAGTAGGGGATAGGAAAGGTAGCAGAATACAACAGTCACCAATATGGCATTATGTAAAAATATGGATGTGTAACCGATGTGATTCTGCAATTTGTATTTGCGGTAAAAATGGGAGTTCATAACCCACTTGAATCAAATGTATGAAAGATGATATGTCATGAGCTTTGTAATGTTTTGAACAACGAATAAAAAATATATAAAAAAAGAAGTTTAATAACTAAGCCTTTAAATATGTATGAATAAGGTACATTTCCAGTGTCTTCAATACATGTCACTTATGACTTTCTTTTTAAAAACTACTCTTAACGCAATAACGTATTTATTTTACATTTTATCCTAGTATATTCTCTATGTATCTGTAATCTAAATGTTTATAATTTAAGTTAAATTCTTTGAAATATTCTTATTTACATTTGTGACTTCTCTTTTCTATTCTGTTTCATTAATGTTTATAACTCCCCCGGTTTACAACCTAATAAATAAGTTGTTTTCATCATATACTAATAATATACCAAATTTTCACTTTGAAATAGAAAAACTCACAACCCTGTGCCTGAATATTTCCGTAAATGTACTTCAGTATTAAGGACCTCCCATCTTATATTATTTACAAACTTGAATTTCTTTGAGAGATAGGAAATTTTTCCAGAGTTAGATATTATGGCCATTATTGTGCTACAAGACTGATCTCTGGATTGACTTGAATCAGCCCAAAAAATCCAGGTTCTTTTCTAGTATCCTCCAGAAACAGGATGTCCTTCACCAATTTGTCGTAGTAAATCATATAATCACAGGGTTTAAAACACAAGGAAGGCTGCTTTCCAGGGTCCCTCAGTTGTACAGGAAGTGAGGAGTGCATAAAGGAGACACCATCTGTTCTAGTAAGCTTTACTGAGCCTTGGGAGACTGGCTGTCAACCAATGCTAGGCTTTGGCTGTCCTTTGCTGCCTTTCAGTAGGTAATAAACCCACTCTGCTTAATTGGGTAATTGGGTGCTCTGTCTTGCTAGACTCAAGACAAGTTGATAACCAGTACACAGGGAACTTGTTCACACACACCATGCAAATTTGACTATTTACAGAAGAGGAGAAATATATGAGTTCAGTAGCCGCCATAGGAATTTTTAGTTACTGTATCATATGTCCATAAAGAATGATTACTTAATGACCAGCAAGCTAATCTCATTGTGTTTCAACATTTCCATACTTAACTCTAAGAAGTATCTATTTGATTGTCAGGATATTCTGTTTCTTAAACATGCTGCCTGGCTGAAGAAGTAAATTTCAGGAAAAGGGGATAACTATTGTTCTGTGAATAAAGTTATGTGTATTGTATGTGTACACATGTGTTCAATTGTCTAGTTCTAATGATATTTGATAGAGAAGATTAATCTTTTATGATAATCAGGTCATACAGCAGAACCTGCCATGGTATTCTGCTTAATCCTTTGATGATAACCTGATAAGCATTGTCTCTATTTTTCAAGTCTGAAAATGGAAGCACAGAGAGCTTAAGGAGCATGTCCTAAATCACATAGCATTTTGGTGCTGAGGCTATGACTAGAATGAATTCCAAATGTTTTATTCATTTTTTATACTACTTGGGGATAGGAGGGAGTTAGGAAAATGCATATACGGGCTCAGCAGTTTATTCAGAGAAGTATTATTGGGGTTTTTGTTCTAAATGTCTAAACAATCCAGTAGGCACATTATGGCAAATACAATTAAAGAAAACTGGAGTCATCCAGAGAGTTTTAAGAATAAGGCTAGCCCTTATTTTAATTAAGGGATATTGCTAGAATTTTATTGTTGATGTTTGAACTCAGTGGTCTTCTGTGGCTGATTTTTTCTGATGTTAAGATTGCAACCTGAAAAGATAGAAGCAAAGGAAGAAAAAACTGAGGATTGTTGTTCTGTTGCTTAAAACAATATACTTTTTAAAACTCAGGCAGATAGAAAAGGAGACACAAATTATGGAGTAAAAAACAGAATTATATCCAGTTAATAAAAAATAGAATTACACCCAGTTCATGTTCAATGTGCTAAGTACTGAAAATAACCAGTTCTCATGAATCCACACTGCCTGATTTTGCTCCTAAATTGACAAAGTCTGCTTCTATGAATAGGATTCCACTCTTCTAATTTTTAAGAATATCATTATTTCAGTTAAAGAGGAACTTTAGTCAGTAGGACTGATGATCTTCCTATTTTCCACAGAAAAATGCATGTATAAAATTGCTTCAAGATTTTCTCTCATTAAAAATCCCTTGACAAAAGGTACCAAGTTTTGAAGCAATCCTAGCCTAGAAGAGTAATTTAAGAATCTTGGTTTAGAGTTATTTGATGGCTATTTGGGGAACTTCCTTTCTCATGAATCTTTATTGATTCAGTGTCATTGAATTTCTGGATCTGTAAGGAAGTTGCTCACAACTCAAGGATTTTCTTCAATGGCCAAAATTTTGGATAGTTCAGTTTTTAATTTTGTGGAACTGAGGGAGATTGCTCAAGCAGAGTGTAAAGTGCTGAGTTAAGAAATAGCCTTCAGGTTTTACTAAGGAGACTCCACATTTATAGTTGACAGACTTATGTTTTCCCAGAAAATATGTGTTTTTAAGTCCACTTAACAAGGAGTTAGCTATAAAGGGGAAGGGCAGGTGCTTTTGATTGTGCATTGGAGTCAAAATAAAAGTAAAAACAGAAATATTTCCAAAACTTACTGAAATAAAAATAGAACAGCATAATTTAAGAAATGTCATTTCTCTTTTACAGATACTCTCATTGTTCAAGCACAGAAGAAATAGTAAGATTCAATTTATGTAACATTGATCTAGACTCAGAAAGCAGAACCAGATGAGGCTGAGTAAGATCCTCCAGAGATCATCTTCCCGAAGAAACACAATTTAATCAGCTATTCATGTACCAAGCTACCTCATAAGAACTAAGGAAGCAGGGCGAGAGACCATAGTGACTATCTTTAAAATAATAAGATACACTGAAGAAGGCAGGCAAGAGTTTTGCACTTCATTCCTCCCTTCTCTTCAAGTAGTATGGAGAGAGACACTTCCCACTTGAGAGAAAGAAAGGGAAGTAAGTCCAGCCCTGTGACATGAAGTCCATTGCTAGGTCTGCTACAATTGTCACAGGAAACTGGGAGATTGAAACTCCAAGCCTTGGTTCTTGTGTCCTGGTGGAAGAAGATTTAAAGTCAGACATGAAGATCCAAGAAAGACTTAAACAGAGACACAAAAGTAAAAGTAAAAACTAAAATAAACAGGACTCTCAAGAGAAAAAGAGAGGGCTGTCTCCATCAGAGACTGACAAAGGAAACATAATGCTACTTATAAATTTACTACTGTTTGATATCTTCTAGAAGAGATGGGGTCCACCTTTCTTCTGTCTCTTCACCAATCAGAGGTTTAATTCTTCCTCCATATCAGGTAAGCCATTTTTTGACAGTAGTTGGTTCCTTTCAGGGTGTCATGGTGATCATCCCATTGTGTAAAGAGGTTTACTCCTAGTCCTACGTTAATGTGGGTTCTGGGGTCAATGATCAGGCAAATTTTATCTTAATGTACCTGTGCTACTAAAGAAATTTTCCTTCTAATATACCTTTAGAAGATTATGACTATAAATCATTACTATACAATAATGCCAGTAGACCCAGCCATGAATTACCTCCATTGATCTTTCCATCAAAGGAGGTATTTCTTAAATAGCTCCCTTTGTTTCCATCTATTATCCTCAGGGTTAATATGCCTATTGTTTTTCTATACATCACTCAGTTATCCATTAAAGGAAATTTGACCCTGATACATTATTTGTTTGTAGTCTATTGCTCATTACTAATCACTACTTACCAGTGATGAACTCACTCCTAGTCAGAGCCCTTCACTTTTGCTCTAGGCCCATACTTTTGGACTGAGACTTTGGAACCACCTAAGCCAAGTTGCTAAGAGTCTGCCTCTACTATCCTTCCCTGGTTTTACTAAACTTTATGTTGCTGTGGCCAAAATACAAGACAAGAAAAAGTTACAGGAGAAAATGTTTATTTGGGATCATGATTTCCGAAGTCTCAGTCCATTGTCAGATGGTTCCATTGCACTGGATCTGATGTTAACCAGAACATTGTGGTAGAATGGTGTGTAAGAGGAGAAGACAGCTGCTTAGCTCATGGTAACCAGGAGGCAGAGAGTGTGGGGACAGGGGCAGAGATAGATATACTTCAAAGGCATGTCCTAAAGTTACCACACAGCATTTCATTCAAATTATTAATACATAAATGTATTAATTCACTGATCAGTTCATAGCACTTCTAATCCAGTCTTTTCACATCTAACCTTCTTTGATTGGAGATCATGCTTTCAAGACACATGCTTTGGGAGTAACATGTCTAGACTTAAACCATAACATCCCTTCAATTAAAGGCAAAAGATAGGGGACCAAAAATATAAAAACTGAAGAACAGGGAACAAAAGCTGAGACAGAAAAGTGTCTTGGAGCTCGGGGCCAGGGAAGACAGGGGAAGACTCAATACCAGAAATAAAAATTGAATCCTCTGCAGTCTAGCAATAGTTGGAATGTGTAGAACTGCTCCAGCATCAACCATAGACCTATGCTTGGTAGGATAGATTCATGTTTTACCTTGCATCATTGCTAGTCATAGAGTGGGCTAAGGGGAACCCAAACCCTACCAAGACTGCATTAGTATTTGTGCATATGAGGCTGAGGTGTGTCCCTGTGTTGACATTCAAGGAACTGTCTCTACCACCCATTCTCCAACTTTGACCATCACAGCTATATTCAGGATAGTTTTCACAAACAAAGAACTTAGCCTGTATCATCACTGTCTACAGTGTGGCCCAGGGTGCATCCCTATGACTGTACAGATTTCATGGCTATTGCACTCAGGTATGACCAAACTTCTATAAGACACAGTGGTCAAGGAGTTCCCTTCACTAATACTACCCCATTCTCAGGCAGCAAAATTGGAGCAAAAATAATTCTGTTAAGGATAGGATAATAAACACAGGACTTTCCATGGAACTCAGTAGCAGTTTAGTGAAATCTTACACTGGGAAAATCATAATGGCCCTCATTCCTAGGCCAGTGTCCATGGACAGAGCCTCTGCAACAGACCTAGAGCCAGGAAAAGACATGTAGCATCTGTCTATTGAACTTCTCTTCTTGGATATATAACCTATACCTGTTTGTAGTGGTCTTCAATCATGAGTCTACCTCAGCAGGAGGCATTCATAACAGTGTGGTCTTCGGTCATAACACAAGGATGAATTAATATTGGTGAGCTATGAGTTCAGAGTACATGATAACAAGGCAGCACTAGTAGCCATAGGCATGGGATAGGCTCTTGATCTAGCTCTTCCATAATGATTCTGCTCAAGAAAGGACAGACATCCTTATTGCCAGACAAAGGCTTTTGACAGTGGACAATATATTTGGACCTACCTGGGCCCCAGAGTAAAGCCCAGCAGAGGCAAAATTCTTTCAGGTACTTCCCAACTCATGCTCTATTTGAAACAAACCTGGGCTTAGATAGCCATCTAGATCAAAAACATACTAAGAGCTGACCTTGGCAAATCTAGCCTTAGATCATCATCTAGTGTTAAAATTATGGAAGTGATTATGACTTCAGAGAAAATAAGCCTAATTAGAGTTTCTGGAAATATAGTCATAGATTAGAGTATGAAGAGTGAAATAAACATGTAATTCTTCAATGCTCAAATGACACTGTATACCAACAAACATCAAGAACTTTCAGGAAATCACAGCTTCACTTCATGTTCAAAATATGGTGGCCAAACTGACCAGATAGTAAGAATTATGATAAACTCTTGGATGAAAGTTTTAAAACAGCTGTTCCAAATAAATTTAAGAAGTTCCAATATCTCACAGGAAAGATGTAATACTCTAACAGAAACAGAATGAAAGACACTAAGAATAAAAGAAAAAGAAATCCTCTAGTTGTTCCTAGCAATTCTAGCCTTTAGGAATGAAGGAGAGATTAAAATATTTCCATATAAATAATGACTACTATATTTCCACTAGACATGTCCTAAAAGAAGCACTAAAAGTTTTAAAAACTGAAAGAAGATGTCAGGGAATAAGAAAACAACATTAAAAGGTATAAAATTTATTGGTAAGAGCCACTCTAAAGACAAATTCAGAATGTCCTAACATAGTAAACATGGGTCAAAAAATATTCATATTTTATAAGGACTAAAAATAGGGAAAATTAAACTGATAACTATATAAATGTGTTGAAAGATATAATACATGAAAGTATAATCTAGCACATCAATCATCAAAAATGTGGGGAGAAATCAAGTACAATATTAGGGTTGTTACTAGGTTATTAGGTTGTTACAGTTTTCTCTGTCTTCTTCATTTCTTTTCCTTGTCTTTATATTCATAATAAGTTACTATCAGTTTAAATACCTTGATAAAATCAAAAGAGTTTTAAACAAACATAATAGTAAGTGCAAAGCAAGAATCTATACTAGACAAATAAAAAATAATAAGGAAACAAAATATACTAACATAATAAATAATTTAACTACAAAAGAAGACAATTTGAACTAGAAAAGGAAAAAAATAACTATAATAAAACCAGAAAACATATTATAACATGTCTCTACTAAGACCTTTCTTACTGAGAATTACTTAATATATGAACAAAATAATTTCTCCAATTAAATGACATGGAGTGACTGAATAGGAAAAACGAAAACAGGCCCAGGTAAATGTTGTTTGTAAGGAACTCACTTCATGTAAGGACATGCCTAAACTTAAGATGAAGGGGTAAATAAAAAATTACTTGCAAATGGAATCTAAGAGAAAGCAAGAGTAGCCATACTTGCATCAGATAAAATGGAATTTGAAGTAAAAGCAGTAAAAGGTGACAGGAATGACATTCAGTAATGATAAGGAGGTTTAAATCTGAAGAAATAGTGTTTCCTAAAATATATTTGGAAAACCCAAATATATGAAGCTAATATTAAATATTCTATAGGAAGATACAGATTCCAATGCAATGACAGTAGGGTAATTTAATATCCCACTTTCAGTAATAAAAAAAATGTTCAGACATAAAATCAACAAAGAAAGAGCAAAGTTAAATTTTACCCTAAGAACTTAACAGACATTTTCAGAACAGTCCATCTTAAATACATATTTTCTTATCAGCACATGAGGACTTCTCCAGGAGAAATTGTATGATAGACCATAAAAAGTCCCCCAAATTAAATATATATACATATATATCTCAACATATTGAATGTTTTCTCCAATTAAACAACTTATTCTTGAATAACCAATGAATCAAGAAATTAATCAAATAGAAAAATTTTAAAGTACTGAAAGAAATGAAATTGGAAACACAGCACAACAAAATTGTGCGATACATCAAAAGAAATATTAAGAGGGAAGTTTATAGTAATCAATGTCTACATCAAAAAACCAGATAGATCACAAATAAACAGACTATTATTGCATCTTAATAAACTATAGAAACAAGGGGGAAACCCTCAAGATTACTAGAAGGAAGGAAAAAATACAGAGAAAAATTGAACAGTCTCTAAAATTATTACAAAAGATTATTGAAACAATCATTTGGTTCTTTGAAAAGATAAGCAAAACTGAGAAATTCTCAACTAGACTAGCCAAAAAAATGAGAAGATATAAAATAGTGATTAGAGGAGGCATTAAAACTGACATCACAGAAATACAAAGGACCATTAGAAATTATTATGAATGCCTCTGAACCAACAATTTTGATAACCTAGAATAAATGGAAAATTTCTGGACACATAAATATTCCTAAGAGCAAATCATGAAAAATTAGAAAACCTAAACAGATTGATAATATGTGACAAGATTTAATTAGTAATTAAAAATATCTCATCAAAGAAAATCCCAAGAACAAATAGCTTCATTGCTGGGTTCTAACAAACATTTAAAAAGGAAACAATATCAATTCTTCTAATTTATTTCCAAAAAATTAATGAGGGCAAAATTTTTCCTAACCTTTGACAAGTTCATAAATACCTTCTTGCCTAAACCAGACAAGAGCATAACAAAACAAAACAAAACAAATCTGTAGGCCAATATCCTTGATATAAATATCCTCAACAGGATTCCAGCAAACCTAATTCAATAAGACATTAAACCATTTATCATATATGACCAAGTAAGATTCAGTTCGGGGATGCAAGAATTGTTCAAAATATATAAATCAGTATACAATAAGATTACAATAAGATGCAGCAATCTCACTACTAGGTTTATAGTCCAAGGAAATGAAATGAATATGTCAAAGAGACATATGTACTTCCATATTTATTATAGAACAATTCAAAATAGCCAAGAAAAGAAAAAACAGATGTATCTATTACCTAATAAATGGAAAAAGAAATGTGGTACATATATACAATGAAATACTATACAAACAAGAAAATAAAATCGTGCCATACTTACAACATGGATGGATATAACTGGAGACCAGTATATTAAATGAAATAAATCTGGCACAAAAAAAAAAAAACAAGTACCACATGATCTCATTCACAAGTAGAATATAGAAAAGTTAACCACATAGAATTTGAATGGTTTGGTAGTTTCTTGAGTGGAGAGGAATTGAAATGGGAGCCAAAAGAAATGGGGAGATATTGATCAAAGGATAATAAATTTTACTCAGGAGCCAAAAGCTCTGTTGTACTATTGCATAGTACAGTGACCATAGATAACAACAATGAATCATTTATTTCAAAATGCTAAAAGACAGGACTTAAAATATTTTCACCATAAAGAAATTAAATATATCTGAGGAGTCATGTCTGTGTAACTTGATATAAACATTATATCATGTATAACTATATCCACAGATCAAATGGTAGCCTAATAACATATACATATATAATTTTATGCTTATATGTATAAAATATTAGTAGATAAATTAATAAAAAAATAAAAAATAAAAACTTTTTCTGGAACTGATTTCAGCTAAGAAAGAATATTCCTGCCATATAGTTGGGCAGGAATAAGCTAAGACTCACTGACACATGCTAGATAAATAATTAAATTATTCTTGACTAAGTGAAGGAAAAACCTGTTTGAGTATAAATGCAGATTTTACAAGGGAATGATTATGTAGTGAAAAGAAAAAATAATTACAAATCAGCTTAAAAATGGTTTTGACTTTGTCATCACCAGCAGTGAGGATACAAATATATTTGTTATTGCTCTTCTTTTAAGTGCATTTTATTTTTGAACAATATGTCTTTACTTTTTAACCATGCCATTAACACGTTAATTTATATTCCACTAAATCAAAAGAGAAAGAGGAGAGAATAAACTGACAGAGAAAAAACATATATATATATATATATATATATATATATATATATATATATATATATATATATTAACACGGAAAGTAGAGGTTTCATGACACATTTAGACAGATGATTAATTTCTATAGGACTGCTAGTGTGGACAGTGAGGTAAAAATAAAACCTTCAGCAGACTTGCAGCTCCTTTGCCAACTGCTATGAGATTCCTAATGACACTCAAAAGGTACTATCCTACATGCAAGGAAATATTTACATGGTCAATGGAAAGGATGCATATTTGTGATATTTGGGTGAACTATATCAACAAAGTTGTAAGTAGTCTATAATAACTAAAAATAAAGAGCAGACTGAGGTACACGCTTTAGGATGAAAAGCTCAGATATGAAAAAGCAAAGTTGAAAAAATGAATGAATGGGATAGATAAAGAGCAACGGGATTGTTATAAATCAACATATAGCATGCTAATTCACCTTTGTGAAGGTAATGCTAATAAGGTATGAAATAAACTCCCCAATTTTTGTATCTTAGTGAAATAAATATTTATTTTTAACTCACACAAATCCTCACTTCAAAATATACCACTGAGTTCTGATGTAACATTGAACACCATGCCTTAAAATTTGAAATTAAGAATTCTAGCCTTAGGGAAATAGACATCCTCACAGAGACAAGTGTAAATGGAAAGTCAATTCTAAAGTAATTACGTTTAGAAATAGGAAAAGAAGACAAAACATAAAATAAAATGCTCAATTTCTAAAAATTTAAATATATTTACTTTGAAGAAACTACATGAATTATTGGCAGAGCAAAGAGAGAAAATTTGGTTTCCCTGTCATGGAATGACTTATCTGTGAAAAGCACCCTGCCTCCAGTCATCGGTAGGATGTGCAATATGTTCTGACAAAGGGATATGCGATTTCACAAGAAACTTCTACACTCATGCCTCCTTTACTTACTCTACAGAAAATAATTCTTAAATAATAATGACTATTTACAGTAAATTTAGTAAATAATTAACTGCAATTGCACTCTTACTGGAGAAAGTTGAGACATTCCCTCACATGAACAATTTATGAAGTGATTTTTCTCTATTGCAATAGAAAATCTTACGTCACTAGTATGTTAAGCAGGCTTCCGAATCATAACAGAGATTGAAATAAATAATACTGGGAATTTTCTTTTAAGAAGCAGTTTCTTGGTAAACTGAAGCAGCAAATTTGCATGGTCACTGCCCCAGGTTTGTCATGTCTAGACTCTTTGTCACTAAAGAACCTTAGATTCTGATCTCTTCTTCGCCATGACATTTGCTGTGACTCTCTACCTGATACTGAGTATACTTAACTGTCCATGCCCTATTGAAAGGGAACAAGGATGGGCAACCTGTTCCATAGGCCTATGACACGTACCAGTAGGAAGCAGTCAAAGAGAGATCCTGAAAACTACTTCTCTAAAAGATTTCAGGTTCTCCAGTCTTTTATGGGGGAATAATAGGTAATAGATAGACATGAGTAATCAAAACATATAGTTAAGGGTTAATTCTATAAACTGGGCCAAGTTATGCCTGGCCACATGCTTATTCAAAAAAAGTAATTTACCAAAGGTCATTCTGGTTCTTCTCTGGCTTAAGTGAATAGGATAAATTATATTCCTGGGCAAATAACCTGCTATCTGTACAAGTACTTGATCATAAGATTCCTCCCTGCTGGTAAGAACACAAGTTACCCTGAAGTTGGGACTTTCATAACCCTTATTAAGATTCACTTTCCATAATAATATCTGTAAAACCAAGTTCCAATTAGAACCAGTTAGTGAAAACTAAGTTGACTCAGAGTTACCTTTAAGTTCTTAACATATGATTTTAATCTCATTATCATAGTGAAATCATAATCACTCCTGTGGATTTCACTTGGGTACCTGTGGGTAAGACCATGAACTGTAGAGATATAAATCGGATGCAATCCTTTTCTCAGTCAAAAGATGAGGTGTGGTTCTTGGCTGGAACTCTCTAGATAAGTCCCCAAGATCCCATATCAATAAAGCTAGAAAATAATGGGGCACATTATCACTGTGTCCTCTCATTGAACCACTGTCCCGGCATTCTTGAGAGTGCTTTCTTTACTAACAAACTTTGGTATAGTTTTACTAAATAATAAAAGAAAAAGGAGAAGGAGGAGGAGGAGGACAAGGAGGGGGAGGTGGAGAAGTTGTGGTCTATAGGGAAATTTCAGGAAAATAGGAAAACAAAAAATGAATACAATAGCTTCTGAATCCTATGGAAGCAGCAAAGAGTAAACAGAGTACCACCTAGACAAATAAACATAAAACATGACACTAAAAACTTTTTTACCCTAACTTCTTCTATATAATACATCATGTTCAACTTCCAATAAGAATATATAAGCATGATTATGAGGCAAGAATTCTGAATGAAGAGATAAAGCAATTCAGGTATGGAAAAGGTTTGGGAAACAATAGAAAGGATATTTAAAATAACAAACATCAATGTATTCAATGTTCTAATGAAAGAACAACAACATCCAAGTTCAAAGGAATAATATAGATAGAAGAGCAATATTCTAAGAAAGAATTAGAAGGCAAAGCTACAAATCAGAAACACTAAATCAGAGATGAGTACGGCCTTTGACAGTTCCATCAGTGAACTATGCATAGGCTAGGAACAAATCAATAAGCTACAAGATATGTCAGTTAAAACTCACTAGACTAAAAAGCAAAAACAAAATTTAAAAAACTGGAAAATAACAAGTAGGTAGGCTTATTATTATAAAAAGAAAAGCATATGGACTTTAAGAATATTAGAAGAGAGAGCCTAAGAAAGAAAAAATTATTTAAAGAAATAATGACTGAGAATTTTCCAAAATTAATAACACATAGATCCACTTAGCTAATAAAACACAAACAAATATAAATTTAAAAATCCCTATATGTAGACATATTAAAATTACCAAAAAAAATTATAGACAAAAAAATGAAAGAAACCAGCTTAGCAAGATGCTATCTTAAAAAAAAAAAAAAATTAGAAGCCTAGGGATGTAGCTTAGTGGTAAAAGGAATAAAGCATTTGACCACCATGCCTGAGGCTCTGCCTTCAAATTAACAAAAGAAGTGAAAAGACCAATATAATGAAAACTACAGAATGCTGAAGAAAGAAGTTAAAGAAGACCTTAGGAGATGAAAAGATCTACCTTGTTCTTGGATAAGCAGAATTAATATTGGCAAAACGAACATACTACCAAAAGCACTATACAGATTTAATGCAATTCCAATCAAAATTCCAATGATATTTCTCATACAAATACAAAAATAAGTCATGAAATTCATCTGGAAAAATAAGAGAACTAAAATAGCGAAAGCAATCCTTAGCAAGAAGAGTGAAGCAGGTGGCATCACTATACCAGACCTTAAACTATACTACAGAGCAATAATAACATAAGTAGCATGGTATTGGCACCAAAATAGACTTATAGTTCAAGGGTACAGAATAGAGGACACAGAGACAAACCTACATAACTACAGTTATTTTACATTAGACAAAAACTCCAAAAACATAGCCCTTTCAACAAATGGTGATGGGAAAACTGGAAGTCTATATGCAACAAAATGAAAGTCTCTCTCTCTATATATATACATATATATATATATATATATATATGTATATATATATATGTATATATACACATACATATATATATACACACACATGAATATATGTATATAATATTATATTATATATACTATATCATTACTATTATTATTATTATCATTATTATTATTTTTCTACTGTACTTTTGTACTGGGTATTACATATAAACTTATAGTTCCTCCTATTATAAAGTTTACAGCATCATGTAAGTGAAAAACACAGCAAATTATTACATTGCATTAAAAATAATATAATGAAATCACATGCAGCAGAAGATATGCTGAATAACTTTGATGATAATAGGAATATAGGTTATAGAGAAAATGTATCAGAATACTTACATTAGATTTAGAATGGAAAGTATAATTATGAAACATGCTGAGTCACAGGAAAGATGGTGGGGAAATGCAGGCAAATGGCACAGAGATATTATAAACCTTGTTTCTTATTACTGAGATGTATTTTATGTGAATGTATTTTTGTTTTAAATGATAAAACAAACAAAAACACCACAAAAGAATTTGAGACCAGTGTGAATAAGTTAAATGTCAAGGTATTTCTATGAGAACATGACTTTAAATATTTAGACCATGTCTATAAATCTGGAGAGTGGTTTCTTATTATTTCTTATCTAATTTTTAGGATTTTCCAGTTAGTTCAGCGTTGAATAGAGGTTATGCAACTGGAAAGTCTTGTGCTGATCCTAATTCATAAAGGAAAACATTCAGTCTTTCAAGATTTTTTTGATGCATGTGAATTTCTACAGGGGCTCCTAATCACATGATAGAAGGTTTGACACATTCCTAGTGTGTTGAGTGATCTTTATCATCTAATGGAGTTGAAATTAATCAAATGTTTTTATTTTTTGAGATGATCACTGGGTTTTTGTCCTTATGGTGTTTTACATTAATTGATTTTCAGATATTAATCCTATTTCACTATCTAAGATAAAGCCCATTCATTCATGGTATGTAAGTCTTTTTATAAGACCCAAGATGCAGTTTGCTATTATTTAATTGAGGAATTTCATACATATAATTCATAGAGGAAAACATGACAGACATATAGTACCTCTTGACATTCAATTTAATTCAAAATTACCACCCACCCTCATGGTCATGTTTTTCTAGTGAAATCTGCTATACTTTGCTCCTAAGACACTATTTATAAATATTGCTTATAAAATAATAACAGTAAAAGAACTTCAATATATTTATTATTCATGTCACCATTAAACAGTTACCACACTTGCCCTTACATTTTTACTTGAAATGTGATTTATACAAAAAACAAGTTAAATTATTAAATTGACTTTCACTAATTGCTATTATTCAAGATTTCCCACAGAATAAGATTAAACACCAAGGTAATTTGAATTGTTGAACAGATAGAATCATTTTAATTGTCAATCATATGTTACTGCACATAAGGATTACATTGATAATATGCTGAATTTTGTTAATAGAGAAATAAATAAACATTTGAATTTTGACATATGTTATGGGAAAAGCCACTGGTTTAGCCAGAACTTGAGGTCCCTCTTTTTAATCCATGTTATATGTAGTTTATTTAACAAAATGTCATCAGGGAGAATGATTTATGTCTCATTTGTGGATATATCAAAGTGTACACTTGTTTATATCTTGCTACCAAATTAGAAATTAAAAAATGGTTTACAACTGCTATAAGATTTCTTTTCTGTTTGAAATAAAGTTATTATTATTTATAAAATTTGATTAATGCTTTACATCAAAATTTTAAATTAATAATTTCAACTAAATGGAAGAAATGTGATGGAATTTACTTATTTCAATTTGAGTACATTTTTCATAGATATTCTTAGTAAATCATTAATTCCAATTGTTCTTATTTCCCATTTTTTCCTAGTGTTCACCCAAATAACAGTCTGATTTTACTGCACAATATTTTTGCTTAATTCTTATCTCTTTCTGTACTCCTGTTTCCAATTTAGTGATAGCAAAACTTAGGGTTTAATATATTGAATCAGAATAAAAAAGCATTAGAATAAAAAGTCATATCATCTTTTTTCCTATAACTGACCATTTGTATAAACCTCAGTGTTATCAAACTCCACAAATCTTCATTTTACTCATCTACAAAATGGGAATAATAGCTTTTGTTTGAGTATGTCAGGAAAACTAAATGAGAAAATTCCTTTACAAATATAGTGTTCAATTTCATGTCAGATATTTTGTAACTGGCTGTTTAATCCTGTGAAAAATATTGTAGCAGATTGTTCAATACATAGGGTTTAGATCCAGGAATAGCATAGTTCAAATCTAATATCCATTAACTTTCTATGTGTTCTGATACTTACTTTCTTTATCTTCAGATTATTCATCTGAAAGAATGAGTTAAATATGCTTACAAATGCTAAAATTAAGGTAATAAATTAAAAATTCTTAACAAATTTCCTGAAAAATAGCAAATTTTTTATAATATTTTACTTTCTCTAATTTCCAATCCTTTTTCCATCTTGCATTCAGAGTAATCTTTTCTTAAAAATATGCATGTGTGATCAAGTAACTTCTCAATAAAGCCCCATAATATCCTAGAAAACATAAAAAACATAAGCTGATAATTTACTTCTGATTATTCATTACATATATAAATCCACAATTCTCTTTATATGTTCTTTCCTCTACTGTTTTTTTTTTTTTAATTTAAATCCATCTAGAAAACATCTATTTCTCTAAGGTTTTTTTTAAGCATCACTTAATCTTCATGCCTTATTATACCATTTCCATTATAGATATATTACTCTTTCCTCTATGATGGCAAGAATTTTTTTGCATATTTCTTTATATTTACTTGCATTACATTTATGATTTATAGGGCCACTTTCAATCTTTCTGTTAAACCAATGACAATAACCACAATAAGACTTTTGACTTGTTTGCCTTTATGCTACCACTTCATATCAGAATGATGCACAGATAGTAGGTTCTCAAATGCTAAACTGAATTGTATTTAGGTTGTATAGTTAACATCTAGTCAATTAGCATCCATTAATTTATTCAAGCAATTGATCATCCAAAAATATTTATGGAACTCCCATTATATGCATATTGTAGTCTTATTAGTGGGAGCAATCATTTAAATAAGACTCATTCATCTAGTAACTTATAGTCAATATTACAAGGTAAGAAGCATCAAACAATGTGAATAAAATTTAATAGAGGTAGAAGTAAAAGTAGCTAATAGAATATAAAGGTCAGCCTCCTTTAAAATATGTTGTTGTTGATGGTCTTGATGTTTGTCAAGAGATCCAAATAAAAAAAAAAAGCATTGAATTCCATGAACTGAAATAAAATTTCATGCATGTATGAGTTTGTTGGGATGAAACCAACTACTATGTGTACCTATAAAGCTCTAATCTAAAATTTTAAATTAAACAGCACATCAAAAGAACATAACAGGTAAGAAATCTGACAGAAGTTTTTCCTATTCTTTATAGGAATGTGTACAAAAGAAGAGAAAATTAGGCAATAGCTTGTTGAGGTATTCAAGCGGAACCATAGGGCTTATTTGAGGGTTTTTTTTCCTCAAAAATATGTAATGAACTGTACATTCAGAAAAATGAGATATTATATCTCATCTGATTCAAATGTATGTCAACTAATTAAATGTGTAACTAATTAAAACACATTTTTAAAAAATGGGTTACTGCCCTAAATACATAAACTTACAATTAGCTGACAATTTTGTGATGACAACTGAAGTTAACTTCTAAAGTATGTTGACTTTTATATAATTTTTACATAGTTCTACATTAAAAAATAGTGCAAATTTTAAAATAATAATAAAAAAATATGTAATGAAAAGATGCTTATAACACAGGGAAAATGAATCAACTGAAATTAAACAACATCTTGAAAGGAACAAAGTGTCTTTGTAAATACCACTGAAGAGACCATGCTTTAAAACTCCACCCATACCTTGAAGTTCCATAGATTCTCCAAAAAGTTTCAATCAAAGATTATCTATACCCAGGACACCAGCTATTCCACTAGGATGTCAACTTTTAGCACCGTGTTGGGAGTAGCATTAACATCTGCATGACTGTAGGCACAGCCTTGAAAATGGGTAACTAAATGCTCTGTGAAGCTTCAGTTCATGTATATGGCATGTGTTCTTTACTACCACTTAAGGTTTTTAATTTTATTTTGTTTCTGTCACCCCTTTCTCCAGCCTATGGTACCCTCAAGTCAGTCATAAAAATGCAGTATTTTCCAAGCAACATAAGTAAGTCTGAGATTTTTTTTTTGTTATTATTCTTTTTGGGTATACATGACAGTAGAGTGCATTTTGACATATTAAACATACATTGAATGTAAAATATTCTAAATAGGATCCCATTCTTGTGTTTACATGTGGTTTATATGTGTTTACACTGGTTGTGTATTCTTGTATGGACATAGGAATGTTACGTCCTTTTCATTTCACTGTCTTTCCTATTCCTATGCCACCTCCCTTCTGTTTATTGCACTTCTTCTAATCCAATGAAATTTTATTTTCTCCCCACCCCATGCACACACAAATTGTGTGTTAGTATCCACATATAAGAGAGACTATTTGGCCTTTGGTTTGGGGGGATAGGCTTATTTCACTTAGAAGTTCCATCATTTTCCAAAATGCCATAATATGTGCATACATACCACATTTTCTGTATCCATTCATCTGTTAAAGGGCACCTAGATTGGTTCCATAGCTTAGCTATTGTGAATTGTGCTGCTATAAACATTGATATGGCTATGTCACTATAGTATACTGATTTTATGTACTTTTGGTATAAACCAAGGAGTAGGAAAACTAGGCCAATTGGTGTTTGCATTTCAAGTTTTCTGAGGAGTCTCCATTCTTCATTCCATAGTGGTTACACCAATTTGCAGTCCCACCAGCAATATACATTTCCCCAAATCTTTGTCAACATTTATTGTTACTTGTATTTTTGATAATTGCCATTCTGACTGTAGTGAGATAGAAAATCAGTGTAATTTTGTTTTAATTTAATTTAATTTTTGTAGTTCTGGGGATACAACTCAGCCCCTAGCATCATGCTAGACAAATGTAGTACCTCTGAACTATGCCCCAGCCCTGCTTTTAAATTTCATTTTGTGTTGCATTCAACAATGTGTGTTTCTGTTTTTCTTTTTGTTTCCCTATCTAAAAATGTCCTGGAATTTAGTCATCTTATTTTGTTTTAGTTATTGTTTATGGTAGTACACTAAACTATGAGACTTCACAAAATCATTCTCAAATGTCATCTCCTTCAATACAACTTCAATAAGCACACTCAGAAATTGTTTCCTGACTCCTCCCCTCAAATGCACTTGCAAACATCTTGACTATCTGTCATTTCTTGTTCTCCTACATCATGTTTATTTCATATCCCTCATATCAATGTGAACTCCATGAGGGTCACTACTTTTGTTCTTTCTCTACTGTACCTGGCCTATGATAGAAATGCAATATACTCTTGTTTAAATAACCATTGAGATAATTTTAAAATATTTTTAAGAAGACTTATTTTTTGAATGTGAAAAGTCAAGAAATTGTGATCCAAATTTCAAGTATTTTCTGAACTTTTAAAGTTTTCAGTTCAGAATTCTCACTTTTCTCTTTACTTTTCATATGGAGACAGCTTTCTGTTCTTAAGAATAATTTGATGTGAGCAAGGATATACACAATTGCATATATACTTACTGATGAAAAGGGAATTCTTTCTGAACTTTTGAATTATATAAAATATAGTCAGAAACCGCACATTTGTTTAATTCTTTACTTCCAGCTGTGAAGAAAACAGAAAGGATTTTGCTTCAAGCCAGATGTGATCTTGTAGCCTAGTATAGATGATGAAGATTTTATTGGTGGGGAATTATGGGTTATAATACAATTGCTTCTCTGTTTACATACAAAGGGAAAATGTTATAGTAAAAAATGATTTTTTTTTTTTTTTTTTTTGGTGTCTGGGATTGAACTCAGGGGCTCTTGACCCCTGAGCCACATCCCCAGTCCTATTTCCTATTTTATTTAGAGACAAGGACTCACTGAGTTGCTAAGTTGCTGAGGCTGGCTTTGAACTCAAGATATTCCTGTCTGGTTAGGTCCTTTAGTCACAGCAGTGAAAACTGACTAAAACAAGAACTTAATGAAGACTTTGTGGTACAAGGAAATAATCTAATTACAATTTCAGTTCTGTAAATTGGAATTAACAGGAATAAATGCTAACTCTGCTACTGTAATTTTCCTATATATATTTTATGAGCATGTTTTGTTTGATTTGTTGCATTTGTATCCCATGATGATATTTTTCTGAAAAATCAATATTTTTGACTTTTAAAAACCCATTATAAAATTAAATTTGGGAACTACTTCTTTATACTTTAACATTTATTCCTAGTTTCCTATCATTTATTTTATAAATAATCTTTTAAAAATATAATAGAGTAGTTCTTTCAGTCTAAATCATTAGTCAGAACTCTGGATTAATGATTTTTTTTTAAAATAACTTTTGTCGTTTATACATTTCATTAATCTATCCTTGACACAAAAATGCACTAGAAAGGAATCCAGGGAGCATTCTTAATTTGATATACAGCACAAAGCCTGAACAATTTGCAGGCCTGGAAAGTTAAAATACTAAATAAAAATTAATAAATGGAGGTGTTCTTTTATTATTTTTCTATTTCCCGTGACTGTTTAAAATAGAATGGTTATAAAAATAAATTGTGTGTACTTAACGTAAATAATTCAAATAATTGACAGCAAAAGGATACTTTTTATTAATCAAATATCTTCATTTTTCAAAGTTCATTCAAAAGTCATTTTTCTCAGTTACCCATGGAACAGAATACATTCTTATAATTCCTAATATAAATGTCTTATATCATTTTGTAATTGTGTTTCTTTGGGCTATTTCTTAAAGAGAGCTATGTACACTATTTCAGAAATCTGTCAAATACCATTAATAATACTCGAATTCTTACATAAAATATTTATTTTTTCCATTTTATTTTTAGCATACAACCATATATATTTGTAATAATTGGGAAGTCATAAAAATAGAGATCACATTTTATGTATGAAGTCTTATGGAAGCATCAACCTTTGTGTGTGTGTGTGAGCGTGTATAATATATGTATAAAAATATAAAATTAAACAAATACACACAGACACTTGAAAGTGATGCAGAATATATATAAAAATATATTTTTTCTTATTATTTCAGATGATTTCTCTACAAAGTTTGTTATATATTATTTATACATTTTACAAATGAATGAATATGCTTATGTGTATCAGATCAATTGTAAATATTGAAATAGTATAAAATATGTGTCACTTTGGTCTCAAAATTAATATTCTACCATGTTATCATATCTTTGTGCCAGATATTAGTTAATGAATGAAGAATTTAATATAATATGAAACTTATTATTTATTTATACTACTTTATGTATTGATTTTATGATATCAATTATTTTGACTTATTTGTATGAAATAGAGTATAATCAGGCTAGTAGAGACAGTGAGTAGGAAATTTTGGAAGTATTTGTGAGTCATGGCACTCTTGAAGTAACTCACAAATACTTCCAAAAGTATCTGTGAGTACTTTCCTAAATAAATTGTCACATAGATTTATAATGGAAATATATGAAAAGAATTTTGCACCAGATATATATAGTGGAAGAGATTTGGTGATAAACTAGCTGTCTACAATGAAGTACCCTTATAGTCATTTGAATCAGTAAAGTGAATGTACATGAAACATCATGATTATCATTTGAAAGCACGATACTGACTGGAAAAAAAGCACTATATAATACATTAGTGTGGATATATATATATATATATATATATATATATATATATTTCAATGTAATTATCATTGATTATGAAATAAAAGGTCATAAAAATCCTAAATTGATTAATGAATTATTTCAAAATAACAAGAGGGAAAAGAATGTTATATTAAATGCCTTAACTGCATTATTTAAGTACTTTTCTCCCAATTTTTGCTCTTCTGTAGAGATATTCTCCTATTTAGTACCAGATTTTTAATAAAATCATTTTAAAACATGTTTTGACTGCTCTCAAATAAAAGGTTCTATAAACTATAAACTTACAAATTTGAGAGGAATTTCTCCCTGGTTGCCTGCTGCCTTCTAGGAAGTAGATTGCTATAAACCCAAGTTTTATCTATATTTTTTAAAAGACAAGGATGTCTTAGAACATTAAATTACTCATAATATTGTGTTTATTAAGCCTTATTTTTTTGAGCAAGTAATCTCGAAGAAATTTGCTATTTTAAAACATTATAATAGGTTATTTTCTTAAAAAATCTAAATTTAATTAATAAAAAATCAACGTAATTTTTTAAAAAATTCTGAGGAAGCTTTTTGGTTGATTTATTCTTCTTTGTTACCTTCAATGTAGTATTATCTGGGGGAAAACTAGTATGCAAAATTTTATATGAGTTTTCTCTCAAGGTTGTAGAAAGATACCTGTTCTGTATATGTCCTTAAAACTGTCTTTAGAAAGAAAAATGGTTTGTTGTCTGTTGCAGTGGTCTCAGTAACAATGGCAGCAGTTAAAGCCACTTGCTAAAGAAGTCATAGTGGGGAAGCAATCATATTAATGTACTTTCAGTAATAATAACAGCCAATGTTCAGTGGCCAATAAAAATAATTGTAAAAAAAAAGATAATTTGTTTTATGGATTTTCTATGATGACAGAGTAGAAAAATGAACACAGATCAAATAAAAAAGAATTGTGTTTGGTTAAAACATGCCCATTAAAAATAGTGCAATATTATTCTTTGAGGTCCTTAATGTCAAATTAATTTTTAAAATAATGTCTGAAAACATTAAGGAGACAGATTTAGATTCTGTAATTCTCAATCAAAATTTTCTCTTGATGTTTTAAGGTATAAAAGTATATTTGGGTTTATTGCTTTCCAGACTAGCTAAATTTTGCATTCATCTAAAAATGAGCCAGATGTAAATCCACAGGTGGTTATAAAGCTTTTATCCTTTGGTGTTCCCTCTACTATTTGGAAGAGAAAATTATGATATCTCTATTTCAAGAACAGATTGAATCTCAGATGGCATTTTGGGATAAATTTTTAGAATTTTCCAAAGTAAGATCACATGCAGCCATAATGGTAATCACAACAGAGTGTCTTAAACCATTTAATTCAGGTGGAAGATATTAATCAATGTTGTACAATATTTTAACTTAGGTCAAAAAATTTCATGACATTTAGAAGCCACATCCCAGTGACATAGTGTGCATTGCCTGTATGGGACTGTAACCTGGGAAGATGATGCTTACTTTTTACCCAGCAGGGAAAATAACAGCAGCAATAACAGCACACCCCTACTGTTAATCTCTGGGCACACTTTATCCAGGATTACAGTTTAGCAGTCAGGAAATTGTTGAAATACGTAGGAAGGCAACATAATCTTCCTAGGTGCATGCCCCAGGAAAGAATTGCCTGAAACCTATAGACTTTCCTTAATAATTGGAGTACTTTGTAAAATTTATTGATTTACAAATATTTTTAGTTAGAAAGCAGTGCTTAGGAAGCACTCATTTGTAAGGCACATGGAACATCTTGTATTAATCTATTTTTTCCTACATGAATTCCCCTATAATACATACGAGCACTAAGTGGAGCTGAAATACTGAGAGGAACATGAAACTATGGGAAGCATTACCAAAAAGGATCTTATGCTAAATTTTACTATTATTTTTATTAGCCATATTAAAAACAAAGTAAAATTTTACAATGCATCTATTAATTGATTTTTTTCTTAAAAAATAACACTCTAAATCAATTTTGACGATGAGGTCTATGACTTATTTGCCTACAATTCTGTTCTCTCCAAAATTTGGATTGGGTTCTACAAATTCCTAAATACACCAGTGCATAGTTATTTATTTACTTATTTATTTTTAAATGAACACAAAGAATTGTAATCAGAGACACAGGAGAAAAACATACCTTCTCTGTATATAGGCACTTAAACAGAAAAATTTGTTTGTTCCTAAATCCAAATTTTTCTCCTATAATCCATATCTCTTTGAATTACACCGCTAACCAGACCTGTTTTACATAATTTTATGGTTTTTAATAGTCACATATAAATCCTAAATGATTCTCCTAATTTACCTACTTATCCACACTGAACTTCCTAAATAAGGAAGTTATTTATCATGTGCTTGAATGAGTGATGTCTTACTGTAATTGTTCTGCAGTTATGCCTCTTTTCAATTAGTGTTCCATATTGCCTCTAAAGAGATATTAGATAAATCCTCTTCCTTTGTTACAAATGAATTACATTGTTTTTCTTATAGTACACACTTTAAATAACTTCCTGCAATGTGTTTTCATTTTCTAGTTAATTCCTTCCACAATGACCTAAAGAACATAGAATTTATTAACTCATAAGGTAAAGTGGGTTAAGGGCTGGCCCATCCCAATACTCATTCTACTGATGACCAGAATGTACAATTTCTACTTATCTGTCCTTTCTCTCTAATACAGTTTCAATTTTATTTTAATGCATGTTTTATTCCTAAAATAGTCATTATATCGACATGAACTTTCATCCATATTTAAGAAAAGTAAAGTGGTTTTTAAATGAAAGCTGTCCTGAGCCTCTTCTGATTTGGAATATAAGGGTATGTGCCCATTGCTAGAGCAATAACTCTGACCAGGGAACAGATTTTCTGATTAGATCAGCCACTGGAACCATTCATGACAGATAAATGTAGAAGACTATTGATCGGGCAATAACCACAATGTTCTCTGCATGCTGCCTAGTGGCAGAATGGTACCATTTCTCTATATTGTGTTCATTCGTACATTCATACATTATATTTTATGGCAGTGGCAGAGTGTAGTTTTCAAACACTTTGAACATAGTATGCTCCATCCTCTATGTTCCTATAAAGTCCTCCTCTCAAACTTTTACACTCCTATTTGAGTTACCTAATGAATAAAATATAGGGTAAGCGAGAGTATATAACATGACATGTAAGTCTTGGTGGTGAAAATGTGATATATATCTGCTTTGGTCTCTGAAGATACTGGCCCCAGGAAGCAAGTCACCAACCACGAGGAAAGCCAGACAACATGAGAAAGGCGCTTATATTCTTTTTATTTGTTTACTTGCTCCATTCTTTGCCTTGTTTTTTTTTCTTCCCCCTCCTCTCCTCCTTGTTCTCTTTCTTCTTTCCTTCCTTTCTCTCCCCCCAACCATGACTGAAAACTACATATCTAGCCACAGTCAATTTACAGCATCAAGCAACATTCATGAGTGAGAAAGAAGTCAGTGGGAATCCAGTCCTAGATTCCAGAGACCACTCTCTCCAGAGAGCACTCTCCAGAGACCACTAAAAAATATTCTCCAGGTGAGACTGGAAACTTTCAGTACTATGAAAAACCAATACAATGATTTTTATTATTTTAACTTATTAAATTCTGAGTATTTTATTTCAAACAATAGCATACAAGAACACATCCATACTAATCCATCTTTCAAAAGTTAGTTCATCTGTAAAAATGTATTTCTTTGTCATTTTTGCTCCCTTGTTATTATTTATTTTATTCATTTTATTCTCCTAAAACATGTTAAAGAAATTTTACAAATATTATGCATTGAATCTATTGTTTATATGTTTCTCTGCCTCTAGATTGAAATCATTGAGGAAACGGTTTATGTAAAATGCAATTTGTTTTGCTGTGGAGAGTGTAGTTTATATCAGCATTGTTCTATAAATATTGGTTGCATTAACTAATCAACCCTTCAATCAATCACCATAACTAAGAATTAACATAAATGTCTGTACTTATTGTCACTTCTTTAGATTACACATTTCCCTGTATACAATAATGAAATTTCAATGTTTCCATTACTAAGGTCTATTACTTTTACTTTTTAAAAAATATGGCATATCTACCATTTCTGGAATAAAGTTTATATGGAAATTGAAAGTTAATTTTTAGGGACATGATATTATTCTTAATTGCCAAAATCAGTCTTGAGAATAAATCGCTAATAACATTACCATTTGCCTTTCTTCTATTTGCATGTGGATTTGCATTTTGTCTTTCTTCTTAGGTGCCTGGAACTCCTAACAACAAATGTTATAAAAGGTAGTGTAGAAATGTCTCCTAAAGATTGTGTAAATTCAAACTATTGTTAGTTAGTTATTCTTCCTGATAATTAACATAATTTCATTTATTGGTTCATAAGTTGCAGCCATTTATTTATTGCTCTACAATTCTTTCTTTTTCATCACAGCTTTCGACTTGATAAAGTTTGTCCATAATTTAAGAAACTTTAATTTTGTTGTAAATAAAAGCATGTATTTTAATCATTATTTTCAGTGACAATATTATCCTTCCTCATTACTTTGTTTTGTAGTCTAAGCAAAAATATTGTTCAAATATGTATGATTCCCATATTCATAGGTTATTATCTTTGTATCACATTGAAATTATTGAGACAAACAGTTTGAAAAATATCTGTTAAACTATTCCACAATACTTTGATTTTATTATATTGCAATGTGTAATTTTTCATGATATGGTGTCTTCTGCCTCCAAAGAGAAAATAATTCTATACAATAAAATTGTTCTCAAAGCAAGAGATATTTAAAATGGAGTGTTAAAAGAGTAATGTGGAGGGAGAGACATTTCCATGTTGAAAGAATTATGGGAGACCAGGTAGGGTATGATTATTTTAGCCTGGCTTTGAAATCTTGTTATGATTTGTACATATGATTATGACTGAAGGACTTTGGAGACTGAAATTATGAAAGCAGATCATAAATAGGAAAGCACTGCTGGGCATGATGCAGTATCACCAATGGAGTATATGAAAACACAGTAATAGAAGTCAGAGAAACTACAAGTTTGGAGATAGGAATGAGTAAAAGATTATAGAAATAATAAAAATGTGCAATTCATGTTCAGCAACTGATGGTTGAAAACATGATGAGTTCAGTATTCACTTGTAGTGTTTAAGATGCTTACTGGATACCAGGTGTTCAGAGTTGTAGAGAATTGGGAATGTAGGACTAAAATTAGGGAGATTTGTTGTAGTTACAGATTTAAGTATAGGATATGTGGATATATGTAGAAATATAGCTAGATAGGTAGATATACATTAAAAATCCAAAATGAGATATAACACTTTATTTTTGGAATGAAATAGTTTTGTTTTCACTAGATAATTTTTTTTCACCATCACTTAAAAAATCTTTTGTTCTAGCCATGGGTAGAAAATGCAAAAAAGAAGATTAGTTGAGTTTGAAGCTCTGTTTGGTTTAGCTAGCAGTTTTTAAAATGCTAAATTTTGGCAAATCTTAAATATCATGAATAAGAATTCACAAATTTATGATATTTTTCCTGCAACCTGAAATAACTGGAGCTCTAGACTTCTATCTATAATCAACTATTCATTGCTTACCGTAATTGCCTTGTAAATTTATTCACTCACTTTTTCATTTGTAAAATACATGGAGTATTCAGGATGCAATGTTACATCTTCAGAGTATGTTAAGTGGCTATGACATAGCAAATATTACGTAATAAGTATCAGAAGACGAATCTATATAGCACCATACTACAAATAAGTAATGACTGTAAATATATCCTTGGGTTCTGGTTCTTCGGTGGTACATGCCTTAATCCCAACAGCTCTGGAGGTTGAGGCTGAAGGATCGCAAGTTCAAAGCCACCCTAAGCAAAAGTGAGGTACTAAGCCACTTAGAATGACCCTGTCTCTAAATAAAATACAAAGAATAGGCCTGGGAATGTGGCTCAGTGGTTGAATGCCTAGTTGGAATTCGATCCTTGGTACCCCTCCCTCCAAAAAAGTGTATAATATCATTTTTCAATGTTTTGTGTACTGATATGGTTAAAATAAATATAAATTAGAAAAATTAAATAGTATTATACACAAAATAATATACTATTAAAGTAATTTAATAATTGTTTCCAGCAAATATAAAATTACATTTCAGTAAATGTAATTAAAATAAACTTAACATGATAAAAAGGAAACAAAACAAAATGTACAAGCACATGTGAATCAATTTGATGTTTGTTTTAATCATAATCATATATTATTATTTTAATCATATACAAAACAATCTTACAAAAATATATCTATAAGAATAAAAAATGAGACTTTAATGCAAATTCACCTAGTTTAATGTATTCAATTTTAACATTTATCTAAAAGGAAATATAAGATGTTTTATTTTTTAAATTTTTTTCATCCTTTAAAAGTCCTATAATTTATTCTGGCTTAAGATAAAACAAGTAAGAAGAAAACAGAATGTTTTGAAAAGGAACTTGTATGTAAGTGCTTTAGCATAAAATAAGACACTTTATTACATGGGTGCTTTAGATTATCATAAATTTTTTTCAGTGAAAGAAATTGATTACAAATCCTAAATTTCTAATAAGTAACGATGTTCTTAGACTGCCAAGTGAATTTGAAATGCTTCCTTAAATATAAGTTGCTTAGGTATCATCATTTTCTCTTTTGATTATTACGATCAAATTACAGAATATCTCTTAATATCCTTTAAAAATATGAAGAAATTATATTTTTGTACATCCTCAATTTTAATTTTTAAATTTGTCTTGATAGTGGAAATCATGTACTTCTCCTGTGAACAGAGGTCATAAATGCTCTAATATATTTGAAATTATAAGACAAATAAGCAACCATCCACATCTCAAAAATTTGCAATTAATTTTCTCTCTTATTATTCAGAAAGCCTTTTCCATAAATTTCTATCTCAAAAACCTTTGTACTTAAGTATATAACAATAGTTATTAATGATCATATTCTAGTAAATTACATTATAAAGAGAATAATCTCAACAATAATCTCAAATTAAAACTATTATTTTGTAATTTACGAATACTCTGTAGAATTCAGTTTATACTTGGTTTTTATCTTGACTTTGTTGATGATGAGGGAATATGTTGATTTATGTTTACTTAAAGCTACTTAGATGGTAACTACTCTGAGCATTTTACTATTGTCACAGCTGCACTATTAGAAGATTTTCCTACACAAAACTTTTAATCAAGTATCTGTTATATACCTCAGAGTATAAATTATATGTAGTATCTGTTATATACCTCAGAGATAATTGTGGTTGTTGGATGAAATTTGGCATGGTCATTTTTTGGATAATTATCAAATTGCCAAATAAAAAGTTTATTCTTAGTTTTATTTGCTCCATGTGACAGTGTTCCCTATTATTATACATTTACTAAATCAGTTTTATTCTAGTGTAACTGCACAAGAAATCTTGTTGTTTTCCCAGAGTCATCTCCAGACATTTTCAGAAATACTTATTTAATATAATCTTTTAGAAATTTCTCAGCTACTATGTTTGTGTGTGTGTATGCGTGTGTGCATGTTTTGTTCTGTATTTTCAGTCTCTCTCTCTCTCTCTCTCTCTCTCTCTCTCTCTCTCTCTCTGTCTCTGTGTGTGTGTGTGTGTGTGTGTGTGTGTGTGTATATATATATATATATATATATATATATATATATATATATATATATCTTTCAGAATTTATCTCTCATACAACAATTAACCAGAATAATTTTCAAACAACATAGTTAGCTTTAGTATTTCACCATCAATTATGGCTGCAAAAAACACAATTCAGTTATGTGAGGAATTACACTTCCAATTAAAACTAATATCATCTACTTTGGTATTTATTTCTTTGAAATCACTTCCACTGTTATAAGTCGATTTAGTCCTATCATATATACAAAAATGTGACTTTTATTGGCAAAAATCTCAGAACAGCTTTTTTATCATCAATAAATTTGGATTAAAAACGAATAATACAAATTTGTTTCCTAATTTAGCTAATCGTGTTGAAGTATATATTTAAAATTAATAGCTTGGTTAAAATAAAATGACTATTAAAGTTAAAAATTGTATATTTCTATATCATTTTATATTAGTTTATGTGAGTGTAGATGGACGATCTAACATTAAAACATCCCATGCTATATAGGTGTTCTGACTATGCAATTGAATTCAGCTGATTCCACATGTGACATTACCATGTCAACAAGAAAATCCACCAATTCCATACTTCTATATAATACATCAAATTTTTATAGGAAATTCCAAACATTGCAAACAATGATAATTACTATTGACTGGTAAAGTGTAGAAATCATGGACTGATTTATCCATGGTTCAAACTTTGAGTGGAAATGGCATAAAACCTAAATGAGTGTTATGGGTGGATATCAGGTGTCCCTCAAAACCTCCTCTTAATGCAGAAATTTTCAGAGGTGAAGTGATTAGATTGTGAGAAATGTAACCTAATCACTCCATTATAATTTGAAGGGACTGAATGGGTGGTAACTGTAGGCAGGTAGGGTATGGAAGAAAGGGGAAGATTGGGGACATGCCCTGGAATAATGCATCTTCCCTGTGACTTCTCCCTCTTTCTCCTTGCTTATTGGACCTGCCATGAGATCAGCAATTTTCCTTTACTGGGCCCTTCCCAGTGATGTGCTGCCTTATTTGGGGATCAGAGAAATGGAGTCACCCATCTTTGAACTGAGAACTCTGAAACCATGAACCCCAAATAAATTTTTTGTTCTTTAAATTGTTCTTGGGTATTTGGGTCACAGCAATGCAAGATTAAAAAATTAGAGCATACATTTTTGCTTTTAATTGGAAAATAAAAACAATATTATTGAACATATAGCACTTTAAATGCTGAGTGTATTGTGAATTGTCACATAATGCAATTAAAGAAGTTTCCAGAAGACAATTACATAATTAAATGTGTTTTGAATAGAAAAAAATAATCTGAGACATAGAAATATGGTAAGAATAAATATCAATATACGTCTTATATTTATTCCATATTTGGGTAAGCAACTGATAAATAATATAGTGTTTTGAGCATGGGAATTAAAGGGATACATCATTTGGCTCTGTGTTAAGTGTAACTAATAGATACATACAGGACTCTGATTTAATATGCAAATCAGTTGGAGGCCATTGCAAATGGCCGTAACATCAGAAGAAAAGATTTATGTTAACTTAAAAATAAAAGGCAGATTCAAAAGAGTAAATAATGAGGAAAATCAGCTTTACTTGGTAACTAAATGTCTATCAGTAAGAATTTTACTTTTAAGAAAATATTTCAAACTTTGCTTAAGCAATGAAAATGAGTTATAATTTGAACCATAGGGAAAGAAAGTACAGATAAAAGCCAGGAGTCCCTATTCCCTTTTAAAACAGTCAAATTCATAGAAAACTACTAATTTACTTAATAAAATAAAGTTTTGTAGTGCTTTTGTATAGAATAAAAAATATATACTTTGTTTGTGCAAAGTCAGCTGACCCAATGCAGGGAATACAACCAGTTCTCAATAAATATAGATTTTAAGTCACTGCTTAGCACTTTTCAATAGAATATTTCTTCGATTTGAAAGTAGCACAATCTCTTCGAGATTTGCTTAATTAACCTACAATATGGTACATGTGCTATGTTTCTGCATCTGTGGACTAATCATGGTCAGGAAGGGATTAATTCCATTCCCTCTAGACCAAGGCCTTTTGGGAAAAAAATAAAATAAAAATAAAATCAATGAGCTGTTCTCAGGTTTAGAACAGCCTTCTAAGGTGACAGTCAATTGGAGGAGTTATAATACCTAATAAGTATCTCTTGTTATATATGGTAGTCTCTGTTGGATGAGGACTAGCTACTGGGAAATGTAAGGATAGAATTGCTGTTTTAACCAATGGAAATCATAATCCCCAAAATGGCATGTTATCTTGTCAATAAAGGAATGAATATCTGGTTACCATATTGTCTCCTTGGAACTAGAAACTCTTTATGTCTGAAAGATTGCTAATAATCCCAGGTTTGATATGCTAGGAAAGATTACTTGGTTACTTGGACAAATGAGTAGGACCACTGATTTGGGACCATTAGTAGACTAAGTACCTAAGAAAGTGACTGTACCTGGAGATGAGATCTTAAAAGAGGTGATTGAATTAAAATGATCATGAATGTAATGCAATATGATTGGTGTTCTGTTAAAAGGAAATTTGTATATTGACAGTGAGAGAGGGAAGATTATATGGACAAACTTGGAGAAAATATTTATCATTAGGTCAAGGACCAAGGCCTCAAAAGATAACAACCTTATCTTCACCTTATCTTGAAATTCCACCCTCTAAAATGGTAAGAATATGAAATTTTGCTGTTTCAGCCCACTCAGTCTATGGTCCTTTGTTAAGAAAGCTCTAGCTAACTAATAAAAATACCAGGCTAATTGTGACTAAAATTTGGTGTTCACATATTGTTTAGTTTCTTAACTTTGTCCTTCATGGTACAAAATTTCAGGTTTGCCTTTGTCAAAAATTATTTAAAAAATAAGCATAAAATAATATATATCATAATAATAAATATATAATATATAATCATGACTTTATATTTTATAGAACATCATTTTTATAACTTTTTAATATATCTATAATATTTATCCCACTTTAACTGGTCAGTATAGGTATAGGAAAATATGCATTTATGTGAATTGGTACCAAAAATTGTACATGAAATATGCTTTATTTAAAATTATTTTAAATGAATTAAAGACAAAATTAAGCTTTTTGACAAGAAATGTTTTTTTCTCTACTGTTATTAGTTAAGTTTTAGTAGTGCCATGAGACACATCTCTAAAATATTCAGCAGAAAAGTATAATAACTTTAAATGAGATTTAAAGTATTTTTTCACAAAAGAGGCATTAAGGCTTCAGAAATGAATTTGGTATTTGGAAAAAAATATAAAAACTACATTCCCTAAGTGATTTTTAAAATATTAGTGAGAGCTAAAGTGAAACAAAATGTTCAATTATGAGGCTAGTTATGTGATCACTATCATCACAGAATAAAAATACTTTATAGACCTATTTGGCTTAGGATGAAACATGTACGAAGAAAACAAAATGTTTTGAAAAGGAACTTGTAAGTGCTTCAGCATAAAATAAGACACTTTATTACATGGTTACTTTAGATTATCTGATGAGTTCCATGAGTGATCAACTCTGTATTTTAATTTATGAAGTTTTGAATGAGAGCTCTTATGTATTAAAACATATTTAATGTCATTTTAAATATTAATTTAATATTTGTATATATATTTGTGTATATACATATATGTGAAATATGATTGTTCAGTGCTTACTCAATAGTCAAAATTTTTGAAACTCTTCTGTTCTCTGTAGAGTGCTACTATGAAATTAATACTCAATCCCCCCTCTCCTCTTTTTAACAAGTCAGAAAAATTTTCACTTGGTAAAATGAATTCCAATGGGTCAAAATCAGTACTTTCTAAAGTATCATCATATACATATGCATGCCTAAACTAGACATCTGAGTACAATAAAGAGTTTAATGATAGTCTCATGATAAAGCTTCATAGCATTATGTCAGATCCATGTAATAATAGACCTATCACTTATTATTTGGAAAAAAGTTATTAGGATTAAAAAAAAACACAAATGCAATTTCTCTGTGCTTCAATTTTTCTGCTTCGAAAATTAAAAATTAAACTCTAATGTGATTAAAAATTGTATATTCCTGATTTATCATAAAATATACTATATAGTTATATATGTACACTAATATGAATATTGTTTGTATGTCACATAAAAAGTATTAGTATACACACACATAAATACATATAGAGAGAATAAAAAGCAAGAAAGAGACACAGACAGACACAAAGAGAGAAAGAGACAGAGAGAAGTTACACTACAATAAGACTATTCCAGAAGTAATGGAATAGAAAAGATCACAGATGAATTAATTTGAATTTTAATCAAATTATCTTAATACATTTAAAGCAGAGCAAGAGCAAAGGGAAAGAAGTATAGTAGGTTAATCTATTTAAGACAGTGTGCAGGCAGGATGGAAGAACTACACTTCCTAAATTCTGTACACATGTTTCCATGTGTATTGTTCCTCTCCTTGCTGTTTCAGACTTCCCCACTATGGTGATGACTTGAACTTAAAAATGAGAGGACAAAGTCTGAAGTTAACCAAATCATGCTTGTTCAACAGAAAGAATGCAAATGCAAGCATATCTGGGGGGCAAATGTAATTTTCAGATAACCTGATGAGCAGCTAGTATTTTATTGCTGTATTTTGGACAGAAGACACAAGGCCAGAGTCTCTTTCTCCAATGAGGCGATAATTTAGGGCAGATAGAGCTGGTAATATGGAAGCATCATTAAATGTCACTTATGGGAATATTTTAACATTTATTTGTCATTGCCATCTCTCTCTCTCTCTCTCTCTCTCTCTCTCTCTCTGTGTGTATATATATATATATATATATATATATATATATATATATATATATAACTTTATTTACACTTTGGTTCAACTCACATGTATTTCATTTTATGTTATTGTCTACTCCAACTTACAGGTATATTTCTGGATCTATACTTATCATAACTTGTAAGGTTTATCTGTGTCACAGCTATTTGCTTACTCTCTATACTTGGTTTCATATTTCCTCTGTGTTTATTCCTCTTGTTAACTTCTTTTATTCCCTATACCATAATAAAATATTTTAGAAAATACATAATATAATGTTATATAGACATTGTCAAGGTGATATAAAACTGCACTTAAAAGACACTCTATTATAATCTTTCAGTTTTTCAAACTCTTCTTTTAATAATTTCTGGAACAGTTTTACACACTTCTAAAAAATCTCCACCCTAAGGTGAACTGCCTCTCATAAGTATAAAATATTTAAAGTTAAGTGTGCCTCTGGTTTAGTCTAGAGTAAACACTTATAGATTGAAAATGTCTATGAATCACTTTGAAGTACTTTTAAACATACTTCAGTGACTCAAAACAAAAATTTTGGATGGATTTTCTAGCAACAGCTTTTGTGGATGTTTAGCTCTTTGATTTTTAGAAGTTGAAAAAGATAATTGACATTTTCATCTTGGAAAACTCATGTTCATGATGCCAGAAGCAACTGTTTGCAAATACAGGATATAAAGTAATGAGGACATTTTACTACTTTAGTAAATGTATTAAGTAAATATCTACCCACTTGTCAAGGTTTTTCATCAGTGTGCATTGAACTTATTTAAATTAGCATTTTGACTGTCAATATAAACTAAAATATGTAGAGATATGCTTTGACATCTTTTATCCAAAATGAAATTGTAACAAAAGTGATCAGAAGTTTTGGACAATACTATAGCAAAAAATAATTATTTTTCCAATGAATTTATTACAGGAAGCTGAACCTCCCTGTGCATAACAATAAAATTACAGAGCAGACCCAGTAACATTAACAATGTTCTAACTTTTGCACATGTGCTACTGCCATACAGTTTATTGTTGTGCTTTTTAATTTAATACATATATTTATTTTGCAAACTATGCCTTATAATCCCTATTTTACCAATAATTTACTCTTATCTCAAAAGTTAAATATTCGGTCACAAAACCATTCCATGGCTAATCTAGGAATGAAGGACATTATTTTCTAATTTCAGAGGCCCTATATTTCTTCTCATAAATACTTATTTTCTTGGATTACCTGTTAAAGTGAAGTTTAGGTTATTCCAACCTCTGTATCACTTATGTCACTATTTCCTGTAGATAGTTCTATCTGTATAGAGTGCTCTATTACTATCACAAATGTATCACTCTATGATTACTTTAGTTCTAATTATGGATTTTTTCTTACATATTTATTATAGAAATTTTCAGTGCTATTCAAAATCATAAAAATAATAAACAAATTTTATTATATTCATCATCCACTTCAGTATTTATCAATTCATGTGTATATTTGCTTCACCTATATCACCATCTGATTCTTCCCATCTTAAACATTTAATCTGTAATTTTAGAGATACCTAAAAACAAAAAAAAAATCTTCTTTTATAAACATTATCTCACATTAATCACACTTAGGAGATTAATAACAATTATTAATTTCATTAAATAAGCAATATTTAAATGTCCTTGTGTTATAGCTCTAAAACTATTTTCTCCTCCCCTTTCTCCTTCTCTTTTTATTTATTCAAAAGAATATTCATTGTATTTGTTTTCTATATCTCTCTTGTCAGTTATAAATATAACAATTCATTGTGAAACTCAGGGAATGTATTTTTGATAAATTCTTCTTAAATTTCACTGAACATTAGCTAATCAAGACTGGGTTCAGTTAGGTTGGTCTAGTCTTATCTATAAGTCTCTCACTCTCCTCCAATATGAGCAGAAGAGTCTAGGAAGTTATTATTTTAATAATGAACTTAGCAGAGAGGGTTCCACAGTTTACTCTAAGTAATTAGTCTCTTTATTGCAATAAGTCTCAAACATTCACATCCCAGGACTACCTAACATTGAAAGTGGCAAGGACATTTTGATTATGCAACAATGTTTATTAGAATTTAGTATATTAAAAATTGCAAATGAAAAGTTCTAAATATTTATAAATTTAAAAATTGGAGTACAAATAATCATAGAAAAATAGACAAAATATTAATATTTAGAACTGAGAATGGTGTATTTAATTTCTTTTTCAGATAATTGTAGATAATCTTCTCAGATACTATACAAAACTCAATAGGTGGTACATTGCTAAAGGTCAGTAACTGTTAGAATCTTCAACAAAAATAATTAGTTCCTTGTACTCAATGAAAAATAATTTTCCATCTTGCACCTAGATTGGCTTGAAACACCATGATTTAAAATTTGGAAAAATACTAATATGCTGAGTTGTGCAGATCTTCTAAATTTTGACATCTTTAAAAAATACATTTAAAAATTTATTCTAATCTTATTGTCAATCTCTTAAGAAAGTCTCAAATATGATGTGTTATACCAAAATGAATATTACACCAAGACCCTTGAATAACTCTCAGACCACACAGTTTTATGCCAATAAAGCCTTTATTGCTGGCAAGCGGTGGACACTCTACTCTTTAAAAGTGAGATGGTCAGAATGATGCACCTGCCTTCAGTTGGTCTCATATTTCAGTCAAAAAAACACATTTGGGGGTTTAGCCAATGTAAGCAGGCAACTACAGAAGCTGAATTGGGAAGTTAACAAGACAATGCAGTGGGTACATTGGTATTTCCCACAGGACTTTCCAGGTTGGCATAGCAGCAAGCAAGCAGAAAGGAAGTGGGTCAAAATGACCCTAGTTGAGTACAAGTTAGAGAATGGTTACTAATGTCTAGACAATCAATTTCTGACAAGGTACATTACCCAAGAAAAATGGAAAGCAAAGAGAACAACTTTACGTTGTGCAAGAATTGCTATTTTGTGTTGCCAAGTATGTTATGCTAGGTAACTATTAATGGGTACAGAGGTGGGGCTTCCCCGTGAGAGAAGCATTTCTTACATGATATGCAGTCTCAGGGTAAAATGGAGTCTGTTTGGGCATTGCCTAGCCTGGCTCCTAAGTCTAAATTATGTTCTATAAACAAAGGCAGCATTTCACCTCACAGCTCCTAGAAAAATGTGTGCTTTACCTTGGGACATTATAATTCAGTATACAATAGAAAAAGTTCATGAATACTTCCAATTTTGCCACATAGAATTTTAAAAATCAAGAATCACTACAAATAAAATTAACAATTATTAGTGCTTCACTGAAGATCTCCATAAGTGAAACTAGCTTCTATTTTAATGTGTATGGTAAAAACAAACTCAATAAAACTAGCATAACTTGAAAGCACTTCCTTAATTGTGGTAAGGCACCAACAATTTTGTCCACCATTGTTTTGCAATATCAAAGCAAATATCAATATACCAAAAAATGAAAATAAGATCCAAATAACATTATATAAATAGTTTTGCTGTCTAATATCCCCAGCAATGGTCATGAGTTTTTGTTGAAATTCTCTTTTTCTTTATTTAACACACTTATATATTTGTCTCTTGTTTTTACCCCTTTAACCTTTTAGTTTTACCCAGAGATTTAATGAAGATTCTTTTAAAAATAAAATTATTTCATTAGGAGGTGCTGCAAATTTTCATCAATAAATATATAATATCTTGTGTTTGTAGGAGTAATATTAGCAGTTATTGATAATTATTGCCTAGATGCATTATTTTATTAAGAATATACATATTGTAATTTTAAACATTTTATAATTTCTTCTCCATATTAGAATTCATGGGATAATTTTATAAACTGGGTTTATTGTGCAGACCCCACATACTTTGTTTTAATAAGCAATTTACCTGCAGCCCTGACTGGTTTAAGTCAGTAGGATATATTACATTCTTCAGCAAACAACATGTTATCAGCAGGAGAAATGCAGGCTGAAAGGCTCCTACTTGTTAATAAGGAGAACACAAGTTATCTCTTTAAGTGGGGCATTTTTATGACCTTTACATAGAGCAGATTGTAAATCTTATAGAGGTATTAAAATTAGGTGCATATCACCCTAACCATAAAATGATAATAGCAAATTCCATTTAGAACCAATGAGTGTGGGCCAAAGTCACAAAGTGATCCAGACTTGTCTCAAGTTTCACCATGTGCTATAGGAACTTAGAAGTCTGCTGTTATCTTTCTGTCAATCAAAAGTCAAGAGTTGGATCTAAGTGCAACTTTCTGGAAATTTCCCTGAGACCTCCAAGGAAACTGGAGGGAATGAGGGAGTACTGTCTTCCTCTCTAGGAGAAGGACTCTCTACCTTGAGAGTATCCTGTTTTCCATTAGTTAACAACTTTTACATTTCTCTGTAGGTAGGTACAATTCCTGGGACAGGTTACCTTAGCAACAGGTTGGAGCAGGGACAGTTTATCTTGATAGGATATATTACATTCTTTAGCTAACAACCTTTTATCAACAGTGGAGGAAGGGCTCTGAAGGTATTTGAATCTCTCAAGGGACAGCCTCAAATTTCCTGGATTCAAATTGGCCTCCTTGATCTGACTTGATTTGATTTACCTACCTATATTGACTGCTTGTCTAATTCAGGCTTCATTCAATTCCTTCTTAAAGTAATTGTTATGGTTTAGATAATAAGTGTCCCCAAATCTCATGTGTGAGAAAATGCAAGAAGGTTTAGAGGAGAAGTGATTGTTTTCTGAGAGCCTTAAGCCAATCAGTGAATTAATCCACTGATGGTATTAACTGGGTGGAAATTGAAGGGGGTAGCCTGTGGCTGGAGGAGGTAAGTCTTTGGGACCATGCCTTTGGAGTATATATTTTGTATCTGGCTAGTGGAGTCTCTGCTGCCTGATTATCTTGTGAGCCACTTCCTTCTACCACACTCTTCTACCATGATGTTCTGCCTCATTTTTTGCCCCAAGGAATGGAGCCAGCTGTCTATGGATTGAAACTACTGAAACTGTGACCACCCAAATAAACTGTTCCTTCTCTAATATTCTTTTATAAGGTTTTTTAGTCACAGGAGAAAAAAAAAAAAACTTACTAAAACAGTAATGTCCTATCACCTTTTTGATTCATTATGAGTAGACTTACATTTTAACAAACAATGGTATTTCCATACTCTTAAAAAAAAAAAAAAACTTTATTTTTAAAACTAGTGCCATTAACATATCTACCTTACAAAAATTAAGAATTATTTCAATGCCAGATTCTGGCTTTAGTCTAAACAATAAAACCAGTTCAAGTGTGGCAGAAAACTGTCTGGTAAAAGAAGGGCAGATGTCAAAGACCACATTTTTATTTATTTATTTATTTATTTATTTATTGTGGTGAGCCGTTTCTGCGGACTGTGGTCGCCATTACAAGATGGCTTGGCTCCGCTGTGGTCTGTAACAAACAACTCCTTATTTGGGAGAGTTGGCGCATGGTTTTTTAACACCCTATGAGAAAGCTCCACGTGGCAGCTTCGCATTGGGGCTTGAGATGCTTTATTAAGGCTGGGAGAGGCATCCGAGAGGAAGAAGAAGAAATATCAAGGACCTGAATAAACGGCTGAAAGAAGATTCCTGTTGTTGCGTCTTCCTTGCGGGCAAGGGGGTCGCGACAATTTATTATTTATTTTTTATTTTTATTTTATTTATTTATTTATTTTCAATATTTTAACTCAAACCAGATATTTATTTTGAATCAAAGAAACTTGTGGCTTTTGGTTTTTGTTCAAGCCTCCCTGCTAAGTGCTGAATATAAGGTTTGGTGGGGACTTTATGAACCAATGTATAAGACAAGACTCAAATTTCTACTTGTTAGGCTTATGAGATGATGTTAACACAGACAAGGAATGTTTTCTATTTTGAGGCATTTATATTTATAAATCACTTAAATTTCAATAGCAATAAATTAAATTTTGCCCTAGCTTTAAATTCTATATTTTTAAGATGAGCACAATATATTTAGGTTCATTCTTCTTTTTAAATAATAATTAATGTTACATTTTGCTGCAGTCTGGCTGGGCACAAAATCACAAGCCACTCAAGCAGGAACAAACTTTATTTCCAAAACTCCCGTGAATGCCACTCACGTGGCCTTCTCCTGGGACACACTACACCAACAGGAAATCCCTCCTCTGGAATTCCCTCCTACCTCACTTCCCCAACCAATGGGAACTCTCTGGGAGTCCTGCGAGAGCTCCAAAGTAGCAGGCTGAGGCGGACATCAGGGGTCTAATCTCCAATTGAATGCACATCTTAACATAATCATTATCATCTCAATGGCTTGCTGGTGTCACCTTTCAACCAAAAATGCCATGCTTCATTCCTACTTGGCTATGGCTCTCAGCATCTCCCCCCTTCTGTTTAATTAATCAACAAGCAATGTGGCTTAGGGACTGTGCCTGTTAGGTTGTCCAATACAACATAATGGTACTTACCCGTCATCGGATGAGCTGACCTCTAGGCGTCAGCCTCCTGTCTTAGGTATCACTGCAATTGAATCACACCCATCACTGAATACTGGTCCAGCATACAGCCATACTTATGGATAGGCATTTGCATCAGTGTGTGGGGGGTGAGGTTCTTTGCCTTACCTCTGTTGGCCCCCAAATTTGGCCTTGGTGCCAGTGGGGGGGGCGGTGAGGTTCTTTGCCTCACCTCTATTTGCCCCCAAATTTGGCCTTGGTGCCAGTGGGGGGGTGAGGTTCTTTGCCTCACCTCTATTGGCCCCCAAATTTTAGACCATCACTAGTAGAAGGGAGGAGGATACAGAAATGCCATGACACCAAGCCAATTGATGGCTCCTTTGGAAAAATTGTATCACTGGTAACACCATCAGCAAAGATACGCCAGCACTACTAGAATTCGCTGTACCAACAGATAGTTCACAATGTATACAAGTGATACATAGTCCAGGCAAGTTCTGCAAGCAGTTCAAAGTGGAGGAATCTATCAATATGTCCATTTCCTCCCAAAGTAAATCGACTCCTTGATTGAGCATTACTTGTTGAGTTATTATTCATTGATGCATCAGTTTATACAGTTTACTGTGATAGCTATCGAAGAAGCTGTAGTTTGATTTTATCTTTGTCTTCACCAGCACTGGGATGAAGTTAGGAAATCTGGCAATGATGGCTAAAAAAAAATTATGTAACATTCCAACAGGCACTAAGAAAACAATTTTCTGAACAATTTACATTATCCTGAATAGAATTATTAAATATAATGAAAAGGAAAGGTGAAAGTAAACAAACAGATCTGTTAACCTTCTTATTTGTTCACATATTAAAACAATACTCAACAGCTATTCACCCAATTTAAATTAAGCCATTTAAAACACGTGAATAAAAAAAAATTCAGATCCATTTTTTCATGAGCGCTCCTCATATATGATATATGGACATATGCACACACAGACATACAACACAAAACACAAGTGTGCACACAAACATACAACACATAAGACAATAGTAAAGGCCTTGTAGCTTTACACAGGTGAAATCTCCATTGTAATGTTTAAAAACTCTTTTTTTGGTCTGTAGAAATTGCTTTGGTTAGTCTCTCTGGAATCCAAATCGGCTGCTGTTCTCCCTATGGAAACACACAAACAGAACCCCGACTCCAGACAATCACTGGGTCAGGACCTTTCCATTGTCCTGTTAGAATATCCTTCCAAAGTACCTTACGCTTATGTACATTTTTTGGATACATATGCCTTTCCGCAGCACTAAGTCCTGATGAATCCAAATTTTAAAAGTTTAGAGTAAAAAGGGTTATTTTAAGTTTATCTTTGGGGGATATATACCCCTTTCCAATTTCCTCTTTTTGCTTTAATAAGTGCCGCAGTCTGGCTAGGCACAAAATCATGAGCCACTCAAGCAGGAACAAACTTTATTTTTGAAACTGGCGCCAATGCCCCGTACGCTCCTGGGAAAAATTGCCGACCGACACTCACGGCGTTCTCCCTGATCCCAAGAGGAAGTACCTCCTCAGGAAATCCCTCCTACCACACTTCCCCAACCAATGGGAACTCTCCAGGAGTCTGTAGCAGGCTGAGGTGGCCATCAGGAGTCCAATATCCATATAAATGTAAATCTTAACATAATCATATCATCTCAATGGCTAGCTGGCCACCTTTCAACCAAAAATGCCATGCATCATATTACTTGGCTGTGGCTCTTAGCAAATAAGTACATTTTAATAGTTTGATGAGCTCTTTCAACTATGCCTTGTCCCTGTGGATTGTATGGGATTCCTGTTATGTGACTAATGCCAAATGATGAGCAAAATTGTTTAAAAGAGGTAGAAGTATAACTGGGACCATTATCTGTTTTTAACTGTTTTGGAACGCCCACAGTGGCAAAAATTTGTAAGCAATGAGCTATAATATCTTTAGTTTTTTTCTCCAGCATGAAGAGAGCCCATCAAAAATCTGGAAGAAGTATCAACTGTAACATGCAAATATTTTAATTTTCCAAATTCTGGCAAGTATGTGATGTCCATCTGCCAAATATGGTTGGGTATCAGTCCTCTAGGATTGACTCCAAGATTAACTTGTGGTAAAAAGGTCACACAATTTTGACATTGTTTCATTATTTGTCTAGCTTGTTCCTTAGTTATTTAAAAATGCTTTTGTAAAGTATTAGTATTGACATGGAACCTTTTATGAAAATTTGTAGCTTCTTCTAGTGTAGAGAAAATATGTATGTCATGTGTAGTTTTATCTGCTAAATCATTGCCCAAACTAAGGGCTCCAGTCAATCCTGTATGTGTCCTGATATGTCCTATAATGAACGGATCTTTTCTATCCCAGATTAGACTTTGTATAGTGGAAAAACAAAGAGAAAACAGTAGAGGAAGGGGAAATCCTACCAGCATCTTCAAGGGATACTATAGCATTAACTATATACTGACTATCAGAAAATAAATTAAATACAGAATCTTTAAACATCACAAAAGCTTGTAATACTGCATTAAGCTCTACCTTTTGAGCTGATTGTTTGGGTACTAAAAATGTAAAAGTTTGATCAGGGGTAACTACTGCTGCTGTACCATTATTTGACCCATCAGTGAATATATTTGGAGCATTCATGATAGGTGTTTTTCTTGTCATTTTTGGAAAAACTACAGGATGCTTAGACCAAAAAGACAACAAAGGATTAGATGGTAAGTGATTATCAAACAAAACATTAGATTTACACACTTCCCCAACCAATGGGAACTCTCTGGGAGTCCCACTAGAGCTCCAAAGTAGCAGGCTGAGGCAGACAGCAGGGGTCTAATCTCCAATTGAATGCACATCTTAACATGATCATTATCATCTCAATGGCTTGCTGGCATCACCTTTCAACCAAAAATGCCATGTGTCATTCCTACTTAGCTATGGCTCTCAGCAACATTTATATGACATAATTAATAATTTCATTGTGAACATTTCTGCGGTATTTCAGTCATTCACAGTGCCATGTAATCATTATCTCTATGTTGTATCAAAACGTTTCATCACTGCAAAGAAAATCTCCTGTCCATTAAGTAGCCATCCAGCTTCTTGATAGGTAAAGAAATTTTTGGAATTTTTTTCATGTATGTTTATTTCTCTGCTAGATGGTTTTATTCTAAGTATTATTTTTGTGTTGTCCATACCAAAAGTAAAAAAAAAAAATTCTCAGATATATATTTTGATTTATCAAGTAGTTTGAATATAACTTCTGTAGATACTATACACATTAAAAATTACACAAAAAGAAGTTTTAAAAAAGAAATGTAAAAAAATGATATAAAAGTAACATTTAATTTTATTTATTATACTTTTCTTCTTGATATTATTTATGCTATTTATATTTTAATTTTTAATAATTTTAAATAATAAAATGGCATATTTTAGATATTGAAATTGGGTGAATTATTATGTTCTTTTGAGGATAATTGAGAAAAAAAACATTTTTTATTGTATTTATTTTACCTGAGATAAATAACCTCAGTTATTTAATGAGAAAATAATAATAATATTAAAGTAAATATTGCAAGTGAAAGATATGTCAAATACTCCTCTGTAAGAGCAGAAAATAGCTAAAGCAGTCAGACTGCTGATGACAGTTTAGCCAAGGGTGATAATCCCTATTTCATCAACTACATTTAAACAACCAGGTTTCACATTTCCTCCAAAGCACTTTGCACATGTCACAGCACAAATTAGTGAAGTCTAAATTTCAGCTTAAGGCTCTGTGTGTCATTTAATAGCATACATTTGCTAACTGTAGCCAAAAAGCAGGCTTCCATCAGGGACTCTGAAACTCCTCATTTACATAAGAATGGGAAGTTAATTGTGTTACAGATATTCTGGTCTCCCCAAGGAGTTCATTAAGCATGCTGAACATGCTGAGATTATAACTTAACTGTCACTTCTGAGAAATTGGGAAAATTCAACTTCAGATACAACACCGTTGGCAATAACAAGCATAATTTAATGCATACATTGCTCTGAATCAGAGATATGCTTCCATTGAAATTTATAATCTCTCTGATTTCTGTATTCCTTGCTAAAATAGTATATAATATCTGGGAATTAAGTAATCTGAAGGCTTTTCCACCTGCCCCTCCTGCTGTTCTACATAGCTGAGTACATTATCTACAGGTTTCAGGTACTTTGAAACATTTTGTGGAACAATGGAGGTCAATTGAAATGCTTCATCTATCACAATGAAACCCACCATTCTGTATAATTAACTGCACCAGTAAAAACCAAAAGAAAAAATAAGTGCATGAGGAGACTTGTAAACAAAAAAATTTAGAAAAACAGATGCTGAAAACATCAGTAAAATTCATGCTTAAAAAGAATAAATAGATATGTGTGTGTGTGTGTGTGTGTGTGTGTATATATATATATATATATATATATATATATATATATATATAATAAACTGACGTAATATTAATAATTGAGGGTAACTTGATTTCACAAACATTGTTCAAATAACTATAAGATCATTAGGATGTAGGATTGTTTGTGCAAGGATAAATAATTTGCAGCTAAAATGTACATCTCCATCCTGTACCATCCTGTAGTAAACATGTCTTTCCAATTATTGGATGTGTTTCCAATTAGAAATGAAAAATTTAAATCATTATAGAAAGGACATTTCTTTTTTTCTAAAATAATAATTTGGTGTTATTCAAATTTCACTCAAAAGTGATGAGTACCACTACACTGCTCCAAATAAAAAGTTAGATGTCATCTTATTGTGTGTTTCACCCCATTTTTTACTCACTGATGCAATCAACCAGTCATTCTATTTAATGTTTATCCAAACAAAATGAAATTATATTACAATGGTGGGAGAAAAGAAGACAGACATAAAACAATCATGTCAAATAGTGGTGACTGCAAATGAAAATTAAGGTAAGATAAAAGATTAGAATAAAGAGAAGAAAAAGCAGAAGATAATAGTGACTGAAAAAAAATATGTTATAATAGATCATGCTACTTCTCTTTTTCTGTGAAAATATACTGGAATAATCAATTTAAAGGAGAAAATATTTATTTTGTCTCACGGTTTTGAAGGTTTCGGTTCATGATTGGTTGGTCCATTGCTTTTGGGCCTGTGGCAAGATAATCTATCATGGCTGATTTTCCCACCAGCAAGTGGTGCAGAGTATGTTCATCTTATGGCAGCCAGGAATCAAACAGAGAAGGAGGGGATGGGGATACTAATATCTCCTTCAAGGGCATATGCCCAATAATCTGACATACTTAACATACTTCCACTTGTCCAAACCTCCTAAAGGTTCAACCACTTTCCAATAGAGCTATAAGATGATGATCAAAACTATCATATAAGCCTTTGGAGGACATTGCACGTCCAAACAATGTTCCTTAGATTTTTCAACATAGTTGTCTCTTTATATGTATATGTCTGATTTAGATATATGAACTCAGAATTTGTTAGATGATTTCAGTTAATGTTTCTTAAGTATGATGTTTTCATAATTACAATATGAAGAAATATATCAGGCATTGTACCTGCCTTATAATCAGTAAAAATTACTAAGATTTCTCAAGGAGTTTCTTAACTGAAGATAAGTGCAATTGAAAGATACATTTCATATTCTGCTCTGAACTGATTATGTGGTCCTTTTGCAACCATGTTGAAAACTTAAAATCTAGAAAATCCAGTATAGAGACGGTTCCGTCCCTATGGTTAATTATAAAAAATACTTTCTTTTAACTCTCATATAGTGTACATTGTTATGAATGTGACTCATTTTATTCATCCAGTGCTAAGCAAAATTTTCATTACTTACATGTTTTATACTATAGCTAATGAATATCTTCTATATTTGCACACTGTACAGATTCTGTAGACTGAGTTGATTATTGTGTTATATGAATTTCCCCTTCAACTAAAACTGCCATATCATTCTTCACTAAGACCAAATCATCTACATTAATATGGCATATGTGTTTTGTTTTTCAGAACCTTACAGATTATGAGGTTTGATTCATTTTTTATCATTTTCAAGTTTATTTGAATAAATATTGGTAATTTATTGTTATTCTTTCTAATAAATAGTAAGACTGAGGATCTCTTTGTATTTATTGACTATGCATTTGCTTTTTCTGTGATCTTTTTTTATTTTTACCTACTTTTCTTCTTATTTGTATTTTATTTTTAAATGTATGGAAACATAGGTTATAACTCACAAATTTTTTATTATTTATATTAATAATATTTTATTTTATATATTGTGCATATTGCAAATATATACTCTCATTAGATCACTTTTTATAAGATACTACATACCAAAAAAGCAGTTTATTTTAATATATGTATATATATTGATCGCTTTTCTGCATGCTTAATTTTTTTGACTTATTAAAAATATTTTTAGATACTTCTCAGAAGAAGATATACAATCAACAAATATATGAAAAAAAAATGTTCAACATCTTTAGTAATTAGAAAAATGCAAATCAAAACTACTCTAAGATTTCAATTCACACCAGTCAGAATGGCAGTTGTCAAGAATACAGACAACAATAAAAATTGGCAAGAATGAGGGGAAAAAGACACCCTCATACATTGCTGGTGGGACTGCAAAGTGGTGCGACCAATCTGAAAAGTAGTATGGAGATTCCTTAGAAAACTTGGAATGGAGCCACAATTTGATCAAGCTATCTCACTCCTTGATCTATACCCAAAGGACTTAAAGTCAGCATACTATAGTAACAAAGCCACATCAATATTTCTAGCAGCTCAATTCACAATAGATAAACTGTGGAAGCAACTGAGATACACCCTTCAATAGATAAACGGATAAAGAAACTGTGATACACACACACACACACACACACAGAATGAAATATTACTCAGCATTAGAAGTGAATAAAATCATGGCATTTACAGGTAAATGGATGGAGTTGGAGAACATCATGCTAAGTGAATAAGCCAATGCCAAAAAAAAAAAAAAAAAGATGGAATTCTGTAACACGTGGATGCTGATCCAAAAAAGGAAGGCCGGGGGACATGAGAAAAATGGAAGAACTTTGATTGGGCAAAGGGAAGGACAGTAATGGGGGCAGGAGAGATGGTGGAAAGAGATGGACATCATTACTTGGTACATGTATGATTGCACATAGGGTGTGAAGCTTCATCATGTATAGCCAGAGAAATGAAAAGTTGTGCTGCAACTGTGTACAATGAATCAAAATGTATTTTACTGTAATATATACCAAATTAAAATACATAAATTAATTAATTTTTACAAAAAGAAAGTGTGGTGTATATACACAATGGAATATTACTCAGCATTAAAAGAGAATAAAATTATGGCATTTTCAGGTAAATGAATGGAACTGGAGAATATCATGCTAAGCAAAGTAAGCCAATCCCAAAAAAACAAAGGCTGAATGTTCTATCTGATAATTGGATGCTGATCCATAACGGGGAAGAGGGAGGCATGGGAAAAATGGAGGAACTTTGCGCAAAGAGGAGATAATAAAGCGAAGGTGCATGGGGGCAGGAAAAATGGTAGAATGAGATGGACATCATTACCCTAGGTATGTGTATGACTGCATATATGGTGTTACACTACATCATGTACAGCTATAGAAATGTAAAGCTGTGCTGTAACTGTGTACAATAAACCAAAATGCATTCTGCTGTCATATATACCTAACTAAAATAAATTAAAAAATTAGAAATTTATTTTTAAGAATGAATGTGCACTGTCCCCTATAGCAAATATTATATATTTATTTCTCATATATTTTCAAGCTGGTCACTATAGTCAATATTTTTCATATTATTTGTAAATTTGCCTAGTTTTACATGCTGAGTCCTTTGATGTCTAATACATCAGCATGTCTTAATATCCTTCAAAGATCACCCTCTGAATATATATTTACATGTGAATTGAGGCACATTGGAAAAAAATGTACAGCCATATTATGGAACTACAATATGGTAATTCACAATTGATTTGAGGCTTATGAAGGCTTTTTGTCTGAAAAATGAAGGAGGATTTTTAGATAGGGTTAAGTGAAGGAAAAGAGAATAGGAATGAAAAAGAATGACAGATCAGAAATTTCACATGCTTATATAAGTTAGATTTGACCCAGTCTCACATTGTATAGTTTTCAAAAATTAGAACACTGCATCTACTTAACCAGCAGAATCAATATCTGACAAACTGTGAATATGAGGTGTTTTTAATTATTCTGCATAAGTAAATAAAGTAAAATTTGTTTCACCTCTAGTTTCTTGGAAATTCAGCCCAACCAAGATATTTTGGCAAACTTCCTCATTGTTGCCATTCTCATTACCTCTAATTGCTCCCCCAAATACTAGACTAAAAAAAAAAAAATACAAACATCTGCCTGCTTTTAAAAAAGTCAAAATTGTAAAACAAAATTGAATCCCACATAACAGATGCTCATGAAAACAAATCAAGGAATAGAATAATTAGTATCTTTAAAAACATTTGTCTGCCTTTCTTTAGACTGAAACTGATTTCTTTGGGACTCTGATTGATGGAATTGTGCTTATTCTCAAGAATGATTATATATTATTTTGATTATTATTGTGATTACTGTTGTGTGAAATGAATTTGGCAGTTTCGGTGTAGTGTTAATTTCAATTGTCCCTACACAGTGTGGCATGTTGGAATCAATAGCAGTAAAACAACTGAAACTGGATAGAAAAGTCACAATGGATTTATGTTCCCAGGATAAACACTTTATATTTTACCACCAGAAGAAAACTGAAATGATTGTTTATGCTCTTGGAAAACCAAAGAAATACAAGTAAGAAGTTGATAATTTGCACTCATTAATATTTGTTTCCCAAAAAATATGCAAATTTATATATATTCTGTTGTTTTAAGGAATGTTTTATATAATTATATTAAAAGTTCAGTTTGGGTAGGATTTTTAAAATAAATGTTTCAGTTTACTTTGAACATGTATTTTGCTTTCATTTTATGGCTTAAAAGAATATTAACAGTCTTTACATTTTTACAGAAAGTTACTTAAAACCTTAATAAATTTTTGGAAATCTCCAAATTTAGATGATGAATTTCACTAAATTTGATTTTTTTTTTCAGTTGGGGGGAGTACCAGAGGTTGAACTCAGAGACACTCAACCACTGAGCCACACCCCCAGTCAATTTTTGTATTTTATATAGAGACAGAGTCTCACTGAGTTGCATCATCTGTCTGTTGCTGAGGCTGGCTTTGAACTTTCAATCCTCCTGCCTCAGTCTCCTGAGCCGCTGGGATTACAGGCATGCACTATCATGCCTGATTCACTAAATTGAGATTACTTGGGGATTTTATATCAGATATGTAAAAATCCACCCCTTATAATTTTCTAATAGACAAATTAATAATATTGCAATGTAGATTGAAATAATTTATTTATCTCATTACCAAGATTAGAAATGTTATATAGCTCTCTTTGATTAGTTATTTTTATTTCTGACTTGCCAACTAGTTGATTTTTTCCCATATAAGGCACATTTTTAATACAAAAGAAATAAGTGGCCAGGTGTTCTGTTTAATGAAACATATAAATAGCAAATGAAGGGGAAAAAACCTAAAATTGGTCTTAAGTAATTGGTTAGGTACAATGCAATGCTACATTTCTGGGACTGCCTTATGATTGCTCATTTACACATTCTGTAAATTAAAACTGAATTTGCCCCACAGTATTACCAATTATATTATGTACAAAAAAGACCAACTGATTATGTATTAAACATAAATGTTCTTTTTATGTTTGTACATGCATGCTGGCCTTGCAGAATTGCAACATTTGAGTAAATCGTAGATGGCTTTGTCACATTATTGCTCCTATTGAGAACATTTCTTCACTTCTAAATTTGCAACTGGATAACACTTTAACAGACATATCAAATTTCAACTCTTTATTTAGTTTTTAAGAATATCATAAGGACCATGTTTTGATTCAATAACACTTATATGTTTAGAGTTCTTTCAGAACTGCTATGTAGGAATTTCATAAAAACAAGAAAATAAAAAGAAAGAAAAATTGAAATTAACCACATTAGTCTTTTTTTCTAAGTAAAAAAATTCACTTTTGACTCTCTCTCTCTCTCTCTCTCTCTCTCTCTCTCTCTCTCACACACACACACACACACACACACACAAACATACACTCACACATCTTTACCTACAATATTAACCTTCATACAGTCACTTAACAATATTCATTAAGCATCTTTGTATTCCAAGTACTGTTCAAGCATGTGAGGAACAATATGGAAACACATACACACATATATTTATAAACTCATACTGATTCACGTGCACGCACACACACATGCATTCTTTACCTTGTACAACCTACATCTTAAGACAATTTGGCCTTTAACCACATGAGTAATTTTCAGATAGGAGGCAACTAACAATGGCAACTGTTTTCAGTTCTACCATTTGTTAATGAAAAACTGAATAGTTATTCAAATTATCTCTTGCTCATTTTTCTTATGTGTAAGAAAGTAAATCTAAAATCTCTGAGTATCCTAAGATTCATGAGAACATTGAAAGGATTACCAAGTGAAATACGGCACTGCCTCCAGCTGAATGGCAGTATACTTAGTTATGTGTTTTGATTGTGCTAAAGGACTCTGCAGGTGATGTGGATGACAAAAGTTGTGGTGGTGGTACCCATTGTAATTCAGTATAGCTATTCCAAAATTTATCTGGTAATGCTGAGTGACCTTTAAAGAATCATGATTATACCATATATTTTTAGCACAAAGACCTGAATTCAATTCAGGAGGCCTGGCAGTTGACACTGTTATCTATTATGAACAATGAATTTAGGAATGATCCCTATGGTTAAGTCATGCTGTTACTCCTCCATAATCAAAAGTACATCTGTATACTACCACTACTAAAGAAGACTTGTGACAACATACACATTTTTAGAAACAATAAAAGGGTGCTGATACTTATAGCTGGACACATCCAAGACACAAACTTTGAAGCCATATTAAAAGGTAGTTAAATATAGACATTTTCTTAATCTTTGTCTCCCCCCCCCCCCCCCGCAAATGTTTTCTGAGAGTGGAGATGAAAGCAATGTGGTTTCTCAAGTTTTCAGTTTTTTTAGTACCAAGATGCCTGTTTACCTGTTTGAGACACTCGAGTCAGAAAATTTGTTTACAAAAATGCATATTTCTCATGCAAATTTTATATATATCATCTATCATCTTTCACTATTTAAATGTGATTGTTGTTCCAATAAACCTATCTTCTTTCACTATATTACTCTTGTTTACATGAATTTCCTTTCCTCCAAAAATATTATCTTTTTGGCTATGATATTTTTAATTACAACAAAAAGGTTATAGTTATTTTATTATGGTGGCAGTCTGTGCCAACCAAGGCAACATCAATCAATCTGCTGGAGGAAGCTTACAAATTATATTCCTATAGTCTTTCTGTTTGCTCTTAGTGAAACAACCTCAGAGGTAATGGAAACTAAACTAGAAAATACTATAAAATTAAATAAAATAAATCCACAAAATGTATTTATCTTATGTCCATAATTTATATTGACAAAAAATACTTTGCTATTACCTTTAGACAAAAGAAACTAAAACAATTAAAACAGTAGCTTTCGTTAGTGAAGATTATTAAGTATTATTAAACAATACTTTATACCTTTTCCTTTTACTAGTTACCAATCTCTCTCCAATTAAACATTAATGGATTCTAAAATATTTACATAAAATTAAAAACACAATTTTAAGTTCAAGAATTATATAAACTGATATATTAGTAAGTGACTTAATTGTGTTAATTTTCAAGTGTATTTAACAGAAATATTTTCCTACTTATTTATTTTTCATAATGTCAGTTCTCCAATTAATATTTTCATTTCCCATATGCTCACATTTTACTAGGTCTGCTAGAGAATTAAAAATGTATCCTAATATTCAGTCTTCTAAGTACCACATTTTTATTGAGTCAAACTAGAAAAAAATCAATAAATGGAACAAATATGAATCTATGAATTCTGTAGGAACACTGCTTCCTCTAGCTATTCAGTCCACAGAACTGGAGTCTCAGAGCAAAAGGAACTAGAGATGCAGCCCCAGCCCAGGATGAAAGGCCTAGGAACTCCTTGGAAACTTATTAGAGTCCATTCACATTATAAAAGTGAAAGAGCTAGAGTCCCACTTCCTTAGACAATCAGCAGCAATCCAAGTGCCTGCTGAAAAAGACTTGCATTTGAATCTGTGTGAGCTGCTTCTCCTTTTTTATGTCATCCAGGCCCAAAACCTATTGAACTTTGTTGCCCATATTCAGGTCGGTTCTCACCCTTCTCTGTGATGTCCATATGCCACTCATTTATGAAAACACCCTCATCAACACACACCCACATCAGAAGTCTCTTAATTTAGGCACCTCTTAATCTGATCAAATTGAAAATCCAGATTAACCATTACAAATTTAATCCATATCAGTGCAAATGGCGAGGATTTTATTTTTCTTTAAGGCTGAATAATATTCCAGTTTATATACATATTGTATTTTCTTTATCATTTCATCTTGTATTGTTTTGGTTGATTTCATAACTTAGCTACTGTGAATGGTGCTGTCCTGAACATAAGAGTTTAGATAGCTATTGGATATTCTCATTTCTATATGTCACATGCTCCATCTACTCGCCACAGAAGAATGTTTTTGGGGAATAACACTGGTGGAAGGAGAACACTGGACTCACATTAAAGTTTGTTAAATCATCACTAATATGCTACAGAGGCTGAATGTTCAGAGAGTAGTAAGAAATACAGTGGTAGAAGTTAATGCTGAAGACTAGGCAGAAGTGAAATTGTGCTGGACATTTTCAGAAATAAAAGTTGTGGATGCTATTGTAAGCACAATAAGTAGCCATTGAAGGATTTTGAGCAGAATTTTGTTTACTCTTAAAACATGTTCTGTCTGGGAGGTTATGGGGTAGCAAAAATGGAATAAATAAGATCAGTTAGGTTTTTGCAAGAAACAGTGTGAGACTAATAATAGTATGGATTAGGGATTTGGCATTAAAGATTGAAGGTTCAAAAAGTACTTGTGAAGTAGAACTAACTGGTTCCCTGGTGTACTGGACTTGAGATTTTATATGTACAACTAGTTGATCAATAGTATCTTTTAATGAGATGAGAAACTGGGAAAGAATCAAGTTTAAAAATGTATTAAAAAAAAATCCAATTCACACTGTTGACTTTAAAATTTGAGGTTTGATAAAGATTCTCTGTTCACCAAACTTTGGACAGACTCCAAGAGTCCCCACCAAAAGGGTACCAGGAATTTATCCCAGGAGAAATTTAATACTAAGCCACATCTCTAGGCTCTATCTATCTATCTATCTATCTATCTATCTATCTATCTATCATCATCTATCTATTTATCTATCTATCTATCTATCTATCTATCTATCTATTTTGAGGCAGGGTCTCAATAACTTGCTTAGAGCCTCCCTAAATTGCTGAGGCTGAACTTAAACTTGTAATTTTCCTGTTCCAGCCTCCTCAGCAGTTGGGATTGCATATGTATGCCAGCACAACTGGCTTAAGAGACCCTTTTATTCATCTAGGTCTCACCTTGGTGTACGTCTTTACTAGCCTGCTTTTGAAGGAATCCTACTATGTACAGGGGTTAATAATGTTCTCACCCTTGATTCATAATCTTCTCTGTTATCTCTGTTCAAGTTCCTCAACCCCTGACCTTGATATTTGATCCATCTTGGCCTTCCATTAACAAGAAGCCTACATCAATTTAGCAAATATCTCCATATCAATGATATTTTCCCTTACATGAATCTCTGAGGTATTTGCATTCTTCTGGAAAGGCTAAATTGATTCTCTAGTAGTCAGCTTTCATCTATGGATCCCCTCTTCTGCCCTTTGGCCATAAACCCACACTTGGCTTCCTTGTATTTGAAATTAAACCCAGTTCTATATTGTAAATTCTTTCCCAAATTGCAATTATATGGAATAAAATTTCTTTACTGTCTTTAACTAATATATGACTATATTACACATTTCTCTCTAAAAGATTATATTATTAGAATACCTCTGATAAAAAAGGTTAGTGAATTTTTTCTCTAAAAAAGTTCTTTTTTTTATTTTGTTTGTTTGTTTTTAAGAAGCAGAGAGTCAGCTTACATGGTTTTCTAATATTTTCTTCCTTGTAAAAGCAGGTGTTGTTCAAAATACAGTAACTGGATGAAGAAGTTAGCCTGATAACATCAAATGATTCTCATGAATATATAAATTGGTAGAATTATGTACTCAGCTGATAATTACACATAAAAGGAAGTCAAAGATATACCTCTATATCATTAGGTCTATAATTCAATGAAGATATTGCTGTCTATGGAAACACTGGCTGGCAGTGTATTGTATAGTTGGAGTCATTTTTTTTTTCAGTAAAAAAAACCTTTTAGTGTTTTTTCACCTGATGAACATCCTCAGAACTTGGATACCCAGTGATATATCTTAACATGTTAAATTTTACAATTTAACCTGAGCTCCAGGTGAAAACATTTTGAGATAATAAATATTATTGACAGAATATTATTCCTCATTATGCACAGTATATATGATGACATCAAATGTTGTTTACCAAGCTCTTTAAAAATGCTTTTTAAATTACGTTGGCTTAGAATTCTAGTTACAAATTTATATAGATATGGGTGCACTTACATGTTAGAAGTCCAATAGTTGCAGCATTTGTTCTTTGATTATAATTTTTTAAAATGAGAACTGTATTTTCTGTAACAATTTCATTATGGCTACAAGATTAAACATTCTGCAGGTGGTTTGTTCAGGTTTAATGGTAATGATACTGGAATATAAAAAGACATCCAATTTCACTATGCAAAATCTGTTATCTAGGACTGATGCTCAAAATTGCTTGCCTTTCTTTAGGGTTGATAGTCAACCATACTAGTAACCATACTATGTTCTCTATTCACCCTGACATATGCTCCCTGCCAGTAATTAGATTTGGGAAGAAAACCCAATGACAATTTTCATCTAATATAGCTGATAAGAGCAGAATAAAAGACAATGCTCTGTAAGGAGATTCTCCATTATTATATACAGTAATGTCACACCGGAAATCTGGGGCAAAAGTTGCTTACACTAGACTCACATCACTGTCATGATTATTATTATATTAAATTATTATTATGCTATAGAATAATAATATATCTGGCTGTTAATGGTGTACAGTACACCAAACATAAAGGAACTTAATTGACAATACACATACATGTTTAAACTTGCAGTATAAGATTTACTTGCAGAAGAAAGGTGAGATTGAGGGGTAAGTGAATAAATAAGCTAATTGTATCTTGTGAAAAGTGCTGTGAAATAAATAAACAGAGCAGAACGTGACTATATATATGTGTTTATATACACATACACACATATATGCACACACATACATATATACATAACTACATTCATATATATGACTTGATGAGGAAGATGAGACAAGTTCATTTGAATAATATCATCAGAAATCACCCTGGTAAGGATGTGCCTTAAAATCAAATAGTAGAAAAATGGAATAATTTTGAGGATCCAGTGAAAGAGCATCCCTGGTAGTTAGAACAGCAAGAAAGAAAGTCTTGAGGTGAGAAAGACTTTGGCTATTCAAAGGATAGAGAAGGTATAGAGATCATGGAGATTTGTGAGTGAAGATTGCATGTCATATGTCATCTTTTCCTTATCTTATCAGAAAAAACACTTTATAAGAAATCATACGAAATATGTTTGTCTTATAAAATACTGGACACTCAGATATATATTTAAAATACTATAAAAAATTTTTAAGGAAGCATCATCTGGCAAAATCACAATAAATTCCTTGAAAGAAATACTGTGAAATTGTTCACTTTATAAAAGGCTGAGCAATGGAATAAATGCATATATATATATATATATATATATATATATATATATATATATATGCTTTAAAACTGTGAAAGTTTTAAAAATAATTATCTTGTGAAGTCACATTAACTAAATAAAATAAGTAATAATAACAAAATGGTTGCAGATAGTTTTGTAAAGGAGTATGATAGAGGCAAATGAAATAACTCCATGAAAGGAAATTGCTGTGATTTCTAACATCTAAGAAAGACTTTCTTATTTATATATAAAGAAATGAACATGATCATATTACAGTGAATTAATCTTTTGTTTTAAATAAAAATCTGCAAATAAGAGATTTTATTAACAAATTGAGGGTAGCATTTTTTTAATGATGGTGTTTAAGGATGGATATGTGTTTCCCTGATAGTAAGAAAATTAATGGCAATTATTTTGTAATTCTGATGTAATAGATTCAAGGATTATATATACTGAAAGATTAACAAGAAAAAAAGTAACATAGTCAGGATTGGTCTACACATTTCTCTATTAAGAAATTTCACTTTAGACCAAATAATCTTTCACTTGTGATGCTTGCAAATATTAACTTAGATGACACTCCCTATGAAGAATAAATGAACAAATTTAGGTTATTTTCAGAACCATTTAGAATTTTTGAAATAATTTTGCATTGTACTTAAAACATCATGGTTTTCTGTGCAAATTAAAAAATGCACTATATTAAAATATTTTTTTAAATTCTACATTCTTACATTGGTCATATTTGCTGAGAGCACAAAATTTAATTAATAAATGGATCTGATATTTTTTAAAATTGAAATTTCTTTTGAAAAATCTTAAATTTAAGCAATATAATGTACTGTGATGATTTGGTGCCTAATTAATAAGCTTCTCTTTTTGATGGTAAGTATTTTTGTTGATACAGAACTTCACTTCATATCATCTAGTTTTAATGTACTGGCTGACCTTTTTACCCTGCTACTAACAGCCACAGAGAAGTGCTGTGTGCAGTATTTGACATTTGTGTTTAACTTGCTGCAATTCACATTATTTTTACCTGTGAATATATTTAGTAGAAATAAGCAATATACTAGGAAAAGAGAGAAGAAATAATTAATAATAATAAGAGTGATAAGATTCTCCAGAACATTTTTTGACAATAAAATTCTCATATCTGGTGAATCATAACATGAATATTTTATGCATCTTCTTAATCACATTAAAAAAATTATTTGTGTAGCATTCATTTGTATTTGAATTGTATTGTGAGGTTCATAATTTATGGAAGCCATATTTCTGATATTGAGTAGAAATTTTAAAAAATAATTATATAGAGTAAAATTATTTTTCTTATACAAAGGCCTAATTTCTATCCTCAATGATAATTTTGCAAATATGTAAGAAATACCTCTTCAAGGTTCATATTTTACATCTTTTATTTAATTCATAATAGTCTATAATTTATACTGTTTATTAAGTGTATCTTATAATCTCTAAGATATTATATAGTCTCAAGGAAATAGCATTTGTATTTATTTTTATTTTCTATGAGGTTATTTATTATATTATAACATATACAATTTACCCTTGATAAACAATGTGTAAACTTAGTGTGCATACTTAAAGGATATTTTTTCTTCAAACCTAGCATTCAAGATGGAGACCAGCAATCAATAATTTCATTATCTAGAAATGATGTTGTTGAAGGCTGTTGATTGATAGTATAAAACCCTCAGATGCATTTTGCATCTATTAAATAAAAAATAATAATTTAAGACTGCTTAGAAATTAATTATTTGAAGTGAACATGAAAACCTACTCTAGAACCTGAAAACATCTAGATTTACATTGATTCAGATTCAAACATAAAGACTAGATCATATCTAACAAATATTTTAGTATATTAATTTATGTTTAATAGCTTAATATTAAAAAATGCATCTGTGCTAAATTTATTCATTTAATAATAATTTATTGGTTTTGATGTTGTATCTACTGGGGATAAGACATTCAATCAATGGGACAATTTTCTTAGAAATCCTAACAATCTTCATTTTAATTAGAATAGGGAGTTAGAAAACAAGATAATGAATTAAGGAACAATAAATGTATTATAGGCTAAATAGTTAAGATTTCTTAAAAAACAAAACTTATAAAGGATAGGTGTGGGGATATTTTTATTTTATTTAGGGTTTTTTAAAAATATTTTAATGTCATATATTATTTTATAAGCCCCCTCATTGCTAGAGTGTATTTGAGCAAAATGTTGTAAGGAGTGAGGAAGTGAGCCACATGTCTAGATACAGAAGAGAGTAGTGAGTGCAAAGGCCCTATGTAAAGCATGCGACTGAAATATCCAAAAAGCAAGGAAATCCAGTGTGATGAGAGTAGGTCTTAGTGAAAGGGAACACTGATAGGAAATGAGGTCAGAGAGGTAGTTGTAAAATAATGGACAATACTCCTTATTTCAAATACATACTTCTTAAAAATAATAAATACAGGGCTGGGGATGTGGCTCAAGCAGTAGCGTGCTCACCTGGCATGCATGCGGCCCGGGTTCTATCCTCAGCACCACATACAAACAAAGATGTTGTGTCCACCAAAAACTAAAAAAAAAAAAAATTAAAAAAATTCTCTCTCACTCTCTCTTTAAAAAAATAATAAATACATATTCTAAATTGTTTTGTGTATCTTTTATATGCTAAGCATAATACTAAATGATTCACTAAGATTCATTCATAAATAAACCTTAAAGAGTTTATACGATTTGACAAATTTATGGAACAAGGAAGTACCTACATTTGAGCTATTTTCTGACCACTATTGTTTAATTTCGATTTTTAAAAATTATTGACCATTCATTTATTTATTTTATTTCTTTTCCTTCACATATTTGCATCTAAATCAAATGACTTAATTCAGAGAAATATTTAGTATGCAAATAGCAGTGGCCTTCTCCTCACTAGAATGGTTGGATTATATTACAATATAACATTTTAATATCCAACTCATCGAGCTGCACCTGTTTGTCATAGCCTGCACTATCTAGCAATAGCATTTGTGCACTTATGACCTGTGCAAGTTTTATGTTCTGAACAAGTGTTTGCATGCTATATAAATCCAACAGCAAGCTGGATATCTGAATTCACGGTTGAAATTAATAAAGTAATGATCTGAACCCACTTTTAAAAAGTAGTGATCCTTCCACTAGCTAGCACTAGCTAGGCAAGCAAAGAGAATAGAAGTTTGATTCTGAATCCAAATGTGAATGCTTTTGATCCAACCAGTTTCAGTAAACTATTCTTCATTCAATTCATTTGCATCCTTTAAACTATGAGGTGGATAGAAAAGAGAATGAATATTTGTATTTAAGTAAAATAACATATTAAAAATATGCCTATCAATGAATCTTATGCTGTTTGGGGAGATTGTGGATGAATCAGAATTTCTTTTGAATTTTTTCCCTAGTGATGTAAAAGATTTTAGAAATTTTAGATAGTAGCAATGACTTGCGATTTCTGATACTAGTGACAAATGACCTAAATAAAAAATACTAGGTTTTCATATTCATAATGCAATTTGAGTACTAATGTTTTTGACCACTAGGGAACTCTTGATATAATTATGTTAATTTCCAATATGTTCCCCAATGTTCTGTGGAACCAGTGATTGCTTACAAGAAAGTTAATACTTTAATTTAAAAATGAAGTATGCAAAAGTAACATAATTTGTTTCACAGAAACCATATTATGTTACAAATATATTAACATAAGCAAATATGAAGATAATTGACAGATTGCAACTGAATTAATAACAAAGGTTTTATATTTTAATTGCTTTCAGTTCATACCATATTGTTGGATTTCTGTGAAAAATTCACTGGTTTTAGACATATGAATACTCTGCTGTTTATTTGGCCACCTTAAAAACTGATGTAGTGGTTTTTTGATCAATTTTACTACAGCAACACATACACACAATACACAAAACCATACACATACACAATGTTCTTAGATCATCTATCTCCCTGTTATAAATATATGTATTTCTCTCTCTCTCTCTCTCTCTCTCTCTCTCTCTCTCTCTCTCTCTGAATGATGAAGACAGACAAAATAAATGAATTGACATACCCTTATCCAGTTTACCCTCAGAATAAAAGCTTGACAATTACTAAGGAAATTCTAACTTATTAGTGATTAACTATTAATGATATGTCATAAATAGTAATAAATATATCTTTTATTTGTTCTGTAAACATAAAATGAAATTCAAGCGTGAATGTTTCCCAAGTTACCGAAAGTATGTGCATCTTAATTGAAAAACATTCATATTTTCTGAAAAGACAGGTAAATTTCAATTGTGCCAAATTTAACTCTCTCCAATTTATCCTGCTTTCACTCAAATGAAGGTCTTACATATTATTAAATAATGTCTATCTGTAACTCTTGTAAAATAATTACTACACTCAGAACATTATGGACAAAGTAAGGTATTACAACAAATTCCTCTTAATAAATACAGTGATTAAGATAAAAATCCCTTGGACAGTAAGCAGAACAAATAGAAGTAAAACTTTTGAATGAATTAGGGATGCTCTGATAGTGTACTCACTCAAATGATGATCACAAAGTTTAATTTAGAAAACAAACTACATTTGAATAAAAATAGTAAAACTCTTTAGACATGTTAGCTACATAACAAATGTACTGATTGAACAAAAAGGAAAGGATTGCTGATGAGAAACCCATCATCATACCCTGTTCTGAAGCTCTGCTTCATAAAGGTATAAGAGAACTCATGTAGGGTCGCATTTGAGTGTCTCAGTGGTAACCTTGAAAATGAGTTTTGGCTGAAATTGAGGAAAGGATGTTTTTGTTCAATGTGATCTAACTAAAGCAAATAACAATAAGCTCATTAATCAAAAGTTTGCCAATGTCAAATATATTCTAAAAATTTAGATATGCAAGATATTCCTGCATGAGGGACTACATGTTAAAGAAGATGGTGGGTAAAAAAAAAAGGAGCCATAAAAATATCACAGAAAGGCACAATGAAATAAATTTACATAATGTTGCATTTCACCTTTCTCAAGGGGAAGAGAATATTCACTCATTCCTAACCTGACCGTCCTTTGTAAATAGAGGCCCAATCTTCTTTTAAATCTAAAATTTAGTATGATAATCATATATATATATATATATATATATATATATATATATGTGTGTGTGTGTGTGTGTGTGTGTGTGTGTGTGTGTGTGTGTGTATCTGTTTATGTTAATGTTCTACTAAACACATTTCCCAATGTTTCAAAACTGAAATAAAAGGCAAACTTTACAGCTGTAATGTTTTGTATTGATCCAATGAGTTATAGGTTGTTATTGCACCTGTAAAATAGGATATGTAGCTTTTACTACTAAAATAATTAGATTGAGGATAGGGTTTGTAGCCCCTGACATCCAACCTGCCACTATCTAAGCTTTCAACAGGAAGATTTACAGATAATTAGTTCCCACAGTAGCTTAAACCCAACCTTGAGTTTATTATCTGAAATATAACCATTTACACACATCAGGGAATTTTTTTTCTTTCTCCTCTGATTTCTACAATATTGTCCAATATTTCTAATGGAATTTCTTTGTGGCTTTTCTAAGTGTGTTCAAATAAGATGTTGATAAGCTGGAAAGTCTGTAGGTGATTGTTTTTTTTTTTCTTGATGAACCTTGATTATCAGTATACTTCTATATAGTATCCTTTCTCAATTAGAGAACATTGATCAGTTTTGCTTGCTTTTATTGTGTTTTCTCTCCACAGTAACATTTTTCCATCGGAGATAGAATGCTTAAAGGCTTGTTACCTTAATAAATGTGAATGGAGATAAATGCCAAAAAATAATTCTCAATTTTTTCCTTAACACATGGTGCCTCTAAAACCCATCATTTACCTTTCCAATCATATTTTATGTTTCATTTTTTTTATGATTCATTCCAAGGCAGTATGTAATTATGTAATTATGCAATATTTTAATAAAATTCATTTAAAAAAAGAATTAAACATCCCAAGGCTGTAAAATGGCTCATTTTAGCCCCCCAAATTTAAGGAAGAATATATTTTTTGTCAATGTTGACATATTATCTTAAATGCAATTAATGAATTGTGACACGAAAAAAAATACCCTGAATTGAAAGCAATATTTAAGTTGAATTATTTAATAGGGCATGTACTAATGAATAGTTGCTAAGGATTTCTCTTGTGTTTTATATTGATAGAGTAATTCTTTCTTCTTCAAATAAATATCATCAACAAAGCAACAAAGTAAAAAATTCCCTAAAACTAAAAATATAAATAAAAGCAATTTTATGAATTATAGCTTTTAACATATAAAAAGTTATAGAAAAATCATATTATTCTCCAAAAGTAAAATAAGAAATAATAAATGAGGAATGATTCAGAACAAACCAACCACAGCTGCATACAGACTCTTTTATAAGAGCATTGAGTGAATTTATAGGGTGAGGAGGACCCAACCTCTAATAATTTCTTAAAGGCCCTCTTCTTAATACCATTACATTGGCCATTACTTTCTAACACCTGCATTAGAGGGTACACATTAAAACCAAAGCATGCATGTATATGTGTGCTTATTACTCTGTCTATACAGTGATAAAATGGGATTTATTTCCATGCATGAATAGCAACTTATTTATCTTTAAATACCAATAGGTAAAGAGATTAAAAAGTGTTATAAATTCCTGATTTTATGCATATGCATTTTAATATAATATACATTAGACGATGTTGTGAATGACCAATAATTTAATATAACCAAAGAGTAGATTCTATTTGTGAAGAGTTTGATAATAAACTTCTGTAGCTCTATTGGATTTATTTAATATTTTATTTATGTTCAACAATTTATCTTTTAACTTTACATACTTAATAATATAGGCTCTATCCAAGTATTATAAAAAACAGCTTTTTTCTTAATCCCATCTCTCTCTCTCTCTCTCTCTCTCTCTCTCTCTCTCTATATATATATATATATATATATATATATATATATATATATATATATACTTGAAGCACTGTATATATCAAACTGTTAAGCTCAATCCATTTAATAATAAATTCAGTATCTTTTTATGGCCTAATTTTGCTTAAACATCAGTTGAATACTACTGGATGCATAGATCTGATTCATCTCCAGCATGTCCCATTTCTGTCAACAAATAATCTAACAACTCATCATTCTCTACATCACATTCTACTTTGGATGAACAAATTTAACAATGTGAGAAAATGTCAGGTATATATTAAATTGACAGCCGAGGTTCATGCATTTAATTTGCTGAAGTTGTGTATTTTAGGAAAAGGACTCAGCAAAAGGTAAATTCTGTTGTCAGAGATTATATAGAATTCAAAGAGCAAAGACCCCAAAGATTCAGAATACTCTTAAGCAAAATAAAAACAAAGTCAGAATCATACACCAGCTTATCCAAAACTGCTACAAGTTTATAGTAATTGAAAGCATATAGCACTGGCATGAAAACAAATATACACCAATAGAACAGTAAAAGAGTTCAGATATAAATCCACACATTTACAGCCAATTGGTTATCAACAAAAATGTCAAGAACACACAATGGATATGAATATCTTTTCAATAAATGAAGTTGAGAAACTAAATATCCACAATATATTATATCCTTATTTCATACTACACAGAAAAATAATCTCAGGATGGATTAGCTTTAAATGTAAGATCAGGAAACCATCAAAATATATTAGGAAAAATGATTGGAAAAAAATATTCACAACTTTGGCATTTCCAATAACATTTTTGGTATGACCCTAAAAAAGCACAGTCAATAAAGGCAAAAATAACATCTGGAACTACATCAAAGTAAAAATTCTGACATACAGAAAAGGGAACAGTCAGCACTGTGAAGAACCAACTGTGGAATGGAAGAATATATTTGCAAAATCTACATCTGATAAATGGTTAATATCCTAAACATGTAAGGTGCTCAAATGTAAGGAAACTAATAATAACTCAATTTTAAAAATGAAAAATGATCTGAATAGACATTTCTCAAAATAAAATGCGCAATAGCCAATAGGTTTAAAAAGTGATCATCACTATAAAACAGAGATATGTGAATTAAAATTAGAATAAAATACCACCTCACACCTTTTACAATGCCTGTTATTGAAAAGGCAACATATTAGTGTTAGTAAGCATGTGTAGAAAGGTGAAGATTTGCCGAATTTTGGTGAGAAAATTAATTAGTATAACAATTACAGAAAACAATATGAAGACTCATTAAAACTTAAAAATAGAACTACCATATGATCCAAGAATGCCACTACTGGGTACATAATAATATATTCAAGGTATATTTGAACTTCCATGTTCATTGAAGCATTATTCACAGAAGTCAAGATATGGAATCAAATTAAGCATTCATTAGTTAATAAAAAGTTCTACAAAATGTATATACACACAATGCAATACAAAAGCTATCTAATGTGCTTATAGGAAGATTATGACTGAATAGTCCCAACTTTTCTTCCTATACTCTGATGTGTTGGAAATTAAAAAAAAAAAAATTGTAATGGGTCATTGTAAATTATAAGCTCTAAAACATTAGACCTCTATATTTTTTAAATTTATACTATCAAGAAAGGTTACTCAGTTGCAATTTTCTTTGTGTAAATATATTATTTAAAATTTTTTATTTAGTTTGCAGTAAGGGTATCACTGAAAGACATTGGCGTCAAAAATCTTAACATTTAAGAAAAAAATAGAAAGAAATTTAGTTTCCTCTATTTTTAGATGAAATTCATTTCAGAATTACTGATTGCCAAATAAATAACTTGAAATATACCTTTAAAAAGTTGATTTAACTTTAATTTCTCGTATAAACTCTATTTTTACTTCACCTGCCTAAAAATGGAAGTAAATATGCAATGGCAGTAAAATAAAGATGTTTGCCTATTACACACTCTTAGATCTCAGTGAGTTAAAGCATTAATCTTTTTTTCTTGGTTTATCAGAAGTTCTCTGAGTTTTTGTAGAGCTCAAAAGCAACAATGAAAAAAAAAAATCCAGTAACATATTAGCTGATATCTTCTCCAGATGGCAGTCACTCTCTTAACAGCAGGAAAGCAAACTTAAGCACCCAGCTTGCATCCAATCCAGTACAACGATACTCTAAGAGAATATCTAAGTTGGGTCATCAATTAAATTCACTCTGAGGGGCTATTAAGGTATAATATATTGTCAGTTCAGCTAAATTACACTCCTAAAGCAAATCGGCTTCATTTGTCTTCTGTCTGTAGCTCCCCCTGTTGGCAATGTCATGCTGTTTACCTAAAGCAGATGGAATACTCAAGAGCAGTAGCAAATAACTCATCACCTGCAAGGTCAACCATCTTCATATTTCTACCCAGATACTGTGGGTTCCAAGTTCTTATACCATCTCTCACAATTGAAATGCATTGGTAATAAATAAATTCAGGATGAGAGAATTGCCTCATTTAGAAACCAAGTGAATTCTCTATCAGCATCTCTTATACTTCAGATCAGTTCTTCATATAAATCTTCAAGAAACATGTGTGCAGTTCATCTTTCAGAGTGTTAATGGCTAGCTGTGGTTTAAAATATTATATTGTGAGCATTTTATTCAGGAGCCACTGCAGCTGATTAATTCTCTAGGAAACTTTGAGGAAAGTTAGAAGGGATGAATTTTAATGCTGTTGAATGAACCTCTTATGTTTTATAATGCAAATTTAAAAACTGAAACCAGGTTGGTAAACTTATGAGATGGTGCTTAAATTGTTAGAACTCTGTGAAATACAAGATATTAATGTTTATTCTTCACCCTCTTGCTAATTTGATAGATACCTAACTGTTTAAAGAAATTCATTGACAAACATCAGAGCTCAGACTCTGAGCATTACACACAGTTTCCATGCAAAGATAATTAAAATGAAATTCCATTCTTTATTCAAATTTGTCAGAGAACATTAAAAACATCTAATTCAAAAACACAGCTATACTTCTGAATAACTGCATTTCTCATTTCCCCAATTTTCTTATAAATCATAACAAGAGCCTCTCATTCACCAACTGCTCCCAAATAATCTCTTTGTTCATGAGCATATTCTTCAAAATTTTGTGGAAAATTGATGTTTGAAAATTGGTAGTTTTCCATTTCTCACATTTAGTTTAGAAATTATTTATTCATTCTGATAAAATTTCTTCTATCAAGATGTATGTTGTGAACAGAACTTGCAATTACAATGTTGTCTTTGATGAGGAAAAAATAGACACTTTTAAATGGTCCAGATAATATCTTTTTTTGTTGTTGTTTGTATGAGTACATAATTTGGATGGCTTTCTAATTGAAGAACTAGGTTTTAATTTGTTACTTTTGCCATATTTCTAAACTGAGATGATAAAATATATCAAAGGATAATTTTTTATTTTATAATACTGTTTTTCTTAATGCATTTTGATTTTTGTTTTATTCCTTTGATTCATATTAAATTTATATTTCAATTATATATAAAAATGAAATTTTATACATAAATGGGGTACCACATGATGTTTTGATGATTATGTACATTATATAATGTTTATATCAGTTTAGACATATTGATCTCCACAAACATTTATCATTTATTATAATGAAAACTTTCAAAATCCTTTCTTGTAGATTTTTTGAAATATATAGTATGTTTATTATTATCATTTATAATCACCTTATTGTGCACAACAAAGCTTCTTCCTCCTACCTTATTTTAGTAGTACCCATTGATCAGCATTTTCCAATCCTCCTTCCTCTTTACTCTCCCCAGATTCTGATAACCACTTCTACTCTCAACTTCTATGAGATCAATTTTGATGCTCAATTTTATTAACAAATGAGACTTAACAAATGAAGTTATCTTCTAGAGTGAAACTCTGTGATGTGGAGATTTGCCAGAAAATTATGTTGAAGCTAGCTAATGTTAACTGGGAACCAAGATTTCCATTTAGCACACAGTCATAAAACATTTGTTAGTTTGGATTGTTTATTTGATGCCATTATCTGAGTCAATAGCTCTGTGAGTCATAAGCCCCCTTTTTATGAGAGGAAGCTCTTGTGCCACCATATAAGAGGTTTGATGCTCCACTTTTGAAGTATTAACAGAGCTCTTAGCTACAGAACAAACACAATTCTCGCCTTTCACCAGGTTTTCAAAAGCTTTTAGAAAAGAGCTGCTAATATGCTCTTACCATCCTTTGCCTTTTCCTAGAATAACATTAAATGATATTAAAGGAATGGTATTTCAGACATTTTAATTGATGAAAAGATGGATATTTGAACTGGAAAAATTATATACTTAGAAATTTTATATACACACATGATGGATATTGCCCCATCATGAATGTTTAGGCACTTAATGAACCAGATTCTTTGCACTTCATAAGGCAGGAGAAATAATGTAAATTTCTATATTCCATCAATTCAGGTGACTCAGGTATCATTTAGTAAATTAATACTTAAATGCTCTAAATTTGATATACTTACATCAAAGTGAATTTGATGAAATAAACATCCATTTGCTTGCTATTTTTATTATTGTGTTCTTACATAATGTCTGTACTCCTAAAATATCTTATTTTTAAATAAAAATTTATCTTATACTCTGTTCTGCCATGCAAAGGATTGGATCAAGTTCCGGGGATAGAGAGACACTTATCCTTATTATAAAGCTTTAACTTGGTATCATATTTTCACTCATCAGTCTACAGCTATATGACTGACCTTAGAGGGAGATCTGAGGATAATTTTCAAAACTACATGGCGTGAAAGATAAGAGAATGTAAATTGTCTACAGGACTATGGAGAAAGGCTTGGAAAAAAATTAGAAATCATCCTCAGATTCCAATGTTTTGTTTATATTAAAAGAGCAGAAATACATAAAAAAATTACCAATGTAATTTTGGATAAAAGTCAACTCTTAGGTATTCCTTATGAAATTGGGGGGATCACATAGCCCAATTTTAATTAGATGAAATGTAGATTTTATATGTTATATTCTCCCTCTCCTGTTTGTTATTTGAATTATGTATATCAACTGCTTTATGTAGGAATTTAAATTAAATGTGTTAATTAAATATTTATTGTATTAAATAAATGTTAATTGATACATGTTTTCTAAACCTGTCAAGTTACAAAGCAAACTAACTAAAATAAGCATAGCTTCTAGTTTGAGGTAGGGAAGAGTGTTGACAGGCTTATCCTTTCTTCTACTAGAATCACCTTATACATAATGTGGTGGAAAGTTTTTATTTCACAGAGACCTTTATATTGAAGAATGTCTCCCCAAACATTCCATTTTCAAGTGTCAGGAAATAATCCTCAATCTCTATATTAAGATCATAAGGGGTAAAATATATCATCCATGTATTTGAAGCAAAAATAAAGGATCAACATTATATATCCAAAATACTTAATTGACAAAAGAAATTAAATATTGAAAAATATTGAGAACAGTTCTATCTATTTCTTTGGAAACCTTAATGAGAGAAAAATATGCAGGTTTCATTTTACTTTTTGTAAGTTTTGGTACATACATCATATCATTTTGGCTGCTTCTTTTTGTAACAACACAGCTCCAGTGGACCCTTCAATGAAAATTCTGGAATGTTTTGATAGCATAATTGTACTCTAAACAGTAAGAATCTAGAATAAAGGCAAGCTTTTTATAGCAAAATTATAATCTAATACTTGCAAAAGATCTCTTGTGTCTCCAGGTGAACACTTTTCTTTGATATATCTAGTGGTTATAGGAGTGGAGCTGCTATATATGAGCCAGAAGATTATTTTCTGACCCATCACTACCAGGCAAAAATCTAGTAACTCATTGTACCATGGAAATAATGCATTTGAAATTGGAGGTAAACAAATTTGGAGGACTTCATGAAATTATTTCAATGATTATCCCAGATCCCTACAGCTAACATTTGTTAGACTTATGTCTCTCCCTCAGCTTAGTTCTATGGTATCATGAGTACAAAAGACTAGCCAAGAAAACAAGGTTGAAATAAGTTACAGTCTTTTTAGGTGACTTTATTTAAGTAGCAGCTATCTAAATACTGGAAAATATAGGGACACAGTTGATTTAGTGGGGCATGAGACCATTTGTACAATTTAAGATGTGAATGCAAGATGCTCTGGTGCACCATTTAGTTTACATCCAATTGAACCATCTCTAACTTCTCCACAAATGTAGAAGACAACTTTGTCCATGATCTCAAGCACTTATATAATGAATGTAATATTTTGCCACAGGGCTCTCTATTAAGCCTAAGTTCTGCTCACTTTGAATGGGCCCAAATAAAAACATGGGAAACCTAACTCCAGGGGTGATCTTCAAATAATAGGGAGGTGATATTTCAAGCAAAAATGCACATGTTGAAGGATTGGTCACCAATGCAGCAATGTACAGAGAAGGAGCTTTGGGAAGCGATTGGATCATGAGGGCTCTGACCTCATTAGTGAATTAATCCATGGATAGATGAATGGACTATTGGGAGAGAGTAGAAATTATAGGCAAGTGTGCAAGACTGAAGGAATAGATCAATGGAAGTATGCTTTTGGTGCTATATTCTTTCCCTGGACTTCTTTCTCTCTGCTTCCCAGCTTCCATGAACTGAACAGCCAGCTGACTATGGACTGAAATCATGAGCCCAACATAAACCCTTCCCTAAGTTGTTCTTGGTAAGTATTTTGCTCATAGGGACCAAAAAAAAAAAAAAGGTATTTGAAACAGGAGCAAAGCCAACATACAAGTACTCAGCCTTCATCCTTAAAAAGAATGGCTTATGGAGGCACTCTGCATGAATCTCTGAGGATCTATGGCAGTGAATTTTGCACCTGTTCATTAACATTTTTCTCCATCACTCTGCCTGTTCCCTTTCCATATCCCTTCATTTTTCTTTATCTCAAAAAGAAAATTTTTACAAACAAAAACTTGTCTGATTCTGTGCTTTGGAAAAACCCAAATTGTAGTGATTATAATAATCTATAATATGAATTATCCTTATTCTTCCTTTCAAATGGTGTTTCATTCTTACATGGAGGACTCTGAGTGGGTACTGGGAAACAATTGCCAGAAATACATGAGACTCTTTATCCTTTGTATTTTATAACTGTCTAAATTCACTAAGGGAATTGTGCTTGAGGATTTGGAGATGGAAAAAAAGCAAAAATGCCAGTGTGAAACTAATGGAAGTAAACATCAAAGACCCTGGTATTTCAATGGGCCCAGTACTGCTCCATGCTACTGCAGAAAGAATGTGGTATAATGTCAGAAAGCATGTATGTTTCACATAGTAAGTAGAACAGTTATTCTCATTCAGCAAAGTATCTCAATGTCCATATAGAAACAGAGAACCATTTGGCATTAAATGAGCACTAGTAGTTGAAACACATGAAACATCAGTATTGAGCATATTTGATATATTAAAATGGTTTATGCCAATTAAGCATTGCTTACTCATACCATATTCTAGAAAGAAGATGGTTGATTGAATAACCAATAATGTGGATTTTTTTTCAGACTATTATGTATATGTACTCTTTTTTTGTTTGTTTTAATTAGTTACACATGACAGTGCAATGACCTTGACATATCATACATTTGAATCAGATGGGATATAATATCTCATTTTTCTGAGTATACAGGTTGCAAAATCACATTGGTCATGCATTCACATATATACACACAGTAATAATAATGTCTGTTTAATTCTACTATCCTTCCTATCTCACACCCCACCCCTCCCCTCCTATCACTTCTCTCTACCTAATCTAGGGTAATGCTATTCTTTTTTTTTCCCTCACATTTTCATACATGTATTTTTTGGATTATATTAACTTAAATAAATTAAATATGAATTTATAGATTGTGTTTATTGTACTTTTAATTTGAATGTATTCATTTGGATCTTAAATTGACTTAAAAGGTTATTATCTTTGATGGGTATGTGTACCAGGCATGGTTTTAGATTAAAGCCACTGTAAGTATATCAAAGAAAGTATATCTTTCATTTCATCTGAGAATGCAAATTTTAAAAACCAAGATTATTGTTTATTTTTAATATTAATAGTTTTCTGAAATTTATATTAATGAGTTTGTATATCATTTACACTATGAGATATTTTTTCATGCTTATACATCTATAATGTTTTACTACTACTTACTAAAATTTAATTACTAATAGTACTTTTTTTCTTTTTTAGAGATACATAAAATAGTAGTTTGTTTTATAATTAATAATCTTATGTAAAATATTCAGAATTAAGAGATTATAAATCTTTTAACTTATGTTATATAACAGAGTTTAATGTTAATCATCAAAAATCACAGTTCAGAGAGGCAGTTGTTTCTACAGAATGTAATCAGCAAATAGGAAGATATCCTGGATCCTTGCCTACCACATTTCCTTAGGTGTCAAATGTCAAAATTACCTTTTTTCATGGAAAGATTTTATTGATTTCTGTAACAAGAGGATTATTTCAATTGCTTGGTGATGTAATACATAATTTACAGGCAAATGGAGCAGGTGGTATTCTCATCATTTTCACTAGTAAAGTAGAAACAGGCACTAAAAAAGAGGTCATTGTGTAAGATTGATTGAAAAAAAAGATCCCATTGGGAACATACTTTAGTATGGTAGTATTAAATTTTATTGTATCATTCAAAATATCTTGTTGGTGCATAACTATATTTGGAACAAAATAAATATATTTGGAAGTACAGTTTGGCCCAGCAGCATTTTTCGTTGCATGATATAATTTTTTATTAGTAAGGAGGCATTTTAAAATAGCTATTAGAGTAGGCTTAGAATAAAACAAGTATGCACAATTTATCTTTAATTACTCAAAAGTTTGTTTCGTTTGTATAACAGGAGTAAATTGCCAGATATCTATCCACATTTATATATATATATATATATATATATATATATATATATATATATATATATATATATATTTGTTTATTTGTTTGTTTTGTTTTCTCAATGTGTAAACTCAAAGCTTCAATTAGGTAAGGTGAATGATATAGAAACTAGAAGAAGATGAAGAGCCTGGCAAGAGGAAAATGGACAAAAAGATACATGAGGAAAGATAATAATAAAAACAAACAATAGCCTAAGATTTAATAGTGGTAACAATTTGAAAGGGACAAGGTCTCTGTGCTAAAGGAGGGAAAATTTTAAATGTCAGGAGAAAAAAAAGAATTCGATGAATAGAGAGAATGTGGGGCAGAAAATATATATTAAAAAGTGGGAAACTGTTAAATGTAAGACAAAGAGCAGAAGATGAACACAAGAAAAAGTGATAAGAGACCTTATCCCTAGGTGGAAAGGAAGAAAGTAAAAGAAAGATAAGGGCATAGGAAAGAATGAGATGAAAGAAATCAATCCCACAAGAAATGTGACTCTTGTCAGTAATAGGTGGGAGAGATGTTTCATTTCAGACAGCAGGAAATGAAAGTTTGATAGGTAAAAACAGAATGACCCTACCAAGAGTCTAAATGAAAAAAGTGACCATTTTGATAATAAAAAGGAAAGTGAAGTAAAAACTTTGATTTATGCTTAAAACAAGGGTCATTTTAGTGCTTTTATATAGCAATGTATTTTCAGCGAAAAAAATTATCAATATGTTAAAAATCAAATTTCAGACAGCATATGAGAAAGAAATAAAATAACTTTGCTGTTTCATATAGTACAGTTATAAGAAAATAAGAAGTTTGTTTTGAAATGTAAATTACTTTTCCTTGATCTCACCGAGTCTGCTATGTGACTTTTGACACATATTACCTACTAGACCTTCTTAGAATAAGGGACTGTATTGAGACTGAGAATTACTTACCAAAGTGAGAAGAGAAAATCCAAAGCACATTTGTTAATTCATGCATTCATCACTTGCACATATGCATTCCTAGTTTATACCTGTCATTATGCTAGGCTCTGAAAACTTAGAAATGGATTAAGTGAAGCTTTTGTCCTTTAATACTATGAAGTAATAAAACAAACTAAAACAGTGGGAGTTAGAGATAAGGAGTCAAGATCATTAGAGAGAATGATAAATGCGCTTGCTGATATATGCACAGGGTAGTGTTTTGAGAGGAAAGGTTTGGTCAGGATGAAATTTCAAGACAAGAATGGAAGGAGGTAAATCAGCTAAGGACTAAGAGGGCAACTAAGAAAGGACAAATCTAATTCTATTTACATTTCAATGAAGATCGAAGTGACAATTATTAATGGATCTTTAAGAATTCTTATACCTTTGTTCTTCTCTGTTTAGTTATTTACCATAGTTTTGAGATAAGTCGTTTAAAATAACTTACAAAATTATGGTGCTATTTTTTCCTTAAAGTGGAAGGAGGAAAATAAATTAGAGAAAGGATTTAATGTGAACGAATGCTACCTTTTCCTCTCAACGCCACATATGTGTGAGTCCCAAGTAGTAATATGCTCATCACAAACACACCACATATGCTCACACACAAAATCACAAACATTTATTTTCAGAAAAGTTTGTGAAGTATTTTTTGACAGTAGAACAGAAGTAAACTTAAATTATTCATAGAATCCAAAATTATTATAAATATACACATAAACTGTCATTTCTTTTACTATATTTCAAGCTTTTGCAAGATTCAAGAGCAATTCCAGTTTACAGGGTCCAGACCCTAGATACCTATGCCTTTCTCTTTCTTTCTCTTCCTCTTTCCTTTCCTTTCCTTGATGTTTCCTATCTTCTAAGTGACTTTCCTCACAGCTTTTGCTTTTAATATCCTCTCTGAATATTTCTACAGTCATGATATACTTCTATGCTTCTAGGTTTCTGACTACAACTGGCTCATCGTTTCCCTCAGCTTTACTGAGTCTCGAGGGACTTCTTCCAAATTATAGGCTCTTGATCTCCAGTGTTTTAGATATTTCACTTTAAAAAGCTTGCAATGATAAATTCTTTCTCTGTTATTTTGAGATGCAAATTTTTTCTCAGTTAATTGCAGGTTTACAAACAAGGATTTTAAAAGCCAGGCTTACCATTCTCAAGATCTGATATTCATCTGTTTGGAATTGAGAAGGTAACATTCCAATCTCCTACCCTGCACAAGAGGACAGGAGTCAAACTTACCACCAATTAGGAAGCACTTCATTACCGTGACCAACGTCTGTCTCTACTAACATCCTTCAGCACTTTTCTATTAGCTCAAGCCAGCCTTGAGAGAGAGAGAGAGAGAGAGAGAGAGAGAGAGAGAGAGAGACAGAGAGAGAGAGTGTGTGTGTGTGTGTGTGTGTGTGTGTGTGTGTTGGGGGTGGAATCCTTCTTCTCCTTTCTATTCTCAGCACACCAAGGCCAATCTTCCTCTTCTATTGCAGTCTTAACTCTTACAACAGATGAATTATTTATTTTCACAGAAGACAGTATATTTCCCAAAAAATACCCACACCCTAATTTCTGAACCTATTAACAAATTATTTTAACATCTTAAAAGGAAGTTTATGGATATATTCAGTTACAGATTAAAAACAGGGAAATCATACTGGATTATCCAGTTGAGCTAGATTCAGTTAGTTGAATGATTAGATTTTGCCTTCTGAGGCTTTAAGTAAAAGAGCCAGCCAAACCCATTCAGACTTCTTAACTAAAGGACTGCGAGGTAACAAATTTGTGTTGTTGTAAGCTGCTAAGTTTGAAGTGATTTTTGCAACAGTAATATAAAATTAATATAGTCTCATAACCTACTCCCCAAAGGAAAGGAGTAAATTAGTTTGGTATTGTACATTCTACATACTGTCATTCATTTTCAGAATGCTCCAGAGAGTCCATGTAATGAGTCATTGTCTGGCCTATATCTGGCTGCTTTAAACAGGCACTAATCCCTGCTCCATTAATTTGTGGCCTTGGAAGCAAAGACACAGACCAAAGAACAGTGCAATGGATTCATGAAAAACAACCTTAGCCAATTTGTTCATAAAGAGGCCATCACCTTTACAATCACTGGAGATGTTATAGTCTACCCGGTAGATGATTCTACAGTAAATTTATTTTTATTCCTTATAGTAGTTTAAAATACGTCCACAGATTTTTGAAACTACTTTTAAAAGTAGAAGCCTCATTCTCCTTTCCTTCGGTTGTGAACTGAAATTAACTAGTGAAGTGTGTGTGTGTGTGTGTGTGTATGTGTGCGTGTGCATGTATGTGTACATGCACACATATACTCTCATGAATGTTGGTGAACAGTGGGGAAGCGGTAGTAGAGGATAGGAAAGGTAGCAGAATACAACAGTTACTAATATGGCATTATGTAAAAATGTGGATGTGTAACCGATGTGATTCTGTAATCTGTATACAGGGTAAAAATGGGAGTTCATAACCCACTTGAATCTAAAGTATGAAATATGATATGTCAAGAGCTATGTAATGCTTTGAACAACCAATAAAAAAAGAGTAAACTCAACTAACATACTCATAAATTCCTGACCAAAAGAAATTAGACCATAGTAAAAGTCTGTTGTTTGGGGTTATGAAAGATAACTAACACTTCGTATGTAATCATAATTTTGTCTTTCATTTTATTTTATTTTTTTCACTACTGGAGATTAAGCTTAGGGCTTCAGACCTGCTAGACAAGTATTCTACTACTAAGCTATATCCATAGTCCCTACAATTTGCATTTTTCAATCTCACAGTTATTTCAGAATTAAGTGGGTCTAGTCATTATTAACAATATACTATAATTTTATTTCTTATGTTCATCTGAAATATAAAGTATAGGATTAATTTATCCAAATTTCTACACCAGTATAACTGTGACTTCCCATTTACTGTGCATTTAGATAAAACTAAAACTTTAAAACATTTAAAGTTCTATTGGTTCATAGCAAAATTTAGCATTTGTAATCAAGTTTATCTTTCTTAAGTTGTTCACTTTGGTTTTCTAACAATGTTACATTTTTATTAAGTAAGTGCTAGATAGAAATCTCAACTTTAATCAATGCAAATAGTGTACAGAGAAAGCACCTTAGATAGTAAGAACAGCATCACGTACTACTTTAAGTTAACACAGACTAATGGATCACAACTCATTTAATCAAATTATGCTTCTATCCATGCTTAACACCTAAACTTCATATTATGATCTGCTATTCAAAGGGATTTAACAGCAACACTATGTATGTGTTAGCAGAAGTAAAAAGCATAGGACATTGGAGATCCATCGACTGAAAATAGGGTTGGGCATGCATTGAAATATAGTCAGTAATAAATGAATTTTTATAAGTGATCTTATAACAGAAGGTCATGTGATCACTGGAGGGTTCTTGTTTCACACATGCCAAAAATGAAGTATGCAGAGGGTAGAGAGTGAAAATTCAGTAGCAGCATTTTTAGAAGAGAGCAAGAAAGCTCCCACAGCAAGGGAGAAATCCCTTAGAGAGTACCATCAGTGGCTCTCTGTCTAGCGGCTTTTGCACTGTTCTGATGAGAAACTAACCTTTCATTGGAACATCTCTTTTGATTGTTCTCTTTTTCTGACTCAGTTGAATGTTTATAGTTTTAGTTCCTTATTCCTATAATGAGATGGTTTAATATATTTGTTAACCTGAGTTTATCCTATATTTGTTACTTAAATAAAAAGTAAAACAAAACAACATGTTTGGGTTCAAAACAACTCTGTGGGTGACTACCATTAGGGTAGTCAAGGAATTCTGGGACAATAAGAGAATGTAGAAGCAGCCAAGCATGAGTGGGGGCCTTCCAGTCAGGCAACCAAACATTAAAACCAAAGCCAAAAAATTAAAAAAAAAAAATTCCTTAAAGTTTTAACCTAGGGTTTAATCTGGGGTGGTAGGCTCCCATTCTCTGAGGTCCCCGTTTCTATCTGCTTGTAGACAATCTATCTTCTGCTTCAATCTCACTATTTACAAATCTAAATTTGACCACGAACTACATATGCAATTCAATCATTGAAGCTACCAAATTGACATTCCCTTCATTCCCTTAGGAAAGATGCTGCCTCATAGAAAATTTCCTACTTAACTGTTTTGGTCGCAGCTTAGTAGACTAAGAAAGACTCTGTGACCCATGAGCCACAACCTGTAAGCTGGCTGGCAACATATGAGGTGTTCTGGAAAAGAAAGTAAAATGTTGGACACAAGCAGAATCTCTACCTTGTCAATCACAATGAGAAACAATGACAGAGTAAAGCCAATCCGAGCAGACAATAAAACAGGATAGATGTAAGGCATGAAGCAGAATAGGTCATAATGTGCCTACATCTTGATTTAGAAACTACAGTTAAGTAAAAGCCACACGTTAAGAATCTACACAGAAATAACTGGTAGATACAGTAAAAGAAAACTAAAGACACGAAGAAGGGCAAGAATGACAGAGATTTAAAATTATTAATGACAAAGAAAAGATAAAACAAAAAATGTCATTAAGCACTTTCAGTTCCAATAGTCTAGGTATAGGCCAAACATTATTTCTATTCCTTGAGAGTTTGTGTCCACTCTGTCCAGATGTATCCTTAAAATATTTCAGCATGTCTTCAATTAGATTGAACATATCTCTTTTAATGGAAACCAATAAACTAATAAAATCATTTTGTCTAATAGGTAGAGATGTTTTCACTCTTTCTCTATACCTAGTTAAATAAGCAGGTCTCTATATCTAGTTAAATATGCAGGACATCAGTAATATGAGACTAATTTCATACTTTTAGCTCCCTACAGAAGGTCATGCAGCCAACTCATCCCACCATGCCCAAATAAGGAAAATGCCTCATCACACCAGGTCCAAATAAAGCTTATGCTTGATCATAGCCAATCATGTCATTTCTCTACTTTGTATCTGTGTTTAGCTTGTTCAGAAGCTTGCTGTTCATATTGCTGAGCACAGCTCTGAATCTCTTGTGGTTCTGAGTGCTTTCAAATAAGAATCCTTCTTTGCTCAAAGAAACTCTGTTAAAGATAATTTGTCTAAAGTTCTTCTTTAAAGAATCCTTAAATGGTGCATGTAATTTCATGTTTATGTGCACCAGCCTGATGTTTTTGCTTTTCACCACAATTATCATTCATGCTACCATTTAGGTCCTTATGGTAGAGAAGAGTTGTTTAATTTCAAAAACATTTCCCCTGTTTGGTACATAGTGTACTGATTAATCTCTGAAAGTACAAACTTCTTGATTTATGCTAATTAATAATCATACTAGGTGTTTCGTGTGTGTATTGAAAAAGTTGAAGATTTAGAGATTTTTTTCTTGAAGTGGGAAGGCTTTGTTTAACCTCATCTACTAACAATATTAGTGAAGAGTTATTAACCCTATAAAAACTAGAGTTCAGAGCCAAGATTTAAATGTTCTATTATTTTATCTGAGTGGTCTGAGGTTGTAATTTACTGCTTTGAATGTTCTATGACTGTTTGGTAAATGGGACAATATAACTGTGCTGTTTAACAAATGAAATTATTATGAAAAACACAAATAGGAGGACTTGGTAAACTTTAAAATATAGCAGGACATAAAGTATTGGAATTGATATTACTCTTGCTTGTCATATAAAGCCCATAGAACTCATGAAGCAAAAATGTTTCTACTAAGTACCAAAAATTCTTTACATCTGCACCCACATATCTGGTTAACTAACATCATAATATGAAATTGGCTATTATTTATTTATTTGTATTTTCTTCATTAATTTTATTTTATGTGCTTATTTATATAATTTTACTCATTTAATATATAAAAGCTTGTATTAACCAGAGAATGTTTCTTTTCTATAAATAATCGTTGAAGAACTTCTAATTGGAGAAAACAATGCCAAAAATAACATTTTTATTCAGTTATATAATGGACTTGTTTGTGTCCGTATTAATAAATGTTTGCTTGCAAACATGTCTCATTTCCTTGTCTCAAGCTGATTTCAATTAATAGAGAGAAAAAATATAATTGCAGCAATATATTCAACCCCCAGGAGTAACAACTTTCCACCTCAGCCATACCCTGGCACAGTTCCCACTCTAAATAGATTAAATTCCTGTTTCAGTAAAACACCTTCAACCCTCTAAACTCCATCTCATTTCTATTATTTTCTAGATCAGACATCAATAATTTTTTGGCTCAAATCCTTTTCTGTGCACTACCTAAACCCTCATCACTAAATGCAGCTGGAGAAATCACATATAATCATGTAGACAAGTTTCATTTTAAATTAATGGTCTCTAACAGTTAAAAGGATCTAATTAAATTTTTCCTCAAAGTTCCAAAATTTCATCCCTATTTTTATTCTTAGATGATGACCTTTATTGCATTTATAATGAGATAATACAAATCATCTGGGGAGAATTTCTGCAAGTTCCCCCATCAGAACCTCCTCTCTACCTTTTCTATTACTGATGACTGACTGTCCATGTGCTTAGTACAAAATAACTCTATTGCAAATGAATGAGAAAGCCAGTGTCTCTAACTTAAGGATATACATAGCTCAAGGAATAAAAAATCTTCTTGACTTTGTTGTCGTGCCACAAGTGTTTCAATTTTTATAAAATAAACTCTGAAAATGTTTTGCATTGTAACCTTGTTTTAAATATTTTTCCTTCCATTCCTTTGAGTTAAATGAAAGCAATCTTCCATTTCAATTACCTTGTTATATCACCTCTTGCCTGGTTTTCTGATAATCTTGGTGCTTCCAAATCCAATTGTCAGTTTTCTGTCTTCACTTAAATGACTTTGTAGAAACATTTGGTCATTCCTTCTTGCTAAAATATCTTCACCCAAATTTGGAGAACAAGCTTTCCTTCTTTCTCAAAGACCATTTATTCTTTGTCATCATTTTGGATTTTTTTCATCTCTCAATATCTTTCTGACTAAAATTCTTCTTTGATGATTTGTTTTATTCTCAGGGCTTTAAATGACATCTATATTCTTACAACAATTTGATATCATCAGCCTCGCTTTTGTAACTGTCTATCTAAAATACCCACTTGATTGTCTCATAGACATCTCATATTTAACAAGTCCAAAATTGACCTGCTATTCTACCTTCCCTATCAAAAGTGCTCTCTCTGTGTTGTCTATATTGTTTATCAGCAAGGACAATGAACAAGTTGCTTTACCAAAAACTTAAGTGATATCTAGAACTTCTACTTTTCTCTCACATGATAATTCTCTCATGGTAACATACATTTTATCTTCAAAGTACATGAAGATTTAGCTCACATTTTACTTGAGTTTTACCATCCTAAATTAAGCCACCCTCTTTCTTTTCCTGAATTGTTACAAAATGTGCTTATGATTCCAAGATTCTGTCCTGGATTTTAATTTTAAATTTGTTTTGTAGATACTGGGGATCAGACTCAGGACTTCATCTATGCTAATTAAGCACCCACCATTGAATTATACCTGTACCCCTGCCCTTATCTTTATCACATTCTTTTTAAACTAGCAGCTAATGTAACCTCCATTAAAACAAATGAGATTATGCCACTTCTTAATTAGATGTACCCAATAGCTTCTCTTATCATAAAAGTAAAACTTAAATTTAGTAGCATATTATTTTTGTCTTTCTGAGTAAGTTTTAGTGTATATATATATATATATATATATATATATATACACACACACACAAACGCTAATTAAATATATATAATTCTCTGTACAATTATAACTATGATATACTTATTACTGATAGCAGCTATGAGAATTGAATTAAGATAGGCTAGCTACTCATAAAAGACATGAAAATATAACACTCTATAATTTAAAATATATACTATTTACATTTTTTATATTCATGATATGGCTCCATATTTGGTATGCAATATAATATATCTCAGGAATAGTCTAATATGGCAGTATTTTCCTTTAGTCTTCTACTCTTGCTTCTCAAAGGGCAAAAAAGTGTAACTCCAGTTGCCTTGACATAAAGCCAAACATCTAATAGATTCTTTAATTTAATATATTTCCCCAAAAGTTAATGTTTGATAATTATGTCTATCAAATAATGATTTTGAATTTTATTTGAACCTTTGAACCTATAATCCTAGTGGCTCAGGAGGCTGAAGAAAGAGGATCCTGTTTTCAAAGCTTTTGTCAGCAACTTAGTAAGGCCCTAAGCAACTCAAAGAGTTTCTCTCTCTCAATAAAATATAAAAAAGGCCTGGGGATGATAAGGTGCCCCTGGATTCAATCCCCAGTAACACAGAAAAAAAGTTAATAAAATAAAATATGTAGGATTCAAAGAAATATTGTAGGATTCAAAGAAAAAGAAATCTGGACAAGATGGAGATTTGGCATGATCCACATTTCATAGTATACTAGTTCCAGTCTTTGTTTATGTAATGTCATTTTGAGATGGAATTTGCCTGTATTTTCTAACTTGTTTGTATAGATTGGCATTTCATTCAAGGATTTATTTGAGGAATGTTTTGTTTAGAAGCACAAATGTGAAGTCATTTCTTTCTTTCTTTCTTTTTTTTTTTATTAACCCACCATCACTGTGATCAAGTATATGAAGTTCAAAACTCAGTCCTGTTTTGCTTTGTGGTGTTATCAAGCACTTGTATAAACAGAAGAATTAGTGAACATATTCATTATTACTTCTTATAATTCTGCTCTACTAGAATCCAGCTTGAAAACAAGAAACAAGCTCTTCTGCATTTAGTCATTCACCACATTGACTCATTTATGCACAAAGAGATTAGTCTGAAGGAAAAGTGAAGTGAGGATCTTTTGAAATTTTCCAGGTACCAAATACAATTTAGTAAAGCAAAACTTACCTTATAGCAGAGAAGGAGCCAAGAGCATACTGGAATGTTAAGCGAATACGAAAAAGATTAACAATGAAGGAAGCGTTAAAAATGTGGGGATAAGTCACACCAAAAAATAAAAAAAAAATTGTTTAAAACAATAGGTGCAGTAACACCATCAAAAAAGGATTATTCAATAATGAGAGGATAATATCTGCATAGAGGGTCTTGGTGTATCAGAGGATATTCGAAAACATTTACTTTTAAACATCATTAATGAAGTACAATTAAAGAGGGTCTAATGTATATGTGTCAGTGTCAGAATAAAGAAAGAGACAAAATCAAGATTATAATATCTTATTTGATTATTGATATGTTGATAGGCATATACTATCTCTGATTCTGGGAAAACAATTTAACAGATATTGTAACCAGGTTATATTTACCCATGGATAAAAATGAAGTGATATTCCTTGTGAATATGGATGATTTGGGTGGGTTTTTTACTAAATTAATGTACCACTCACACTGCCAATTTGGTAACTTGAGGGGGGATTTTCAGTAAAACTGTTATGAAATTTATTTTTTTGCAAACATTTTATTTAGTGAGACTTATTCATTGACATTAGTTTTGAGAAGAAATAATTTTATTGATATGATTATGTCACTGACATATATTTATAAGTTAAAATATATAATTCATTATAAATACTGATTTCTGACTAACATAATATATTGTAGCATTTGAGAAGAAAATAATTTTGTTGGGTTATATAGAGTATTATTTAAGATTATCATATCACAATAAAAAGTGAAGTTATCTTTCATGTTTTAATGAAATCATATAACTTTCTTTTTTACACATAACTTCATGTATGAACTTATTTTCTCCAAATATACACAAATATATGCGCATACATAAGCATGTGAAAATTATGGTCATATCCATATTTTAATAATTTTCAGTTTCTTTTATTGAGAAATATTAAGAGAAGAGGAGCTAGAATTTACAGAACTACCAAATCACATATAAGATAAAGCATATTTATTGAGTACCAACTATATATCAATAACTGTTTGTTTTCATGTGTCACAGTTAAACAATGAGGCATTTGATTTTTTTACCTAAACAAATGATGAGTAAAATGAAGGTTGGCAGTTAAGCAATGGCTAAAAATACACCATGGCACAAAGTTGGTATTTGAACCCTGACTTATGACCTTAAACTTGTATAACTTATATAGCTTCTTGGTTGTCCATCTTGCACCTTTCAAATGACCTGTATCCAATTATTTTGGGTTTTTTAATAATTTTCAAAATGTAAGTAACAAGTTTTACAGTCTTAAATGAGAAAAATGCATTTTTAAAAATATACCACATTATTCTGCAAACACCAAACACTGTATTTCTTAGCAGAGTTCAACAACAGCCTAAACAATTTTAGTTATGTAGACAAAAACAATTTAAAAAGTAGAATACAAAACCTGAGTTCAAATGAGCAGATATAAGAATTGTTATTGCATAATTCATGGTAATAAAGCCCAGAGGATATAGTTTTTATCAGTGGAAAGCTTCTGTGTCAAAGAGACAATAAATCATGAGTTTTTTATTCCTGAAGAAACGGATGCAGAGGACAAGGATTCATCCTATCTACAAAATCAGAATAGTCTGCTGGTTGCAGACTAATCACAAGAAAGAATGATTGATACTTAAAACTTAAACCTCTCTGTGACTCTGTATGCTTGTCTTTGTGTATGTGCATGTGCACATGAGTGCACAGTGTGTCTGTGTGTGTGTGTGTTTGACAGAGAGAGAAACTAAGTTTAGTTACAGAAGGCCTTAAATGTGTCATCATCAACTGATGCCAGTACACGTTAGACATTATCTCCCTTTAGAGGAAATCTATCTCAATCACAGAGCTACTATTTTACATTTGTGTTAAGGATACAAGCTTTGCATTTCCAACCAGATATCACTTTTCAGCTCCAAGCTTTTATTTATAAAACCCTACTAAGCTTTTACATATATGGTCCTACTAAATACCAAATATTTAAGAAAAAAATAGAAAACAAAACAAAAAAGAATCATAATATTCTTCCTTCCTGACATTAGTATCATAATAGCATCATTATTCACCTATTTGCCTTTGCCTGGAATATAAAAAGATCTCGTCAAGTATTGTCAATACTTCTTCCTAAATATCATTTTAATTTCCATCATCTTTTAGACTGCCTTTACTATACTTCATCTTATCTTAAACTTTTGTAATATATGCACTTTTTTTCCTCTGGCACAACTCCCAAAATCATATAGAGTATTTCATTCAAAATCTGCTAAATGTATAAATAAAATTTTTACTTCCATTGAAAAAATGTCCATACTCTGTCATGATGATGATTAGTTTATATGCTTTTTTCTTTGCAAAAGAAGAGAACTGTTTTTCTCAACCTAAAGCTATGAAGGAACCTAATAAGCTAGAAAAGATAGATTTAGGGATCTGCTGGCTAAGGCCTAGTAAAGTTGCTCAACCTCACCTTTCAGCTTTTAAGCTATATGACTCCATATGACCACAATATCCTCAATCATACCTCTACATTAAATCCTTGAAAACTTAGGGTATAAAATCATCTCAGAAACAACAACAAATATATATTTTTTTAATTTGTTTATACTCTATATTTATTCTCAAATTATATAAATAAGTCATAATTAATTATTGTCCTTCATTTACCAAGCTCTCAATTCCTTCCATGTATAGACCACTATTTCAAAATTTGGGTGCTTAGTATGTCCTACAGCATTCTCAAGATGTGTGATTTCTTTGGACAGTATCTCCTGATGCCACCAGACTGTAAGAAAGCACCTTGTTCTTGGTTTATTGCAACAATTGTTGGCAGATTTAAAGGTGTCTTTACTACTTAGTTAAAAGATTTTGTCATAACTGGATTAAAAACACCACATATCATGGGATAAAGAACAAATCAAATGAAAGGCAAAAAGTCATTTCATAAGCCAAGGAGATTTACTATAATTAAAAAGAAATACATATGACCATGTGAGGAAAGTGGACATATGGGCATGTATTGGACTGGGAATTAAGGAGGAAAAACTAACAAAACAGGGGCAGTTGAGTGGAAGCTTCATTGGCTGAATGCCATTGTGAGTTTCTCATATGTGCTAATTGTGAAGTAGAAATTAAAACAAAAGTGGATTTATAAAGCCAAGTCATTTGCTGTTTTGAGACAAATAGTTTCTTCTAATATCTCTTAATTTGAAAAAAAAAATTATGATAAAACATATAAAATATAGAAAAATAAATTTGATTTTAAAGTAATAGTTTGTATTACTTAAATATTTACCTAATCTCACTCTTAGAATATAATTTTAGCTACCTTCATTAGGCAGAGTATGTTTCCATTTTTGTACTACTAAAAGTGGTCATTTAGTTGCATTTTAATAGATGATAGAATAAAGATAAAAAAAAAAGAAAAAAGAAGTTGGTTAAAGAGCATCAGTTTAAAAATTTGTTAAATGTGAATACACATCAGGCTGATAAAACAATGAAAGATACAGACATATTTTTCCATCTTCACAAAATGAGAATAAATAGAGTGAGATAAGCCTAATTTCTAGAAACAGTTTAAACATGTCCATATTGCAGATTGATAAATAAAGGAGTGTATTTTGAAAGTTTTGAAATGTTCTTTCCTTGGGGTCATTAGGAATAAGATTCTCATTTCTCCAGAGGCTTGCATGTATTTTACAGTGAAGATGAGAAACACCAAGTGAAATCCAAGGTGACTTTCATTCCTGAATTTGTATTCTAAAGGATAATGCATTTATTTTAGAAATGATATTTGGAATCAGAATTGAAGGAAATCCCAGAGTCTATCTGGCAGTAGGGAAAAAAAATGCTTCAATGAATCTGGTGAAGCACAGGGGACAGTAGGTTATTGTGCATGTGAATAAGCAAGGGTAACTGTGGCTGGGCCTGATTATTCTTTATCCCAAATGGTCATGCCACTGCTGTGGAGAAATTCCATCTAGTCTTTAAAATGAGTGTGAACTGAAGTAATGTAAAGAGGAGCTAGCCAAGCACAGCTAATCAAAATCTATCAGAAAGCATTACTCTTGGCATTGTGCTTGGTTGTGTATAGGATCAAATTAAATAGAACTGGGGCATTGCCCTCCAAAACTCCAGCATCCATATGTCAGCTACACTTTTGCTTATTTTTCTAATATAAAACAAGGAGACAAACAAACAAATAATTTTGATCCTTAACGGGGAGTAAAAACTTTCTCTTTTGAAAGCAGCTCTTGCTGTTTCAGCATAACTGAACTTACGATTTCCCATTCAGATAATCATGGTCAAGAAATGAGAGCAAGGGGCTGAGGATGTGGCTCAAGAGGTAGCGCATGCCTGGCATGCGTGCGGCCTCAGCACCACATACAAACAAAGATGTTGTGTCCGCTGAAAACTAGAGAATAAATATTGAAAATTTCTCTCTCTCTCTCTCTCTCTCTCTCTCTCTCTCTCTCTCTCTCTTAAAAAAAAAAGAAGTGAGAGCAAGTATAGGGGGAAAATATACAGAAAAATTAATCTTGCTTGACAGAAACAAAAATGCATGTGTGGTATCCCCCTGTGCACAAAGGGGAATATATTTCTAAGTATGGGATAACCAGGGAGATTTTAATGAAATTTTGTATCTGCATGTCCTATATTTCAAATTATATAAAAACTTTCCTGAGTAGTGGCAATGTTAATGAGTTTATCACAATAATGTACTGTTGCATTTAGTACATCTAACAAATTTCTTCGTAATGACTCCTTCACAATCTCACAAGGGAGAACAGGGAATTATTTGTGACAAACTTGTGTTGATGAGGACAAATTCTGATGTGAACTTAGCTAATGGGCTTTCTTTTTTTTTTTGGCTTATGATTGATATGAAATGTGGGAGGTCAGCAACACCTTCTTAGTTGAAGGAGAACATAAGGACACAACTATTTATTTATGTTCAAAATTCATGAACACAAGACATTCTGTTTCAATCATGATAAACTGTCAGCAGGATACTCAGAGAAAGATATTTTCCAGCTTTCTTTCTCCCTTTCCCAACAGTTATTAAACTGACACACACATCATTTTTGTTATGACATTTGAAAAACATATAATACCTTTCTTCCATAGACTAATGAAGTTTAATTTACTACATTGCCACTCAGGTGTGTTTGTGTATTTTAATGTGCTGCTGTGGATCAAACCCAGGGTCTTTTGTATGCTAAGCAAATGTTCTGCCCAGAGCTATACCCCTACTTTTTTTTTTTTTTTTTGTAAATGAGGAATATGTGTTATATATACATCTTTAACCTAAAACAATGATTCCTTCAATAGCCCATATCCACTCTTCTAATTAAAACACAGTAAAATTAAAACACAGTAAAATCACAGACTCTATCGCTATTTGCGGATGACATGATAATATACTTAACAGACCCAAAAGAGTCTACAAAGAAGCTGCTAGAGTTAATAAATGAATTCAGCAAAGTGGCAGGTTATAAAATCAACACGCATAAATCAAAGGCATTCCTATATATCAGCAACAAAACTTCTGAAATGGAAATAAGGAAAACCACTCCATTCACAATATCCTCAAAGAAAATAAGATACTTGGGTATCAACCTAACAAAAGAGGTGAAAGATTTATACAATGAAAACTACAGAACCCTAAAGAGAGAGATAGAAGAAGATCTCAGAAGATGGAAAAATGTACCCTGTTCATGGATAGGCAGAACTAACATCATCAAAATGGCGATATTACCCAAAGTTCTCTATAGGTTTAATGCGATGCCAATCAAAATACCAACGGCATTTCTTGTAGAAATAGACAAAGCAATCATGAAATTCATATGGAAAAACAAAAGACCCAGAATAGCAAAAGCAATTCTAAGCAGGAAGTGTGAATCTGGAGGTATAGCGATACCAGAGGTCAAACTGTACTACAAAGCAATAGTAACAAAAACAGCATGGTACTGGTACCAAAACAGGCGGGTGGACCAATGGTACAGAATAGAAGACACAGAGACTAATCCACAAAGTTACAACTATCTTATATTTGATAAAGGGGCTAAAAGCATGCAATGGAGGAAGGATAGCATCTTCAACAAATGGTGCTGGGAAAATTGGAAATCCATATGCAACAAAATGAAATTGAATCCCTTTCTCTCGCCATCCACAAAAATTAACTCAAAATGGATCAGGGAGCTAGATATCAAATCAGAGACACTGCGTCTGATAGAAGAAAAAGTTGGCTACGATCTACAAATTGTGGGGTCGGGCTCCAAATTCCTTAATAGGACACCCATAGCCCAAGAGTTAACAACCAGAATAAACAAATGGGACTTACTTAAACTAAAAAGTTTTTTCTCAGCAAGAGAAACAATAAAAGAGGTAAATAGAGAGCCTACATCCTGGGAACAAATCTTTACCCCCCACACCTCTGATAGAGCCCTAATATCCAGAATGTACAAAGAACTCAAAAAATTAAATAATAAGATAACAAATAACCCAATTAACAAATGGGCCAAGGACCTCAACAGACACTTCTCAGAGGAGGACATACAATCAATCAACAAGTTCATGAAAAAATGCTCACCATCTCTAGCAATCAGAGAAATGCAAATCAAAACCACCCTAAGATACCATCTCACTCCAGTAAGATTGGCAGCCATTATGAAGTCAAACAACAACAAGTGTTGGCGGGGATGTGGGGAAAAAGGTACACTTGTACACTGCTGGTGGGGCTGCAAAATGGTGAGGCCAATTTGGAAAGCAGTATGGAGATTCCTGGGAAAGCTGGGAATGGAACCACCATTTGACCCAGCTATTGCACTTCTCGGACTATTCCCTGAGGACCTTAAAAGAGCGCACTATAGGGATACGGCTGCATCAATGATTATAGCGGCACAATTCACAATAGCTAGACTGTGGAACCAACCTAGATGCCCTTCAATAGATGAATGGATAAAGAAAATGTGGCATCTATACACAGTGGAATATTATGCAGCACTAAGAAATGACAAAATCATAGAATTTGCAGGGAAATGGATGGCATTAGAGCAGATTATGCTAAGTGAAGCTAGCCAAGCCCTAAAAAACAAATGCCAAATGTCTGCTTTGATATAAAGAGAACAACTAAGAACAGAACAGGAAGGAAGAGCATGTGGAAAAGACTACAGATAACAAAGACGAATGGGGGGAGAGAAACGGAGAGAGAAGGGAAAGCATATGGAAATGGTAGGAGACCTTCAAGGATACATAAAATTACAAGAGGCTATGAGGGGCAAGGGGGAGGGAAAAAAAGGGAGAGAATTGAACAACAGCAGGGGAGATAGAGAGGGAAGATGGGAGGGGAGGGGAGGGGAGGGGTGATAGTAGGGGTTAGGAAAGGGAGCAGAATACAACAGACACTAATATGGCATTATGTAAAAATGTGAATATGTAACAGATGTGATTCTGCAATCTGTATTTGGGGTGAAAATGGGAGTTCAAAACACAATTTGAGTCTAATGTATGAAAGATGATATATCATGAGCTATGTAATGCTTTAAATAATCAATAAAAAATTAAAAAAAAAAAAGAGGAATATGTGTTATATATACATCTTTAACCTAAAACAATGATTCCTTCAATAGCCCATATCCACTCTTCTAATTAAAACACAGTAAAATCACAGACTCTAATGCACACAGGCCAGCATAGACTTCATGGCATAGTACAAGTAGAGGCAGAAAGATTTAGAGATTCCTAGACTTTTAGTAGCACAGCACAACAGGACAAACTGATTGAACTTTGTTTACCCTGGTATTGTTGAATGTGTGAGTATTACTGAATGACAGTTTGGACAGATCAAGTCACCTAAGTAAGCGGATTTGTGATAAGTTAGATTTTATCCTCCAAATCAGCCACACACATTTTTCAAGCACAGAAGGAATGGTTAAGATGTGTTTAATAAAACATGGTATCTCACATAGTTTATATTCTGATCCAGCTCCTATGCACTCATGATTGAGACAGTAAACCTGCAAGAAGAGCTTTTCTTTTCTTTTTTTTTAATGTTGAGACATTAAGAACCTCAGATTCTTATTATTTGAGCCAAGAGTGAAGCTGAAATTGGAGAAGATATCTTCAGAGCTCATGATGGAATTTTTAACGTAGGAATTTGTTATGGCGTGGATATGAAGTGTCCCCCAAAAGTTCACATGTCAGACAATGCAAGAATTTTCAGAGTTTTCATTATTATAAGAGGTGTAACCTAATGAACATATTAATCCACTGATATGGATTAACTGGGCAGTAACTAGAGTCAGGGAGGGTGTGACTGGAGGCAAGATGTCACTGGTGTTGTGTCTTTTAAGATTTATATTTTGTACTTGGTGAGCAGAGCTCTCTCTGCTTTCTGGTTGCCTTGTCCCTGGCTGCTTTTCTCTCCGTACCCTTCTGCCTTGATGTTGTGTCTCGCCTTGGGCCCAGAGCTATGGAGTAGGCAAATTATAGACTAAACTTCAGAAACCATGAGCCACAATAAACATTTCTCCCTGTAAATGATTACTGTTAGGTATTTTAGTGACAGTGATGCAAAGTTGACTAAAACAGCCTTCTATGACTTTACTAGGCCGTCTATAGCCATTACCAACAGCATCTGTATCACCATCACCTCTCAGTGGTCCCTGCTGTTAGATCTCTTACATATAGCTTCTCTTATTGCATAAGACACCATTCCTAGGGGAATGGAGCCAAACAGAGGAGAATAGAGCCTGCCAATTGTGAAACATGACTTAGATGTATTTAGAATGGTTTGGAATAGGTCTGAAAAGTACTCACAGTTTCACAATGCAGGCTGTAAGCATAAAAATACTGCTTATATTCCCCCTGCTTTTTTTTAACTTTCTTATTTTATTTTATTTGTTACTAAGGGTAGAATCTAGGGATGTTTTACCACTGAGATGCATGTCCAGTAGTTTAGTTTTTAGTTTGAGATAGGTTTCACTAAGTTGTTTAGGGCCTTAACTAATTTGCTGAGGTGGGCCTTGAACTTGCAATGCTCCTGCCTCAGCCTCCCAACTTGCTAGGATTACAGGTGTGCACCACCATGCCTCACTCTATAGATAGGGAAAAAAAGGAATGAAAGAAAGAAAGACACCTTGAGCCACAAAGATAAATAGTTCATCCAGTTCTCCTTACAAAATAATTCAAACCACTATAACAAAATAAAATTATATTTTCTGCAGTAACAAAGAAAATAATGCAAAAAATAAAATAAATAATTTTACATTTGATATTAGAATCTATTCTGACATTTCTGATCTTAAATCTTTATGTTGTTACTAAATATATATATTTTTAAATTTTTATATCCTCGAGTCACATTTGGTACAAAACATTGTATTCCCCTTATATGTGTAGATCAAGATTAATAGTATCTCAGAAATAGAGATTACATACAAATGAGAACATCAAGATCCATTATAGTATTTTATGTACAGTCAAAATTTGAATGCCTTCGCTCTCAGACTGAAGTTCTACATTCTTTAGGTTCTTTTCCATTACCATAACAGAGGGGCACTTCTAATATAGTCAAGTATGTTAAAGACACCATTCAGAGATTAAGAGATGGCCTTGATACCTTACAAGATTTCTTTCAGCTCAATTCTCTTTCTGAAGCTGTTCTCTATGTTATCTTTAGAATGGTCTGTGGCTGCTCTGTCCAGAGGCCAGAAAGCAAAATATGTCTGTGAATTATGACTCCCTACTTTCTACTCAAGGTTCCTTTCAACATTCACCTTTAAAGCTTTTTAGCCACATATTCTGGTATAGTTTTGGTGTTGAGAATACCCCAAAGATCCATACAACAGAGTTGGTAACTGGTGCCATGGGGAGGTTCTGTAATCCTTTAACAGATGGAGGTTAGTGGGAGATTTTGAGGCCATTGGGAGTGCTCAATCAAATGAGGACTATAGGATCAACATCTCTCTCTTAGCTCCAGTTTAAGGTGTGACCACTTGCTCCTACATGCAGTCTGGCTATTGTACAAAAACACACACTGCTTACACCAGAGAACAAACCAATGAGGCCCTTTTTGATCCTGGACTTGGAATCTCCAACTATGTGCTAAATCAAAATTTTAACTGTATATAGTGTGTTTCCTCAAGCATGTTTTTGTAATAATGTATACCTGAATAATATACCTATCAAGTAACTTCACCTTAAGTACCACCAATCTTTCATACCTCAGATATATTTTATAATACTTTCCAAAATTTAGATATAGGATTCAGTTCCATTCTCCCACAGTAGGAGTGGTCCAAGGTGTATGTTCTTTTTTTTTTTTTTTAACTTTCATTCTTTACTAGAATCACTTCTTACTTTCTCACTTAGCTAATTTTGTTTCATGCAACTCAAAAATAACATACATTATCTGACATCTGAGGCTCAAGATCTGATTTTGGGGAAACCCAATCATGCATATTTAAAGTTTTTCTTCCCCCATGAACGAAAATACAGTATAGAGCAAAACATGGCATGGTCCCAATACAAGCTTTTAGCGGAATAAATAAATGATAAATGATAGCATATAGAACTAGATGTACATTTTCTTCGAGGAAGCTTGCCATATTTTCATTTAACTAAATATGTAGTCAAAGAAAAAAGAGCATAGTGCAGTGGGGATTTGGGGTGTTTGGTGAAATTGTCTTTGCTACATCATTAAAATATTTGAAATGATTTTGAGACTTTTTTTCTTCAATAAGAATATTTCTATAATAAGATTGGCATCACATTCCAAGCAGAATATATTGCAAATATTTAATATAAATAAACAACTTTGGGTGAATGTTAGTCCAGCTTTTTCATAGTGGTTTTTATTTGTTTGCACATACAGTTGGAAGAAGAGGCACTGTCATCATAAAATAATTACAGGGAAGTGATTCAGGATGAAAGAGAAATCAAACATGATATAGACACTCACTATGTTACTATCAAAGCAATAATATAAAATGTCTTAGTTATTTACAGCAGAAAAAGGGCTATTAATATTAATAAAGAATAAATAACAATTTAGACTATTCATTTTTAGAAAGAGGTGTTATTTAAATCTCACCCTCATGTACATACACAAAATGATAATTTAAAAAGAAACTATATGTAAATAGCAGAAAGATCAGTAGAGCAGAGGAAAGGGAAAAGGGGAAGGGAGAGAGGGGATAGTGGAAGTTCTGGGGACTGAATTAGAATAAATTGTATTCCACACTTTAATAAATACTTCAAAATTAATCCCATTGTCATGTGTAACCTAAAATAATTCAATAAAGAAAAGAAAGCAGTGTTATTTAAACATTTAATATAAGCTACATTTTTTTTCATATTGCTTCTTTTCACAAGTTTTGGACTACCATCTCAATATGAGATCAAATATATATGTCACCCTTTAGAAATAAGCTGTCTTCTTATGAGAAATATTATAGAAATAAAATATATATTTTGGTTAGAAAATAACATGAAAATCAACATGATACACATCTATATGTTGTTCAATAATTTTAATTATTATTTAAAGCCATTTTTGCTTTTTGAGTACATAATAAATTATATATATTGCCATATATCAGATATATTTGAATTTCTTTGATCTTTTACTATGAAGCTTTAGACCATGTGTATATAATAGCTACAATGAAAGCTTTTTAATAGAAAAAAAATTGGATGGAATAATTTAAAGTAATAAGGATTTCAGGTAAAAGTACATAGAATCTCACTAAAAGGAAGTGTGTGTGTGTGTGTGTGTGTGTGTGTGTGTGTGTGTGTGAATTGTGTGTGTATTTTTATTCAAGGAAGCAATTAATGTTCTCATTTTGTATTAAAGCCCTATTAAGGTAAAATAATCATTTCCTTATAATAAGTAATTCAAAGCTAATATTTGCCTTTATTATCTAAAATGAAATAATTTAGGAAGCCTCACATCATTCTAAATCTGTTTGATAATTGCTTTATATTTTAATTAGAAAGGTGCTTGGAGATAAAGGAGTAGGAAGAAGAAAAGTTATGACATTCACTTCTTTCATTGTGGATATATATTTAACCTAATTTCTGCTCAGAAATATATATACACATAACATTGCAGCATAAACAGATTAAAATAGAAATATACTGTTAATAATAATTACGAAACACGAATATGGCACATAACTCCTGATATGACTGTGTACGAAGACTCATACCTAGAGATTACCCAACGTATCAGAGTGTAGAACAATTTTTAAATGATATCATTTTTCAAAATTAAAATGTCCTACACCTTTGAAATCATTACACACACACACACACACACACACACACACACACACATTTCAGTAGTGCCTTTGCCTTCATTTTGCTAGCTCATTTATCATGACAATGCTGAAGGAACTGAAAGGTAGACTAAAATTTTAGGGGAAAGAAAAAAAAATAAATCATTTTACAATGTTTTCTTGAGCAATCAAAACTCTTTATAATATGCCAAGTCATTTTAAGAAACAGCAACATTTTTTGATGGGGTTACCATGGATTGAACTCAGAAGCACTTAACCACTGGACCACATGCCAGCCTTTTGTGTATTTTATTTAGAGACAGAGTCTCATTGAGTTGCTCAAGGCCTCACTAGGTTTCAGAGGCTGACTTTGAACTCGAGATCCTTCTGTCTCAGCCTCCTGAGCCCCTGGGATTAGAGACATAATCTACTATGCCTGGCAAGATTCTTTTTTTTCCCATTATTTGTTTTAGTTGTAGTTGGACCCAATACCTTTATTTTATTTTTATGTGGTGCTAAGGATTGAACCCAGCACTCCACCTGTGCTAAACAAGCACTTTATAGCTGAGCCACAAACCCAACTTCTGCCCGCCAACATTTTTAATACAGATTTTTGAAAATATAATTGTATGTAAATATTCTACAAACTATGATAAGACTCTGGATATAATTTGGGTGTTTTTCATATATGTCCATATATGCATATGCCTGTTGAAATTTTCACAATTATTGCATTTTCATTCACTTATAAACTGGATAAAATACAAAATTCAGCATATTCTCTATGTGAAATTTTAGTATAATCAGCAAGTTAATACATTAGGTTATATAAACTATTGTATCTTATTTATTCAATAGGGATTTATTGAGTCACTCATACATGACAGAAATGATAAGGTCTGAATATTAACAAAGATATTTAAAAACTAGGAAAAAAAATCTTACATTATTGGTGAAAATGAATAATATTAGAGTCATTTTTCATAACTTTTATTGAAGGTTCCCTAAAAACTAGAAATACAATTGCAATATATGATCTAGTGTTACAACTTGTGGATATTTATCCAACAGATTTGAAGTCAGTTTGTCAAAGAGATGTCTGTATCTCTACATTCATTGCACAACTTTTCACAGTAGACAGGTTATGTAATCCATTTTAGTATCCACTAATGGATGAGTAGTTGAACAGCAGCACAATGCACACACACACAAATGCACAATTTAATACAATTCAATCTGTCATTAACAACAACATGAATGGTACTAAAGCACAGTATACTAAGTGAAGGAGACATACACAGAAAGACAAATACTACATTTTCTCTCTTATAAGTAAAATCTAAATCAGTGAAACTCAAAGATGCACAGAGTAGAATGGTAATATCCAGAAGCTATTGGGTTGAGAATGGAGAATAGGAAGATAATCATCAAGGGGTACAAAGCCTCAGTTAGATAGCAGGAATAAGTTTTTTTTTCTTTGAGATACATTGCATAAAATTTTCTATATATTGAAGATAAAGTATATTTCAAATTGCTAAGACAGTAAATTTCAAATGTTCTTGTCAAAAATAGGAAATTATTTGAAGTACTAAATAGTTTAGTTAATATGAATTAATCTTTCCACCTTTTATTCACAAATCATAACATCAGTTTGTATCCCATACATATATAAAAGTATAATTTGTGAATTTACAGGTTAAAGTAATTCAAAATCAAATTAATGGGGAGAAAAACTCCTTTGGTGGAGCCTACAGTGTTAAGTATTACAATTATTTTGTATTCATTCATATCCAACAAGTTTAAACTCTGCCCATGTATTTGTTTTCTCACATTTCTATAGAAACTTCTGGTCATTTGATCAAAACAAGGAAAGCATATTCTCAGTATTATCATAAGTAAGTTATTTTTTAAATTATTAACAGGAGTTTTAAGTGACAATTAACTGGCCAAGAAAGTGTGGCAATTGCTTCATATTATTTGATCTCATAATTAAAGGATAACAAAAAATGTAATTGAATTATTTAAATAAATGTCCTACTTTTATTTTTAAATTATGTAATAACTTAAAAATGTCAAGATAAAATTCTAAGCATGCTGATAAGGGACAGCTCTTGCAGACTCCTACTGCATACTAATTTTAATTAGAAGGTAAAGATTAAATTTAAAAAATGAGTAAAAGAAGAAAATTTAAAAATAAAAAGAAGACATAATTATTCCCACTTTGTTTCTAGTTTTGCTTTCTCTAGTTTCAGTTATCTGAGGTCAATTGTAGTCAGTATAACAAATGGAAAATTTAATAAAGAAGTGATTCATAAGTTTTCAACTGAATGGTATTCAGAATTGTATAAAAACATCTCCTGGCATCTGGCTTTTTCTCATCCTGGAAATGGTTCATCTTTTTTTAAAGTATTCACACAGTACATACAGACCACCCCTCAGTTATTCAGTAGCCACCTCAATTATCAGGGTAAATATTATGGAATTAGGATCTTTCTTCCCAAATAATTCATATTTTCCTTTAGTAATATCCCCAAAACAGAAGAGTAGATGCTATAATTGTCTTATCTTAGTTTTAGTCATTGTCATAAATCTTACTATGCCTAATTTATAAATTAAACTTTATCATAGTTACATATGTATAAGGAAAAGTATGGGTTATTCAGAGTTTGGTACTATGGTTTTAGGCATACATAGGGGTTCTTGGGATATATTTATCCTAAAATATATAGGATAAATGGCTTCCCATATTCAATTTTTAAGATCTAAATGGATCAGCAAATGATAGAATAATCATAAGTAAAAAATTTAGAATTTTTCTCTTTTTTATTAAAAAAATAAAATAATACTAATTGATCAAACCAGTTCCATTTGGTTTCTTCAAACACATATTAGAAAGAACAAGCATTGGAGAAAAGATAGCCTCTTCAACAAATGGTGCTGAGACAACTGGAAATCCATATGCAACAAAATGAAATTAAACCCCTATCTCTCACCATGCATAAAATTCAACTCAAAATGGATTAAGGATCTAGGAATAAAACCAGAAATGCTGCTTCTAATAGAAAAAAAAGTAGCTCTACTCTCCATCATGTGGGATTAGGCCCCAACTTCCTTAATAAGAATCCCTTGATGCAAGAATTAAAATTAAGAATCAATAAATGGGATGAATTCAAACTAAAAAATTACTTCTCAGCAAAAGAAACAATCTGTGAGGTGAATAGAGAGCCTATACATTGGGAGTAAATCTTTAACCCTCACACATCAGATAGAGCATTAATCTCTAGGGGTACATAATTAACTCAAAAAGCTAAGCACCAAAAAAAAACAAACAAACAAACAAATAACCCAAATAATTTATGGGCCAAGTACCTGAACAGACACTTCTCAGAAAAGGATATACAATCAGTCAACAAATATATGAAAAAGTGTTTATCATCACCAGCAATTAGAGAAATGTAAATCAAAACTACTCTAAAATTTCATCTCACTTCAGTCAGAACAGAATGGCAGTTATTATTAATACAAACAACAATAAGTGTTGGTGAGAATGTGGGGAAAATGGTACACTCATATATTTCTGGTGGGACTGAAAATTGGTGCAGCCAATATACAAAGCAGTATAGAGGTTTCTTGTAAAATTGGAATGCAACCACCATTTGACCCAGCTCTCCCTCTCCTCAGTCTATACCCAAAGAACTTAAAAACAGCATACTACAGGGACACAGAAACATCAATGTTTATATCAGCACAAGTTACAATAGCTAAACTGTGGAACCAACCTAGATGCCCTTCAATGTATGAATGGATAAAAAAATGTGTCATATATACACAATGGGATATTACTCAACAATAAAGTAGAATAAAATTATGGCACTTGCAGGTTGTAGGGCATGATGTAACCTGGGGTATGTTGCATCAGAAAAGAGGAAACTTAACTTGCTGGCTGCTAACTGCTTCCCAGTCCTGGGGCCACATGTGGCTAAGAGAGCACCTATTGATTAGCCAGAGGGCATTGTGGTGGGTTGTGATGAAAAATCAGACCACCTCTAGGATAGGCTCAGAACCCTTCTTCCCTCAGGGACATTACTGCCTGTAGGAAGGGTATAGATGTAAATTCTCCCCACCCTGCTGACCTGTATCCTGATTGGCTCCTGTACATTATATTAGCTGTGTATGTTTTCTTATTAAAGGAGATCCTGCTTTGACTGTTCTCCCTGGCCCTCCTGATTGTCCTCGGGGAGGGAGGGCTGGGTGAGGGTGGCCAGTCCACCTTTACCTTTCTTGGCCTGTCCTGGTCGGGGCATGCTCCCCCAATCTCTCCCACAGGTCAGGAGGGAACAGGGGGCTAAAAACCCTGACAGAAGTTAAATGGAGGAGTTAGAGAAGATAATACTAAGTGAAGTTAGCCAATCCCCCTGCCCCCCCCCCACCAAAGAAAAACAAATGCTGAATGTTTTCTCTGATATAAAGAGGCTGATTCATAGTGGGGTAGGGAGGGGGAGCATGGGAGGAATAGATGAACTCTAGATAGGACAGAGGGGTGGGAGGGGAAGGGAGGAAGCATAGGGATAGAAATGATGGTGAAATGTGATGAACATTATTATCTAAAGTACATGTAAGAAGTCATGAGTTGGTGTGAAAATAATTTGTATTTAATCAGATATATGGAAAATTATATGTTTAATAAGAATTGTAATGCATTCTGCTGGCATATATAAATAAAAAATGATTAAAGAAAGAAAGAGAATTTGAGACAGAGAAACCTGAATTGTAGCTATGAACACTAACTGAAATTTTACCAAAAAAAATATCCCTGAATGTATTTTCCTCATACATCATCTTTTAGGGGAATTAGAGTCTGCAAATGCCAACTATCCTGAATAAAATGTGATACACAATTAAACACCGTTAAACATACACCTATGTACACATACACATGTGTCACCAAAGTATATAAATATAATAACCCTCATTTCCAACTTGAATACCTAACAATATGTCATAACTTTATATTAATTATTTTCATCCAGTTTCGTGACTTCTGAAGGGATTAAAGTTTCTTACTGTGCTCAGGACATCTGAGATGTGACATTTCAGTTGAGATCTGAATAGGTAAAATAGAATAGGGAAAAGACAGTGGAGTGAATCTGACCTAACTTTTCTATTAGCATCTGTGAATATAAACACAATGAATCTCACACCAACATATACATCCATTAGACACTAATTTAAAAAAAAAACTATAAAAATATTGAAACATATAAAAAGTAAGTGTGTCAAACAAAAAAATGGGGAATTTATGGCAGGAAAACCTTAAGAAAGATTTCTGTGGTAGAAGGATCATTTTGCCAGACTGGTCAAGGGAATAAGAAGACTGCTGCTCTTGGAACATAGGAACCTGAGGAATCCTAAAAAACATCAGATATAAAAATCAGGTCAGTGATGGTAGTTTCCAAATTATTTTAATTAAAGTTACAACATGAAAATAATTTCGCTCCCTGCAGTATTTAGAATGGTTCTTTTATAATATTGACTGATAATATAAACCAATTAAGGATAGCAGTTATGGTTTGGTTGTGAGGTGTGCCCAAAAAGCTCACATGTGAGACAATGCAAGAAGGTTCAGAGAAGAAATGAATGGATTATGAGAGCCTTGGCCCATTTAGTGGATTAATCACCTGATGGGATTGAGTGGTGATTGAAGGCAAGTGGGGTGTGGTTAAAGGGGAATGGAGCATTGGGGGGATGGTTTTGAGATGTATATTTGTATCTGGCAAGTGGAGTCTCTTTCTCTGTGTTCTGATCACCATATGAGCTGCTTTCCTCTGTCACACTCCTCTGCCATGATGTTCTGCCTCACCTTGAGCCCTGAGGAATTGAGCTAGCCTTCTATGGACTAAGACCTCTGACACCATAAACCCTTAAATAAACTTTTCCTTCCCTAAAATTGTTCTAGTTAGATCTTTTAATCACACCAACTATATAGCTGACTAGAACAATAATATACTGTTACAGTTAGAGGGATACTCAAGGAATATGACCAAAATCAAACTCAAATGTTTCTCTCCAAATTGTGTTGGACAAATAAACAATACCAGATCTATTATAGCTTAAAACAACAGAGGTTAAATTTTCACTCTTACTATGTATCTTTAGTGGATCAGCTACAGCTGTAACCCTCATTATCTTAATTCCAGTTTCCAGTTAATGGGGCAGCATTTATCTAGAGCTATATTGGTGGTTCTGACAGTAGGAAATTGGCAGAGGGCATGTTGGTTCTTAAAGCTTTGTTTCAAAGTGCCATGTGTATTTTCTCTCACATTTTATAGAATAGGTCACAGAATTCTATTCTGACATTAATGGAATGAGGAAGTATTTTAAGAGAGAGGCACTTCAGGCGAGCAAATTGAAATAGACTAACAGTGATACAGTATAACTCATATAGTGAGGGACTTTGTCTATCACACTGTTGATGGACAACCAGTGAGCAATCTAAAATACAAATGTATCCAAATGTCTTAGATGCATATAAAAGCCTAAAAACCTAATATCATTTGGAAATTAGTCTCTCTTGCTCAAAATACCATAGAAAAATTATTAATCTGGTTCCTGAACTATGTTCCTTAGATGACTTAATAATATATTCTGATACTATTATCCTGGATAGTATAATGTTTGAAAGTTTCTGAAACCCTTTAATATCTACACAGAAAATATGAAAGCTCAAGAGAAAGAACTAAAAGTCTATCTAGGGAAATGTAACTGTGAACACAGAAAAATATAAAGCTACATATATTGAAAGGTCAATTAAGAAGGCTAGGAAAAGAAAAACACACATGACATCATATTTCTAATTCTCACAAAAGATGAGGTATGAGGAAAATATATTCAGGGATAATTATTGACATATATTTTTATTGGTTGTTCACAACATTACAAAGCTCTTGACATATCATATTTCATACATTAGATTGAAGTGGGTTATGAACCCCCAATTTTACCCCAAATTCAGATTGCAGAATTATGTCGGTTACACATCCACAATTTTACATAATGCCCTATTAGTAATTGTTGTATTCTGCTACCTTTCCTATCCCCTACTATCCCCCCTCCCCTCCCCTCCCATCTTCTCTCTCTACCCCTTCTACTGTAATTCATTTCTCTCCTTGTTTATTTTCCCATTCCCCTCACAACCTCTTATATGTAATTTTGTATAGCAATGAGGGTCTCCCTTCATTTCCATGCAATTTCCCTTTTCTCTCCCTTTCCCTCCCATCTCATGTCTCTGTTTAATGTTAATCTTTTCTTCCTGCTCTTCCTCCCTGCTCTGTTCATAGTTGCTCTCATTATATGAAAGAAGACATTTGGTATTTGTTTTTTAGGGATTGGCTAGCTTCACTAAGCATAATCTGCTCTAGTGCCATCCATTTCCCTGCAAATTCTATGATTTTGTCATTTTTTATTGCTGCATAGTATTCCATTGTGTATAGATGCCACATTTTTTTTTATCCATTCATCTATTGAAGGGCATCTGGGTTGGTTCCCCAGTCTAGCTATTGTGAATTGTGCTGCTATGAACATCGATGTGGCAGTATCCCTGTAGCATGCTCTTTTAAGGTCTTCAGGGAATAGTCCGAGAAGGGCAATAGCAGGGTCAAATGGTGGTTCCATTCCCAGCTTTCTCAGGAATCTCCATACTGCTTTCCAAATTGGCCGCACCAATTTGCAGTCCCACCAGCAATGTACAAGTGTACCCTTTTCTCCGCATTCTCGCCAGCACTTGTTGTTGTTTGATTTCATAGTGGCTGCCAATCTTACTGGAGTGAGATGGTATCTTAGGGTGGGTTTGATTTGCATTTCTCTGACTGCTAGAGATGGTGAGCATTGTTGATTGATTGTATATCCTCCTCTGAGAAGTGTCTGTTCAGGTCCTTGGCCCATTTGTTGATTGGGTTATTTGTTATCTTATTGTCTAATTTTTTGAGTTCTTTGTATACTCTGGATATTAGGGCTCTATCTGAAGTGTGAGGAGTAAAAATTTGTTCCCAGGATGTAGGCTCCCTATTTACCTCTCTTATTGTTTCTCTTGCTGAGAAAAAACTTTTTAGTTTAAGTAAGTCCCATTTGTTGATTCTTGTTGTTAACTCTTGTGCTATGGGTGTCCTATTAAGGAATTTGGAGCCCGACCCCACAATATGTAGATCAGAGCCAACTTTTTCTTCTATCAGACGCAGAGTCTCTGATTTGATATCAAGCTCCTTGATCCATTATGAGTTAACTTTTGTGCATGGCGAGAGAAAGGGATTCAGTTTCATTTTGTTGCATATGGATTTCCAGTTTTCCCAACACCATTTGTTGAAGATGCTATCCTTCCTCCATTGCATGCTTTTAGCCCCTTTATCAAATATAAGATAGTTGTAACTTTGTGGATTAGTCTCTGTGTCCTCTATTCTATACCATTGGTCCACCCGCCTGTTTTGGCACCAGTACCATGCTGTTTTTGTCACTATTGCTCTGTAATATAGTTTGAAATCTGGTATCGTTATATCGCCTGATTCACACTTCCTGCTTAGAATTGCTTTTGCTATTCTGGGTCTTTTATTTTTCCATATGAATTTCATGATTGCTTTATCTATTTCTACAAGAAATGCCTTTGGGATTTTGATTGGCATTGCATTAAACCTATAGAGAACTTTTGGTAATATCGCCATTTTGATAATGTTAGTTCTGCCTATCCATGAACAGGGTATATTTTTCCATCTTCTAAGATCTTCTTCTACTTCTCTCTTTAGGGTTCTGTAGTTTTCATAAAACAATTACATCCCCCAAATTAAGATTTATTTGGTGTTTGTCAGATAGGCATGTTCATTAACACCAGCTTATTTAATTCTCCTGACAACTTCCAACCCTACTGTAGATGGAGAAAAGGAGTTAGCAAGCTGTCTACAAACACAAGCCAGTTTAACAAAAGTAGCAGTAGTTTATTGATCACATATAATTTTAGCTGTATTAATATATGTTATATAACTAAGAATTAGAAATGAATGACTTTATATTTTACCAAGGACAATCTGAGTTTTGGCAGCATATTCAATGACCATCATTCAGTCCTACAGCCACCACATGCCCATTTCAGATAATCATCATCCAAGCTTGACTGACAGGATAGTTACCCCTACAGGCTATATTACACGTTTTCTTTTCCAGTAAATACTCCTTTTTAACATACAGACGTATTTCCCAATAATCTTACTTATATAATATACAAAACTTAACTTTTTAGCCACAAGAGTTGTCTCAGGAAGCTTTCATTTTGGAGTGCCATAAAGGCCTGAGACAGCAGCAAAATGACCCTCTGGACTTGTACTTTTGAGTTTTCATTGTGTTTAGAACACCCACATTATCCTCATGTAGGAAGTCTTTTTATGCACACATGAACACAAGACAGAAATGTCAAATTGATCACTTTTTTTGGCAAATCACAGAAATTGAACAGTGCTACCAGAAACAGAAACATCTCCTTTTAGTGTTTTATAGCTGAAGAGACTGATGAATGTCATTCAAACTTCTCATCTCCTTCTTCCACGTCTTTCAAATTGAGAACTTCCAAAGAACCTTTGTTTCCTTTTGTATTAGCTCATCAATTTCCCGGAAGCAGCCTGGGTCAATCAAACACACAATTTCTAGCTGCTGGCCATAGTCTTTGCTTTCTATAACCTTGATCAACGGCTTGAGCTTGTCCTTGAGCTTCTTCCCTTCATTCACTGGAAGAATGAACCGGAGCCTCATGTGAGCACGTTCAATCTTCATCTTTTCCTTCAGCTGCTTTATCACTTCTAAAGCCTGCTGTTTTGTACTCTTTTGGGCTTGACTGAATAGTGGATGTCCTTCATGGCTCTCTCAATAAGGATAACAGTGTATGGTCTCTTTGTTTCCGGGTTGACACACTTGTCTGCCACGATGGTTGCAATGTCCCTAAACATCTGCTCCAGCTGTGTGTGCCTTTCTTTATCAGATACCTGAACCTCTCCTTTAGTCAAAATCTGCTTGCAGATTTCCGTTTGATCGTCGATGCCGAAAGCACTGATGAGGTCTTCCTTCTTAGCGACCTGGCCTTTGGAGACGTTCATGAACACGGAGTGCGTCTGCAGGACCTCGTCCAAGTCTTTCTCCACGCTGCTGCGCCAGCCCACCACCTTGTTCTTGTAGCAGGCGATTTGGAAGCGCTTGCCTGCGCACTTCATGCGAACCACCGCCACGTTGGTCAGGCGGATCTGGTTGGTGGGGGTGAAGATAGACATGGTGGCGGCTCACAGATCGCGGCCGGGGAACCAGGGCTCTGCGCCTGGCGGCCACTGGTGCCCAACTCCAACGACCCCAGGCGCGCGCAACCCTAACGACAGCCCTTGACATATTTTTTAATCAAACATTAACCAGATTAAAAAATTTAAAGGAGAAAATGTGTTAAGTACTTTGCTACAAGTGTGAAAATAATAGGAAAGCTCTAATATCATTAAATTTAAAAAGTATAAATTTTCATAAGTAAAATATGAAAACTTATAAAGACATGAAAATACTCCAAAAAATTACAACAAGAGAGACACTAGTGGAAAAATTATGGTTTTCACTATATAGGTTGAAAAAATTCAAAAATCAGAAATCCAAAACTTCTTAAAAGACAACATAATGTCACAAGTGAAAAATTCCACACCATATCTCATGTGATGGGTCATAGAATGAAGGTGAACTATGTACATTGAATAAAATTATATCTGTGCTATTTATATAAGGCATATACAAACCAAATAAGTTTTCTGATTAGATTTCTATCTCATTCCCAAGATAACTCATTATGTATATGTAAATATTCCAAACTCTGAATCACTTCAGGTCCCCAGCACTTTGAATATAGAATACTTCACCTACATTATTTATGTATTGATTGAATTAAATCACAATATATGCTCCGATACTTCAGTAGATGAATTTCATATATTTTTTATGAAGTTCACTGTGAAAATAGAGAAATCAACAAACAACTGAAGAAAAAATTTTCCTGAAGATTATCTTTTCCTATGCAAAATTACATGAGAGAACCATAGTAATTGCAATGGAATGGTATCAATACCAAAAACATAATGCAAAGAAAGGAAAGCCTTATGGAATCTGTTTTAAGAAAGTCATGGTAATTTAAGTACATTAGCTACAATTTTAGAGGGCAAACAAGTTATATTATTTAAATTAATTTAAAAATACAAATCTAAAATTAATACAAAATGATTTATGATGTTTCATAAACAGGTAACTTTTTTTTAAATCATTTTTTTTAAAGATAGATAGAGAGAGAGAGAGAGAGAGAGAGAGAGAGAGAGAGAGAGAGAGAATTTTTTTTTAATATTTTATTTTTTTTTTTAGTTTTTGGCGGACACAACATCTTTGTTTGTATGTGGTGCTGAGGATCGAACCCGGGCCGCACGCATGCCAGGCGAGCGCGCTACCGCTTGAGCCACATCTCCAGCCCCAACAGGTAACTTTTAATTAATTAATTTATTTATTTATTTTACAATAGAATGCATTTTGACAGATTGACACAAATGGAGCACTTCTCATTCCTCTGGCTATACATGGTATAGAGTCACTCCAGTTAGTGTAATCATAATGTATATGGGGTAAAAACATCTGTCTCATTCTAACAGGTAACATTTTCTTAGAGCAAAATATTACAAAATTATTTCTGTGCTATTTATACAAGGCATATACAAACCAAATAATTTTTCTGATTAGATTTCTATCCCATTCCCAAGATAACTCATTATATATATGTAAATATTCCAAATTTTATATTGAAAACATAAAATTCTGAAAAAAATGAAATAAAAATTTTAAATTAAAAAAACAGAAAAAAATTAGTGAACAAAAATTATGAATACTTAATAGAATGAGATGTAAAATAGTTAATCTAAATTCTAGGTGAAGACTATGGGTAATTTTCAAACCCATATCACAATGTAATAATTGCAAAGCAGATGTTACAATCAAAGAGATGAAGAATATCTTTACTAATTATAAAGATGTATTATTTGTTAGGGTTTAAATATAAAGTGGTAATGCTTTGCTACAGAAATAATTTTATACTTCCTCCAGAAAATATCTTCTGCAGGATAAAACCAACTTCATTTATTTCCCCAAAGTTATGTAGTTTTATCTTTTGTACCTGACTATTTCAAATTAAAGATACTTGAGAAACAACAGGTGCAAAAAAACCACGCTGAACTATTTTCTTTTCTTAAAATAGAAGGTTGTTTGATCTGATTTTTCATTGCTATGATAAAAAGACCTGATAATAGCAATTAGAGGAATAAAAGTTTATTTTGAGGCTCATGGTTTCAGAGGTTTTAGTCCATAGACTATTGATTGACAACTTTCTTGATGTCTGAGCAAGACAGAACATTATGGTGTAGCGTGGAGGAGGAAAGCAACTTCAGACATGGCCACCAAGAAGCAGGGAGTAAAGATATTTATTTCATAGGTCTCATTTTTCTGTAGGGGCACAGGTTTTGGGTCAACCTGAATCCATCCTCCAGGTGAAGAGCCTATCATATTCTTTTGCTTCCTCATCCACCTTTCATTGGGAAGAGGGAATAGGTGGATATACTTATCAAAAAAGTGTCTATTAGAGTGTCAATCTATACATTTTAAGACATTTAATGTGATACATAAAGTTTTATAATTATTTAAATATGTTCATATACATGGGAAAATGTTAAAATATAAAGTTTGTGGAGGAATTTTGGTCAAATATTTACAATACTGTAAAAATAACTTGTATTGACTACTATGGAAAACAACACGGAAGTTTATATAATAACTGAAAGTAGAACTACCATATGATCCAACTATACCATGCCATATATAACCAAAGGAATTGAACTCAGCATAAAAAAGAGACCCATGCATACCAATCTTTATGATGTGTATATTCACAATTGCCAAGATGTGGAATCACCATAGGTGACCATCAACAGATGAATGAATAAAAATGTTTATATATATATATTTTTTTCTCATTTCCAGCTTTTCAAAAGCTAACTTAAAACACAATGAACATAAAAATAAGGTAAAAATAGAGGGAAATACTATATATATATATATATATATATATCACACATACATAATAGAGTTTTATTCAGACCTAAAAAAGAATGAGATTATATTGTATACAGGTCATCATGTTAAGCAAAATAACCCAAACAGGAAAATAAGTGTTAAATATTTTCTCTCATTTTTGTGGAAACTATAAGGGCAGGGGGAGGGGAGAGAGAGAGAGAGAGAGAGAGAGAGAGAGAGAGAGAGAGAGAGAGAGAGAGACCTTAAAATAATAGAGAGATTAATAGGAAAGAGAAAGTATAGTAGGTGGGTTGTATAGAGGGGAGGGAAAGTGATGGTATTTTGGAGAATGAATTTGAACAAAGCATGATATATCTGTGAATGGAAATGTCACAGAGAAACACATTAATCTATATAATCAATATGACTAAATAATTATAATTAAAATAGCTTAATTGACATAGTAATATACTAATTTATAATCTTTTAGGCTGTCCTTTTGTCAGCTAGAAACAATTTTTAATGGTATAAATGTAAAATTGGTCATTATGCTATTTTGAATACTCAATCTAACTTAAAAAAAATTTAAATCCTAACAAAATTATATCTTATTTTTTATTTACATAACAGAAAAATTATTTTCCTCTATATTTACCTTATTTTTATGTACATTGCTTTTTAAATTAGCTTTTAAAAAGCTGGAAATTAGAAGTACATTAAAAATTTTTATACCCTAGGATATTTATGGAATTTAATATGAACTATTAATACTCATGAGTATGCTTTCAAATTTAATCTTGCTGGTTTTACCAAGTTTATTGTTTTTTTATAGACATTTAATTCAAAATATCCCTGCTTCTCCTCCCATATAGATTTGTTCAGTATCCTACATCTCTTACTTGGTCACTTTTAAAGGCTAGATGGATGCACGTGCTTCAGACTTCATATTCCTCAGTCTTAAATTAAAACTTTTATTCTACATTTTTCTTTTGTTAACACAGAATGATAACTTTATTTCAAAGGAAACAAAGAAATAGATTATTGAGCCAAATATCTGTTACCATATCCAAGGAACATGGATTCAAGTCACCTTGAATGACAATGTTCCCCTTTGAAAGAGGTTATATAAACTTTCACAGTCACAGAAAAACAACAACAAAAAAGATAAATGCATTTGTCTGGTGGGCACATTGGTAGGAGCAATAGGTGGGTGGGTTACAGTAAGGGGGAAAAATCTATAAGTTTCAGATGTTATATTATTCTTAGTTTTAAGACGGGTATAGACAAGAGATTTGCTAAACTTAGCTGATCATTCTTGAAGAGCTTATCTATTAGGAAAATGTTAGATCAGATACGAAAATTAAAATAAATGGCTATTAAAGGGCTTAAGGTAGGTCAAAATAACCTTTGCTTTGGACCTACATCATTCCCATCTCTCCACAATCATGATGTTCAAGTCAGTCAGGGTCGATCTCTGAAGAATCTTTGATGTAGGTGAAGCTTTTTTGGAGAAATTGAGTTCACTTTTATAGTTGAAAATCCTTGAATTTTTATATATGAATAATGAATAAGAATAGTCAGAAAATGAATAAGAATAGTCAATGGTCAACAATCAGAAATGATGGGTCACAATCAGCTTATTGTGCAGAGGCAGAGACCACATCAGGAGGCTAACCAGTAGAAATATCATGGGCCCATGAGGTTCACCTGGAACACTCCACCCAACTCCTCTGTCCCAGAGAGGTGGGAAAATGGAAGGTGGACATGAACCCAGATGGGAGTTATAAGAAAGATTAAACTCAGGCTAAAGAACATGGCCACTACTTTTCAATGCCTGTTTAACATAAAATTTTGATAAATGCTCATACCTCAAACCTCTAAAAGCACCTAAGCTATCATACCAAAATGGGATTTCCAGATATTTGGCCCTCTCTCACATCTCAGTAGTTCTATCTCATCTCACTTAAAAAAAATCCTACTCTTACCTTCCATTATTGTCCATGGATTTTATTCTCCAAGTTTGTGAGACAAGAACCCAGAAGGAAATTGGCAAAGCAGGGAATATTGATGTATTTGAAAACTCCAGTTTAAAAAACACATTGTTTTATGAAGAGTCCTTAAGGATAGAGCATTTTAGAGCAAGGAATTGCTCTTGCCCTTTGAGTACAAGATTTGGAATATGTAAATTCTTTCATATTTTAAAATATTTATTAATGATAAGATCAGAATTCTCCAAGTATGTTATGCTTTGACCCATGTTATCATTTACATGTGGTGTCCCCCAAAAGCTCACATGTGAGACATTACAATGTTTGGAGGAGAAGTGATTGGGTCATAGCCTTGCCGTATCAGTGAATTAATTTCTGATTCGATGAACCGAATGGTAATTGAAGGCAGGTGGAGTGTGGCTGGAGGAAATAGGGCATTGGGGCATGGCTTTGGGGTATATATTTATATTTGGCAAGTAGAGATCTCTCTTTCTGCTTTCTGATCATCATTTGAGCTGCTTCCCTCTGTCACACACTCTGCCATGATGTTCAGCCTCAACTTGAGCCCAGAGAAATGGAGCCTACTGTCCATGGACTGAGACATCTGAAACCGTGAGCTCCCCAATAAACTTTTCCTCCCCTAAAATTGTTCTTGTAAGATGTTTTAGTCACAGCAGTGAAAATGGCTGACTGAAACAACCCAGGTACCAAACAACTTTTAAAATTTGTTTTATGTAAGAAATACCTTGAATACAATTCCTGTGTTTAAGACTCTGGAATTTTAATTGCACCATGAAGTCATTAGTCAAAATTGTGAAAAATCTCAGAATAATAGCCTATTATTATGAAGACACCAATTTTGTTTTTGACATGGTTTATTTTATTTTCAATTTAACTGCATTATAAGCAGTAATAATGAATGTAGTTTTAATTGTCTATGTATGTGTACATTGCTGAATACAGACTTCATCATGCCACCAGACTTTCTATGTAAAAACAATGCACTTTAAAATTTTTACAAAGAGACATAAAAGTGTGATGCTTTTCCTGTTTTACTATCACAAAAAGAAACATATTGGCTCAAATAATGTGTTATATTTTCAAAATCTGATCACTCAATTAAAAATTAATTTTAAATTATTTTGAATACTTGAATATGAGATATTAACAAAGATGTAAATTATAACACTTTATATAGCATTTATAAAATTATAATTATAACATAATAAATGTAAAAATAAATATTCACAATTATAAATGTCTATTTTAAATCAATTTTTGTTTTTGTATTTGTTTTTTAGATGAAATAAAAAGGCATTTTATATCTATATACCTAGCAAACTAGCTATCATCTATCTTTACCATTTATACTGTGAGAAAAGGAGGTTGATTCCTATAGAATATTGAGTGCCAATTGAGGACAATCACACACAGATAGAGAGTGGGTAATGGTTTGTAATCTGGGTAGACTGACTAGCAGGGTTTAGCATTTTGTAGCTGACTGTAGCAGTGCATGTCTAGGATCAACTAGACTTACAACAGGCTCTGAATTTGGTTCCTTGTTGTATCTTCTTGTCATGAGAAATTTATTTCACATTTGATAGAAATGGCCATTGTTCCAGCTCCTGAGAAGTAAACCGTCACCATTTGAATATGTAAAGTATCATATTGTCTTTGTTATTCATACTGTTTTACTGACCACACCTGATAGATGCTAACAAAATCATGCTTGGTGGATCCCTTATTGATTTATGTTAGTGAGATGACTCATGGTATGGGCAGACCATATCATAAGACCAACAGGAAGAGTAGAAGACTGATCCTTGGGCCACATGAGAACTTAGAGTTGAAAATTGTGTTCAACCCTATACACAATGAATTGATCATACCTCCTTAATGAAGCTTTAAGAAAAACTCTCAAGTTTAAATTCCAGTGAGTTTCTGAGGTTGATGATATTTTATTCATATTTCTGCATGATAATGCTTGGATTAACAAGAACATCCCTAAAGATAATGGGACTTTCACATGTGGAGACCTAGAAACCTCCCAGATTTCCACTTATGAATACATTTTTTGGCCTGGTGCTAATTTGTATCATTTCACTATAATAAAATTGAAATCCTTAGTCATAATGATTTCCTGAGATTAGTTAGTTATTCTAATGAAACATTGAGGCTGAGGGTGACTGTGGAGACTCTCTTAATTTGTAGCAAGCTATTCTGAAATGAGATTGGCCCTGGGAACCCCTGAAATTTCAGATATGTTTCTAAATTGAAGACTTTGGGGATTGTCCCCTCATATTTTGCAGTTTGGCTACATTCTTTTGCCAAATAGTCATCTGGAATCATGATATTGAATAAAACAGAATTTAAGATAGGAGAAATTTTTAACCTTCATCAAAACTGGATTACAAGGAAAACCTTGATCACAAAATGCAGATTCAGTCACTGGACTTGAATCTCACTAATAAATTTATGTCTTGATGGATATTTCCATCAATGCCCTCCCCTTAGTTGTTTAATCACTAGGTTTTCTTTATTTGTTTGTAGTCTAGGCTATATCAATTTTATTTTCTATTACATACAATTAAATATGCTGTCACTACAGGGATCCTTGGGGTAATAAACTCAATAGTATTAGGATTTTAAATTTATTTGAAAAGTGGAAACCCAGTAAGTAGAATACTTTACCAAACAGTCTATGATATTTCTATTGTTTTTAATATAAGCGAGTGCAAGAAAACTGCTGTCACACTCATCAATACTAAATATAAGTTAAATTATTGTTAGCTTTTGTCTCTGTAATCAAAATATTTAACTACTTACAGGAGGAAAGTTTTGTTTTGATTCACTATTTCAAAGGATTCTATTCATGGTTCATCAACTCCATTGCTCTGGACCTGGAAGGGCATGGCAAAGGAAAGATGCTCAGTTCTTGGCATTCAGGAAGCAGCAGAAAGAGAGAAAAAAAGAAAGGGACCGGAAATAAAATGAACCCTTCTATGGCATGACCACAGGAAACTGCTTCCTTAAACTAGGTCTCAGCTCCCAGTAGTCCATTCAGCCATTGATGGACAAATCACAGCCCTCATGATCCAATCACTTCTCCAAAGCTCAACTTCAACCTTGCTACATTGGGTACCATGCTTTCAACATGAGACATTGGGGGACATTACAGATCTAAACCATAAAAACAATTATATGATAGATGGAAAATTTTGTCTTAGATTAAATATTTCTAAGTTTGGCCATGTGACCTGTATTTTTAAGGATATTTTAAAATATGAGTATTTATAAACATTTTCTATTGAATACAATTACATTATTTGATGGGCATTAAGTATAGGCATTTTAACTATATATATGCTTATATGCATTTAAATCTTGTTTGCAGTAAAATAATTAAATGTGCTAGGCATATTTCCCAGTTGCTAATTCTTGAAGAAAATTATCTGCTATTGTTCTATTCTCACCTTTCTTGCTTCTCTCACTCCTTCTCCCCCCCCCTCTCAGTTCATAGATAGACTCATATCAGACTCATAGATAACTAATTTAAAAAAAAAAAAAAAAATATATATATATATATATATATATATATATATATATTCATACATATAAATCAAACTAGATATCTTGATATATTTTTGAGAAAACACCTATAATATTATCAATTTCTATTTTCTATGAATAGCTCAATTTAAAAACAAGTGTTCCTTCTACATGGTCTTAAAAACCTGATAAATGCCTTTCCCACAGAAAGCTGTATACAAATCTAAAGAATGACTTAAATGATAATCAAATTAATATGAAAATCAGGAACACACAATTACTTTTAAAAAGATTATACTTTAAAAGGATATATAAAAGCAATTTGGCAAAATACTCTCAAGGAAATTAAAGAACAATTGGAGTACCAGATGGGCTATCGAGCATATTTCTGCAAAGCTAAAACTAAAAGTAGCACTATTTATTAGTATCTGTGAAGGGAAAACAACGAAGCAATGAATGGCAGCATTGAGGAGCTCATTGTCAAGATGTGTTTAGTTTCCTGCAGTAGAAGCATTGTAGCAAATAACTGACTGTGTGCATAAAGACAACAGGTTTGACTGAAGGATAGCAGCTGTTCAGACAGCATTGTAGTGAAGGTAATATATATGTTCAACTTTTATCAAAATAGGTAATATTATCCCTGAATGTGAAACATAATTAGCTATACTATGTCACTTTAACCCCAATCTAGAATCTATGTATTTTCCATTTTATTTCATCAAATAATTTCTTAAACAGTTTGGGAGTTGATGAGCATGCACATCTGTATGGAAGATATGCTAAGCATATAAAAGTAAAATTTCACTCTCTAGAAAATTAAATTTCATTATCATAGTAGGAAATGATCAGTTTCATCATTTGATACTGTTTATACACAGAAGAAAGAATAAAAAAGTTTTTAATCTGCATTTTCATGAGTAATTTATATTCATCAGCTTCAGGTATTTAAACAGTAAAAGAACTAATGAAGCACTGGTGACTGAACACCTATTGCTATGTTCCTTATTATTTTTCTTCTTAAGCCTTAATGAGCTGTAATTATAGTCGCTCATATTTTGTCTTGAACATGCTTTATTATAACAGAAAGTAACGATGAGGAGCTGTATCTCACTTCATGAACACCAAACTTGCTGCAGATATGTAAATGAGAAGCTGCAAAGCTAGAGAAGAGCCTGGAGATATTAACATCTGTGTGAATGAAGCAGCCATTTCACAACTCAGTGGACCTTAAACACAGCAGCCATGGAAATCTGTTCAGTACATGGGGTGGATTTTTAAATATGTTCAATTACTGCTTGTCTCCCAGCTGCTGTCTGAACGTGGCTTTTGTAGTATTAGGGAGTCTGCTTTGACATCACTGGCATATAAAAATCATGTCCTTGATTAATGTTTACTACCAGCCTAAATAACCATTTTAAATTCATAAGTACAAATTTGAATTGCACCATGCTCAAATTCACTTCCTTGGGGTGAAGAGGGTAGATTGTATTTACTAAGAAAAGAAATATGAGAAGAATGACCTCTGAAAGCCTTGTTAGGTGTTATTTTTATGTGTACCACTGAATATTAATATTCTATATGTTTGAATAGACACAAATATACTTTGACTCAAAATAATTGAATTAATAACTTTTAGAGAGATACTTAGAAATTCCAAAACATTTTTTAAGTTCAATCATAAAAAAGAAAGAAACACTTTGAAAGATCACATTCATTTTTTCTAAAAGAGCAAATCATCACACATTGCCTTAATATTCTTTTAAAAATAAAGAAAATCCTCAGGATTATGTTTTCTAAACAATGTGCGAGGTTCATACAACTATAAATAATTTGAGGAGGCAGGCATACTGTAAAGTTAATTTTTAATTATGGGAGCACAACTGAAAGTGTACAACTACTGAAGCCAGAACAAGCAGTCGGTATAGATAGATACATCGATTCAGGTCAGATAATGGAGGCCAATTTGAGTGAGTTCGGGAAGTTAGACACTACCCTCTGAGGGATTGAAATTACTTCAGAGCCCTTTCTCCTCCCTGTCATGATAACCTGCTCCTGCTCCAATCAGTTGCTAAAGTAACCTGTCCCAGGAGTTGCCCCTCCCAATAGGGAGTTTAAAAGATGTTAATTAATGTGTCCTGGGCTGCTCCATCAGGCTGTTCCCAGTTCTATCTGCTTCTCAACTTTTGGCCATCCCACCAACCATCTCCTGGAACTAGTCAAATACCAAGATAGGAGAGAGATAAGAAAAGAGAAGGAGAACATATGAAGCCTAGAACACATTAAAAAAGGCAGAAATCCTTGCTTCTTGGGATAACAGGATAACAGTTATGGCCCCCTTCTCCCTCCTGAGAGAAGTCTATGTTACCCCTTTTTAAATAAACCCTGCTTCATGTGCTTGCCTCGATGTGCTTCACTAATGTCATACTTCAACATGTGAGGAAGCAGAACTTGTTACCGGTAACCAGTGGTATTACTTCTAACTTTACAAAATAATTAATAGCATCATATTGTATACTTCTTACCTTTTTATCAATAGTTATTGTTGCTGAGTATTTATAAAAATGTCACCATTAGTATTTAAAATACCAATTTTAAGGCTTTGCAAGTATATAACAGTAGTAAATTTGTATGATTTCTTAATAGCTAATACTTTTGAAATTCAATTTCACCAGTCACATTTTAAAAATCTAGGTGTAATATACTATATTTGTACAAATGTTGGACAACTATTGTAAAAATGATCTATGTATTAGGCTATAAAAATCCAGAGTAAGTAATACATATTTTAAACTCTCATTCAGACTACTTATACTTCACATTTACTTCAATAACTGAGAGAATAAGTAGGCACAATAGGGATTACAGGTTGCATATGAATCTTTAACATTCTGAGCATATCAGACCATATGAGTGAATGAGGACTTTAGTTGATACACTTTGAGAAGACATAACTTTCTCAGAATCATGTTGCAAGTTATTTTTATTACTCCCAAAGCATTTTTATAATGTCATTCCTTGCCCTTTAACAGATTCATAATTTTATTTCTTCCATGTGAAAGGACTGTGAATTGATATGTAAAATAAGTTGGAGATAATTAGTGGAGCTAAACTTTGGGGAAGCTGTTTAAGTGACCCAGGATTTGAAGGGTATTATGGTAATCATAATTTTTGAAGCTTAAACTTCTTTGTTTTCTCTAAGAAGTATAAAATATATAGTGAAATAGTATCACACCGAGTCTAAAACATTTTAATAAGTCAAACATAATCATCATTTATAAGAAGCAATATGCTGCAGATTGTCAAAGGTCAATGCTGTCAAATATCTCAAGAAAAATATTTCTCTCTGAAGAGAATTCAGGATAGCTGGTTATTTCATCCGTTATTGATGCATTCCATCAAAAGTGGTTGTAAAATTATGTTCTCACTGCTTTATTTTATGAAAACTATGACATGTTTCCAAATGTCAAAACCAACAAACATACAAATAAATACACCCTCAAAATGAATTATGTAAGTCGAAAACTTTAACCATATGATCATCTGTTTTGAAATAAGATATTATTTATTATAATTGTTGTTGTTATTATTTACTTTACAAAATAGTTCTTATTTATTCCATTTTTTTAGAAAAGGCATTTCATATATATATCAGGTATTCTCTAGCATTCGGAAATTAAGAAAAAAAACACTTAAGAATCTTTGCCTTCATGTACATTGCTCACAGAAAAATTTGGCAGAAAAACACTCAAAACAAATACACAAACAAACATATATACAGGAGGTAGATAAAGTTCTGAATTAGGTTAATTTTATTTTAATGAAATGGCCCAGGAAGGCCTTGCTTTTGAAAATATTCATTTAAGTAAGCACTTGAAGGAGAGATAGGAGTGAACTTGTGATAATAGTGCTAGGCAGACAGAATAGCAAATGCTAAGGTCCTGAGCTTCAAATATACTTGGTTTGTGTCTAATGGATTATTTTGTGATTTTTCTCATGATATAAATATAAATTAAATTTTGATTAGAGATTTATTAAAAGAAAAAAAAGTTAAAGTTAAAAAGTAAACAAGAGATTAGAATAGCTTTTATAAGACTGAACTTTTTTATAATAATCTGCTATCAATCACAAAATTAACTGTAAATATGTCAATAAAATAGTCTATGCCTCCATTTAAATCAATCTCACAAATAGCTGCAAAATTAAAATTGTGATAGAATCTGCAAAATTAAAATTGTGATAGAAAACAAAGTTTATAGTTCTACATTTTTAACTTTTTGATTGTATTTGCATATTATATTGTAAAAAAAAAAATGCCCCAAATGAATTGCATGTACTTATTGGTGTGTGTGTGTGTGGGGGGGGATCCAGGGCAGGGCTTGTGGATTCTTTAGTATTTGTTTAAAATAAAAAGGGTAAATGTGCATTTTAACAGAAGTAGTCTCAGTGTACTCATTACATCAAATACAAAGGAATTATGTTCACCTTATAATGTTTACAACTTGACTTTTATTCTTTTGAATTACAGGTTTACAATAATATGTTAATTAATGATATCAGATGGCACCAGAGTTTTCTATTGATCTGTGGACAGCATAATGTAATTCTTTGACTAATTGTATAACATTAACTTGTCTTACTTCCCAGTAGCTTTTCTCCTATACCCAGTTTCCACCTTGAAACATTTAAAATGTGATCATAGATCAGTATGCATTACTGGGAAAATAGACATGTACATTCATTATTTTCCATTTTTTATTTATTAGAGTGCTTTTGTAGTATATATATATATATATATATATATATATATATATATATATATTTTTTTTTTTTTTTAAACTTCCATGAAACAATTTTCAAAGCTCTATTCAATTTTTGACAAAGTTCATTGCATTTTGTGGCATATTCTTTCACAATTTGCTCCATTGTCACATTACACTCACTCTAGCCTTCTCCAAATCCTAGTGATACTATTATCACTGCAAAGATAATTATGCCTACACATGTGTAAGAATTTCTCTTAGATGTTTTCCTAGGAGAAAGTGTATGAATAGTCCTGTAAATCTACACTCTAACCTACATTTTTTGTGATAGTTATTTTTTAAATCATAATTTTTAAACTACAAAATGACAAACAATAAGTGCAAACTTAGCTATGGAGCATATGTATTATCTCCTTTGTTGTTATACTTCTTTTAAAAGTTTTTATTTATATTTGTTACACTTAGTAAATATCATGCTATGCTTCATTATGTCATTTAAAATTGTGAGTCTGATTTTTTTTTCTTTCTTAACCATCCCTCCCTCTTTCTCATTTCCCCCTTTTATACTAAGGAAACTATGCATGTGCTAAGAATAATCAAATTCCTTGTACGACTTTTCTCCCTAAATGAACTTTATTCTTTTGAAATTCCTCTTTTTTATATTAGTTAAATAACTACATTTCATGGTTTTGAAATAACTACATGTATTATTTATAAAATGACTGTTTTACACATGTATATGTGTATATATGTGTGGATACACATTCATTGAATGAATAAAATATAAAATAAAAACATATATACAAAATAATGTATAAAATATATAGGTATTCATTTTCTTTACCCATATATAATATAAATATATTTTGCTTTTTTCCAGATCTAATTATCTGTGATGGACTCTCAAGTAGTTTCCATTCCCAAGCAGTTCTTAGAACTCTGTTCATGGTTGTTTTATATTCTGTATTTCTCATGTCCTAGAGTTCAAGTAGAAAGCTCAGCTGGGTGAGTACACAGACCTTGTTCATAGGATTTGTCTCAATTTTATTCATTTATTTATTTATTTATTTTGAGAGAGAGAGAGAGAGAGAGAGAGAATTTAATGGAAAGTCCATTGTCATTCCTGAGCTAGGCTTTCCTCTGCATGGTCATTTCTAATGTATCCAGGAGGAGTCATGTGAACTATTTCCCTCAGTACACGGTATTTCATGAAGCTTTTACTGAAAATGAGAAAAACAGCCCTGGGCATTCATTTCTTTGGGTTCACTCATCTCTATTCCAAAATTGTTTCTATATTTTTCTTTGCCATCAGAAGAAAAGCTGATGATTCTGGGTCATAATATTAATGTAAATATTAGAGAAAAATAAATGTGTCCCAATCCTCCACTTCTTCTCTGTTTTTATTTTCATTTATTTTCTGTTTTGCCCATTACATATTTTAAATCTCACATCCTTCAAGATTCTATCTACTTTTTATAGCTATAACCATCTTTTGTTATCATGAATCACACCATATGCTATATTTTCTTGACCCCTTCAATGATGTCTCACAACTTTTAAAATAAAATTCATATACAAGACTGTAAATCACCCTTCTCCTGGATATATAACCTAATTTTATTTTGCTCTTGTTTTGAAAAACACATTAGGTATATAAATCTTTCCTTCAATAGATACAGCAATTTAAAAAAAATGTATGTCTGTTTGTTTGTTTGGGAATGAAATTTATACTTATCTCTGAGAGGTCTTGCAAAAAGTGATATCAGAAAGTTATGACAAGGTCTAGGACCTACATATTGACAACCTAATCCCAGTCACCAATAAAAAAGAACAAGCCAATAGGACAGATGTTTGATTCTAGGACTATGGCCATGAAAATAAAATTTTGGTGATGCTAGAAAAAAATAGAATTGGTTAAAAAATATATATGGGATATTAAAATAACACAGAAGTCACTAGGGAGGAGTGCCCAGTAGCCAAACTGGAGTTATGTTAAACAATGACGTGAACACTGCTGAGAGTGAAATATAATGCATAAAATAAATAAATATTCATAGCTCTATAATGATATAAATAAATAAACAAGAAATTTTATTGATGGTGAAGAAAGTGTAACTGAATACCATGATTTGCCCTTGGTGAGTACAAAGCTAATAAGAACAAATGGTACATAACAGAAGTGAAGAAAATTTTATTGCTGTTCAAGTAAAGAATCAGCTGAGCATATCTCCCATAGCTGTATCTTTGAACAAAGAAAGGGGATTTTATGGGGAAAGTTATTCACAATTATATGGGAAAAATTTATCAACACATAGAGAGGTGCACACACTCGCTATGCTCCAAGCACGATTCTTCATTTACTCCATGTTCAAAAATGGGAGAGGGGAACAAACCTTGGACAAGTCAGTATTATAATGAGGAAAATTTACTGTATGTCACCTAAAGGTGCATCAGGGTGACTCAGGGGTTTAACTGGCTCCTGGTGGGTTTCTTGGGAGGGCTTTATCGGAAATTAAAACAAAGAAGAAAAATGCAAAATCTTTGAAAAATATAACAGTAACTTAATGAGTCAACAGCTCCCCTTACCACCACTTGAACAGAAAAATTACTTACTTAACAGTTAGCAAAAGAAAGTTCTTTCTTACAACAAAATTCCAAATAGTGAATAAAGAAGGAATGAGAGACAACATATTCTTACTTGGAAAATACCAAAGTAATAAAGGTTTTAAGTAAGAGTATTTGTCACAAGTGATCTATGCCATTAACATACATGGGACATGTTTGTATCTTTGCACAGTTTCTAAAGAGTTTATTGTTATTCAATAAATTCTGATTCACAGGCTACATCATTTTTTTTATCAGCATTAATTCAGTTAATACTCAAAGTTCATCTGGTAGCCAAGAGAAGAAAAATCAAGTTTTTAAAAATGTCATCCAATCTTGTTTTCTAATATTTATAACTATCAAGTCACACCTCATACTTTATAAAATGACATACACATTAAAAAATGGCTAAGATGGGGTTAACAGCAGTTTTAAGTGTTTCATGGGGTTTCAAAGGCCAAAGTGGAAACCAAGGCAGAGATCACATAGGAATGAAAGAGTCACTACAGTTGGTCAGATACAATTAGGAATTAGTCCAAAGAACTTGTTTAGGACATAGTGTAGTCATGGTGAACAATTTATTCTAAGCCAGCAAAATGGCAGGCAAATTCTAAGTGGCCATATCAACCAGGGTGATCAAGGTGATTGAAGACCTGGAGATGGAGTTGGGAGTTTGTAACCTGTTGACTTTGTGACATGTCTACCTGATAGTCTCAGGAAAAATTAGTGGGTGCTGCCTTGCCATCATGTGCCCCTCCTTTTTATGTGTTTCTGATAAGGAAGTTACACTTGGTAAGACTGATAAACTCATGAGCCTGGCTTCTCTAATGTGGCTTTGATACTCTCATGCTTCCCTGTGGTTCTGAGTTAATTCAGTAAGTTCACATGTGGTAAATTTTATTAGCATGGCTAATTTATCAGTTGTGCCTTATGATGGTTCTGTGCAGCTTGGGATAATTCATTCTGATAAATTCGAAATGTCCAAAATCCAATATTTATCTATTTTCCTGGACAAGTTACCAAGTCATTTTGTTTTATCACTTGCATTCAGACCAAATCAGGACAAAGTGCTGCTTTATAAAATGGAGTAACTCGTGGCTAGACACTGCTTTTTCATACAGCACAGATTAATACAGAACAGGGCACACAATACTCTCCATATGAATGAAGAATATTAAATATGGTGGGTGAAAGTTTGATTATAAATAGAATATTTTCACAGTCACAAAATATCTTCCTACAAGGCAGTAATTAATTATAAATGAAAAATTGGAAATTTATAGTGGAAAAATTTGATAGGCACCATTTCAATATGTTAGAGTCTGTAAACAAGTCAAGATGGCGCCTGGCATTTTGCAGAGGGAGTGGTTTGTGAAGTAACGCCAGTGAGCCATTAAGTGTGGAGATTCCTTATTGGTTGACGGCTGTATCTAGTTTATGTTAATTAAGATAAGCTCGTGGAATGTATATATACCCCTCCTGTCCTACAATAAACAGCTCCCACTCCAGCTGTATCAATCTACACAAGTTGCTCGTCACCCCTGGTTATTTTGCTGCAGCCGGACTGCTGCATCAATAAAACTCTCAATTTACTATTACCAGTAAGGAGACAACCAATATTATGTAATTGCTGATACATTACCCTGAGTGGAGCAAAGCAGCAACTCTTGAACATTTCTGACAAATTGTTCAAGCTATCTCGATTCTGAGGCAACATCACATATCCATAGCAAGAGATATTCTACACAATAATGGGCCATTGTTTTTCTAAGTTGTCAAAGCTGTGAAAATAAAACTGAAGTGTAATGGAGCTCCTTAACATTGAGAATTTTCAAAGAATCCTGAATTGTTTTTTTTTTCTTCATTCCAGCCATTATCCTTCTAACCTGTTCTTTAAATTATTTTCTCCATCTCAGTTTCATTCAGGCATTGTTTCTTCTATTCTAAGAGTGGAAGCTGAAACATCCCACCAAAGCCCTGGCCTCTGGTACCAGGAGGATGCAACAAAACCCAGAAAACTAAAATTGCAGCATATCTCTTGGCAGGCTCCACCAGCAGGCTCATGGCTTGGCTGAATTTATATGTGTATATTTCTTGCCTTTGTTCTCCATAAATTCTTCTTATAAATTGCAACACTTCTGTCAGTTGGAAGAAGACAGATTAACTGCAATCCTGGTTTGGCTAAGCTGCAATTAGTTAAATGTATTTTTCCTTTTTATATCATTTTTCTCCTCTATCATTTTCTGATATGGGCAGGTGACCAAGCACCTCAGATTTAGACCTCTAGCCTGGGCCCTGATAACAGAAGGACTATCACAATTTGATGGAGAGACTAAAAAGGCTCGAAACTTAACTGTATTGTACAATCTTGAACCACATATTATTCCATTAAAAAGGAAACTATAGGGGTAATTCATAGAATTTAAGACCTTATTTCAATGTTAATTTTCTAGTTTGTATGAGTGCACTATGACTATTTAAGATGTTAACTATTGGGGAAACAAAGTAAAAAATATTTAGGTTACCTGATATATCATTTTCCTGGCTTTTTTAGAAAAGATCATACTGGGTATTATATTTCTGCTTAAAATATTCCCACTTCATTTGGAGCAAATTCCAATTCTTAACATGGCCTAAAATGTGTTTTAGAATCTAACGTAGCCATATATCTGATATCAGTCTCCGTCCATATTTTCCTGATCAACTCAGTTCTAGCTGCATTATTCTTTTTGTTTGTCCTACAAAATTCTAAGGGTATCTGGTATAAAAGTCTTGCTTTTGTTTTGTTTGGAAGCCATTTATCCAAGCACTCAAATGGATTGTTCCCTCCCTGTCTTTCTCCAAGCTTTTATAACATACCATGTAAAATAATACTCTCCAGACTCTGTTATTACTCACTGTGTATTTAATCACTCTTGTTTTGCTTCATAGTACATACTGATACTGGAGATGGGAATTTCTGACCCCTAAAGATAACACTGAAGTTAAGTCAAGTGGTCAAATGAGCATATGCACAGGCAAGTCTTTAATTCAGAATAGAAAATGGCCAGAGATCATCTAGAAGAGAAGGATAACAGAACTGATTGAGCAACAAATCATGTTGGTCTTCAAGCAAAGGAAGGGTCCAGTCTTATGGAACAATTGAGGTAAACTAGTATCTGTCATTTTTCCCCCTGATCATGAATATTCTGCCCTTGTCTTGCATGGGGTGGGAATGGGTAACCATTAGAGATGTGGACCACATGAGGAAAAACAAGTTATGAAAGTAATATTAAAAAATTAAAGACAAAGACAAGAATTATTTATTCAAAAGCAAGGGCTAGATGGACGGATAGACCTCTTGGGTCTGATTCTAACAAAGAGAAAAACCTCAGTTTGCTTTATTTATAGTTGTACAGACCAAAGGGGATAGTAAGGAGCTTCTACAGGAAAAACAGGATAAAAGTGGGGGAAAAACAGGTTGTTTGGTGTTTCATAGGTTACTCCCATTTCGGGATGGCTGTGTTTGAACCTGGTGCTGTGAGCTAAGGCAGTATGCCAGCATGATCTGGGTTTTCTAAAACCAAGAAATTTCACCCAGAAGTTCCCAGAAAAGCAGTTTCTTGCCTTGATGGCTCAAACAAAATCTGTAGCTCATACATGGCTCCCAAGAGAATATGGTAATTTTTGTAAGAATTTCTTCCTCGTGCAAGATGCTTGGAGACTTCTGATGCCATCCTTCACCTGGTCTCTGTGTTCAATTTGACTGAGAATAGGAGAAAAGGCACACTCACTACAGTGTTGAAAGTTAGAATAGAGAAAGATTTTATTGGATAATAAATTATAATTATGGGTTCAGAGTTTATTTACCTTTTGTCTCTGACTGTCTCAATACCACAACTTGACATATTCTCATTGTTTTGAAATGTCAGTCTTCTCTCTCTGTCAAAAATAGCTAACTAATCAAAGATTCAGTCTTCTCTGTAATTAAATAAGATTACGGCTGAAAAGAGGTGATGTCATTGTTCCCAGATTCCTCTTCTGTATAGGTAGAGCCATATGATTATTTGTAGTAAATGAAATATAAGCATAAGAGTTATGTGTCTTTGTTGGGGGAGTGAGGGGCTGGGAATTGAACTTGGAGGCACTTTACACTGAGCCACATGCCTTTTTTATTTTTTTAGTTTGAGACAGGATCTCATTAAGTTGCTTGGGCCTTCACTAAATTGCTGATGTTGGTCTTGAACTTGTAATTCTCCTATATCATCCTTTTTTATTGAAATTTATTCTATTCCCAGAGATGTTTTTACAGTATGTCTACAAATCGAGAGGACTGAGGACTAATAAGACTGATATAATATCAAATAATAACTTTTCAAATATGACCATGAGAAAGGCCATGTGACTAGGATTAAGGTGGAAACCTAACAACAAAATAAAGGTTGATAATGCTATGTTTAGGTGACATGGAAGGTGAAATGAAATTTTTCTAAATAACATTTAAGATTTACCATGTACTCTCTGGAACTACCTATCTAAAGAAATATGGATGGTGAGCAAAATTTTGTTTGTCCTGATATAAATAAATAAATACACAAATAAATACAGCTTTGACTTTTGGTGATTCAGATAACTCTTGGGTGTTAAACTTGCAACAGTTAGAAACCAAATGCAAAAGTTTGTAATTCATGAAAGCACACTTTCCCAGTTTAACCTTAGATGTTGCTAAGGAGGATAAAAACACAAGGGAGCCAGGCATGGTTTCACATACCTGTAATCCCAAAGACACAAGAGACTGAGGCAGGAGGATCAGAAATACAAAGTCAGCCTTAGCAAAAGTGAGGTGCTAAGCAACTCAGTGAGACTCTGCCTGTAAAAAAATACAAAATAGGGATGGGGATGTGGCTCAGTGGTTGAGTGCCCTGAGTTCAATCCCCAGTACCAAAAAAAAAAAAAAAAAAAAAAAAAAAAAACCACACGCACACAAAGGAAAAATTCCCCTGTTCCCAAAGTAAAGCAAGGATTCACAAGAAACTGTGAATAGAAATAAAAAACAGTTTGTAATCTGAAAATGCAAGCTGTCATCATCATTATGCATGCGATACTTGCTACACCACTTTTAGAAAGTAATTGTTGAATGTTGCCAGTTCTTCCCTTATGTCAGGTTTCTTTATCTTGCTGTTTGGTTTAACTGTGATTATTTTATCCCAGGTACATTCCTGTATATTCTGAGATTTGGAGAGGTGGATACATCTATTTCACCTCACAATTTGCTGCCCTGAGAACTCCACCTAGAATTATAGAGATGTCTCTTCATGATTTGGACTTTGGGAAAAAGACATGATATTCTGTGTGTAGGAAGAAAAATGAAAGAGATATTTGTTCCTCACAATATTGGACGGTTATAATATTAGCTGACCATATATGTTTTGGTCTCTCTCCACAGGGTATAATTTTGTTTAGAATCAGTTGTGAAGTTAGGAGTGACATTTCTCCACATAGCTCCCCTGGTCACTAAGTGGTGCTCTGAGACTGTCTCTCATCAATGGATAGAACAAAAGTGATTTGTCCCTTTGCAACAGAAGCAGTTAAGAGGCTGCTGTGCTTTCACCATGCCTTTCTTTCCATCTGCCAATGAGATATAACACAACATTGCATGGTGACATAAACAAGGAATAAATTTTATTTGTTTAACCTACTGAGAATTTGGATCTGTCCATTACAGAAGCTAGCATGACTTGGACTTCATATCTATTAGAGGGTTAACTTCATGAAATCTGTTTAGTTTATGCCCATTGATTATAACAGAGCAGTGACTGGATCTAAATAAATGAATTCAATAATGAATAAATGAAAGAGGAAGAAAGAAATAAACATATATAGTTTTTATCAACTTTTCATTTTCTTGTATGAAAATATTCAAAATAGCAGTAAAAAGATAACATTTAATGTCAGCATAACATTGATAATATATGTATTATTACCAATCCGTAAAAATTCTAAAATGCTTTTTAAAATTGTACACATTTAGTTATTTGTATAAATGTGTTTGTATTGTTACAGTTTTTGTTTTAATTTACCATTGTCAGATTTTTTCGAAAACACTTTTGAGAGACTCAATCAAGTATATGATATAATTTGGGAATAGAACTTTCTCAAACAGTAATCACATTCAGGGATTTTTACTGAGTTAAGAGTCTTGAAATTCTTTAATTTTAGACACATGTAAAAGTCTCAGAACATTCCCTGGTATATAGTAGATATTATAAAAAATCTGAGGAATTTTATTCTCCTTTTGTAATATTAAATAGTACAAAAAGAATCTCTCAAATTTGTATTTTCTAGGAAAATAAAAAAAAAAATCTTATTCAGGTATTATTTATAATGTCTCATCTTTTTATTTCTGAAACATGGTGCCATGGTTTAGATATGTGTGGTCCCCCAAAAGTTCATGTGTGAAATGGTGCAATAAAGTTTAGAGGTTAAATGTTTGGGTTGAGAAAACCTTAACCCAGTCAGTGCATAAAATCCCCTAACAGGGGTGCTAATTGTGTGGGGGATAGATAGAAAAGGTGGGTCATTGAAGGGTGTGCCTTTGGGGTATATATAATTTTCCTGGTCAGCAGAGGTCTCTCTCTCTCTCTCTCTCTCTCTCTCTCTCTCTCTCTCTCTCTCTCTTTCTCTGTCTCTCTCTCTTCTTCCCGGTGTCATGTCCTGAGCTGCCTTCTTCCACTACACCTTTCTGCCATGATGTCCTGCCTTTCTTCTGACCTTAGGAATGGAGTCGGCCATGTATGGACTGAGACTTTTGAAACCATGAGCGCCAAATAAACTTTTCCTTCTCTAAAATTGTTATCATCACACTTTTTGGTCATTGCAGAAAACAGCTGCACACAAAGGCACACAAATGTTGAGATCTGTGCCCAAAGTCACAGATGTGATCTGTTGCACAGGAATCTAGACACCCAAGTGTAGTTTTCCCCATTATGTTACTTAGCCTGGATAGTCATTATGCTCCCATAAATGTTTGATAATGTCTATAAATGATTTTTCCTCTTCTAATCTGAACATGAAAAAAAATGTGAACAGAAATTTTCTTTAATGATGTTGAGAGATTTTGTTAAAATTTCTGCATAATACAGGCTTTGTACATGATTATCCACTCAACAAAACAACTGAGGTGTGAGTTTACAAAGTAAGAATTCCTTCAAGGTTTTTATAGTATACATTGACGTAATAAGCCTAAAAAATATATATTTGTAGCAGAAGGCTGAATGAGGTGGAGTATATTTTAAAACTAAAACTACATAATGTTAACATTCATGGAGGAATAACATTTAAACTTTAAATATATTAAACAAATCTTGAAAAAAAATTAATGACAAAATGTACCAATTTTTTTCCTAAACACATTATGTTACTATTGCAGGACAGATCTCTGGATGGCCATGGATTGACCCAATTTTCCCCCCTTTTCTTGCTTGTAGTTCTCAGAATAACTGTAGAATGCCCTAGGAATAAATATCCTTATGTAAGGAGGGACTACCTAAAACAGCCTGGGCTTTGTTTCTCTATTCCTGTAAGAATGCTTTCCAAAGATTTGCCCAGTGTGTCCTGTGGCCCCTGAGGTTTATAACCCAGGAAAGATCACTTTTCAGTGTCTTTCAATTGTGCTGCAAGTGGGATACCCACAAATCAAAACTGCATTTATCCACCATGGACCAATTTCTTGAACCTTAAAAGAACAGTTCATATGGGTCCTAGGCTCCTATTGTCCCTTGTTGCCTATCTGAAGTAATAAATGTGAGTGTGTACTGTCCCACCAATTCACACAAGCTGGGAATGAGTGCAGATGAACTTGCTTCAGAGTTGAGCATTATGATCCCTAAAACTTAAGAGAAACTTAACTATTTGAAATTAACTAAAGTAAAAAGCATTATTTCAGTTTTTATTTTATAAAACCAAAGTTGTAATGCAGCTAGCATACAATGTACCTAGTGTGAAGGTAATTTTTTTTTTTTTTAGAAATAGTCATCAATGATTTTCCTCCAAAAAGTTTGATAATTTTCATCAAAAGGAAAACATTAAATCACACAATTATAGAAAATTACATTATTAATTTTATAATCAGAACAATAGTTTGAATTACAGATAAACAGAAACTACGAAAATAAAAAATATGAGCATTTCTGAATGTTAATTTTGGTAATATCAAAGTGATCAAAGAACTACTAACGTGATACCAACTAAAGAAGATGCATTTAACACATTATCTTATTCATTTAAATCAGAGTGAATACTGGATAGAGAAGCACACGTGAAATTATAAAAAAGGACAATATAATATTGTCATATATGATATTGAATATTTATTAATTTTTAATACATAACAATCTCTAAAATATTTGTTGCACTACATCTTATGTACAAGCATGTATGAATAGGTAGTGTATTCTCTTAATGTTTTAAAAAATGTGTATCACCAAATTATTGCTATGCTTTCTAGACCCTACTGTGAAGGTTAGTATTATATAAGAGAAAGATCTCTGAGAAGAGAAAAAAATCAATTACAAGATATTTTCTCATATTTAACATGGCATGATTTTATTACTAAAATTATATAGGTATCTTTACTACAAATACAAGTATATTAATTTCCTTTAAAAGAAGTCTGTGAAGCAAAGTGTTGGAAAGGAAGTTGATACTTTGTTTCACATACATAATACAATGAGCTCTCCATATCTCTGGGTTCCACACATGCAGAATCAACAAACTATAGATCAAAAATATTTGAAAACATTGTATCTGCATTAACTATGTACAGACTATTTTCCCATCATTCCCAAAACAACATAATATAACAACTATTGATAGGCATGGTGATTCACACCTGAAATCCAAGATGCTTACCTTGTTGTGGCAGGTGGGTTGCAATTTCAGTCCAGCCTTGGCAATTTTGGGAGACCATATCTACAATATTTTTTCTATAAAAAGTCTAGGGCTATAGTTTAGTGGCAGAGATTTTTACTAGCATGCTCAAGAGCCTGGGTTTAATCCCCAGTACTATAAATAAACAAAGAACTATTGGACAATATTTATGTTGTATTAATTATTATAAATAACCCAGAGATAATTCAAAGTATACAGGAGGATGTGTATACTTGGGAAGACTCTATTCTCAAATTAATCTCAATATGGTGAGCTAAAACAGTTTTCTTGTTGTCCAATTATATAATTTTTTCCTCAGTATTATGCCTTATGCCATAATACTATACTTGATTGCAATGATCTTCTAATTCCTGTCCAATTTATAATCCCCTAAATAATTAGACCAACACCAAAATTCACGTTTCTTAAATCCTTCTCCAAATCACCTCTGTTTTTTTTTTAACAGAAGTGTTTTGCTCTAAGAAAATACATTTAAATTAATTTCTAAATAATGACAAAATATATTTTAATTTGATGGAGAGTTATCAAGAGACATCCATGAGCAGTGTATGGACTACATTGGCATTGCAGCCTAGTGAATAGAAACATCTGGTGTTTGGGAACTTCCTGTGGGAGTGCCACAGAGTGAGATTGCCCAACTATATGTGAATTTCTATTCCTATTCTGCCTGGTCCCACACAGAATTGGATATGGGGTGACTTACTACAATCACCTGTCACACAGCCTCTCAGAGTTGGGTGTGACTTACCAAGATGCCAATCAACCTGCTGACTGCAAGACACCATGATGCAAAACTCAACCCTTGAAACATGATCCCTGCCTTTGATAAACCACTGGAGCCATTGTTTAGTTGTCAAACTCCAGCTCATCTGTGGGATGAAACTATCAGGTGCTCCACCCTTCAAAACTAATTCTGACTCTGTGTCTTTGTTCTTCACTAATTATTCTAGACTTTAATTTCTTAGGTGGCTTACATCTTCCTGAGCAGGAATAAGAACCCTCTAATAAGGCACTGGCCACCTCCCCACAGATTATCATATTGATATTTTACATGTGCACATACACATACATATACACAAACACAAGCATGTTTTATATGGTCTCTTCATCATCTAATCTCTGATACTTAGATTATCACCTGGAATAGAATAAAAGGAAGTAAGTATTCAGTGATTGGCATCATCCCAAAACACTTTCATTCATCCTGAATTTCATAAATATTCAGTTCTCAAAATATGCTGGGTATCAGAATCCTGGAATTTTTCACTTTTTAATAAGTTATTTATTCCAAAATATTCTTCATAATGTATTCTGAGCTAAATGCCAAAGCATTAATTTTGAGATTGATTGAGGTAATTTAACATTTTAAGTTTTAGAAGTTATATCCATTTTTAAAATTTTGATGCTACAGTGGAGATATCATAATTGTTAGTACCAGAAAAACTTTGATTTGCCATACAATAACAAAAATCCTGAATCTGCCCTTTAATTGCCATATGCCTTTTTCAGGGGTAAATAATTTAATTCCTGAGCCTCTGAATATTTGTGAGAGTAATAAGTACGCCCCTCTTTTCCACATATGATCATTGCTTTCAGAAATATGAAGTATGTATTGAGGATCTTGGAAACAATGTTAATTAATTAGTTAACATTAATTCTTTCTACAACATGAATCATCTCCTTGTTTATGTAAAAAACATGTTTTAAGTACCAATTACATGTTCAGCACCCTGATAGGTCACAGAAAACCAAATATCAACAAGATTTTTGTACAAGAAGCTTGTAACTTATTATAACACTTATTATAACAGCACATTGCCTTGAGAACAACTCTAATTTCTATCTTATTTGCCACCCAATGAAAATGACCACCTGTGCTCACATTTTTGGATAATAAGCGATGCATATTTAATCTATCACACCTGTCATATCATTAATGAAATGCATTGACTTTTCTGTACATCTCACTGTTATGAATGTTCTTAAAGAAGGAAATTTGGCTTAGAAATAAAGGATTCCTAAAATTTTTCATTATTCTTCAGATAATACAAGTATCAAAGTCCCAATAAACAATGTTCTGTATATGAAGAGATAAATGAATATGTATATCCTATGAATTTTGTAGTTTCCAATGTAATGTTTATGTTATACCAGCTTCTCAAAATGTTAACTTTTATATATTTTATTGCTTGTTTTTTTCAATTGTTACTCTTATAGTCTAATGAGATTTAACTTGAAGTCACTTAAAATCCTTGAATGTATATAATTTAAAATATTCTTCTTGAAATAAAACCCCATTTTTCTATATTCCCTTTTTTACATATCACCTGCTAAATTTTATAAAAATTTCAACATCTGCTTAGTGGCAATGTTTTAAAAAATGTGCAATCTATTTTAATCCTCAATACTACTTCAAAAAGAATTATAAAAACAAATCCACTAAAAGCAAATCTATAATTGGGGCTGGAGATGTGGGCTCTCAAGCAGTAAAGAGGTCACCTGGCATTCGAAGAGCACTGGGTTCGATCCTAAGCACCACACAAAAATAAAGATGTTGTGTCCACCGAAAACTAAAAAATAAATATTAAAAAGGACACTGCTACATCGATGTTCATAGCAGCACAATTCACGATAGCAAGATTGTGGAACCAACCTAGATGCCCTTCAATAGATGAATGGATTAAAAAATGTGGCATTTATACACAATGGAGTATTACTCTGCATTAAGAAATGACAAAATCATAGAATTTGGAGGGAAATGGATGGCATTAGAGCAGATTATGCTAAGCGAAGCTAGCCAATCCTTAAAAAACAAATGCCAAATGTCTTCTTTGATATTAGGGGAGTAACCAAGGACAGGGTAGAGACGAAGAGCTTGAGAAGATTAACATTAAACAGGGATGATAGGCGGGAGGGAAAGGGAGAGAGAAGGGAAATTGCATGGAATTGGAAGGTGAGCCTCAGGGTTATACACAATTACATATAAGAGGAAAGGAGGGGTAGGAGAAAAATTATACAAGTGGAAGAAATGATTTAAAGTAGAGGGGGTGGAGAGAGAGAAGGGGAGTGGAGGGGAGGGGAGGGGAGGGGGGATAGTGGAGATTGGGATAGACAGCAGAATACATCAGTCACTAGAAAGGCAATATGTAAATCAATGGAAATGTAACTGATGTGATACAGCAATCTGTATATGGGGTAAAAATGGGAGTTCATAACCCACTTGAATTAAACTGTGAAATATGGTATATTAAGAACTATGTAATGTTTTGAACAACCAACAATAAAAAAAAAGTTATCTCTCTCTCTCTCTCTCTCTCTCTCTCTCTTAAAAAAAACCCAAAACTATAATAAATATTGTGTTTAGTAGGAGAACAAAAACAACAACAAAAAACCCTTCCAAAAATATCCATATGGTGATACCAGAAACATGTGACTATGTTACCTTACATGGTAGAAAGGATTTTCGAGATAAGTTTATGAACCTCAAGGTGGGGAGATAGTCCTGGATTATCCAAAAGCATCCATTTAATCACATTAGAGAATCCATTTTAATCTGAATGTGTCCTCACAGAACCCATTGGTTGAAAATTAATAAACAATGTAACGACATTAAGAGGTGGGGCATTTAGGATGATTAAATCCTGAAATTGGACCTCTCATGAATGAATGGTTGACCTTATATCAAAGTCAAAGGACATATCCTAATCCCTTCTTCTATGTCAGAATGCAGTCAAGCATGACATTCAATGAAGCAATTTCTCACCAAACACAGACTCTGTTGATGCCTTGATCTTAGACTTCTCAATCCCGAAAACTGTGAGAAATAAATTTCTATTATTTATAAATCACCCAGTCTAAAAGCATAGTGTTATAGCATCACAAATGGATTAAGAGACTTTTCCAGCTGTTTTCAGAAAAAGAGCTATGAATACTAAAGCAGTGTTAGAGAGAGAGAGACACTATCTGGCTAGAGGAATATTATTCACGAGGCCAGAAATGTTTGGAAGGGACAAGGAAATGCATTCCCTAGGAGCCTACTGAGAGGAACATAGCTCTTTCAGTCCTTTTATGATAGCCAGTGTAACTTGTGTGGGATTTCTGAGTTACAAAACTGTGTGCTAATAAATGTGTACTATTTTAAACCACTGAGTTTGTAACAAATTATTATGACAATTATATAAAACTAATAGGATACATGAGACTCAATTTCCAGTTAAATGATTACCCATATATGTGGTAAATGAAACATAGGTCATAGTAAAATTCTAAATGCAATGTTAGGTATAATTTTAAGGCCATATGTGAATCACTGAAACTCTAATATTAAATCCATAAATACATTTTACATATTCTATTTAAAAATTATTTTTTTATATTTTTGTTGTAGGTGGACACAATACCCATATTTTATTTGTTTTTATTTTTATGTGTTGCCAGGGATAGAACATAATGCCTTACACATCCTTGGCAAGCACTCTATGACTGAGCCATAACCCAGGCCCCTTGAAAATTATTGAGATAATTTAAATGAATTATTTAATAAACACATGTTTGGAGTTGACCTATTTATACTATGTTTCTTTAGCAGTAATATAAGTTTTAATGAAAACATGCTAATTATTTTGTTTAATAGCTTTCTATATACTAACTGATTAAATTTACATTACTAAAGTAATTTAAATGATAAGAAAATACAAGTATATTTTAAAGAACATTTAAAATTCAAAATTAGTATAAATAAATTTTCAATTAAGAATTTATCTCTAATTCATGTGAAATCACTTTAAGGTCAAAATGTGACTCATACACCATGAGAATAAATTTTATTTATCAACTTAATGAAAATTTTTGCAAGGTAGAACCTGCATTGACAGAAAATTTTACTTTTATTTACATATATATAAAAGTAAAACTTCATATTATTTATATATTTAAGTTTAAATATATAAATAATATGAAGTTTTCTCCTAGAAAATTGAAATTCCTGACTTCACTGTGGTGTTGAACCTGAGGGAGTTTAACACAGTTTATGAGTACAAGTACAAGTGATTCGGAATGTTAAAATCAAACTTTTCAATGTTAATATTTTTTTTGTGAGAAATAAGATAAGGATATAAATGTAATATATGGCAATCTTATGTCTACTTCTTTTTTCATATCTTTGTCTTTCCCCAGTTCCTCATCATTTGATTTACTGATAGACATAATGAAATATTTATTTTCACATATTTTGAGTCAATAATATTAAGGATGTATAGTTTAAATGAATGAGGATTAAAGTGTAAGCCAAGTTACTTAATAAATATATTCAATCAATGTATACAATAAGCAACATAATTTGAAACTTAAGTAAAATGAATTAATATAAGCTTATTTATAAATGAGTAAATTATGAGTACATAATTTGCAAATAAATTTATTTGTTTATTCATCCCTTCATTATTTGATAAACAATTTTGTTTTGTAGGTTAAATATCTTAGATATTTAAGCACATTTCCTACTGACAGGGATTTCAAAATCTAGCATAGCAAAGAACATCATAAAAACACAATCACTAAGATATCCACAAATAGAGTGCATCACACCCCGTGTACAGCGCCACTGCGCGGGTGAATAACGAGTTAGAATGACAAAAAAAACTATCTTGTTAGGAACTTACAGCAAAATGGGGGTGAACCAAAACCTAGAGGAAGGATTTCCAGCACCGAGGTCCGATAATTGACTCTCATACAGGAGCCAACTGTGCAACCAGAGATCCGGGCTGACTGATCCCTGCGGCCTGCCCCGAGGCTACAGACGGCAGAGAAGCGACCAGCAAGCAGGGAGATTGCTGCAGATTCTGTGGAATTCTGCCGCTTGAGCACTCACGGAGCCCCAGGCTGAGTTCAGGATTTCTGACAGGGAAGGAAACGGGACAGTTCTATCCCCCACAACAGAAACTCCACCAAGGAAACCAGAGGCCACCATCTTGGAGAGCTGAAGTAACCACCACCACTCTCCAACTGATTGCAACAATAAAACAGGTGCGTGTTACTCAGCTCATCTCCCATACAGCGGGGAATTCGCATAAAATCTCTCCTAGGCTCTCTGGGGGAGGGATTATCAGAGCAAGCCTGCATAAAGACGCAGGGAAAACTAGAGATACCCGACCTTCAACTCCCCCTCCCATCATCGGGGAAAACGAAACATGTATTGCCAGCACAGGAGGAGGGGCAAGCGGAAAAAATCAAAACAATAGGGTGCGGGGGAGGGGGGGTGTTCTCAATAGCAACCCTCCATGCCCAACAAACGGCAGGCCCAGAGTACAGTTTGAACTGCCGAGAGGCATCACTCAGGGGAAATCTGGTCTAGCAGGAGAAACCAGGACTAGCAGGAGAAACCAGGGGACTAGAGGCCAGGCCCTCGCGACTGGGCGACTGGAGTCCACCCCCCCCCCGTGGCCTACCGACCACACAACTGGGCAGCTAGAGATTGCCCGCCCACCAGCAACAGCCGGCCCATTGCCCCTGCGACTGGGTGGCTGGAGACCGCAAGCCCGCCTGCAACAGCTGGCCCATTGCCTCTGCGACTGGGCGGCTAGAGATTGCCCGCCCACCAGCGACAGCCAGCCCATTGCCCCTGTGACTAAGCAGCTGGAAACCGCAAGCCCAATGGCGACCAATCGCCCGCCGGCTGCCCGCGCGACTGGGCAGCTAGAGACCGCCCGGCCGCCGGCGTCCGGAGCTGAAACCAACCACAGACAGTCCAGTCCCACCCCTCCATTTGGACACCCCAGTAAGGAGCCTGGGGCCAGCCATAGCAGAGAGGTGACGTCACTGGAGCTCGGCCGTTGGAATTCCTTCCCAGTGGAATCCACTTTAGCAAGCATAGTCTACCAACACAAAGGAGAGACAACAGAGATATAAAAAACCAAAACAAATTTATAGAAGAGAGCAGAAACACAGCAATCAAATAGAGCTGGAAAGTAGCGTGAACATCATGAAAAAACAAGGTAAAAAAGGAGTAAAAACAATGCAGGACAACTTAATTCTACAGGAGGACATAGAAGCATCAGAAACAGGGATAGGGAAAGCACTCAAGGCATACCTAACTCAGATGGAAAGGAATTTTAGAGAAGACATGAGACAGCAAGTCCAAGCAATAAAAGTATATTTTGAAAATGAATTAAACAAACAAATTCAAATGGCAAAGAATTAGCTTTACCAGGAGATAGAGATCTTAAAAAAAAAATCAAACAGTAATCCTAGAAATGCAGGAAACTATAAACCAAATTAAGACCTCAAATGAGAATATTACAAATAGACTAGAACAAGTAGAAGTCAGAACATCAGATAATGAAGACAAAGTTTATCAACTTGAAAAGAATATAGTCAACACAGAAAAGATGCTTAAATCCCATGAGCAATCTATTCAAGAGATATGGGATGTCATAAAAAAAAACAAATTTGAGAGTCATCGGGATAGAAGAAGACATAGAGAATCAAACCAAAGGAATGGACAACCTATTAAATGAAATAATTCTAGAAAACTTCCCAGAGATGAAAGATGGAATGGATTGCTAAATCCTGGAAGCCTACAGGACCCCAAACATTCAAAACCGTAATAGACCAACTACAAGACATATAATTATGAAGATAGCCAACGTACAGAACAAGGAGAGAATATTAAAAGCTATGAGAGAAAGGAGGCAGATTACATTCAGGGGTAAACCAATTAGGTTAATGACTGATTTTTCATCACAGACTTTAAAAGCCAGAAGATCCTGGAACAATGTATTTCAAACACTGAAAAATAATGGATTCCAACCAAGAATACTGTATCCAGTAAAATTAAGCTTCAGATTTGACAATGAAATTAAAATCTTTCATGATAAACAAAAGTTAAAAGAATTCGCAGCAAGAAAACCAGCACTGCAAAGCATTTTGAGCAAAATACTACAAGAAGAGGAATTGAAAAATAGAGCCCAAAACTAACAGCAGGAGGTATCTCAGTAAAGGGGGAGGAAAATAACCAAAAAGTAAAAACTAGCCAAACTAAAATAAATAAATAAATAAACATGACTAGAAGTACAAATCATATTTAAATTGTAACCTTAAATGTTAATGGCCTAAACTCACCATCAAGAGACATAGGCTAGTAACCTGGATCAAAAAAACAAATCCAACAATATGCTGCCTTCGGGAGACTCATATGATAGGAAAAGACATACACAGGCTGAAGGTAAAAGGTTGGGAAAAATCATATCACTCACATGGCCCTCAGAAGCAAGCAGGAGTAGCCATACTCATATCGAATAAAATCAACTTCAAACCTAAGTTAATCAAAAGGGATGAAGAAGGACACTATATACTGTTAAAAGGAACCATCCACCAACAAGACATAACAATTATCAATTTGTATGCACCAAACAATGGAGCTGCAACATTCATAAAACAAACTCTCCTCAAGTTCAAGAGTCAAATAGAGCACAACACAATAATTATGTGTGACTTCAACACACCGCTCTCACCATTAGACACATCCTCTAGACAAAAGCTGAATAGAGAAACTATTGAACTCAATAGCACAATCAATAACCTAGACTTAACCAACATATATAGAATATATCAACCATCATCAACTGGATACACGTTTTTCTAAGCAGCACATGGATCCTACTCAAAGATAGACCATATATTATGCCATAGGACAACTCTTAGTAAATATAAAGGCGTGGAGATAATACCATGCACCATATCTGATCATAATGGAATGAAACTGGAAATCAATGATAAAAGAAGGAAGGAAAAATCCTACATCACATGGAAAATGAACAATATGTTACTGAATGATCAGTGGGTTACAGAAGACATAAAGGAGGAGATAAAAAAATTCATAGAGACAAATGACAATACAGACACAACATACCAGAATCTATGGGACACAATGAAAGCAGTTTTAAGAGGGAAATTCATTTCTTGGAGTTCTTTCCTCAAAAAAAGAAAAAAACAGCAAATAAATTAACTCACACTACACCTCAAAAACCTAGAAAAGGAAGAGCAAAACAACAGCAAATGTAGTAGAAGACAAGAAATAATTAAAATTAGAGCAGAAATCAACAAAATTGAAACAAAAAAAAACCATTGAAAAAATTGAAAAAACTAAAAGTTGGTTCTTTGAAAAAATAAATAAGATCGACAGGCCCTTAGCCATGCTAACGAAGAGAAGAAGAGAGAGAACTCAAATTACTAACATACGGGATGAAAAAGGCAATATCACAATGGACACTACAGAAATACAGAAGATAATTAGAAAGTATTTTGAAACCCTATATTCCAATAAAATAGAAGATAGTGAAGATATAGATAAATTTCTTAAGTCATACAATCTGCCCAGATTGAGTCAGGAAGACACACACAATTTAAACAGACCAATAACAAAGGAAGAAATTGAAGAAGCCATCAAAAGACTACCAACTAAAAAAGCCCTGGACCTGATGGGTATACAGCGGAGTTTTACAAAACCTTCAAAGAAGAATTAATACCAATACTTTTCAAGCTATTTCAAGAAATAGAAAAAGAAGGAGCTCTTCCAAATTCATTCTATGAGGCCAAAATCACCCTGATCCCGAAACGAGACAAAGACACTTCAAAGAAAGAAAACTACAGACCAATATCTCTAATGAACTTGGATGCAAAAATTCTCAATAAAATCCTGGCGAATCGAATACAAAAGCATATCAAAAAAATTGTAAACCATGATCAAGTAGGATTCATCCCTGGGATGCAAGGCTGGTTCAATATACGGAAATCAATAAATACTATTCACCACATCAATAGACTTAAAGACAAGAACCATATGATCATCTCAATAGATGCAGAAAAAGCATTTGACAAAGTACAGCATCCCTTTCTGTTCAAAACACTAGAAAAACTAGGGATAACAGGAACTTACCTCAACATTGTAAAAGCTATATATGCTAAACCTCAGGCTAGCATCATCCTAAATGGATAAAAACTGAAGGCATTCCCTCTAAAATCTGGAACAAGACAGGGATGCCCTCTATCACCACTTCTATTCAATTTAGTTCTTGAAACACTAGACAGACAAAAGAAATTAAAGGCATAAAAATAGGAAAAGAAGAACTTAAATTATCACTATTTGCAGATGACATGATAATATATTTAACAGACCCAAAACGGTCTACAAAGAAACTACTAGAGTTAATAAATGAATTCAGCAAAGTGGCAGGATATAAAATCAACACGCATAAATCAAAGGCATTCCTGTATATCAACAAAACCTCTGAAATGGAAATAAGGAAAACCACTCCATTCACAATATCCTCAAAGAAAATAAGATACTTGGGAATCAACCTAACAAAAGAGGTAAAAGATTTACACAATGAAAACTACAGAACCCTAAAGAGAGAGATAGAAGAAGATCTCAGAAGATGGAAAAATGTACCCTGTTCATGGATAGGCAGAACTAACATCATCAAAATGGCGATATTACCAAAAGTTCTCTAAAGGTTTAATGCGATGCCAATCAAAATCCCAATGGCATTTCTTGTAGAAATAGATAAAGCAATCATGAAATTCATATGGAAAAACAAAAGACCCAGAATAGCAAAAGCGATTCTAAGAAGGAAATGTGAATCTGGAGGTATAGCGATACCAGAGTTCAAACTGTACTACAAAGCAATAGTAACAAAAACAGCATGGTACTGGTACCAAAACAGGCAGGTGGACCAATGGTACAGAATAGAAGACACAGAGACTAATCCACAAAGTTACAACTATCATATATTTGATAAAGGGGCTAAAAACATGCAATGGAGGAAGGATAGCATCTTCAACAAATGGTGCTGGGAAAATTGGAAATCCATATGCAACAAAATGAAACTGAATCCCTTTCTCTCGCCATGCACAAAAGTTAACTCAAAATGGATCAAGGAGCTTGATATCAAATCAGAGACACTGCATCTGATAGAAGAAAAAGTTGGCTCAGATCTACATACTGTGGTGTAGGGCTCCAAATTCCTTAATAGGACGCCCATAGCCCAAGAGTTAATAACAAGAATCAACAAATGGGACTTACTTAAACTAAAAAGTTTTTTCTCAGCAAGGGAAACAATAAGAGAGGTAAATAGGGAGCCTACATCATGGGAACAAATTTTTACCCCTCACAGTTCAGATAGAGCCCTAATACCCACAGTATACAAAGAACTCAAAAAATTAAGCAATATGATAACAAATAACCCAATCAACAAATGGGCCAAGGACCTGAACAGACACTTCACAGAGGAGGACATACAATCAATCAACAAGTACATGAAAAAATGCTCACCATCTCTAGCAGTCAGAGAAATGCAAATCAAAACCACCCTAAGATACCATCTCACTCCAGTAAGATTGGCAGCCATTATGAAGTCAAACAACAATAAGTGTTGGTGAGGATGTCGGGAAAACGGTACACTTGTACACTGCTGGTGGGACTGCAAATTGGTAAGGCCAATTTGGAAAGCAGTATGGAGATTCCTGGGAAAGGTGGGAATGGATCCACCATTTGACCCAACTATCGCTCTCCTCGGACTATTCCCTGAGGATCTTAAAAGAGCGTACTATAGGGATACTGCCTCTTCAATGATTATAGGGGCACAATTCACAATAGCTAGACTGTGGAACCAACCTAGATGCCCTTCATAGATGAATGGATAAAAAAAATGTGGCATCTATTCACAATGGAGTACTACGCAGCAATAAAAAATGACAGAATCATAGAATTTTGCAGGGAAATGGATGGCATTAGAGCAGATTATGCTAAGTGAAGCTAGCCAATCCTTAAAAAACAAATTCCAAATGTCTTCTTTGATATAAAGAGAGCAACTAAGAACAGAACAGGGAGGAAGAGCATGTGGAAAGATTAATATTAAACAAAGATGAGTGGGGGGAGAGAAAGGGAGAAAGAAGGGAAAGCATATGGAAATGGTAGGTGTCCCTTAATGTTACACAAAATTACATAGAAGATAATGTGAGGGGAAATGGGGGGAAACAAGGGAGAGAATTGATCAACAGCAGATGAGGTAGAGAGGGATGATGGGTGGGGAGGGGAGGGGGGATAGTAGGGGATAGGAAAGGTAGCAGAATACAACAGTCACTAATGTGCCATTATGTAAAAATGTGAGTGTGTAACCGATGTGATTCTGCAATTTGTATTTGGGTAAAAATGGGAGTTCATAACCCAATTGAGTCAAATGTATGAAAGATGATATATCATGAGCTTTGTAATGTTTTGAACAACCAATTAAAAAATATAAAAAAATTTTTTAAAAACCCACAATCACTACCACTACATCAAGGATATACAAAACACATCAGCCTTAAAATCATCATACAGTCTCTATCTTCTTGTAGATAATTGGATAAGGTACTGACAATGTTTATCAAAGTATATAGATGTATTTTTTTCCAAAAGTTATAAGACTTTTGAAATCATATAAAATAGAAGCTAAAATAAATGAATACATTCAGTATTTAGATGTAGAAAATGAAAGTTTAAGATTTGAAATTAAATTTAAGTTCTTTGAATACTTATAGAGAAAAAATTGCTTAATAGCCAATGCAGTAACACGTTCAAATAGTTGGGACACTGTTGTGTGCCTAAGAAACACAAGATAGAACACTCCTAGTGTAGTCTTTGTTAGTTCTGAACTTAGTTACAATAGAATTATTCAGTTTTGGAAATTACTTATTAGGTAAATATTGATAAGTAAGAATTTTTGCTGTGAAGTACATGCAGTATATTAAATAACAAAATTGTGTCACAGAAAAATGATTGAAAGTTATGAGTGGAGTTAACACTGAATATGGAAGAAGAACAAAATAAGATCTTAATTTTTTTGTGAAATTGTAATTTGAATGATAGAATCTACTTAATCTATATTTCATCAGAGATGGAAGAAGAGAGAGCATAATCTATAAGAAGAATCATCTTTTTATAAAAAGAAAAAATTAGAATGCCCCACTATAATGGTACCTTACAAATGATGCTACATAAAAATAGTCAGCTCTATTCTGGAGGAGACTGGATGCAATGCCCAGGGCAAAAGATTTAAACAATTAAATGATTATCTGTTCTTAAATTTAAATAGAGGAAAACTGAGATTCTCTTTATTTATAAGCATATTATTTTATACTCTGGTGTCTTCCTAGATAAGCATTGTTTTCCCTTAATTTATTAAGTCTGTTCTACATAGATGCTTTTTAATATGACAAATGGGGGTGCAGACTAAGGTAAGTATCAGACTATTCAGGGATTATATTTTTGCTCGACAGAATCAGTAGTATTCCTTCCAATTTCTCAGGCTTTCAACATATAAATAAGATGATTTCCTTGAAAAAAATGCCTTATTCTTTATTTTCAACCAATAAAGAATACTGTGATAGAGATGAACAAATATTAAAGCTAAATTCTGAACTATATCAAGGACACATGAGGAGGTTAAAAGCCTTTCTCATCTTTGACATTTTATTCAGCTGGAAAAAAAATGTTTTGAGCTTCAATTTGTGAACTTTTTAATCTTTATTATACCACCCATGACAGCTCATCAATTATAAGGAATACTTTTGGAAAGGTCCCTTAAAACTATACTGACAAAAATGTTAATGATCCTTTCCATGAAAAGATGAGCTATTCTATTTTTGACAAAGATTACATTTCCATTGAGTTGCTCTTCTTCTTTCCTGTTCCTCACTCTATAACTTCACTGAAAGAAACAACATGGAGTGGGATGCATTCATTGCCAGAATCCAGAGATACCTTACAGTTACTGCCTTTGTTATGTTGGTGTCATTGTACTTATTGACAGACATTAATAACAACATTCACTTCAATTTTTTCTGATTATATTCAAATAATTATTTAAGTTACAAAATTTATTAAATTTTGTATTAGGACAAAAATTTACAATCTCATTATTAAGATGAAAAACTATAATCTAATATACGAAATATTATAAAATATTTTATTTACTAATACTCTGTCTCCCCAGGAGATTCAACATTAAATAATCCCTTTTAATCCTTGATAGTTTATAGCAATCCTGAGAAACTGTGTCTTGATTTACTTCATTGCTCTCTACTTCTTTATACATTATCTGTAGTTCTTTCTGAATCTACCATTAGTTTCATAAGACATCACCTGGACTGTCAAATTGTCATATTGTTTTTCTTCCTTCAAAGTGTTTCATAAATGTGAAAATATTTCCTCACACTTATTAGTTATGTCCTAATCCATGTATTTTTTATTTTAAAATTAAATATGAACTGTTGCTGAACTCACTAATTCCAGATTTCAAATGTCTTAACAAGATTAAAATGTGTATGTGATTGTGTATGTAAAATATCTTTAGCACTCCAATGTAGAATGTAATTTTATCTGCTTTATTTTCTAGTTTGCTGATTCCCTTTCGATGCGTGGAATTTGTTGTTTAAACCTGCATTACATTTTTACTTTTGATAAAAAATATTATTACTTCTGAAAATTAATTTTATCTTTTTTATTATTATCAAGAAAGAAACAAAAGGAGGAAATAGAAGATGGGCTTATTAGTAGCACAGGTTTATCTGGGACAAACCTGTAGAGGTGGGCCCAGTGAAGACTGAGACCCATCTTCAGCTTACAACCTGGGGTACTTAGAGGAGTGAGAGAGTGGAGAAATTTTTGCAATTACGTTGTTGCTAGGGGGTTCTCCTCATGGTCTTTATATCTATTTGATGTATTACTGCTTCCCATCAAACAATGTGCTTTTTAGGATTTCTGTTTCAAATTACAATTTTATTTCTTTGTATGATGATAAGGTACTGTTTGAGGTTTTTTTGTTTTTTGTTTTTTTGTTTTGTTTTGTTTTGTTTTTGCATGATGATGGAGTATTTTCTGGGAGTTAGGTTGGTCTGAGTACAATGACACTCAGGTGACTCCTATTCTAAATTGGAAAATATGTTTCAAAATGGCATTGCCTATGCGAAGTTCTTACTAACACTAATTAATTTGTATTTTTCAATATTGTAAAAAAAATAATCTGATTAATAGACTCTTACTGATCTCTACAATCTCATTCAGATAGTTTTTTTCATGATTTTAGAGTATTGATCTATAATTTTAGTGACTACTAAAGGTGATTCTTTCATGCATGCATATTGTAATAGTATACCATACTCTTGCTTCATAGTAGCTACATCATTTTATTTCTGTAGAGGCAGTAGATTTATCATCAGCACAAGGAATTCTCCTTAAAATTAACTTTTTCTATCTGTATTAACGGATTTGAAAATTATATGTACTTAATTGTTTAGTATAGATTTCCCATTGTCTAGTTCTGTTGTGCTAATGAATACTATGGTGATTATAGATAACAAAATGCACTGCACATTTTCGAAAGCTAGAAAAAAAGATTCAAATATTTTACCATAAAGAAATTATAAATGAAAGAAAAAACAGATCTGTTTAACTTGATTTAAACACTATACATATATGCACATATCTAAACTTCATATTACTCTATTAACATCTACAATTTTTTTGATTCTATGTAGCAGTTAGAATAAGTTTAATTAAAACTTTTTTGTTAGAGTTCCTTTTTATTTCTTATGGCACAAATGTATTTTTTTTCATTTGTTTTAGTCCATTACTAAATTCTAAGTTGTCTCTGTTCCTTTCAACTTTCTTTGTGAAAGTGATTTGCTTTCTTGATTTTCTTCTTGGATGGTTCTCTGAAATGCTAGTGAGCTTGGCCTCTTATTTAAGTCACTTCAACTTCATATTCAAAAGTACAGAATTAAAGTTTGCTTTGAGGACAAATAAACCCATGGGCTTTCCTTATAAGGTGACAAGAGCAAAAGAAGATTTTTTTTCAAGTGATCACCCATATGTACTTAAGAATTCTTCCTGCTGTGTTTCTAGCTGACTTCTGTCAAGAGGCCTAATTGGTTTGTAACAAAAGGAACAGTGAATGATTGGTCTTTTGTTCATCTTGTGGAATTTTACTTGTTATCAAATTCTCAGCCTTAAGCAAGATCTTAGCATTTAAGTGTTAAGTCTTTTTTTGGTAAGAGAAGCCTTATTCATTTACTTTAATAACTTGGATCACTGCTTGCAAGTCTTCTACATAATTACATCCAAACTTGTATCATATAAAATTTAATATATTTGTTTACTCTATTTTTATTCATCCTTGTCCTCATACACTAATGTTTTAAACTTCATTTTCACTTTAGTAAAATTTCCTAAAGTCATTAACTACTTAACAGTTTGAATTTTAAAGACAATGTGACTTCATTGGCTTAGTTTATAAGGGTGGAGATAAGGGTGTAGTATGTAGACACACCTTGGTGGGAGTGTGCACAGTAGGAAATCATTCATATCCTGAACCGGTGTAATGAGAGAGAAGAGGACCAGAGGAGTCCCACATCCCAATGTGAGAATTTGAGGCAAATATTCAAGGACCCAAGAATGTCCCATTAAGCCCCATCTATTAAAGGTCTATAGTACTTCCCAATACAACCATTGTAGGGACCAAAATTTTATCTGGTGAATATATTTGCATTCTTTTTCAGAATTTGATGTTTCATGGAAAAACATATTCTTTATAATTTTAGTAAACTTAATCACCAAAACATTTTTTATACATTTTATTATAACAATGAAAAATTAGATTCCTTCAGGCCCAAATGTTTTGATATTTCCAAATATCATATCAATTCCTTTTTGAACTGACTGATATTTTTAACATTTCCACCTATTTTTTAAGACATATATGACAAGGTCATAATGAGATCATTGTCACGCCTACATGCTGTTCCTTTTGAAAGATTGATATGTAGATTTCACTCTATTTAAATGCAAGTACATAAACTCAAATCCCAGTTTCTCAGATTGTAAAATATGCAAATTATTCTGCTTTTAATAAATCCATATATATATATTATTTCCAGCATGTGATTGTTGACCAAAACAAACAAATAAAACAAAACAAAAAAAGTAGGAAAAAGGCTTCAATGGTAGGTATTTCTTTTGAGATGGGAGGTTTGTACCACTTCCCCAGACAACATTCTGAGGATAGATGAACTTATGACTTTATAAGTCAATGAAGTCCTGTGGATGTTTCATTATTTAATTTCAGAGACTTGTTCATAAAAGGCAATCAGGCTTTCACTTCATTCATGAGAAAACTTTCTGTACAGCCCTAAGCTAAACTTCAGGAAGTTTGATTGCTAAGAAATCACCATGCTATGAGAAAGCCTAAAACCACAAGGTGAGATTCCTTGAATGGCCATGTTATCAAATATCCCAGATTGGCTCAATGCTTGACAGTTGAATGAACAATCTCGGACATTTATATTAGATGATTCTTCAGATACATGTAGCGTCCACTAACATTGGACTATAACTTCATAAGAAGTCTTAAACATGAACTACCCAGCTCATCGCCCCATCCCCAGCAAAAGAGTGTACAATATTTTGAGGAAGAAAAAATGGTCATTTTAGGATTTTAAGTTTGAGAATATTTGTTGTACACTAGTAGTTATTGCAATAACCCACCCCATTTTGTTAATATAGAATAACTTATAACCTACTCCTAAAAATTCTTTTTACAGAAATGTAGTGTGTAATCCAAATTTTAAGGATCATATGTTCTTAAAACTAAACTAAGTGGATATGAGAAAATACAAATTATACAAATTATCTTTTCCTACCAGAATGGAATGAAGTTAGAAATCAGTAACAGAAGTAAATCAGGAAAATTAACAAATTTATGGAAGTTATATTACAGATTTTTAAATACCAAATGGATCAAATAATAAATCAAAAGGGAAATTAGAAAATATTCAACAGATAAAATGAAAATGATATAGCAAAAATTATGGAACTCAATGAAAAGAATACAACAGGAAATAACAACTATAAATGCTTATATTTTAAAACACAAAAATTTTCAAATCAGTAACCTAGTATTAAAACTTAAGGAAGTATTTTTCTCTTCAAACACTTCACATTCCATCGGTTTTAGTCTTTAAATTTAAAGGGGCTTCATCTATACATAAATATTGTATGTTTGATCATTTACACACAAAGCTGGATTTTCATGTGTCATTTAAATTTATTTTTTCTTTATGTGCCATGTCACATCTCTCTCCCCATTACTGTGTAATAGTTAACATGTAAATAGTTTTCAGTGTTATATTTGATAATTTTTTTCTATATTTTTAGTGGTTGTTTGTAGTCTTCTCATACACATATAAACTTACCAAATATGTTCCAAATTTATATAATTTATTTCCAGTGAGATAAATTTGTTTAATTCTTTCTTCAAAGTTATGGAATCATGAGTCAGAGCCATTGACACAATAGAACTTTTTCTTTTTTTTTTTTTGTACTCTTCAAAATGAGGCAATTGTTCTCCTTCTGCTGGGTCAATCCACTAAGAAGATAAAGCAGTTATGAACACAGATGCATACTCCTACAATCAGAGCAGAAGACAAATAAGAAATAGAAAAAATGAATATCATCATAAACAAACCAGACTTCACACATCTGATAGAACTAGCTACTCATAAGAGCAGACTACATATTTTCTTAAGCACATATGAAACTCTCCATGATAGAGCACATACTAGTCATAAAATAAGACTTAATAAATTCAAAATATTTGAAGTAATATAGGTATGGCTTCTGAACACAAGAAATTAAGTTAGACTACTACAACATAAGGAATTCTGGGAAACTGACAAATATCTGGATATGAACACAGTCCTAAATTGCTAATACAACAAAGAAGAAATCAAAAGAGATTTTAGAAAATAATTTCAGAAGAATGAAAATAAAAACACACAGCATATCAAAACTTATAGAATGCAGCTTAAACAGTGTTTACAGAGAAATTTATAGTTGTAACTGTTTGTTTCATACACACACACACACACACACACACACACCCCTGGTATGTACCTCTTGATGTGTGTGTGTGTGCGTGTGTGTGTATGTGTGTGTATTTTTAATCAATCATGTAATCATTTGCCTAAAGCTACTAGAAAAAAAAAAACTAGACATGAGGAATTTGGAATAGGGTTAAAATAAATGATACAGGTTATAGAAAAAAATGTAAAAAATAAAAACTTAAGGAACTAGGAGAAGAGAAAATATAAAATTTTTTCGTTGAAAACATCATCAAAATTTGAAAATCTTTATTTAGGGAATGTGACGTGATATAAATGCAGTGTGCAGTGTTACATCAAAAGTGAAAACTTGATTTACCATAGGATGTATCAATTCCAGTTCTGTATATGTACTCGAGACTTAATAGCCAAACATCAAGGAGATATCTTCATAACCATGTTCATAACAGCATTATTTGCCATAGCTAAAACATGTCAACAGCTCAAGAATCCATTTACAAATGAATGTATATGAAATGGAATATTATTCATCTTTAAATACACTCTGAAATGTATTACAACATGGAAAAATCTTGAGGATACTGTGCTAAATGAATAAGCTAGTATCCCAGTTTCTCTGTCTCTCTCTCTCTCTCTGTCACACACACAGACACACACACACACACACACACACACACACACCACACACACACAATGCTGTGTAACTCCAATTATCTGAAACACTTGGAGTTGTGAAAATAAGAGACACAGAGTGTACAATGTTTTTTTTCCGGGGACATGGGGCAAGATAGAATGGGAAGTTATTGTTCAATGGGCACAGAGTTTCAGATTTGCAAGATGAAACAAATTATAAAGGTAGATGTTGGAGACAGTTGCATAAAAGTGGGGATGTATAAGATGCTGCTGAACTGTATACTTACACATCCTTAAGATGACTTTACTACTACATGAAGTCTAAAAAACTGCACTTATAGAAGTAGACAGCAATCTGGGCACAGTGGTAGCACTCCTGTAATGCACGTAATCCCAGGAACTCAGGAGGTGGAGGTAAGAAGATCACAAGTTCCAAGCTAGCCTCAGCAATTTAGTGAGGCCCTAAACAACTTAGCAAGACACTGACTCAAAACTAAAAATTAAAAAAAGAAGGGTGGGATGTTGGGGATGTTGCTCAGTGGTTAAGCTCCGCTGGGTTCTATCCATAGTACCAATAAACAAACAAACAAACAAACAAACAAACAAATAAATAAATAAATAAATAAATAAATAAATAAAGCAGTCAGTATCAGATAACAAGAAGGAAAGGTTAAATATATGCAGAGAGTTTAGTCAATCGGTAAACTGTTACAGAAGAATGAGAGTAGTTAAAATAAGGTGTAAAATAACTAGAAGAAAGGATTTTGAATATTTTAATAAAAATAATAGATATTTGTGGTTATTGATAACCTAAGTATTAGAGTGATCCATATACAATGTATAAATGTACTGTAACATTCTACCATACCCCATAAGATGTTCAGATATTTGGTGCCCAGAAAAATAAAAGAGTTAAGATGGTAAATTGCTTGATATATGTATTTATAAATAAAATAAGCCATAGTTGTATTTATACCACAAATAAAAGATACTTTTAGTTATTTGCTTTAAGAATAACGTTGGTATAACTGCATAACACACATAACTGATTAAAAATAAAATATTTGTATGCAATTTGCTTTTATTTTTATCATTAAATTATTTGTTTTCTTTCATTGGAATTACTATTTGTATATTATATAAGCATATACTGTTAATAACTGAAATGTAAGTTTAATTTAGAATTAGGCTTTATAAATTATAGTAATTTATTTCAATTAGAGAGTAGTCATAATACACAATAGTGAAATAAATGAGGTTGAAAATGGCATATCAGTTCCCCTCACAGACTTCCTAATAAAATATCTGAAAGTAAAGTGGCTAAAATAATTTCAAGCTACCTATTCCAACTTTAGAAATTACTGTGGCAGATGCTAAACCATAATTTTTGGCAGAAGCATAGAGATCTATTATTCTCATTTCTAATAAACCAACATTTTTTCAAAGATCATAACATATGATCTATTCCCAGCAAATACATAAAATAAGTGATTATGTTACCTATTTGATTTCAATATGTACAAACAATAGCAGATCTTTGAGGTCTCTATGATTTCTATTTATTTCCTCTATGGATAGCTGCTGGTTCTAGTAATTACAAATAAATAGAGTCATTCCAACTAAACTGCACTCATTGGGATTCTTTACTGCATGCATTGATTGTGTCAATCTGTTATGATATGCACAGGAAAAATGAAAACTTTTAATTTAGCTAGTCTCACTACACAGGGTCAATTCCAATTAGAAATATATTCTAGTATTAAGATAGTAGATGATTAAATGACCATATTACTTTACTGCAACTTTTACATGAGTTACAAAATCCTATTAAACTCAAAAAAGTTATTGTAGCATACTTAATGTTGTAAGAAAATACAAAATGTAAATAATAAATTATATTTGTACACTTTCAGTAAGCTCTTTTGCAATTGACATACAATTGATCCATGGGATTCTAATTTTTATATACGTATTATAATTCATACATATTTAATATTAAAATTATTAAAATTATCAATGGGGATAATTTATGCTTTAATTTTGCCTATTTTTTCCTCTAATACAGACTAATATTGATATCTGTAATTTGAATGCATAATTAGATAAAATGATATTAAATTACAAAGTTTTATAAAGAATACTATATAATGAATTTAGATATTGAATCTTCCTCAGGAGAGTACATTTTTAGCAATCTCCAGTCGTTGAATAATTATTAACCAGTTCAAAGTAGCTATTAATGGTATTTTCAACATTTTTCTTTTTTTTAAATGTTTTTGCTCCATCTCCTAACCAATGATAGATTTTTTATATATAGCAGCAGAATGCATTCTAATTCATATTACACATATAGAGCACATTTTTTCATATCTCTGGTTTTATCTAAAGTATATTCACACCAATTTGTGTCTTCATACATGTACTTTGGATAATGATGTTCATCACATTCCAACATCATTTCTAACCCCCTGCTCTCTCCCTTCCCCTCCAACCCCTCTACCCTATCTAGATTTCATTTATTCCTCCCATGTTCCCCCTCCCTACCTCACTATAAATCAAATTCCTTATATCAGAGAAAACATTAGGCATTTGTTTTTTGTACGATTGGCTAACTTTACTTAGCATTATCTTATCCAATGCCACCCATTTACCTGCAAATGACATGATTTTATTCTCTTTTATTGCTGAGTAATATTCCCTTGTGTATATATGCCACATTTTTAATCCATTCATCTCCTGAAGCACATGTAGACAGTTTAGCTATTGTGAATTGTGCTGCTCTTTAGCTATCATGTTTCTATTTAGCTATTGTGCAGTTTAGCTATTGTGAATTGTGAATGTCAGTACCAAAAAAAAGCAAAACAAAACCCAAACAAATCAAAACAAAAATTAAAAGCAGGTCAAGGAAGAGTTTAAACCTATAAGCATACAGATTCAGAAGTAAATTGTTTTTATTAACAGAATTATACTGATTTTTATTTTATATGAAGAAGTTAATTAACAACAATATAAACTCTTCATTTGATATATCTGAATCAGAGTTTGAAAATATGTACAAGGTCTTAGTGTTGGAACATTTTACCTCCCTTGGGACCGCAGCCATTATTGGGTGCTGGCTGAGGTGGCCTCATAGGTTCTTCCAGAGCATTTCCATATAAGTGACCTGGATGGATTGGCATTCCGGGTTTTTAGCCCATGCTCAGGCTTTTGACTTTAGCCCCGCCCTAATGGTTTAATCTGAAATATGCCTAGGCCCTTAGTGATAGTGACGTAACTGCCCCTTATTGACTACTGTCTCTTCTTACCCCCTCCTATCACTATATAACCTTGTCCCTGACACAATAAAGTTGAGATTGCTGCACCTCTATGGTTGACTCAACTCCTGACTCGGTGTGATTCTTGGCCAGGCTGGGTGGCAGGCCAGGTCGCCACACTCATCATCTCGCTTAGCGCCAGAGACACTAGGTGGTCTTGTGTGCTTCACTACCTCTGTCGGAGGGCGGTTCTGACATCTTAGTTCTTTCTAATAGGGAAAAAAATATGCTGGACTATGTGTAGCCATGTCTATCCATCATCCTAAAATTATATTATTATGTATTTAATTTTCCATGTATTTTTAAAAATACATTTTCTGATGAACATTGATCTAATTGATATTTGCCTAGTCTAAATAAATACCAGTGATCTTTTGTTCGGGAACCGCTACAGAATTAAGGAAAGGGGTCCAAATTTTTTTCTTATATTTAGCATTAGCATGTATCTCTTGAGATTTTATTATTAAATGTAACATGTTGTTTTAAATTGCTGATTACATACAGCATGCCCAAAAGTAGCCAAGTGATTTGCTAACACATTATAGAAAATATTGCAGTAGTAAATATTTTGGAGAAGATATTACAATATTTAGTAAAATGCTGTGGATATACCATATAAAACCAATGTATCCACCATATAAAACCAATGTATCTACCATATAAAGATACAATTAAATGTGCTAAAATTTGATCATCCTTTAACAATTTGTTGCAAAAATAGAATTAGAATTGGGAGAAAATTAGAATATCATAACATTCTTTCTATGTACATTTAAAAATAATTTGTTAATGATCTTCCTGACCCACTATATTTATTGAAAAATTTATTCTTATATATAAATCAAAGATCATTAACCTTAAACTGATTTGATGGAAAAAGTTTGCTTGTACCACCTGACTCTAAGTGTTACTAACAAGCTTTGATACAGTTTATTGCATCTAGGAAATTAAGGCAACTGCTCACATATGCAATTTATTCCAGAAGTGTTTATTTTTTTATTTGAAGTTTTAAGAAAAACATAAAAATGTGAATTCTATATCAAAATATGTAATCACACTATAATAAAGATGAGTTTTTTTTTCTTTTTTTTTTAGTGAGAGAGGAGAGAGAGAGAGAGAGAGAGAGAGAGAGAGAGAGAGAGAGAGAGAATTTTTAATATTTATTTTTTAGTTCTCGGCGGACACAACATCTTTGTTAGTATGTGGTGCTGAGGATCGAACCTGGGCCGCACGCATGCCAGGCGAGCGCGCCACCGCTTGAGCCACATCCCCAGCCCAAAGATGAGTTTTAAAAAGCTGACAAGCTTTAAACTTCATTATTTGTACTATCTTAGTACCATCAACTGTAGATTATCATTTAAATCCATTTTAAGGATTATAACCTGAGCAACAGATTTTTAGATGCTTCTATTGTGTGAGTATTCTCTACCTGTTCTGTTTTATTAAGAAAGTGACAAAAGTACTGAGAAGTGAAAAAAAAAAATGCTGGTTCTGAGACTGAAAGACTAGTTAAGTCTCTTGGGGAAGATGCTTCTGCATAGGAAACAGCTTTCTGAAGGACCCATCTCCCTCTGTGTAGGGATTGAGGGACTTTCTTAGAAAGTTGTCATGCTTTGTTGCATGCCAGAAGCCTTGGCAAAACATGGAGTATGGACTAATGGATAGCAAGCCTCAGGTTTTAGTTAAGTGAAAAGTGACTTGGAATAGGAAAATTTCCAGAGTGCTTGAAAAGCCAAAAGGATGTTTTTAAAAAATAAATAATATCACAAATTGATGAATTATTTTTTGTAGAGCAATTAATTAGTGTCTATGTATACGGAGCAAAATAGCATTCAAATTTGCAGAATTGATAAACTTGGGTTAGCAATAATTAGAAGTAATTTAAGTCAGGTTTGGGAAACCTAGACGGCTGTAGAATCATTTCTAAGCAATTCATACAATTTTCTATTCTTTTCACCATCTGAAGAACTTGCAGAAAGGGCTTGCAGAAAGGGCATGGGGAAGATAACAATGACACCCATGCTCACATTCTGTTTTTATTCAACATTAAATGCTTTGATGTTTCACCTTTTCTACATGGTGAATAGATCAGGTTGTTTTTTGCAACTGACCTATAAAGCCACTTGAGCACAGCAACAAGAACATTGTTTCAAATACCCAAAGCTAAGAAAGTAAACAAACCCATTCAAAAAATCAAGTGTCTGCTGAAAAAGGCACCCTTTATCTATTTTTATCCAAAACCATTCAAGCAGTCCCTTTATAATTTTAAGATGGTAAATATTCAGACATCTTTTGGAGTTATATCATGCAAAATTATTTTGAGTTTCCTTCCACAGGCAACTATGTCTTGTGGGTCTCCTTTCCTTAGTCTCTCTACAGAGATAGTCTCTTCATAGGTATTCATGTAATATTAAAAAGTGGAAATACAAAATTCCTTTATTAAAATACATAATAATCTAAAGGTGTGCTTATTTATACTTTATGTCTATCATAAGCTTTATCTCAAATATTTTTAAAGATAAACTTATAAACTAGGTTGGTTGGTTCTGACCCTCAAGATTAATATTACAGAAATCCCTTCTTTTTCCAAACCAATAGTATTTTCATTGCAATTCTCATGAGTGGTGCATTTATGACTTAAATGGTAACTAAAATGCTTACAAATAATATTCCACAAAAAAATCATATGCAGTTTTGCATTCCCCTTTGTAATTCTCCTCTAACACTCAGTTCATATTTTTTTTTCTCTATAATCTTCCTAACAGCTGTCTAGAAGGTAGGGTGACTTTTGTTCTATTCTTGAGAATCTGAGAAAAGGCTTACGCCTGAGTAGTTCCTTTGGAATTTTTGTGATTCTAGCATATAGGATGTAGTCATGGGCATTATTGTGTTGGCCATCCTTCTGGACTGTTTGCTTGATCCATCCAGACATTCTAAAAAGTCCTATGAAATATATGCAGGAGTTAAAGAAAGGGTTAAGCATTTATGCACTTGTGTTCCTTTCCAATATTTAAATGCTGCTTGTCAGAGTATGAATCACTGCATCCACTTTACTATTATGTAGGGCTTACATGGGCCTCTTCTTCTCAACTTAACTTTAATATATTGGACAGGAACTCAAGTAATACCTAGTTACCAAAGTCACACTTGCATTAAAATGGCCAATATATTTCTGAATTCACCTTGGTTTCAGTGGCTAAAATAAGTGAAGCTGATATGATGAGAAGAGAGGTTATGTCCAGTTGTTACCGCTGTTTACTGGTCACAGGTCCTTGCTTCCCTAATGCTAAAGTATAACACCAGAGAAGCATGCTGAAGGCAAGTGTCCAGTGGAAAGTGGAAGGCTTTGTTAAAGGATAGCTGAAAAGACTCCTCCCCCAGAATCAGAATCCTGGAAGAGGGAGGTCTTCCCTTTTTTATATCTAAAGTCTTCTTTTAGTCCTCCTACATTCCTTCCTGTCCTTTGTTTCCTCTACCCTGCAGTGATAGAATGCAGGTGCAAAGGACAAAAGATGGGAGATGGGTGGACTGCTGGAGTAATCTGGGCAGGAAGGGTCTGGGATGGTTTGATTAGCACCTCCCTGTTTGCCGGGAGCTTCTTCATTAACAGTTCCTTAGGACGGGTTTTGGGCCTTGGGTACATTAACATTCCAATTTCCCCAGATGTTGTTCCGGTTTCCTGGATTCCATTCTCAATAATGGTCTCCATTTTCTTTATCATACTCAATATTAGATCCCATTTACCTAACCAAACTAACTACCTATCTGGCTTCACAATGCATGCCTAATTTTCTCAAATACTAAGATTCTCTGTCTCCCTCTGGTGATTTCCAGAGAAAATTAAGGTTAGTTGATATTGTTATTACTATACATTGGTTATAAATGATAGTTTGCTAAATACAATCCTTCTTCCTAGAATTTTTTTTGAATTACTCATTTTCCTAATAACCTGAAGATTCAAGGTCTATGGAGAAAATAGTAATGTAAGATACAGAGACCTAAGTTTTAGCACTGAATCTCTTTTCTATTAACTGATTTCCTTGGAAAGTCTTTTTACCAAGCCAGAGTTTTAATCCTATAAAATAAAAAATAGTTAGAATTAACCTCACAGTGATAGGGTACAGACAGATGAGAACGGTGGGAACACAAGGTTAAGGAAATAATTCTATGACATGGACCCATTATGCAAAACCTTGCATGCTTTCTTTTCCATGAAGCAATTTACCTGCAGCCCTGTCTGGATTAAGTGGACAGGATATGCCATGTTCTTGGAAACTACCTGTTATCTGCTGTAGAAATGCAGATCCAAATTAATGTTGATAAGAGGAACCATGATAACCCTGAATGGGAAGACTTTTGTGACCCATTCTCAGACCAAATCCTGTGAAATGAGACAGTTAAGGATAATTCCTTATATCCATAAAATCTATACTAATTTATGGTTATAAATCCAATTAAGAATTAAAAATCCAACCAATCAGCCTGGAACAAAGTGATATAGAATTGTCATGGCAGTGGGGACTTGAAAATCTGATATTATCCTGCTATCTGTCAAAAGTCAAGAGGAGGACCTAGAAAGAATTCTGTGGAAAATTCTCTGAGATCCCCCAGAAAACTGAAGTGCACGAGAGGCAGGCTGCCCTTTCCTCTTTGAGAGGATCCACTCTCACTCTTCAGAGTGTTCCCTTTGCCTTTTCCTATTACTTCAATAACCTCATGGCTGTTACTCTAAGTGACACATCTGAAATCTTTCTGACTTGATCACAAGAATTAGGGTTGAAGGGGAGATCTTCGTGCTGCCTCAATTTTCCAGAAGGCCCTAGCCTTGTAAAGTTATACCAGATTCATGGGACCCCAATAGACCTCCAGGAGATGAATCTGATGCAATCACACAAGAGCCTTTATTGCAAGTTCGAGCCTGGACTCACAACCATTTGCACTGCAGCGGTCCCAAGGAATGAGTCCTGGTCCTTTGTTCAGTGAGATTTTATAGGTTTTTTGGGATACTCTATGTGTTACAACATCACACAGCAAATCATTTCATACTGCAGGAAAATCAAACAACAACTCTTAACATTGATTAGCACATTCATTGGTGGGAACAAGTTGGGTAAGGGTGATTGGTAAGTTCAAGAGGTGGATACATTTGAACTGATTGGTTTAAGTCTCGATGGTGTAAGTGGTTTCCTAACATGTTATCAATCATGGAAACTACTGGGGGTGTGGGGTTCCCTTGGTATTCCAGGTATCTTTCCTGTCTCATGCTGATTGGTTGTTGCTAGGGTTATCATGGTCAAGCCTTAGGCCACAAACATTCTTTGGTCTTTCCAGGAACTAGCATTGTTGAGTCAGGGACACCTGGTGCCCCAGATCTCTCCTGTTATTTACAGAGAAACAACTCAGCAAGTAGCTACATGCCTAAGAACACTCTGTGGGCTTTCCAAGAACAAGGGTCACCCCACCTCCCTTTGGACAGGCTTTGCTCTGAGGTAGAGACTGGTTTCTCAAAAATGGAGTCACATCAGTTTCTCAGTAACAATATTATATGAGTATCCAACATGATGAGGAGACAGGAGTATCTAACCTAGAAACTGTGGGCAACAGATATTAATTAATTAATCCTCTAGGATCCTTTAGTTTATTTTTAAATCCTTCCTCCTCTGTATAGTTCTCATATACTTCTAGCCTTGAAAAAATAATATTTCCCACTGTCCTTTCCAAAACATAATTTAACCCATAATTGTATATACTATTCTTAACATTTTCACTGTTTTGCTTTGTTTTTTCCCCAAACACAAAAACAAATGAGAAACAGCTTTCTGGTGTTTGCTACTTATTAAAACAACCATGTCCATGATGTAGAATCCATTGTTTTTATGATTAAAACAGTAGACACAGTCACATGCCCTCTAAGATGCACAATAATGTTACTGAAACAGAATTTTTTTTTCAAGTGACACTGAACATAAACAAAATGAAAATCTGTATTAAGAATTAGCAAGCAGGGAGGAAAGTGGCTGCCATTCGGTGGAACCCCAATGGCCAAGCCCGCACTGACCCCCGGGCTGAGTCCGGGATTTCATACAGGGAAGGAAGCGATACAACGGAAACTCCACCAAGGCAATAAGCGGCCACCATCTTGGGGAGCTGAAGTATCCACCGCCACTCTCCAACAGACTGCAACAATAAAACAGGTCTGTGTCACTCAGCCCATCCCCCATACATGGGGGAATCCGCATAAAACCTCTCCTAGGCTTTCCAGGGGAGGGAGTATCAGAGTGAGCCTGCATAAAGACTAGGGGAAAACTAGAGACACCTGACCTTCAACTCCCCCTCCCATCAACAGCCAAAAGGAAACCTGTCTAGCCAGCGCTGGGGGAGGGGCAAGCAGAAAAAATCAGAACGATAGAGTGCCAGGGATCCCAATAGCCAAGTGTGCGACCCCGGGGATCCGGGCTGACTGATTCGCTCAGCCTTCCCCGCGGCTACAGAAGGCGGGGCGCCGCAGAGAAGTGATTAATTAGCAAGCAGGGAGAAAAGTGGCTGCAATTCTGTGGAATCCTGCCGGATGAGCCCACACTGACCCTCGGGCTGAGTGCGGGATTTCAGAGGGGGAAGGAAGCGGTACAGTTCTAACCCCACAACGGAAACAAAAAAATAGAGTGCCGGGGTCCCCAGTAGACCCCCTCCACACCCAACAAATGACAGGTCCAGAGTACAGTTTGAACTGCCGAGAGCCATCACTCAGGGGAAATCTGGTCTAGCAGGAGAAACCAAGACTAGCAGGAGAAACTAGGGGACTAGAGGCCAGGCCCTCGCGACTGGGCGGCTGGAAACCACAGGCCCACTGGCGACAGTTCACCCACTGCCCGCATAACTGGGCGGTAGGAGAACGCCCGCCCGCCGACTACCAACCGCTGGAATGGGTGCCTAGAGATTGCCCGCCCACTGGCGACAGCGGGCCCGCTGCCCGCGCAACTGGGCGGCCGGAGTCCACTCTCCCGCCGTGACCAATCACCCGCCCTCTGCCTGAGATACTGGGTGGCTGGAGACTGCCCGCCTGCCTCAACGGGGAGCTGAAACCAAACAGAGACAGTCCAGTCACACAGCCCCATTAGGACACCCCAGCAAGGAGCCTGGGACCCGTCATAGCAGAGTAGTGATGTCACTGGAGCTCGGCCTTCGGATTCCTTCCCAGCAGAATCCACGTTAGCAGGCAAAGTTTAACAACACAAAGAAGAAACAACAGAGTAATACAGAACCAAAACAAATCTATAGAAGACAGCAGAAACACGGCAATCAAATAGAGCTAGAAAGTAACGTGGACAACATGAGAAAACAAGGGAAAAAAGGAGTACAAACAATGCAGGACAACTTAATTCTACAGGAGGACATAGAAACATCAGAAGCAGGGATAGGGAAAGAACTCAAGGCATACCTAACTCGAATGGAAAGGAATATTAGGGAAGACATGAGACAGCAAGTCCAAGCAATAAAAGTATATTTTGAAAATGAATTAAACAAACAAATTCAAATGGCAAAGAACGACCTCTACCAGGAGATAGAGATCTTAAAAAAAATCAAACAATAATCCTAGAATTGCAGGAAAATATAAACCAAATTAAAAACTCAAATGAGAATATTACAAACAGACTTGATCAAGTAGAAGTCAGAACATCAGATAATGAAGACAAGGTTTATCAACTTGAAAAAAATATAGTCAACACAGAAAAGATGCTTAAATCCCATGAGCAATCTATTCAAGAGATATGGGATGTCATAAAAAAAACAAATTTGAGGGTCATCGGGATAGAAGAAGGCACAGAGACTCAAACCAAAGCAATGGACAGCATATTAAATGAAATGATTCTAGAAAACTTCCCAGAGATGAAAGATGAAATGGATTGCCAAATCCTGGAAGCATATAGGACCCCAAACATTCAAAACCATAATAGACCAACTCCAAGACATATAATTATGAAGATAGCCAACGTACAGAACAAGGAGAGAATATTAAAAGCTACGAGAGAAAGGAGGCAGATTACATTCAGGGGTAAACCAATTAGGTTAATGACTGATTTCTCATCACAGACTTTAAAAGCCAGAAGATCCTGGAACAATGTATTTCAAACACTGAAAAATAATGGATTCCAACCAAGAATACTGTATCCAGCAAAATTAAGCTTCAGATTTGACAATGAAATTAAAATATTTCATGATAAACAAAAGCTAAAAGAATTCGCAGCAAGAAAACCAGCACTGCAAAGCATTTTGAGCAAAATACTACAAGAAGAGGAATTGAAAAATAGTGCCCAAAACTAACAGCAGGAGGTATCTCAGTAAAGGGGGAGGAAAATAACCAAAAAGTAAAACCAGCCAAACTAAAATAAATAAATAAAGAAGCATGACTGGAAGTACGAATCATATCTCAATTGTAACCTTAAATGTTAATGGCCTAAACTCACCAATCAAGAGACATAGGCTAGTAACCTGGATCAAAAAAATAAATCCAACAATATGCTGCCTTCAAGAGACTCATATGATAGGAAAAGACATACACAGGCTGAAGGTAAAAGGTTGGGAAAAATCATACCCCTCACATGGTCCTCGGAAGCAAGCAGGAGTGGCCATACTCATATCGAATAAAATCATCTTTAAACCTAAGTTAATCAAGAAGGATAAAGAAGGACACTATATACTGTTAAAAGGAACCATCCACCAACAAGACATAACAATTATCAATTTGTATGCACCAAGCAATGGAGCTGCAACATTCATAAAACAAACTCTCCTCAAGTTCAAGAGTCAAATAGACCACAACACAATAATTATGTGTGACTTCAACACACTGCTCTCGCCATTAGACAGATCCTCTAGACAAAAACTGAATAAAGAAACTATAGAACTCAACAGCACAATCATAACCTAGACCTAACCGACATATATAGAATATATCAACCATCATCAAGTGGATACACGTTCTTCTCAGCAGCACATGGATCCTACTCAAAGATAGACCATATATTATGCCACAAGGCAACTCTTAGTAAGTATAAAGGCATGGAGATAATACCATGCACCATATCTGATCACAATGGAATGAAATTGGAAATCAATGAAACACTGGCCAGAGCAATTAGACAGACAAAAGAAATTAAAGGCATAAAAATAGGAAAACAAGAAATTAAATTATCGCTATTTGCATATGACATGATAATATACTTAACAGACCCAAAAGGGTCTACAAAGAAGCTGCTAGAGTTAATAAATTAATTCAGCAAAGTGGCAGGTTATAAAATCAACACGCATAAATCAAAGGCATTCCTGTATATCAGCAATGAAACCTCTGAAATGGAAATAAGGAAAACTACTCCATTCACAATATCCTCAAAGAAAATAAGATACTTGGGAATCAACCTAACAAAAGAGGTGAAAGATTTATACAATGAAAACTACAGAACCCTAAAGAGAGAGATAGAAGAAGATCTTAGAAGATGGAAAAATGTACCCTGTTCATGGATAGGCAGAACTAACATCATGAAAAATGGCGATACTACCCAAAGTTCTCTACAGGTATAATTGAATGCCAATTAAAATCCCAATGGCATTTCTTGTTGAAATAGATAAAGCAATCATGAAATTCATATGGAAAAACAAAAGACCCAGAATAGCAAAAGTGATTCTAAGAAGTAAATGTGAATCTGGAGGTATAGCGATACCAGAGTTCAAACTGTACTACAAAGCAATAGTAACAAAAACAGCATGGTACTGGTACCAAAACAGGCAGGTGGACCAATGGTACAGAATAGAAGACACAGAGACTAATCCACAAAGTTACAACTATCATATATTTGATAAAGGGGCTAAAAACATGCAATGGAGGAAGGATAGCATCTTCAACAAATGGTGCTGGGAAAATTGGAAATCCATATGCAACAAAATGAAATTGAATCCCGTTCTCTCACCATCCACAAAAGTTAACTCAAAATGGATCAAGGAGCTAGATATCAAATCAGAGACGCTGTGTCTGATAGAAGAAAATGTTGGCTCCGAACTACATATAGTGGGGTCTGGCTCCAAATTCCTTAATAGGACGCCCATAGCCCAAGAGTTTATAACAAGAATAAACAAATGGGACTTACTTAAACTAAAAAGTTTTTTCTCAGCAAGGGAAACAATAAAAGAGGTAAATAGAGAGCCTACATCCTGGGAACAAATTTTTACCCCTCACACCTAAGATAGAGCCCTAATATCCAGAATGTACAAAGAATTCAAAAAATTAAACAATAAGATAGCAAATAACCCAATCAACAAATGGGCCAAGGACCTGAACAGACGCTTCTCAGAGGAGGACATACAATCAATTAACAAGTACATGAAAAAATGCTCACCATCTCTAGCAATCAGAGAAATGCAAATCAAAACCACCCTAAGATACCATCTCACACCAGTAAGATTGGCAGCCATTATGAAGTCAAACAACAATAAATGTTGGCGGGGATGTGGGGAAAAGGGTGCACTTGTACACTGCTGGTGGGACTGCAAAATGGTGAGGCCAATTTGGAAAGCAGTATGGAGATTCCTTGGAAATCTGTGAATGGATTCACCATTTGACCCAGCTATCGCCCTTCTCGGACTATTCCCTGAGGACCTTAAAAGAGCTCACTATAGGGATACGGCCACATCAATGATTATAGCGGCACAATTCACAATAGCTAGACTGTGGAACCAACCTAGATGCCCTTCAATAGATGAATGGATAAAAAAATGTGGCATCTATTCACAATGGAGTATTATGCAGCACTAAGAAATGACAAAATCATAGAATTTGCAGGGAAATGGATGGCATTAGAGCAGATTATGCTAAGTGAAGCTAGCCAAGCCCTAAAAAACAAATGCCAAATGTCTTCTTTGATATAAAGAGAGCAACTAAGAACAGAACAGGAAGGAAGAGCATGAGGAAAAGACTAACAGTAAACAAAGATGAATGGGGGGAGAGAAAGGGAGAGAGAAGGGAAAGCATATGGAAATGGTAGGAGACCTTCAATGATACATAAAATTATAAGAGGTTATGCGGGGCAAGGGGGAGGGGGGAAAAAAGGGGAGAGAATTGAACAACAGCAGAGGAGGTAGAGAGGGAAGATGGGAGGGGAAGGGAGGGGAGGGGGGATAGTAGGGGATAGGAAAGGTAGCAGAATACAACAGTCACTAATATGCCATTATGTAATAATGTGAGTATGTAACAGTTGTGATTCTGCAATCTGTATTTGGGGTAAAAATGGGAGTTCAAAACCCAATTGAGTCTAATGTATGAAAGATGATATATCATGAGCTCTGTAATGTTTTGACCAATCAATAAAAAAAAAGAAAATCTGTATTAAAATTCTGCATTGTAGCAACATAATTTGTAATAAAAATTAATTAGTCTAGTGTTAGTTTTCACTTCTGAATTTTATGAAATTAGAATGACCTACAAAATGACCTTCAAGACAGGTTAGCATAAACCACTTTTTAAAATTAGATCTTTCAAAACAAAGTTGGCATGCTTAGCACTATATGACATAGGGAACTTCAATATGTTTAGAATAATTAGCATTCTCAATAATAAAGTAAGATAGTATCCACAAACTGTATTTTTCTAATCATTTTTTGCCTAATTGTTGTAAAATCTTTTCATAATTTTACTACAAATTCTTGAAAGACAGAGTTTCTTCAATCATTAATATTTAAAAATTATTGACTTTTCAATAAAAAAAATACCTACTTCTATTTTTCTTCCTTCATTATTATTTTTTTCCCTTTTCTGATACAAATTAGTGGTGAATTTGGAGAAGAAAAACTAAAATAATAATGTCCAAGTCTTTTATTCCTTTTTTTTGTTTTTGTTTTTGTTTTTGTTTGTTTTTTGGTACTGGGATTGAACTCGGGGGTACTTGGCTACTGAGCCACATCCCCAGCCTTATTTTGTATTTTATTTAGAGACAGTGTCTCACAGAGTTGCTTAGCACCTTGCTATTGTTGAATGTGTCTTTGAACTAGCAATCCTACTGTCTTAGCCTCCAGAGCCACTGGGATTTTTGGCGTACGCCACTACATCAGCTTCATGTATTTGCTTTATGATACAACAAACAAAAGTTATTTTTAACGTCTACCATGCTTTAAAGTATTAGGCATCTCAGATAACAACACTATACAGGAACCATGGCATGCAGACTTAGGAGGTAGATTTTTGGATTGAATACTTGAGTTCATGATTCTTAAAGCATCAATTCTCTCTATACTTTAGCTTTCCTTCTGCAATTGGGGAGAATAGAATGCATCATAATTGCAGTGAGATTAAATTATATGTAAAATACTTAAAGACTCTTTGTTATATGATAAGAAGCATAAAAATGTGCTTTGCTTTCACACCAAATGATAATAGAAACTGTAGAAAGGCTGAAATTTTTAATCTACTTATAAATTGCTGTATCCAATTGTACCTAGAATACCTGACTCCTAGTAGTATTTCGGTACTTTTTAAATGTCACAGGAGAAATTTACTGTGAAGTAATAAAGACATATAAGGAACCTAAAATGAATCTCACAATTCACGTTAGTTTTTTTTTTTAATCAATAAAATCCATTTTATACAAAATCAATTCATTAGTAAATAAAGCTGCTACTGGCACATACAGGCTCCTTTGTGTAAATTAGTTAATATCAATTCATAATTATTAGACACATTATTTTTAAAACTGATATTTTCTAACAGTTACTTCTTGATTTTCTCCTTTAACTGGACTGTTTCAAGATAAAGACAGACAGGATAAAAATAAATATCTGTGCTTGTGTGTGTGTAGGTGATTTGGTTAGATGAGAAATTGTAATAAATTTATGAACTGGTGCCTTTGGACTGAATATTGTTGTTTAGCACTAGGTAATTTCTGATTTTTTTATTTTTGAAGTGAATAACTATATCTCTTTTCATAAAAATTTCTGAAGCAATCAAATTATAAATAAATTCATAAAATTAAAATATGCATTCATTCTTTCTTTTTTGATTTAATTGGTTATCATTTCAAATTGAAGTTCTATGTTTTTTTTTTCTCCAATTCTCCCTAAACTTCTAAAATGAATGAATATACTTCAACATTATCCATTCCCTCTATTTTGGAGTCTTTTTCATTTCCTTTGAAATGAAAGTATGATTTCTAATTCATACCTATAATAAGTCATATTATTAGTATTTCTTGATTATTTCAATTTCCAAAACTTTTTCCTTTGTAATCCTATTTATTCCTCCACCAATATATTTATTGTGGTGATTCCTCATTAGAAATAACAAAATTTTTTAAGCACTATGTTCTTGAGGGCTGGGGTGGTGGCTCCTTGGTAGAGCATTTGCCTTGCATGTGTGAGCTAGTGGGTTCGATTCTCAGCATCTCATACAAATAAATAAAATAAAGGTCTAATGACAACTAAAAATATATATTTAAAAAATACTAAAAATATATGTACTTGATATACATACAAAGTGAAAAAAAAATTTTGCTAGTTCTAAGGCCTACCATAAAAGTGTACCTTGTAAAAGAAACTATAAATAAAGTTTCAATTTTATTAAAGTCATTATCATAATGCTAAGAGGAAAATGTATTAAGAAAAGGTGTTATGAGGTATTTGATCTGGTTCCATGTGGAAAACAAGAAAAGAATAGGTATTTCCTTTGACACTTTTATTGGCTAGAATAATTTTAACCATGACAGTTTTTGGTCTAATATCATTGATACATGTTTATTTTACACTTGCAAATATTGCATATTTATATACCAAAAAAGTAATTCTATGTCATTTCTGACTGTATCCCAATGAAGTATGAATGCTTGAATATTTAAATAATCAAATCATAATGATAATATCAGTCTCACATCATAAATTTCCTCAAATATGCTTATCAACTTAGCTGTGGGTGGAAGGATTGTGCTAGCTGCTGGCATGAAGAGATAAACAAAACTGATTATAATCAACCAGGTAATTTAGAGTTTTTAGGGAAGATTGATATTAAGGCTATATTTACTTATTCTTTTATTCAATCATTTAAGTTATTGGTTTAGAATTAAAATATGTGACCAAAACAGCATGCTTATGGTGGCGAGAGCTAATTATTGTAAATTTTGTATTATACAGAAATAAGATAAAGATAATGATTGATATTTTAATAAAGTAAACTTGACCAATAGAAATTCTATAAAACTCAGTAAAGAAAAATTAAAAGACAAGGCAATGATAAAAACTAATTTCTAATCTGGAATATAAAAAAAATAATGTTGCAAATAAGCAAAATATATATTATGATTTTTAAAAATTAGCAGAGAAAACAAATTTATATTAGCAGATAAAAGTGATAAATAATAAAATTAAAATGGTAGGAAAAAGCCAAATTAATCAGTTATTTCAAGCAAATTAGTACATGAAGGTTGTGCTTTCAAGTTAGTTAGATTTCAAACCTAGAGGATAAAATGCAGCTATCAACTATAAATCATAAAAAATAAATTTTTATATTAAAGGGTGAAGGAAAATAAATCAGCAAAAATAAAGAGGTTATATTACCAATTAGAATTTAGGAAAAAGAAAATGATTAAAGAGATAAACATAGAATGATTCTAAAATTGTGTAATTTATTACATAAATTTAAATTGTATGAAAACAAAAATTTAAAGAAATATATGGAGAAATTGAAAAACCCATCTCACATGGAGAAATGTTTTTAATGATACACTCAGCAATCTTTTATTTAATCAGAAAAAATGTTAAGAATACTTTTTTTAATTAAGTGAATAATATTGATTTAAATAATAAAAAAAGAATTGTGTGTGTGTGTGTGTGTGTGTGTGTGTGTTTGACAGAGAGAGAGAGAGAGAGAGAGAGAGAGAGAGAATATAAATTTATTTTTCCTGGAAAAGGTGAAAAAATGGAGGAAGTCAAAAAAATCTATAATCCCAAGGAGACAGGGATAAAGAGGTGGAGAACAGAGGAATTTTAGAGTAGTGAAACTATTCTGAATGATACTATAATAGTGAACACATATTGTTTTATTTTTTTCTAAGTATATGAATTCTAAAATAAACCATGGACTTTGGTGGACAACAATGTATCAAATAGGCTTTCTCCTAGTAGATCTTTTTAGGCATACTTATATAAGACAGCAAATATTAGTCTTCTAATTTTTTGCACATACACAAATTGGCACCAAGTTTTGGGGTCTGGTTCATTTTCTTCATTATTTAACATTTTATGCACACAAAAATATTCTCTAATAGCTTTCATAGATTCAAATTAATAATATAATGTAAGTACATATGCATTTTCTTCACAAAAACTAACAACTAAACTAAAAATTCTACTTAAAAATAAAATTCTCGAATTTGTGAACTTCGTAAAATGGTTTCTCTCAGAAATTTAAGAATATTTTTGGCTCTAGGAAACAAAATTGAATTGAGTATTGGCCAAACACATTTTGGAATAATTAAAGTGTCATTTTTATTTTTCTTTGCACAAAAAGGATTTTGTAGAAATATGAATTGAAGTTGTTGTCCTTTCATTTTCCAGGCCTCTTTCAATGTTGTAATATCTCAATCTAATTTTTAAAAAGTGCTAAAGGTTGAATATTTATATTTAACCAATAATTTATTTAATAATGTATTTTTCTCTAGGTTAATAATAAAAAGCAAAAACTATTTTCTTAGAGCCACATAAATAATTTGGAAATTCAACAACATTCAAGTCTTTTTAATGGTGATTACCCACAATTGCACCTGGTCTTAGTGCTAAATTTTGAAATGTTAGTTGACTCTTATTCACAGCAAGTGCCTATCACAAATAAATATTAGCTAAAAGTATTGTCCGAAGATTCCACTGAATGCAGTTAAATATCAGAGTTGACTTTAAAAACTCTATTTTTGTTTTGTACCTTTGAGCATCTGTGAATTCAATCAACTACAAGTTGCCAATGTTGATAAGTCTATGAGGTTTGCATCTGTACTGAACATGTACAGAGGTTTACATCTTATCATAAACATTTACACAGTTATTTTTTTAACATTGTATTAGGTATTACTAATAGCTGAACCACAATTTAATGCTTGCCAGAGAATATTAATAGGTTATATGAAAATATGACAATATATTATATAAGGGACTTAAGCATCCATTACTGTTGGAATTAACAGGTTTCCCGGAATCAATATCCTCACATATATCTAGGGATGACAATGCTGTTGTAATACTTTTGCAAACCCTATTGCAATATTATGTCAAGAGGAGAGAAAGCAAATGCAACCCTGTGAAATGAAAGGTTAGGGAAATTTTAAATGCTAGAATGAGCTCAAACGGCACATATAATATTAAAAAGAAAAGCCTATTTAAATAATATAAATGTAATAGGGAAACGCAGATATGCATGTAATCTTTAAAAGAAATTTGATCCTTCAACTTTTAATTAACAAAAGGAAAGTAATAATACTCTGGACATTTTCTTGGTATTTCTATTTCCAGAATTTTGGTTTAATTAAAAAAAAACGAATTCTTCACTCTGTACTTAAATAAAGTATGAAAAAATTGATATTCTGAAGTCAATTAATAATCTAAATATATAAATTATAATGCAGAAATTGAGAGCAAGTCATATATTTTTAAGTATACAATTATGAAACTTAGTCCTACATGTAGCATTGAATTTTGATTGAGGGTTTCTGGGCACAAAACACATTATTCAGTTAATTGAGCAATGAACTAACAAGGTTGCAAAGCTATGTAAGGCAATTTCATAGTACTAAAAGGGCAATTTAAAATTTCATTGTTTAAACTGATTTATAAATTATACCTGAAATGTGATAATTTATCTCTTTGCAAAGTTCTTTTATTATATCCTTGATTTCCATAACCCAAAGACAAATGTGAACAAAATTGACTTGTATTCAACAGATTGCAATTTGAAGAAGTACATATGTCTGTAAGATAATGCTTTTGTCTACATATATCTACCTATAAAGATTATATAAAAGGGCAAGTTTAAGTGGTTTCATAAAAATCATCATAAACTTAAATATTACATTTTATGCATGAAATAGAAGCATTAAAATATACATTTTGATTGGGTTTGACTTGTACAATATAAAGTACTTCTATGTATGTTACTAGCAATATTTGAAACTGTAGGAGAAAACAACTGGAAACAAAAATTTAGTTTATTGATTTATTTTCTTATTTTCACATTCCCAGAGAGAATTTGATTTATCTTTTCAACAAAGGTAAATAATATCACATGTGCAGAAATTATAATCTAAATTATAATCTAAATGTAACAGATTTACATTCCAAACTATTCAAAATTTTCTTGAACATCTTTTGAAGTATCAATAACCAAAGAAAACTGTGTTCTTTCATTGAGCTTTTGGATACGGTTCTCTTCCATCTCTCTTATACTGTTTACACATAGATTTTGTTTTTTGGACATTGCTATTCATTTGTATGTGATTTCTAAAATAACACTTTTCTTAGTGCATCTTTTGCATTGTAAATCCCAAGTGCTCTTGACAGTGTTACAACATGCACTGCCATTAATTCAGGTAACTGACAAGGTGTCCTAATTCTCTACCCCCAGTAGCCTGCATGTGAACCTCATGGTCAAGAACTGATAGCTCTATGGCTGGCACAGAACCTCCTATTGAACAGGGCATCACTATAGCAATTGGGCAAACTTGAACCAATGTTTTAGCACTGAAAGTTCCCAGGAGAGGTGTCAACTCTATCCTAGGACAGCTCAAGGACACTAATTCAGTCTCCCCTCCTGAGATGATAGTTTTATCAAACATAAAGTACAGAATAGTCTCATCATTTTATTAACATCCACCATTGCAAAGAATCAAACTGACATGCTGACATTCTATTCCAATTGTGTATAGATGATTCTTTCTGACCATTTGCTAAGGGTTGAGAGTAACTTTAAGTTACATTTAGTGCTTATTTGTACAATATGTTTGTATTTATTATTTATTATGAAGACTAACACAAATAAATTGCATTCAGCCCATAGATTCAGACTCAGAATTATTATCAATCTATGTCAATCTAATATTATGCATAAAGTAGTTAATTAGTAATATCCAATCCATCTTCTTGTTGTTAACTTTTTGAAGAAAACTTAGGAACCTGAGAACATTTTATGACTTAAGATAGGCTAATTTGAGACTTTATATAATTTCAATATTTCTTAAAATTTTGAATCTTGAAAATGCTTTCCATCTGCAGGACAGATTTCAGAATAGACTCTATAAAATAACATATTTTTTCAAGCATAAAAAAATGACATTACCTGATTTGGCTAAAAATATCTCTGATATTGTTTTTTCTTAAAAACTGAAAAATCATTGCAGGAGGGGAAACAAATTATATATATATATATATATATATATATATATATATATATATATATATAGTGTATGTGTGTATGTATACAGTGCTTATGTTTGTATGTATATATTTATTATTGATAGAACAAATATATGCTACATGTATTTTTATGAAGATAAATAATTATAAAATCCTCACAGAATTTCTAGAAAAAAATGCATATAGACAACTTTCAGGCTGTGTGAAATCAGAAAAACCATCATCTTGTCTTTTTATTCTTAATTCATTTAAATAGTTTAAGAGTTAAAATGTCAATATCTGTAACATTATAACTCTAGTAACTTTAATAAGAACCTAAGATTAAATTATATTATCTGGCCATTTATAAATGAACTCTACATTTCAAATTTACCTATTTGTTTTGCATATAGATTACTGTGCCAATAACATGTTGATCTTCACTGCTTTGATCCATTTTGTCATCTTTGCAAACTCCAAATCCAATTTCCAGATTCAATTAGAAAGATAATCTCCTATAAAATCTTATCTAATCTCTCTGGGTCTCATCTGTGATGATAGAACTCTTATATAATTACATTCTTAATTTAATTAGTGTGATGCTAATTTTTCAATGATGTATTTTTATCTATTAAAACTTTTGTTTACAACATTGCTAGATAACCAATGACATAATACCAATATTTTCTGTAATACATCTTATGTCAAAATGTATTTCATCCCTTAGTAAATAAACATAGAATAAAGAAATAAACAAAACTATCCATATCATGTCTGTGAGTTTTCTTGGAATTCAATTTAAAGTGACTTTTATTTCAAGTACATGAGCTATGTAGGAGAATGATACTTTTATAATTTTTATTATGATTATTATAATCAGTACAGTTATTATTATAGACCCATCAATTTAGTTAATATTCTTGAACAAGTGAAAGATAATAAATTTCTTTTGAGAATTTTCATAAATCTTTAAGGATTCCAATTTTATATTATGCTCAACTATTTTTCCAAATTTCATTTAGAATTAAAAATGTTAATATTTTCATTACGATATTCAAGAATTGCTTTTTTACTTTAATCTCTTAAAACTGTGTTACTCTGCTGGGAATTAAATTTTAGGTAGATACTATTTTTCATCAGCATGATAAAGTTGTTAAAACCTTGTCTTCTCAATGTTTTATAGAAAATATTCAGCTCATAGTCTTTTTTAAATGTTAAAATTATAAGTTGAAGCTAGTTCACATCTTAATTACTTTATTCTCCAATTTCTCTTAAATAATATAGTAAAGCCACATAATCCATAGTACATGCCTTATAAAATGTGTATTCATTATAAATTATTTTTTCTTTGTCTTATAATTGGTGAATATCTCATTATGACCTTTCAACTCACAAATATTCTTTACTACTACAGTTAGTGAAGAGTTTCATTCATAATTTCCAGAATTATTCTTTTTTTATTCCAAGTTTGATATTTTTATATGAAAATCTACCTCTGCTTTTTTTCATGTTTATTTATCTTTATTTTATATACTCTTGCTTTTTAAAAAGATATTTTTCATTTATCATTGATTTAAATGTCTGATTATCAAATCACTTTCCAAAAATCAGATATCTTAAGTAGTGTTCTACTTTATTAATAAGTTCAAGGATAAAGGTAATTATGAGACAAATCCCCAAGTCCTTCATGACACATTTGGATGCATTTGCTTATGATTTAATATTTGAGGTTCTACATGATACATGCTACTGCAAACCCTTGACACTGATGTAGTTGTTTCAGTTTTGAAATATCTCCAATTCATATTTTGGCAATTACATAGGTGGTACTGATGTTTTAGTTTACTTCATCAAGTCACAATTTCAAGTTAGTACACTACAAACAACCCAGGGAAAACAGGAATATCTTACTGAAAACATCTAATACAAATTCACTGTTCATTATTAATAGGATTTGACCACATTACTTTCTTGTTCTTCCTTTCCCCAGGAAAACCAATGAGAAGGGAAAATGATAGCTAACCTCTCCTTCCCCATTATATTTAGGATCCTGACATACAGATGTAAAAGATTTGACAGATATTTGGACAAAATTATTTCCACTAAGACATAATCTGTATTCTGTTATTTTCTCTGTGTGCGTCTGTTTAGAAGTAGATTTTTTCATGTACTTTGGAATTTTAATTTTTCTCACAATTTTTTTCCTTCTCTCTTTTCTATTTCTTACTGTCTCTTTGTGTGGTTTCTTTTTCTGTTGAATGCTTGTTCCCATATTCTTTCATCTTACTAGTTTACAGTTTGATCAATTACTTTTTTTTAGCCCTTTTCACAAAACAAATCAAATTTACAGTTTCTCTTCTTGAACCACCTCTTTAGTCCTGTTTGTTGTTTTTTGGTTTGGCTTGATTCCCAATCTAATGATATGTATCATTGGTGTCTCATTCATACATATAGGTAAATACATGTATGTATGTGTATGTGTGTGCCTTCTATCCATGCATTGCTCTTTATGAATTTTATTTTTCTCACATAAATATGGAATATATATATATATATATATATAATATATACATATACATATTCTCACATATATGTGTACATACATAATAAAAAAGCACAAATCAAAAAATTATGGAGCTAACTAGTATGTATTAAATTGGTTCGTGAATTTAAGTTATATAACTAAAGAAAATTAATTCAAACTTATATGTGGCTTTCTAAAATATACCACCAATATTGGAAAACAAGCCTGAAATTTTTACCCAATTATATGAACAATTTGTGATGTATGTTTATATTTAAAATACACAGTCAGTAAAATAATTTGAAAACTAAAAAGCAAAATTTGTAATACTCTGATCTTAATATGTATTCTAGTTTTAGTGTTCAGCATGCAGTAATATGTTGTAATTAAAATCTACATCAGAGTTGGAAGATGGCGGTGAAGGGAGTGCATCACCCCCGTGCGACTCGTCACTGTGTGGGAGAAAGATGAGGTGAAACAGCTGAAGGCTGTCTTGTTGGGAAATTCCAGCGAAATTGAGGTGCTCCAGAATCTAGTAGAGGGATTTCCATCGCGCGAGGTTCGGCTCCGGAGGCTCGGACGTGGGCGATTTCTCCGCACGGAGGGTCTCATTGCCTGATCGGCGGATAGCCCCACGGCTGGAGTCTGTGGTGCGCGCTGGGAAGCGGCGAGGTGCCGGAGCAGGGGGTGCAGCGATGCGGATTCTGGGGGCTCCTGCCAGCGGCGTAATGGCTGTGCTTAGTGCTGAGTTCTGGCTTTGAGACGGAGGAGAGAAGCGGTCCAGTTCGGTTCTCGACACCGGTCGGACCACGGAGGAGGACAGCGGCCGCCATCTTGGAGAGCTGATGGAATCATCCCTGTTTTCTACTGATCTCAGCTCATTCAGCTATGGAACAGGTGATTTCAGGCTGGCATTTGCCTGCGTCTCGCAGACAGATCGCTCAGGCTCAGTTCTAGAGAACCTGTGGAGAATACTCCTTGGGGCTCGCTCCTAGCAAAGCGTGCACAAAGCTCTGAGCGGCCGGGTTCTGGTTCCCGCAGCTGCTTTGGCCCAGGGCTGGGGAACCCGCGGAGAATGCGTATTGAAGCCAGCTCCTAGTGGAGCGTGCATCGAGCTCGAAGTGGCTGGGTTCTGACCCCTGGAACAGTTTTGGCCCAGGGCTGGGGAACACACGGGGTCTGTGTCTTTGAGCCTGCTCCCACCAGAGCGTGCACCGAGCTCGGAGAGCTTGGAGCGGCCGGGCTCTGGCTCCCGGAGCTGCTTTGGCCTAGGGCTGGGGAACCCGCGGAGATCGCTCCTTGGAGCCTGCTCCTAGCGGAGCGTGCACAGGGCTTGGAGAGGCCGGATTCTGGCTCCTGGAGCGGCTTTGGCCCAGGGACGGGGACCCCGCGGTAACTGCTTCTCGGTCCGGGTCCTGCTGGGTGCAGTGGGGGCCAGAGGGGCAGAGGGGAGCTGCCGCCTGCACCCAGAACAGGCCAAGAGACCCGCCGGCGTGGTATCACGACACCCCAACTGCAGCTGGGGCCGAAGAGAGTAGCCGCCTGCGCCTGGAACAGGACCAGCGACCCGACGGCACGGTAGCCAAGTAACCCCATTTGCAGTAGGGGCTGTGTAGAACCGTCATCTGAGCCTGCAAGGTAGGCAGACCTGCGACCCACTGGAAGGACAGGCCTGGTAGCCTGCCAGCGCGGTGGACACGTAGCACCGAGGCAGTCACGTCACACTGGTTGGAGTGGGGGTGGAGCAGAGCTGCCGCCCGTGTCCGGAAAAGGCCCAGCGAACCGTTGGAGAGGCAGTCAGGTAGCCCCACTTGGAGTGGGGACTGAGCAGAACTGCCGCCCGAGCCCGCGAGGCAGGCAGACCTGCGACCCACTGGCGGAACAGGCCTAGAGGCCTGCCAGCGTGGTAGACACATCACAGGTCACCACAATTGGAGTGGGGGCAGAGCAGAGCCGCCACCCGCGCCTGCAGGGTGGGCAGACCTGTGACCGACCAGCGTGGTAGACAGATCACCCTAATTAGAGGACGAGCACAGCCACTACCCGCCCTGCAAGGGAGATTTTCCAACTATACAAGAGCAATATAAATAAATAGGGGGAAAATTTCAAAAACACAACAGTTTCACCAAGCAGAAAGAAACGCGAGCAGTACGAAAAGACAAGGAAAGAAAGGACCACAAGCAATGCAGGTCAACTCAACTTTAGAAGAGGTAATAGCTGCAACAGATGGAATGTCAGAAAAAGAGTTCAGGATATACATGCTTCAGATGATCTGGAGTCTCAAGGAAGACATGAGACAGCAAAATCAGACAATGAAAGATCACTTTGACAAGGAACTACATAAACAAATCCAGGAAGCAAAAGATCAATTACACAGGGAGATAGAGGTAATAAAAAACAAACAAATAGAAATCCTAGAAATGCAGGAAGCAATAAACCAACTTAAAAACTCAATTGAGAATACTATCAGCAGAGTAGATCACTTAGAAGATAGAACATCAGACAATGAAGACAAAGTATTTCAACTTGAAAAGAACATAGACAGCTCAGCAAGACTGCTAAGAAACCATGAGCAGAACATCCAAGAAATATGGGATAACATTAAAAGACCAAACTTAAGAGTCATTGGGATACAGGAAGGCACAGAGCTCCAAACCAAAGGAATAAACAATCTATTCAATGAAATAATACGAGAAAACTTCCCAGACTTGAAGAACGAGACAGAATCCCAAATCCTAGAAGCCTACAGGATGCCAAATGTGCATAATCATAAGAGATCCACACCTAGACACATTATAATGAAGATGCCCAACATACAGAAAAAGGAAAGAATTTTAAAAGCTACAAGAGAAAGGAAGCAGATTACATTTAGGGGTAAACCAATCAGGATAACAACTGATCTTTCAACACAGACTCTGAAAGCTAGAAGATCCTGGAATAACATATTTCAAACACTGAAAGAAAATGGGTTCCAACCAAGAATCGTGTATCCGGCAAAATTAAGCTTCAGGATGGAAGATGAAATTAAAACCTTCCACAATAAACAAAAGTTAAAAGAATTTGCAGCTAGAAAACCATCTCTTCAAAAATTCTTGGCAAAACATTACAGGAAGAGGAAATGTAAAATAACAATGAAAACCAACAGTGGGAGGTAGGACAGTAAAGGGGGGAAAGTAATCAAAGAGGAAAACAAATCAGGTTTAGTAACATTAATAAACAAATATGGCTGGAAGAACAGATCATATCTCAATAATAACCCTAAATGTTAATGGCTTAAACTCACCAATTAAGAGACACAGGCTAGTTGAATGGATCACAAAACAAGACCCAACAATATGCTGCCTACAGGAGATGCATTTGATAGGAAAAGATATACATAGACTGAAAGTGAAAGGTTGGGAAAAATCATATCACTCATATGGACTGCGGAAACAAGCAGGAGTGTCCATACTCATATCTAATAAAATAGATTTCAAGCCAAAGTTAATCAAAAGGGATAAAGAGGGACACTACATACTGCTCAAGGGAACCATATACCAACAAGACATAACAATCGTAAATATATATGCCCCAAACAATGGTGCAGCTATGTTCATCAAGCAAACTCTTCTCAAGTTCAAGAGTCTAATAGACCACCATACAATAATCATGGGAGACTTCAACACACCTCTCTTACCACTGGACAGATCTTCCAAACAAAAGTTAAATAAGGAAACTATAGAACTCAATAACACAATTAATAACCTAGACTTAATTGACATATATAGAATATACCACCCAACATCAAGCAGTTACACTTTTTTCTCAGCAGCACATGGATCCTTCTCAAAAATAGATCATATATTATGTCACAGGGCAACTCTTAGACAATATAAAGGAGTAGAGATAAAACCATGCATCTTACCTGATCATAATGGAATGAAACTGAAAATCAACGATAAAAGAAGGAAGGAAAAATCAGGCATCACTTGGAGAATGAACAATAGGATACTGAATGATTAATGGGTTTTAGAAGACATCAAGGAGGAAATTAAAAACTTCTTAGAGTTAAATGAAAACACAGACACAACATATCGGAATCTATGGGACACATTGAAAACAGTTCTAAGAGGAAAATTCATTGCTTGGAGTTCATTCCTTAAAAAAAGAAAAAACCAACAAATAAAGGATCTCATACTTCATCTCAAAATCCTAGAAAAAGAAGAGCAAAACAACAGCAAAAGAAGTAGAAGGCAAGAAATAATTAAAATCAGAGCTGAAATTAATGAAATTGAAACAAAAGAAACAATTGAAAAAATTGACAAAACTAAAAGTTGGTTCTTTGAAAAAATAAATAAAATCTACAGACCCTTAGCCATGCTAACGAAGAGAAGAAGAGAGAGAACTCAAATTACTAGCATACGGGATGAAAAAGGCAATATCACAACAGACACTTCAGAAATACAGAAGATAATCAGAAATTATTTTGAATCCTTATACTCCAATAAAATAGAAGATAGTGAAGGCATAGATAAATTTCTTAAGTCATATGATCTGCCCAGATTGAGTCAGGAGGATATAGACAACCTAAACAGAACAATAACAATAGAGGAAATAGAAGAAACCATCAAAAGACTACCAACTAAGAAAAGCCCAGGACCGGATGGGTATACAGCAGAGTTTTACAAAACCTTTAAAGAGGAACTAACACCAATACTTTTCAAGCTATTTCAGGAAATAGAAAAAGAGGGAGAACTTCCAAATACATTCTACGAGGCCAACATCACCCTGATACCTAAACCAGACAAAGACACTTCAAAGAAAGAAAACTACAGACAAATATCTCTAATGAACCTAGATGCAAAAATCCTCAATAAAATTCTGGCGAATTGGATTCAAAAACATATCAAAAAAATTATACACCATGATCAAGTAGGATTCATCCCTGGGATGCAAGGATGGTTCAATATACGGAAATCAATAAATGTTATTCACCACATCAATAGACTTAAAAATAAGAACCATATGATCATCTCGATAGATGCAGAAAAAGCATTTGACAAAGTACAGCATCCCTTTATGTTCAAAACTCTAGAAAAATTAGGGATAACAGGATCATACCTCAACATTGTAAAAGCAATCTATAATAAGCCACAGGCCAGCATCATTCTGAATGGAGAAAAATTGAAGTCATTCCCTCTAAAATCTGGAACAAGACAGGGATGCCCTCTCTCACCACTTCTGTTCAACATAGTCCTCGAAACACTGGCCAGAGCAATTAGACAGACGAAAGAAATTAAAGGCATAAAAATAGGAAAAGAAGAACTTAAATTATCACTATTTGCAGATGACATGATTTTATACCTAGCAGACCCAAAAGGGTCTACAAAGAAACTATTAGAGCTAATAAATGAATTCAGCAAAGTTGCAGGATATAAAATCAACACGCATAAATCAAATGCATTCCTCTATATCAGCGACAAATCCTCTGAAACGGAAATGAGGGCAACTACTCCATTCACAATATCCCCCCAAAAAATAAAATATTTGGGAATCAACCTAACAAAAGAGGTGAAAGACTTATACAATGAAAACTACAGAACCCTAAAGAGAGATATAGAAGAAGACCTTAGAAGATGGAAAAATATACCCTTTTCATGGATAGAAAGAACTAATATCATCAAAATGGCGATATTACCAAAAGTTCTCTATAAGTTCAATGCAGTGCCAATCAAAATCCCAAGAGCATTTCTTGTAGAAATAGATAAAACAATCATGAAATTCATATGGAATAATAAAAGACCCAGAATAGCAAAAACAATGCTAAGCAGGAAGTGTGAATCAGGCGGTATAGTGATACCAGACTTCAAACTATACTACAGAGCAATAGTAACAAAAACAGCATGGTACTGGTACCAAAACAGGCGGGTGGACCAATGGTACAGAATAGAGGACACAGTAACCAATCCACAACACTACAACTATCTTATATTTGATAAAGGGGCTAAAAGCATGCAATGGAGGAAGGATAGCATCTTCAACAAACGGTGCTGGGAAAATTGGATATCCATTTGCATCAAAATGAAACTGAATCCCTTTCTCTCGCCATGCACAAAAGTTAACTCAAAATGGATCAAGGAGCTTGATATTAAATCAGAGACATGGCATCTGATAGAAGAAAAAGTTGGCTATGATCTACATACTGTGGGGTCGGGCTCCAAATTCCTCAATAGGACACCCATAGCGCAAGAGTTAACAAATAGAATCAACAATTGGGACTTACTCAAACTAAAAAGTTTTTTCTCAGCAAAAGAAACAATAAGGGAGGTAAACAGGGAGCCTACATCCTGGGAACAAATCTTTACTCCACACACTTCAGATAGAGCCCTAATATCCAGAGTATACAAAGAACTCAAAAAATTAGACAATAAGATAACAAATAACCCAATCAACAAATGGGCCAAGGACCTGAACAGACACTTCTCAGAGGAGGACATACAATCAATCAAGAAGTACATGAAAAAATGCTCACCATCCCTAGCAATCAGAGAAATGCAAATCAAAACCACCCTAAGATACCATCTCATTCCAGTAAGATTGGCGGCCATTATGAAGTCCAACAACAACAAGTGCTGGAGAGGATGCGGGGAAAAGGGTACACTTGTTCAATGTTGGTGGGACTGCAAATTGGTGCGGCCAATTTGGAAAGCAGTATGGAGATTTCTTGGAAAGCTGGGAATAGAACCACCATTTCACCCAGCTATTCCCCTTCTCGGTCTATTCCCTAAAGACCTAATAAGAGCATGCTACAGGGACACTGCTACATCGATGTTCATAGCAGCACAATTCACGATAGCAAGATTGTGGAACCAACCTAGATGCCCTTCAATAGATGAATGGTAAAAAAATGTGGCATTTATACACAATGGAGTATTACTCTACATTTAAAAATGACAAAATCATAGAATTTGGAGGGAAATGGATGGCATTAGAGCAGATTATGCTAAGTGAAGCTAGCCAATCCTTAAAAAACAAATGCCAAATGACTTCTTTGATATAAGGGGAGTAACCAAGGACAGGGTAGGGACGAAGAGCTTGAGAAGAAGATCAACATTAAACAGGGATGAGAGGTGGGAGGGAAAGGGAGAGAGAAGGGAAATTGCATGGAAATGGAAGGTGATCCTCAGGGTTATACAAAATTACATATAAGAGGAAATGAGGGGTAAGAGAAGAATAATACAAGTGGAAGAAATGATTTACAGTAGAGGGGGTAGAGAGAGAAATGGGGAGGGGAGGGGAGGGGAGGGGAGGAGGGATAGTAGAGAATAGGATAGACAGCAGAATACATCAGACTCTAGAATGGCAATATGTAAATCAATGGAAGTGTAACTGATGTGATACAGCAATCTGTATACGGGGTAAAAATGGGAGTTCATAACCCACTTGAATCAAACTGTGAAATATGATATATTAAGAACTATGTAATGTTCTGAACGACCAACAATAAAAAAAAGAAAAAATAAATAAATAAAATAAAATAAAATCTACATCAGCAAAACAATTTATTTTTTTATGAATGAAATGAAGTCAATTTTATAAAGCAATGGATAAATATTTACAGTAGTTAAACAATATAATTTGAGTGAATATATGATGTTCTACATATTATTGCAAGAATATACAAACCAAAGTTCTATAATAACTGGCAATTTTTTTTCAAAAGGGAGGCTTTTTTCCCAAATGTATTAAAACTAATTTTAATTATTTTGAATAATAAACAATACGAGCACACAATTATTATCACTTAAAATTACCATCGTTTTATGTACTAATTCTTATTTATTGAGTGTTGGCTATGCAGCAGTTATTGATTAAAGTGTTTCACACATTATATTCTTTTATATTTTATGGTATTCAAAGAAATGAGGATTATTGTGACTTTTCACATTAAAAATATTAAATATTTGGGTTAGGTTAACATAGATCAGAAGTTGCAAGAAAATACAAAAGGAAACCCCTGAGAACTAGCCATATTGTCTTTTTATCACACAATTATTCTATTGCATTTATTAAATTCTTCAAGTAGTTATAAAATGATGCCTAAATTTAAGAGAAACCATCTAATAATTCTTGATATATAAATAAAATATTATTTTTTCAAGTTGTTAAATTATAAAAATTAAGATCAAATGAGATAGAGCTTTCTTATATTTATAAGAGCAAAATATCAAATAAATTTTATTTCATTCATTTATTTTATTTCTCAATGGAGAAATGGAGTATAATGAATGTGGAGCATCCAAACTCAGTTGTGTTAATTCATAAGGTTAAAGAATAGTAACTGGCAAAAATACTTTAGCTCTTGAAGCATCAATTTGTACAAACAATTTCAAGTGTCCCTTGAGTAAGACAGGAGGGTAGACATGTCTTTTTTTTTTTTTTTTGATTTTTTTTTTTTTTTTTTTTGGTACTGGAGATTAAACCTAGGGGTGTCTTACCAGTGAACTACATTCTCAGCATGTATGCATTTATTTATTTATTTATTTATTTATTTAACTTTAAGAGAGTCTTGCTAAGTTGCTGATGGCCTTGCTAAATTTCTAAATACCTCAAATTTGTGATCCTCTGTCTCAGCCTTCCAAGTTTCTGAAATTACAAGTGTGCACCAACATATTGGGCAAGTTCTAACTCTTGATGCATGGTTGCAATCATGAATTGAATATAAACAACTAAAATGGTTTAAAAATCTGGGAAATGTTAAGAGCAACATTTGTTAGGATGTTTACTTTGCTCATGAAAAAAATGATGCTTCTTATATTTGTTTGTACCATATTATTTTTGTTACTGTATTCAAGTCCTTAGTAAGGTGATATGAAAAACTAAATATAATAATTTAAATTAAATTCATAATTAAAATTTTGTTCATTGTCTACATTCTATTACTAAGATGACAATCTTTTCAAAGAGTTGATAGTAACTTTGTTTTCAATGTGGAGCTTGTAGTTTATAAGGAAGTTGTACACACTAAGAAACTTTTACTTGATTTACAATGTTATTGTGAGATCAGTCTCATTTATCTTATTCTTACCATATTCTCAGAATCTACTAAGACAGTATTATATAAAATTCTCATAATCAATGTGATTGTATTAATTCACCTTACTCTAAGAAATAAATTTTAAAATGAAAATACTGATATGTGTCAGCTGTGCAAATACGAGGGCAAAAAAGACGAGAAGAATTTTATGAAAAATAGGATCTTATATCAGCAATGAGATAATAACTATATATAAAATGCATACTAAATAATAATTACATATATCAAATTAAAGGTAAAATGTAACTATCCTCTACCTGATTAAACATTCTACATTTATTAAGATACTTTCTAATGACAGTGGTAGTTGTGTGATTCTTGAGTAAAAGCTACTTTATTCAAAATGTTATCAAACATCCTTTTTGTAATTTTTTTATAGAAAAATAAACTAAGTCTGATGTGAGATAAGTAATTTTTATGAGTTCATGGCACCACTGTGTCAATGAACTAGCATTTCAATATGGATCATCTGTCTCTAAATCCTACAAAAATTAGTTTGTACCACCTACTGTTTTATTTGGTGGAATATCTGAAATTATTAACTGCCTGAGATATATAAAGACTAAGTTTTATGTAAGAAGTTTTATGTAAGCTTCTGACAGGCTCAAAGCTGTTAAATTCTTTATCGTTTGGTTCACAAAAAAGATCTTTGTAGATTAGTCACGATATTCATGTAGTTAAAACTGCTTTAATACAAGTAAGGGTTACCTTTTATCTCCAGTATCTGAGATTTACTTTTGTCTTGAAATATATCAGAAAATATTTGGTGGAGTTGTGGGTCTTTGTCTTTACTCAAAATTTTCTAAATTGTGAACATAACCATTGGAATATTTGGTAAATGCAATTTCAGAGGGCAGGTTAGTTCACACATGCCTGCGTGTGTGTGTGTGTGTGTGTGTGTGTGTGTGTGTGTTTATGTATGCTTAGAAAACATTGATGGAGATTGAACCTAGTGGTGTTTTACCACTGAACTACATATTTTTTTGGTGGCATTACTACTTTTATCTTTTTATTTATTCTATACAGTATAATGTAGTATATATTTTAATATACTCTAATAAATTGGATAATACAAGTGTTACATGAAAGTGAAGGGGAGTTTAAGATACTTTGGCCTGGTTTTCTTGACATTGAATTGACTAAATTAAGCTGCAAATGTTTAGTATGAGAATGATTAGTAAGTGCTGCAGACAGAATTCCCCATGAGATGCTTGGCATCGTGATTCATTATTTATATACTTAAAAAGTAGGACAGTGGAGTCTGGTTCCTGTCCCTTAGGTGCTCACATACTATTGAACAAACAACATAACCAGAGTAATTGGTTTATAACAAAATTCTGGAATAAATTTAGTATTTCCCCATTATATCTTAAGAGTGTTATATAGGTCAAAATCACTTGCTTTATAGTATAGAATTGCTAAATTTGTTTGTCCACACCCAATTTCAAATATATTATCAGAGAAACAAAGTAATAACATAAAAGGAAAGACATATTCCAATGCAATAAAAAATCTAAGTGCTAGAAAATCAGGAAAATTTGGAATTAATACTTCTTTCTATTAGCAAAACAAGTACTCTCATTTGGAGCAATTTAATTATTATTTCCATGGTTGAGATATACAATAGTATAGCTTTATTTGATGCAAATAAAAATATTTGAAATAAACATGGTCTGGAATATTTACACAGAATTTAATTAATTTTAATTTCCCCTGAGTTCTCACTAGGAGAAAACTGGTATGTGAGACTTTGGACATGGTATGAGCCTCAAAATCAAAATGTATAACAGGCAAAAATGATGCATTCTAAGAGCAAATAAAGATGGTATCAAATTAAAAATGCATTTCAATTAGCTTTTAATTAATTTATGTTTGGGATGATTACAATGTGTATTTTCTTATGTTGGTACTTTTGTCACATGTATCCAGATAAAGCATTATATTTAACAGTGGAAAAATTCCATAAAATTTCAAAATATATTTACATGAATCAAAGGTAAAGACTAAAGAAGAGAAGGTGCAGTCCAGATTGGGTGCATAAAGAATAAGAAAAACTCCTGAGGGAAAAATTTGGTGACAGCTAATACAAAACTTCTAAAACCCACCATTCCAAGCAGCCCAATTCAAGGAAATATGAATTTTCCTCAAGCACTGCGTCTGCTCTTAGAGCTACAGAACGACTTCCAAGTGGCTCATCATAATTTCCATATTCATTGCAGTTTCAAAAAAAAGGAGTATATAGTCTTGTTGTTATTGATCTTTGATAAAAGAAACTTTAATATATTGTACAATTTACTAAAGTACAATATAGATGTGTTTTTGTCTGGTAAGTCTTACATTTGTAAATATAATATATACCATTGAACATTTAAAAGGAAGAAATAAGGAAATAATGCTTTACTATGACTTACAAAATATTTTCTTAAATTATTTAATCCTACCACTCTCTAGCAACTCATACTGAGATTGAGGTGAATTGAACTGTTGCAGTGATTGTAGAAGAAATCATGCAGTTCTTCACTTTCACTTTCCTATATTTTAATTTCAATTAAGTTTATTTAAGCTACTTTCCAGATCCTATTGTAGCAAAACTGCCAGATACATCATGAAATTGTGTTATGTTTGCATAATTACTTTTGGCATATTTTTTTGGTGGCATTACTACTTTTATTTTTTTAATTTTTTCTAGTTAGTTCTGTATGACAATAGAATGCATTTTGACACATCATACATGAATAGAGTATAACATCTCATTCTTCCTGTTGTACATGATGTAGAATCACACCATTTGTATAATAATATATGTACATAGGGTAATAATGTCCGATTCATTCTACTATTGTTTGTACCCCCCCCTCCATTCACTTCTCTCTGCCTAATCCAAAGAACCTCTATTCTTCCCTAGCACCCCCTCTTTATTGTAAATTAGAAACCACAAATCAGAGAAAACATTCAGCCTTTCATTTTGTGGGATTGACTTATTTTGCTTAGCATGATATTCTTCAGGTCCATCCATTTACCTGCAAATGCCATAATTTCATCTTCTTTAAGGCTGAGTAATATTCAACTGTATATATGTACCACATTTTATTTATCTATTCACCTGTTGAAGGGCGTCTAGTTTGGTTTCACAGTTTTCTTATGTGAATTGAGATGCTATAAACATTGATGTGGGCTGTATCACTGTAGTATGCTGATTTTCATTTTTTGTGTATACACTGAGGAATGGGATAGCTGCTTCAAATAGTGGTCCCATTCCAAATTTTCTGATGAATTGTATACTGCTTTCCATAATGGTTGCACCAATTCGCAGTCCCACCAGCAATGTATGAATGTACCTTTTTCCTCACATCCTCGTCAACATTTTTTGTTTCTTGCATTCCTAATAATTGTCATTCTGACTGGAGTAAGATGAAATCTTAGTTTTGATTTTCATTTCTCTAATTGCTAGAGAAGTGGGACATTCTTTCTTATATTTGTTGATCGATTGTATTTCTTCTTATGTGAAGTGTCTGTTCTGTTCCTTAGCCCATTTATTTATTAGGTTATTATTATTTTTGTGTTATGTTTTTGAATTCTTTATGTCCTTGGGATTAATGCTCTATCTAAGGTACATGTGGTAAAGATTTTCTCTTGTTCTGTAGTCTCTCTTTTCACATTACTGATTATTTCTTTTGCTGAGAAAAAAGACTTTTAGCTTGAATCCATCCAATTTATTGATTTTGATTTCATTTCTTGTGCTTTAGGAGTCTTGTTAAAGGAAGTCATTTCCTAAGTTGAAACAGTGAAGATTTGGCTTACTTTTTCTTCTTTTAGGCACAGTGTCTCTGTTCTAGTACCTAGTCTTTAGTCCACTTAGAGTTTAGTTTTGTGCAGGGTGAGAGATAGGGGTATAATTTCATTTTATAACATATGGGTTTTCAGTTTTCCCAGCACCCTTTGTTGAAGAATCTATCTTTTTCTCCAATAAATGTTTTGGGGCCTTTGTCTAATCTGAGATAGCTATATTTATGTGGGTCTGTCTCTGTGTCTTCTCTTCTGTACCATTGTCTACATGTCTGTATTTTGTGCCAATACAATCCCATTTTGTGAATACTATGGCTCTGCAATATAGTTTAAGGTGTAAAATTGTGATGTCTTCTGATTCCCTTTTTATGCTTAGGATTGCTTTGGCTATTCTGGTTCTCTTATTTTATATAATGTTGAGGTGTATTATGTGGATATGAACTAAGCACTAATACAATGATTTCCTTATTTCCTTCTACTTCTTATTCCAATTCATTCATCTTTGTATTTCTTTCCTAGAAGTAGTCAGAAAAGAATGTATTCCAATATCTAGTAACTGAAATATTGATTCACATTCTTTCTTTGTAAAAATTTAAATATTTTTCTTTATAAGGATATTTGCTGATAAGTATAAGTTTTCAAAAAATATTCTAAGGATAATTTTTTTAAAAACCAAACATTTCCCTATCACCTCATATGAGGGCCAATAATATATATGACACATACAAACAAAATAATTTTAGAAGCAAATTCCAGATGAAGACTAGAAAATTAACAGCTATAGTACAATATTATGAAGGTTATTACAATGATTATAAAATAATTATAATAAGTATTAGAAAAATTATGACATTCCACACTCCATACAAACTTTAACATTAATGCAAAATTAAGTTTTGACCTCACTATTTTAATTAATTTATCAAAAGAGAAGAAATTATTTTTTTAAACAATGAAATATTTTTGAGCATTTAATCTAGAATTTTTTTCATACACTGACTCACATGTATATATAATGGTGAATTGAACTGAAAAATATTATGACAAATGATTTCTCATTTTGATCATATTCTTGTCATAACCTTATCTCTGCTAAAACTATTGTTAGCTCAGATAGTATCATTCACCCATACTGAGTTATGAAGATAATGCTAAAATAAAATTATATGTTTATCATGTCAATAAAGTAGTTAATACAATATCCACTGTTCTTCTTCTGAAGATTTCTCCAAAGATAATAATGGTGAAACAACCTATTCTCATGTCATATGGAGATGAAGTTTTGCACATTAAAAAAGTTTCTGTGAAAATAAATTTTCCTTTTTAATGCATGGAACTCATAATATATGAAAAATATGCTATTGTTTGGTTTCATTTAAGGTCCATTTTAAAATGTGTTTAGCAATATATTTTTATCATTGATATAAAATAATAAATTCCTGAAATGCCATTATAACTCAGCCTTCTTTGAATAAGTTTTCAGTATGACATTCTAGGTATTTACCCTTTCATAAAATAGGCCCAGATATGATACCAATGCACAGAAGAAAATATAATTCAGTCAAAACTATAATTTAAAGTTATCCTAAGTTCAGTGAAATGTAAAAAAAGAAATAGTTTATTCACATAACAATAGGTAAAACTTATTCAGAATGAATTGTTCTCACAAAATCATCTTTTGGCAAAACAAACACATTTTAGTTCATATTTAGCACAAACACATTTATTTCATCCATCCATAAAACTTGGGTCTTAGTTTAAAAGTCACTTCATCAGCAGAGGTACTCAATCTAAATTAAAATTTTTCTGTAATGTATTCCCTTAGTATTTTATATTTTATTTATAAGCATTCATCAATAATTTTACTTATAAAATAACTAATTTAATATGTCTCCCCTTTTGAGTTCCTACTTTGTAAGTAATAAGGGGAGAGAAAAAAAGAGAAAGAAAAAGAGAGAGGAGAGAGAAAGAGAAAGAGAGAGAGAGAGAGAGAGAGAGAGAGAGAGAGAGAGAGAGAGAATAAATATAAATGAAAGTTCCAGGGAAAAAATATACTCTTCAAAGGAAGTCACCAGTGACTTATCTCTTTGAACTAACCCTCACCTCCTAAACCATCAACTCCCAATAGCACCATTAGCTTGGGACCAAGTCTTCAGCATATGAGCTTTTAGGGGACATTATAGATCCAAACTACAATGCCCACCCTGACCCTCCAACATTATCCTTCTCAAGTTGTTGGCTTCACACTGAGTGTTACACCATCTGTCCTCTTAGTTCAGAGGTCTGTGGACTCAGAATTACTCTATCAGCTTTTCTTGTTCTCTAGCTTACAGATGGCAGACCATAAAGTGTTTTGGCTTCCTAATCCAAAGAAGCAATTACCATAATGAATCTCCCAGATACATGAACAGACAGGTAGATAAAAGATAAACTGTTTTTTTCAGGAGAATCCTAATACCATACTAATACCTGCTCAAGGACTTAAAAATGATTTGCTAAATATGTAAATGAAAGAATTGATTTAACAAATCTATATAATTTTTATTGTTGCGGTTTAGATATGAGGTACACCCCTAAAGCTCATGTGTGAGACAGTGCAAGAATTTTCAGAGTTCAATTGGGTAATGATGCCTTAAACTAATCAGTGGATTAATCCATATATATGGATTAACTGAGCAGTAACTGTAGGTAGGCAAGGTACATGGCTATAGGTGTGACTTTGGTGTTTATATTTTGTTCCTGGTAAATGAAACTCCCTCTCTGCTTCTTTGTTACCATGTCCTGAACTCTTTTTCTCCACCATACACTTTGCTTATGATGTTGTGCCCACATTGGTCCCAGAGCAATGGAGTGGGCCATCTATAAACTGAGATCTCTGAAATTGTTGAGTACCAAACTAACTTTTTCTCCTTTGGGTTGTTCCTGTGAAGTTTTTCAATCATAGTGATGAAAAACTGACTAAAACACTAATCTCACCGGAAGAACATTTATAACTTAAAAGAAAATCCTTCCCCAAATGTTGCATAATATACTTTCAGCTAACAATTTATAGATGGGATATCAAAATTATTCCTCTGCCAGCAGGTTTTGATAGCACTTACTATTATGTAGTGTAAGGCATTTTATAATAATCAAAAGCTATCCTGGCAAAAATGGCACTGATTTTCCTCTTCATAATGTTTAATACTTAGTTCCAAGATAAAAGACTCTAAAGGGTAAAAGAATCAAACTGTGAACAATGAAGCTTAGATCAAAACTTGTCTGTTTCTGAGGTCTAATTTAAGTTTTGTATTGATCATGGGGAAAAAGCAGAAAACGTTTTGGTTAAATGTCATAGCATCTCTTTATAAAATAAACTTCATTGATTTATAACTTGCACATTTAATTTTTATTCTACAATGAGATATTCCTGTTTTAAGTATAAATCCTATGTTTTTTTACAAACGTATACTTCCTTGAGTACATTCATGTGTTCATCCTCATAATCGAGACAGAATTGCGAGTCCAAAATCTTTTATTTTGCCCTCTCCCAGTCAATCACTCTTGTTGTTGATCCAGACACCAACTGCTGAGTTAAGTGGTAAGAGTGCATTTAACTTTATAAGTACCTAATTACGAAAGGAGTGAAGAGGGGAAAAAATACTAAATAGAGTTTGTAACTAAAACCACACAAACAAAGCAGTAAAAAGAACAGGCATTATTACCTGGAATCTTTGGAAAAGTTCAACAAAAAGAATTAAAACTAAATTTTTAACAACCAAGGTGCCTGGAATCCACATGGCCAACATTTCCATCCTGAACTCCACTGAATCTGCATTTTCCATTCCCAGACAGTTATAAAATGTGTCCGCTGAGAGTGACTGCTGTCTGATCAGATTGTAGGGAATATTTTCTGTTGTATAATGGCACTTTTCACTTTACCATCAACAACCACTCACTGTCTATCCTCCCCAACTAACTGACTGAACACAAGTAAACTAAACATGGTTAATTTTGCCTTCAAGAAAAAGACAACAGAAGTCATCTCCATGTTTATCTTCACTGTCTTTAATTTGCATTGTTCCAACAAAATTTCTTAAAATAAGTAACTTATAGTCAATATTATTTATTGCACACTGTTTTGTTTAACTGGTAATTCTAAGAGGAAGGCACCAGAAAATATGGCATCTGTTTTTAGCTCTTTCCTCATGAATTGTTCTTTTTAGCTTCATTTTCACATGGCAGAAAGAGCAAACAAACTTTTATGTCTCATTCATAAAAGCACTAATCCCTTATATGAGCTATATCATTCTGATTTTATCACCTCCTAAAGGCTACCACCTTTGAATGCTATTGCTTTGGGGATTCATTTTCAATATGTGAATTGGGAAAAGGGACACATTAGAACCTTAACAATCACTACAGGAAAACCTGTCAGATTCTCTTAATGTTTCTGCACTGAAATAAAAGAAAAAGGGGGTGATCTTCCTTTGCATAATTTTGAGGAACACAGGCATTCTCAAATGACAAGAATTGAAATCATATGTATTAAAGCAGATTTAACAAGATATGTCAGAAAAATCTCTATAAATAGGTAGTCCTCAGACTTTGGCTTCCAAACATTAGAGCAGAAAAAAGAAGTATGGTTCTTCTAGACACCTAAAAACCCTTTGTTACATTCTGATTGCATATTTTATTATTTTTATCTTATTTTTATGTTTATGACTTATGAGATACAGTTTTGATCTTACCTATCATATACTCATTATTGATAAAATAATTTCTTAGATCTATATTTTACCAGTAACTTTTAACTCTCAAAGTCTATAATGTAGCTTTAAAGTTTCTATTCTGTATAGTCAATTCAAAGAATTGAAATATGTATCACTACATACTAACTCTTGAAAAAAAATCTAATTAATGGTAACAACTTGCAATAATTGTTACTAGAATCAATTTTGTTCAGGAATATCCTAAAAATAATTTTACAAAAATTTACACTGATTTTTATTGATAAACATTTATGACTTTATCTTCAACTATACTGATAAAATAGATTCACCCAATTCTAAAATTCTGCCTGTTATGATTATGAACATATTGCTTTATTAAAGAATAAATATGATTAAATAAATTTAAGTCATAGTTACAAAATATATGACTTAAATTTGAAAATGTATTTTTTTTTTTACTTTGGAAGTTTATATGTGTTACTTTTGACACCAAAAATTAGAATGAAATTTATATCTTTAATGGGAAACTTGTGTTTATTTTTTGATGCATAAAATCTGATTTTGAGTCTTGGTTTTCATAAGCACCTGCATTCATTTTCTACTGACATGATTTGATTCCTATGCTTGCTATTAGTATCTTATGAAGAGAAAAATATTATTCATGAGTGTAAGAAGGTAGAAACTGCAGATTTTTTTATGAATGGCAAGATTTGCTCCTTTCAGAAAAATTTCTAGCTTATCTAGGGACAGAGCAGTGTACAAATTTTAGTGTGCAGTCAATCTACATCTCATAAATATTTCCTCTTCTCTCTAGGGAAAGTATTCAAACAAGCAGAAAATAAATTCAGAGAAAGAGTTTTTCACCTCATCATGTACTTATATTTAAAGGAAGGGGATACAATGTCCAATCTCATTGTATTCTAGGTAATTCTTGATGTGATTTGAGGTTTGCTGATATTCCTTTGACACTTTCAAGCCCAAGAATCAGCAGAAATATATAAAGATGTAGGTCTTCAAGGTGAATTTTCAAAATATCTTTTTCTTTCAAACTCAAGAATCTCTCCATTTGAAATGAAAACATTGAGATTGTTGCTCTCATATCGGCTAATTGGGCTATTTTCTCTAGTTAGTCTTCATCTTTAAGGTACTCTGGAAAATATTACCTATGATTTATTTGAAAACTTCTACAATTCAAACACTCAAACACTCTAAGAACTGGTTACAAAGTCTTTCTCTAATGAGCCACTGATGTCTACATGCAGCAGGAGAGCTAGGTTCTTTTTATCCAGTTTCTCACACAGTTTTTAAATATTCTTGTATGAAATATTTTTAAAGTTAACCCTATCTTGACATCAGCCAGAATTACTTCTCATCAACAGTGAGATTTTTGACACTGGCATCTCCTGAAAGAAGCAATGTATCAAATGGGGAGTTGATTTCTCTGGGAGGGGGAAGCTTTCATGAACACAAACATCACTATATTTGCACACTTGATAATTCTAACAAAGAAATTTCAATTCATAATAGGAAGGTAAATCATTCAATATATTACATTGTTTGCTTATTTCAGTCACTCTTTGTTGCAGACTAAATTGCATTGAATTTCACCGCTGTTCACAAATTGGACAAATACTATAGACTAGCATTTATGGGTGAAATTTGTTGACTCATCAACCTGGATTGAGAAGATGTTGTTTTCAGTGTGTTACATGAAACCTCATCAGGATCAGATGACGTATCATCAATACACTGATGTATCTTACTGTGAGTGGAACCTTTTCCATTTCTTATTTTGCATCTTGTGTCAGCATTTATTCCCTGTAAATTTACATGCTGGAATTATTATGTTCTCATAGCTGTGTGACTTTATGTTTCTGGCCATTATATCTGTACCTAAAAAAATTGTATCCTGATTCATTTTCATTGTTTTTTTTTTAACCTTTATTTTATTTATTTATATGTGGTGCTGAGAATCAAACCCAGTGCCTCACATATGCTCTACCACTGAGCCAAACTCCAGCCCCTCATTGTTTTTAGAAGGCATTTGACAGTCAAGTAACCATAAGCTCTTTTACTTGGAAAATGCGGTTTACTTGCAGCTATTTGTCTCTTTACTTGCTGGATCTGATGCTGCTTTTCAAAACTGTAGAACACACAGTGGAAGAAGCTTGTGCTTGAACTCTCCTATCTCCCCTATTGTCATTCATTTTCAGACTGATGCTAAATAGATTTAAGCCTTTGCAAAACTATTATCTGATCAACTAACTGTTCTAAAATACTATTAAAATATTTTACATTATTTTATAAATTATTCTAATTATGGTTGCTTATTTTAAAATTAGTTGGAAGAATTGAGGCTGGATATTAAAGAAAAACAACACCAAAACAATAAGTCATTTGAAGATTTCATAGGACTTAAATTATTAGCAATAAAACTTTCAAGAGGGAAAACTTTGAGTTATAAACTTAATAAATAATGAAAGATAAAATATATGAGATTTAATATAAAAATTCAGTTAGTTTAATTATAACAGGTTATGTAGAAAAATTCATGTTGGGTTTCTAATGTTATTTGAAGAGATTGATATATTGTTATTTTGCTTTATTTTCTTTTGGTTTTTGGTGTAAAGATATCATAAAACAGAAATTCTAAAACATTGTAAGGTATGATTTTGACAAAGCCTTAAAAATAGCTTAAATGATTACTTACCTTTGACATGTAAGAGGTAAATATAGTCCAAATGAAAGGAAAAGATGATTATCTGAAGTAGTTATAATAAAATCTTCATAATTTTAATATAAAAATATAAGAATTAAGAATATACTTCAATTAACAGAATTTGCAGAGACAGCCAAATATTTCAGTGCTACCATGAAGAATATGTTCTCAACTGAAATTGTACAGTCTATATGAAAGGAGAAACTAAAGGTGTCCAAATGTTCAATTTTGATAAAAAAGTTACTTCAATTGCTATTTCAATTTAAAAATAATACTACATCAAGATATATATATATATATATATATATATATATATATATATATATATATATATAATAACAGTGGCAGGGTATTTGTGATACATAAAAAACTGATTCAAATGTGTGAATAAAAACCAGGTTGCTTGTACATTATCATTTAATGTTCATGTAATTCTATAAACCTACTTCAGTGCAAATATATTTGATAGTTTTTGAAGTATTAATTCTAAAATTTGCTTTTAAAAATTAAAAATTATCCTCATGTAATATGTTAAATTGTTGCTGAGCAAATATATAAAATCAACTTTGGCTGTTTTTAGGATGACATTCATTCTCAAAGTATTCTGGATTGAAAACTAAACTGTGTAGTCATTCAACCAGAAAACATCCCAAGAGTTTCAGATTAGCTTATATTTTGTTTACTTTCCTAATAAGTATGAATGTAAAACCAAATTAGGCTATGTCCATGAACACAAATGTACCACAATGAATTTTGCTATCATATATAATTATAGTGCACTAATTAAAAATAATACTCACTTTGTTCCAAAACTTTGAACATGTGTTGACACTCTGGTCTCCATTGTTTCCAATTACAAGGTGATTGTTAATTTTATTGGGTTTATATTATATAAAGAAAATCATATTTTGTTTCTGCTTCCAGGTTCCTTCTCTTATTTTCTTTGCCAAAATTTTGACTGTGGTATAATTTGATGCAGATCTCTCTTCATGCTATTCAATGATGGTTGAATTGCTTGAATATGTATATTCAATATTTTTAATTGATTTGTAAAGTTTTCTGTGATTATAACTTCATTTTTTCTACTCTTTTGTTTTATTCCTATTCTATTGTCACACCTTCTTTATGTCTGTGTGTTTAATGGTGTTTCTCATTTTACTGACTGTGATTACTTTGTAAAATGTTTTCATTGTATTCTTCAGATCATATTATTTGACTTCAGTCTGTTTTCACCTTGATGGATAACCTTGATGGCACTAGTCAGAAGCTGCAACAGTACAACTTGAACGCTTCTTCACACTTTACCCACTATGATGACAGTGGTCTTAGATGGGCTTTATTTGTCTCTTTGCCTGATTTCCCTGTTCACCTTCTAGCTTTCATCCTCTTTTGATATTACACCCAGATGTTAGCATATATTAAGTTCTAGCTGATTTCTCTACTGTTTTTAACAGTGTTTTGGAACATAAAATTTTGCATATTTTGAATGATTAAATTCTTTCCCATTTATAGGGTTAACCATAGAGTTATAATCTTAAGACCTACTATGTCCCAAGAATGGCTTCTTTAAGCTGTTTATCTTCTTTGAAAAGTTTCTAGCTGATTTGAAGTTCACCTTTTGTTCTCCTGGAGCAGCCAACATTTTCTTAATCTCTTACTGACAAAATTGTTCTTATTTTTAATTGCGATCTTTGGACAAAATTTCCCAACACCCTTTCTTTAAATATTATTGATGCCAAACGAAGGTAATAACTTTAGTGAGAGCTATCTGTTTTCATGGACTCCCCAACTCATGGGGCAGAAACTCTGTGCTACCACTCCATAGTTGGAGGCAGGGAAAGCATCTTGTTTCTCTGAGTGATACAGGTACTCTTTAAGCAGAGTGCTAGGTGAGGCTGTAATCCTTAATCTTTCTGGCCTGCCTTTCTCACTATACAAACTCTCTTACCATCCAGCAATAGTGAGGGTAGTTGGAGCCTTGTATTCTCAGCCTTGTACAGACAGAGTTTCTGCCATTTGATTAGGGGCTAGATAATAGACAAAGGAGCCCGGATGCTATGGTAGCAGTCTCCTGGAACTGAGCTTCCATGAAAGCAGAGGAAACTATAAATGCAGTCTGTCACTCTAGAATAGAAAACCCCACTTGATTCCAATGTATGAAATATGATATGTCAAGAGCTTTGTAATGTTGTGAACAACCAATAAAAAAAAAAAGAAAAAAAAAAAAAAAGAAAACATCCTCTTAGTCCGGGAACTGGAGAAAAATGGAAGCACTGTCTTCTTTACTGCCACTACCTGAAGTACAGCTTTTATCATGCTGAGCTAGGAAGAGAGAGGGGGTGTATCCTGATTAAATGTCATACACTGTCATTGTTCCTAATAGTTAAGGACCTATTACTTAAAAATAAATTTTCTCAATCTGCTACATGTCCATAGAATAATTTCCAGAAATATTAGATTGAGTGCATTTTTATATAGAATTGTCAACAGTTATGATTGTTTCACTGGAAAGATTTGAGAGCTACTCATACTACCACCGTGGAAGTGATTCTCATCCCGTAATGGACTGTTGACACACAGGGATGAATACAGCATTGCAGAGTTCAAACAAAAATATGGTATAATTAATACCCCTCACCAATAACAAACTTTATATCCTTTCAATGAAATAATTCATTTTACAATCTTATTTAATTTGTATACTTTCTGTTTTTTATTTTTTAATTATATTTTCTCATTCATTTATCATGATAGAACATAATTATTGTGAAACATTAAGTTCTTTCATAATATATTTTTGATAAAATTATTACTTTCTTAGCTTTAAGTATGCATGCTAATTATCTGAAAAATTGGTTCTAGTAGTTTCTTACTTGTATTTTCCTTTTGAAATTTGACATAAAGAATTTCTTACAGTCACATATATAAAGTTCTTTTCATGAATTCTTTCATTGCATTATCTTGGAAAGGGTTCTACATTTTAGAGACTTGGATATACCTACCCTAGTTTTACTTTGTGATATTTTGTCAATCTGATTTTTGCTTATATTTAATTTATTTTAACCATCTGATGATTATTTCTATGAACTTGCTGAGGCAAGAATCTAAGCAAATTTTCATTTTTTAAATATTTAGCCACCAATCTTGCTTCTTTTGCATCCTTTCCACTGATTTGAGATAACTTCTTTTTTTCTGACACCAAAGGATCATATATTTTACTCTATTTTCTCCTAATGTTACATTTATCTAATCATTGATATTTTCTAGTAGGTTTTGATACTTAACTAGGCAAAAATATTATATGCTTGTAGTTTTTAGTCTATTGTGACCTATTTTTCCAGATGATATTGGAATACCTGAAACAAATTTATCAAGAATTTGTTTTTACACAAAATTAAGAAAACAAACATGCAGGTATATGGTAGCAAAAAATTTAAAGCAGAGAAAAATACCAAGTTTTTTTAAATAAAAAAAAGCAAAGTGGCTTTGGAATAAATGAGAAGGGGGGTTGTAGAAGACATCACAGAACATACAATGGCAGGGAACCCCATCACACCAAAAGGACCATTTTCTGAGTAAAGGTGGATACTGTAGACTGATTGTAATTGGAGGATAGTAAAACAAAATGATATAGAAAAGGAAAAATATGAATCAGTCTTTCATAGGTTCTACAAAAATGAGAGATCGTAACAAAGAACAAAGATACTTCATCCAATCACTAATATCAAGGTTATGGAAGTATACTGGGTTAGGAAAGGAGTAATGAGTGCTCATGGAAATTTACTTGCAATTGTTTCAATTTTCTCAGTGAGTTGGGTACACTGTCATGAGCGATGACAGTGTGAGATGTTAAAATTTGTGAAGATGAAAATATAAAATTATTTTCTAAGGAAATGGGAGAGAGGTTGCCAAAAAATAAAGTGGTTTGTTTTTGTGTCTTGTCAATCTTTTCTGCAAACTTTATATACCAAATAAAAATTCCACAAATCATTTAAGTCAGGATTGGTTCTCGGGTGTTACTTTCACTAATCTAAATGGTCTTTTGGTGAAATAAACCCAAAATGAATTTCATTGAACAGTGATATAACATTCAAATATAGCAATATTATATGTTGAAAACAGATACTCCAGTACACACTGTGTTCAATTACTTTGCCTCCTTAGAATCTATCACCATTCTGCCAAGATAAAACCACAAGTAAAACTAAGCTTGGTTATGCTATTAAATAAGGATAATAACAATCCTTTCATCACAGGACTTTAAATTCTGTCATCAACTAAAGCCACTGTAGAGAAATATTTTTATGCTTTTTAAAGCATGAATGATTTAACGCATTTTACATTCTATAATATTTGAACACAATAAGATATGTTAAATAAAGAACTGCAACCTTTACTTCAATTTTGTTGCTTTTATCTATTTAAACCTGACCATTTATGCACTTCTGCTGATTTAATTTCTTTTACAATCATACTTAATTGCTTCCCATGTTGTATAATGTTCAATAAAGCAAAGCAATGAAGCAAAAAATAGCAAGACCTCTTAGAAAGGTTAAAAGGAAACCTGTATTAGGACAAGAGTGAATAACACCTCCATGCTAATTACCACTGCATGGTGAAAACTCTCATTAATTCCATTAAAAATAAGTTTAGATTTTATGTGGTCAGGCAAATTAAATAAAAAACATACTTTGTATTCATATTACCTCTTAATGTTAACTTTCCCTATATGAGGAAAAAAAATGAAAAGATTTTGTTGAATAATATAAAAGAATATGTCTATAATTTTATTTTTAAGTTATAGGAACACAATATAAACATTGTAAAATATTTTTACAATCACAAAATAATTCTTATTTATTGCTTTCAGAAAACTTCATGAGATAGGGTATATATATTATTTTTACATGAATTGGCCAAAAATTATTCTTCATTATTTTGTTTTCTTATTCTTCCCCACTATTTCAAGCCACTTAGTTCTACAAGTGAAATAACATTGAACAGTGATATAACATTCAAGTATAGCAATATTATATGTTTAAAACATTAAAAATAAAAATTGAATAATATAATAGAATGTATTTATAATTTTATTTTTCAATTATTTATTTTTCCCTACTATTTTGCTCCCAGAAATTCTATTGTCCAAAGTTAAGAACATAATTTTTCATTTAAATAAATTAAGTTCTCATTAACTTTCATAATACTCTTATTACTATGATTTATTTCATCTTAAAATAAATGATATGTTATCAGCAATAAAGAAAAAGTCCCAAAATGTATTAAAGGTGCTTATAGGTGGAGTGGACAATATAAACTCTTTTGAAGCATGGATTGAGTTGAATACTCAAATGAATATGAGCATGTTCCAGAAAGTGCATACAAAATTTTAATTAAAGCACTTGAAGATGATATTTAGAATGCACATTGATAAAGTACTATGCATATGAAACACATTTTCTTTGCTGTTTTATTTTCCATAGTAAAAACTCTCATTAATTTCATTAAAAATAATTTAGATTTTATGAGATCAGGTAAATTTCATGTGGTCAGGCAAAATTTTGTTGCAGTGCTAGGGATCAAACTCATGGTCTTGTATTTGTTATGTAAGCTCTCTACCACTGAATAATATCTCCAGCCCATAGGAGAATATTTTAGTGAAAATTTGTTTGTGAAATAGGAAAGATAATGTTTATAATGCAGAAAAGGTATTAATGAGTTAAACATCACAGAGAGTTTAGATTTATTCTGTAATCAGTCACCTAAGTGTTCAACTCATAGAAACACAAAAATTGTACCTATTAATGGTATACCATGTAATGTTTTGATACATACATGCACACATTGCATGAAATTTAAATCAGGTGAAACATTTATTCTCTTAGAAATTTATCATTTCTTTAGAAATTCATTTTTCCAACTTTTTGAAGTGTAAAATACATTATTGTCCTTATGTAATTGTAATCTGGCATCCATTTATCAACTTTTCCCTAACTTTTCTCCCATTCCTCACTTTTCCTGGATCCTGGTAACCACCATTTTACTCTCAAGGTCTATGAGACAACTTTAATAAATTCCACATATAATTGAGATCAAGCAATACTTGTCTTTCTGTACCTGGCTTATTTCATTTAACATTATATATTTAAAATTCATCTTTGTCATTATACATGAAATAATTTCCATGCTTTTAAATCTTACCATTAGCCCATTATCAATCAATAATAATTTAGTTCCATATTTTGGCATTGTGAATAGAGCTTCAAAGAACATGGGAATATAGGTTTCTCTTTGACATGTTTCCTTTGGATATATAATCAGAAGTGGAATTCTTGGTTCATATTATGGTTCTGTTTTCCTTAAAGGTTATATTAACTTAGTTCCCCATTAACAGTATACAAATAATTGTTTTTCCTACATCCTCCTCAAAACTTACCAGTTTTTTAATTCATTTTGTTTATCATAGTCATTCTAACCAGACTAAGGTGATAAGGCATTGTGATTGAATTTGCATTTTCCTAGTGATTAATGGTATTGAATATTTTTTACATACCAGTGGGCTATTTAAATATATTCTATTGATAAATGTCTGTTCAAATGAATAGCTTATTTTTAATTAAGTTTTGTTTGTTTGCTTCCTTTTGAGATACTCGAGTTCCTTACATAGTTTGAAAGTGAACCCTTTAGTAGATGTGTGGTTTGCAAATATTTTCTCACATTCTATATGTTACCTATTCATTTTGTTATTTCTTTTGTTGTGCAGAAATTTCAGATTGTTGTACTCATGTCTATATTTGCTATATTTCCTTTTGGTATTATATCCAAAAACATCAATGTCCAGACCAAAAAATATTTTCCACCAAGTTTCTTTTAACAAATTTCATAATTCTATTTTCTATTTCTGTTAAAATTACTTTGGATAGGATTTATATTGAATCTGTAGATTGCTCTGGATAAAATGGGCATGGTAGTAATATTGATTCCCTTGATTTTTTGTTTTCTCTTTATCTGTCCTTATGAATGCTTTCAGAAGATGGGTATATTCTCAGAATATTACTAGGTGGAAAAAATTCTTCTTACATCCCTTTTATAAAATCAGCATTATTACACCAATGCTATTACATTGACAATATATTTTTTTCTTACTTCAATTTTCCAATATGTTGGACACTTCTAGTCATGGAAGATCATTACTACATCCTGATCCTAGTTATCATTTTCAGGAAAAAATAAAAGTTCAAATAAATAGTAGATACTCTATCATCTTAGTTGTATCAATTACTCATATTTCATCAGAAACTGCTCAAGTGTGAATCACGTCATTTCAGCTTTTCCAGTCTGACTACCCTCTTTAGCATTCCCTCTTATTTATTCTAACACTCCAGCTGAATCAATTATTCATTTTCAATGAGTTCCCCAAATCTAAGGTCCTCATCTGTTCTTTTTCCTTATTTCTCTCTCTTTCTTTCTTTCTTTCTTTCTTTCTTTCTTTCTTTCTTTCTTTCTTTCTTTCTTTCTTTCTCTTTCTTTTCTTTCTTTCTCTCTCTCTTTCTTTCTTTCTCTTCCCCCCTCCCTCCTTCCTTCCTTTCTTTCTTTCTTTTCATCTTTTTCATGTAGATATATTTATTGCCCTTATTACAGAATCAAGTTTGTTGTCTTTCTTTCCAGAACAGTGAGCCCAAAATTCTCAATCTGTTTTATCTAATATTTTTCACATAAAAGTTGAATTTTACAAAACAAGCAAAAAGTCAAAAAGAAAAAAAATTCACAGTAATTGCTGACTCATTTTGCTTCAAATTAATGTAGTCTCAAGCTATATGTAAATCAAAGTACACTTGCATTTTAAGATCTCCATCCTCAAAAAATGATTTCAAATTGTGTGTGCACCTTTAATTTCCAATGTCAATACCAAATCTTCTTCCTAAAGGCAAACTTCACCTTATATTATCCTTCTGAAAAATCCATGTAATTTTATCCAAATACTATTTCCGGAATAAAAAAAAAAAATCTGATCTAACTTCTGTACTTCATACTCTGGATCACAATGTCTGTTGTTTTCCTTAAATCTTTACCTTTGTGGTAATTTGCTATGCTAGTAACAGAAAACTAATCCTAGTAGTAATACAATAACATAACAATAAGTGTTTGGGATGAAAAACATGGAACTATCAAAAATTTAGACTGCATAAGGAAGTCTAGCAAACTTGAACTTATCACAGTAAAAAATTCACTTATCCTTCTTTAGTAATTGGTTCTAATTGTTATGAGCTCAGAAGTGAGAAATGAAGTAAGAAATAGTGGCTCAATTGATATTATATACATTCTTAAAGCAACCCTTCTTCCAGAAATTAACTCATCAACCCTTTTTTTAGTCCATATAATATAAAAATGCTGTTGGTTTTTCTTTTAATTTTACTATAATTTTGTTCTAATTGAATACATTATTTTTCAATGCTTCTCTGGTGACATTTAATAACCCATATTATTACTTTGTTAGACAAATTTTGTTTTAATAGCATACACTAATATTTTATTAATAAATTTTATTTTAATAGACCATTTAATATTTTGTTAAACAAATTCTACCTTAATAACCTGAAAGAGAGAAATGTGCAGCCTTATTTGAAAGAACTTCATTGGCTTCAAGGCATGGATTACTAAAGGGGAAGTCTATTACCCCTATCCAACAAAATATTATATCATGTAAACATGTCAGAAATAAATTGCCATTAAGAATTATACTCACCAATAACTTTCTACATACTTTTTTTTTTAAAAAAAAAGATGTAGTAGGTATCCTAATATATTTTTTAGAATGTCACAAAATGCAATTAAATGTTTCTACTTAATAGCTTTTTTCATTGAACAACAGTGGGTGACTACAGGATATTATAATAATGTTAACCATTGTCTGTCAAATTAAGGAATTTAGCAAGTAAAACTACAGACAAAAATTGTTTATTCCTCTCTTTCTCTATGTCTCATCAAATCATGTCTGATTATAGCAAGATGCCCTAGTATTTAACTATTATTGAATGCAGTAATGAAAGAAGCCATGGAGATACTTAATTATCCACACAGTGGGTGTCCAATGGAGAAGCTTCTTTTTAACCTTTTCCTCTGTGATAAGATAATTACTGTCTGGAGCAATTGCTACTAATATAAATATTCACTGATTGCAAACTGTGGCCTAAAGGCTGTTACTGATAAAAGCTTCTCTGTGACCCTGTGGGGGTGCCGTTGCTCATTTCTAAACAAATAAGGCCTCATCAACCAAAAACCATCACTGTTTCCAAATCCAGAAAATTTAAATAAAATTAGAAGATAATTTCTGGTAAAGCAATTTGAATCCATTTTACTAAATCAAATATTCAGTAATGTTTGTTACTTTTTATTTAAAATAGGCCCAGATAATCATCTCTGAGAGTATGAATCTGTATTCGGATGATTACCAATTTATATATTCATAAATTCTGTTGAAAATGGAATACAGACTCTTTTCTCCAGGCAGTATTTCTATCCATCTATATTGTTGTATAAGGGAACATTTCCTTGCTCAGAGGAGTGGAATCAATTAGCATTTCCTTAATATACTAAATACTCCACAAAATATTGATGGCAAATGCAAACAGATGGTACTTGGATGCTTCATCAATTCAGTTCTGAGAAATGGTAAAGATTTTGACCCTTAGAGATTTCACGGGTCTTTTGAATCAACACAGATAAAATTTTGTCTAATTTGTCTGTTTATGCACTGCACTAATATCTTGCTCAAACTCGTTGAACATTAGTATTTCATGTATTTCTGGATTTGTCTTCCTTTGAGAATCAGAATACCTGACTAAAACTCTTCATTATTAATCCATATTGGATAATAAAATGTATACAGTTATGTGACTAAGTGGATGAGAAAAAATAATTTAAAAGAAAAAAAATATTTTGTTCTCTAATTTCTTGGAACAGAATACATAGTTACATACAAATCATCATTGCTTTCATATTCATGAATAAATTAAAACTAATATTTAATGCCAATGTAATTCTCTTGAAGGGTTTATGTAATAGGGATTTAATAAGGTTTTAGTATACAACTATATTAAAATTTTCTACCTCTCAAACTCTCCTTTTGTGCCTTCTGCAACTGTTACTCCAAATTTAGAAGATTCATTATGATTTCAACATTTCCACATGCCTCTAATTACTGAATTTAAAATCTGGCCTTACTCACAGGGTACTTTTTGATATTAAGTTATAAGAGTAGCTCTTTAGAACTTAATGTGGAGATAGAAGGGTTCATTGTTTTTGTTCATAGTCTCTTTGAAAAATTATCTAATTTTCCTGTAGAAAATTCCAGCAAGCAAACAATAACTCTGACTTGCCATTCATTTATGTTTTTCCACCCCTCACCTATTTTTTATATGGTGATCTGTCAAAATTGTTTACAAACTTAGAACTTGATTCAGTTTTCCTTCTACCCAATTCTTGCTATCATTAAGAATAACTCCAACATCATGGATTCTAAACTGAATTGTTTGACCAAACTTCCCAATGATCTCTTTCCTATTTCCTTTTATTATATAAACCATGAAAATTATCATCATCCATATTCATAACTGCTCCATTGAAATCCAAAATGTCATTTTTTGACTAACTTTCTCTCTTTTAGATTGTTTGTTTGAGGACTCCTCCCATTATGGCCCTAACTTAACCTCATTTGACTTTCAATCACAGACATGACTGATTAGTCCTCTGTTTTCAGTGCTTATTCATACCAGTTTTCACAGCCAGTACTTTCAGTAACAGCCAGGTTCCTTCTGCTCCTCTATTATCTTATCACATCAATCTAGTGCAAGCCCATTACTGGGTGAATTTGACAATTGCTTTTTCCCTTGCCTACACCCAATAGTTATTATTCTGGTAGAAATACATGTAACAGTACACATCAATTTCACATGCACTCAAAATAGCTGGAATTTTGCACAAGTTACAAAATTAGGCTGTGATTTTTCCAGCTATTCTACCACCATTGTTAAAAAAAAGTCTTGAATTCCTTCTTTATGGAACTTCTAAGTCATTTACAAAGTTTGGTATGTCATTCCTATCATATCTCCTGCCTCTTAGATGATTTAACTCCACAACTAAAAAATAAAATAAAAGCTCATTGATGACCCAAAATATAATGTCTTTCTATTTCCTGTAAAGTTGTTTGTACAGTTTGGGATAGTCTTTTTCAGGTAAAAAGAGTTACATATTCTCCCTTAAACTGTAGGAATAGCATACTTATATATGTGTAGTTGTGAGTGTGTGTGTGTGTGTGTGTGTGTGTGTGTGAGAGAGAGAGAGAGAGAGAGAAAGAGAGAGAGAGAGAGGGAGAGAGAGAGGAAGATAATTAATATATACTTTTAAGTTAATACATATTTTTGTTCATGTATATTTCCCACATCCTTCTTTCTCAGACATATTCTAATATCAATATTTTTTATATTATCAATATGTGTGTTCTTACAAATTTTACATATCCTCAAGCACCTTTCTTGAAAACTAAATATTCATATGAAGAATTAGAATGCAGAAAATGCTAATGATTATCTCTTTTACCCCCATATCACTTTTCATCTCTGAGTTATATCCTGTCCCCATTGATATCCAATTTCCTGTACATATGGTTTTTACCTATGGTGTTTTTTTTTCCAATTGTACCTTATTCCACTCCAATCTCATGATGCTATCTCACCTTTAAAACTGCTCTTATGATAGGGGTATCTCTAAATGCAATTGAATATTCATAACAGAATCTTAGCTCTTACCAACATTTATGTTCTTCACTTCTTCTTGGGCAGATAACTAAATTACGTTCCTTAGTCTTAGAATTTAGGCATCAGTCAAATAGTCATTTATGGTCTTTTTCTTTTATGTGAATTTTGTGAGCCAAAGATTTTATAATGAAGTTTTTTTGTTTTTTTTCCAAATTTTTTCACTTTTCACATCCTTCTTCCTGGGTATAGACAAAGATCAGAGATACTGGGGATGATGAATATAGCACATGAAAGACATGGGATCCCTGAGCCATCATCTAGGGGAAATTCACTTAATAAGGAACCCAGAATTTACAGTATAGGATAAGTAATAAACACATAATTATTTTATTTGAAATATATATTTTCACTTTGAATTTTATATAATGTATCCACTAATAATTTTAATATTTGGTATTTATTATGCTTAACATCATCCTATGGAACCATAATGTTGATTAGACCACCTTAATTTGCATTAATTTTTAATATTAAACACCAATAATGTTGCTGCTCACTCATTTTCTCCTTCTTTGCTGGCTTCTATAATATTATTAAGCATTAGTATTTTTAAAGCTCAGGTGAGGAACTATTCTCCCCTTAATCTAGTTTTTGTCCCTTGGTGACCTCACTCAATTATCACCTCTGTGTAAAATAAGCTTCAGGTGATTTTCAGGCTTATATATCCAAATCCTTACTTAATATCTTTACTGTAGTTTCTCAAGGTCACCTCCTAATTACTATGTTGAATATTGAAATGTTGATCAAGCTCAACTACTCACAAGCATTTTTTTTCCCTCAAATACTTAGAAAATCCTGAAATATAACACAGATATTGATGGATGTTTTCAATGAAGAACTGAACATTATTTATCCTTTATGTAAAATAAAACTAACTTGTAATGTTAAAGATTTTTATGTTTTCCTTTCAAATTTATTGGAAAACCATGTTTGTACCTTTTAAAATATTAGTTTAATAAATTACTATTGCTAATTAGATTCTGAAAACAATTCCAGAAGTTTTGCTCATAATTCCTCATGTATAGCACTGATTCCAAACATAATCCTATAAGTTTCAATGTTTCAATATTCCTATTATTTTAGAATAATCTACTTTTCATTACCATTATCTTAGTCAGAAAATTATTATTAGATAGAAAAATACCATCATTTTCTCCAGGACAATTGCAAAAGGTATTTTCTTTCCATTCCTTTATTTCTATCAATTGTTCTAAACACTGTATCCAAACAAAAAATCATTTTAAAATCCATGAATTCATTTAATACATTTATTTAAAAGTTCAAAATGCTGTTAGAATAAAAAGCAGAGTATTCAGTTTCGCATGTTCTCCACCCAACCTACCTCAGATTTAATCTCTAACCATGCCACATACAATCTTATTCACATTTGTCTTATTTCAACTCCAATTTGTCATTTGTCATGAACCTTCAAAATACCGGACATTTGAAAAATATGTTTCCTCCTGCCGGGAATGATCTCTTTACAGAAGCCTGCTCCAACTGGTCATTTCCCACTCATCATATTATGTGTTTCAGAAATTTCAAATAATGCTGCCAATCATGTTTTTGCTTGCTCCTTTTCTTTTCTTCCTTTCCTCCCTCCCTTAATCTTTTCCTGCCTACCTCCTTCCATCTTTCCATCCTTCCTTAGTTTTCTTTTCCCCCTTTGAATAAAAAATACTTGTAACACGTTAAAAGTTTGGATTATAAAGCATATATATGATTATATAAATCTATTTGTCCTTAACTCATTTTTCTTGTGCTACAAGTCCTCTGCACTGCTGAGTCATACAAAATATATACCTTTTCAATTGCACTAATTTTTTTTAGTTTTTTAAAAAATCATTTCAAATTGTCACTAGATGTCAGTTTGAATTCTCACCTCAGCTTAACATTTTTCTTGCTATTTCTTTCTCTTTCCTTTTTTTTATACCAGTTATAAATTCTTGTACAGGAGAAGGGAAGGGGAAAGAGATTGTACAGTTTTCTGGAATGTAGAGAAGATGCATTGACCTTATGTAGCTTTTCTTAGCTCCTCTTGGGCATTTAATATTTGCCAAAAACAAAGGTGAGATTACACTTCGAAGTATAATCTGATGACAATGGTCAATTGTTGTTCATCCATTTTACTCTAATCACTGGGTTCTCTTACTCTTGACCAATTATGTCAGAATTTTAATGTCCTTTAATGATATAAATAGAGATGTATTATTCTGCTATAATCCTCACACCTTGATGGCCAAATAGTAGTTCTTATGCTAAAGGGTTTGCAAATGTGTCTGGGTTTCTTTAATTTAATATCCTCCCCAGCCCCAGCAAAAAGATAAGCACCATGTGCACACACAAAAGAATTAACTAGGTTTGGAGATATCAGAAGTTGTTAATATTAAGTAAAAATTAGAGTGTGTGTGTGCATGTGTTCTTGTGATTAATACTGAATAGAAATTATTTTCTTTTGATTTTGTAAACCTTAACTCTACAAGCATCTTTAAGATCACTAAAATCAATGTTATTTTGAATAAATTTAAAATACTTCATGTAAATACAAAATGCAACTTGGTTACTTTAAATAAAATCTTCTTGAACTTTATATTCCCCCATTCAATTGCACACTTTCATATCAGGGAATGGTTATGTTAATCTTCAGGGCAAAATTGTGTAGTGAAAAGTATATTTTATTCTTGGAACGTATTTCATAAATGTCTTCTTTTGCTCAGAATATTTCTTTTGTTTTTCTATATGTATTTGTTTAGAATACTACAGAAACATATTTTAAAATGTAGTAAAGTATGTCTGTTTAGACTTAATTTTTTCCTCCAAATTCATATATGATTACCTTAACTCTTAGTGTGACTATATTTGTACATGGAATAATTAAGTAATCTAGGTTAAATGTGGTCATAAAGATGGGACTTTAATTCAAAAACACCTGGCATCTTCAAACAAAGAGACACTAGGCTTTAACCATGCATAAAGGAAAGATTGTGTAAAGGCATAGCAAGAAGTCATCTTAGTTAAAGTCAGGAAGAGAGGTCAGACCAGATACCAACCCTGTCAGCAACTTGATCCTAGAAATTTCAGCCTCAGAACTATGAGGGAGTATATCACTACTGTTTAGTCACCTAGTTTGAGGTGTTCTAATGTAGACCCCTGAGCAGACTTTTACAATATCATTGTATAGAAAATTTCTGCAAAAAAAAAACACTTTGAAATTAAATATAAAATGACTTAATTTACAAAATTCTGATAATACATAGTATTATTCCAACTTATCACTAGAAACTTTGGAACCTGATATGGTAAACAGTGTAACTAATTGAGATGAAAAATAAAAAACTAATTCATGTTATAAATTTATATATTATATATTTATATATTATATATCTAAATCCTGTTAAATATATTTACTAGTGAAAGGATGCAAAATTTGTTTTCATTAGGAAAAATATACATTTTAATTAACTTATTTGAGGTATGTCCAAATTGGACTATATAATCCAACTTTCCTATGTATAAGTTGTTGAATTTAACATAGCAGATTTTGTAAAACCCAGAAGATAATCACTTCTTCCTTGAGGGACCTTGGAATTTACTGACATAACTGGTTGTGCTACTGTGCAGAAGTGTTGCCTAGAGGAGAGTTTTAACAAGGCCCAAATTATCTTTTTTCAAAGTGGCATAAGTCAATTGTATTTTTTCATCAGAGAAACATGTCTAATAGAAGAAAAGCCACAGGGCCATCTGAAACCCTAGCCCTTGTACCACATATTTTTCTTCTCCTAGCTTAAAACAACTTTTTTTTCCCCCTGTATCTCAATATTGAATCCTCAAATAGGTGATATTGATGATAAAATTGATTGAATTCAATCCCCTAACTTGGACTATTCATTTCTTTACTTGCTTCTAATATATTTAGCATCACTATCCTTCCTGCATAAAATGGCTCAAGATATTACAGATAGGGCTGGGGTTGTGGCTCAGTGGTAGACAGCTCGCTTAGCATGCATGAGGCACTGGGTTTGATCCTCAGCATCACATAAATGTAAAATAAAGATATGCATCCACCTAAAACTAAAAAAAAATTTAAAAAAAAGATATTACAGATAAACAAGGGTATTTATATTGTAGTCTTTGATGACAGGTTAGAGGATAAGATGGTGGATCTGGGAGAAAATGAAAGCAGAAAACATTTTCACCAGAACATCCTATAGCTGATACAAGTTCAATACCAACAATCTACCTTATCTGAAGTCAACTGATCATAAAGTTTAAAAAAATGCAAAAGTAAATAGGAAAACTTCACAGCAATGCCTAGATAAAATGAATGAATAAATGGACACTATAGCAGAGCCAATCTGATACAACCAAGTATCACCTCACTTTCAGTACACTATTGTTAGCAAAGCAGATGAGTCTAATTACCATGTCGTCTTCTTTAACTAAGTAGGAATTCCTTGCCAATTAGGATCAAAACTTAAAATTTTTGAAGCAAAAGAAGTTTTACTAGTTCTAGACATATCATCCCCTATGTAGGCCTTAGTATAACAAGTAACTAAGCATCTGTGTTTTTGGGGGGGACAAGGACTCAGCAAAATATTGCAGTGTAAGTGGATGGACCCAATCTTATAGAAGCCATTTTGCTTCCAGGTGAACTCTATCTCTGTGTGTCTGCCTGACACGGCAAAGACCACTAAGTTTCAGTCTTATTAATTGTGGACATCATAAAATTAGTACAACATAACTAGAATGACTCAATTCTCAGTGATTTATCTGAACATGTAAACTGTGTGTTAATAAGATTAAACAATGGTGTTCCATAAATGTGAATACCTTTAACAGGCAGTATAGACTAAGGTATGATGTCCAAAGTAAGGACAGAATAAATGGGAAGTCATTCAGTTTACATAACTAGTAAACTGGTTAAAAGTTAAGGCAAAAATTTTGAGCAAAAACCACTCTGGACTCAAATAATGGCAAATCAATTATTATTTTAAAATAATAATTGAGGTAACATTAGAGGATTGATTTCTAACTTCACCTTATATCAGATGAGGTTTTATTTTCTTGAAGCAAAATGTTGAGTTTATGTTTATGAGTAATTTTATTCATTTTCCAGTGAACCTTAGTACTAAAATATTCTGATATCTTTTTGCCCTGTTATTTGTAACTTAAAAGAAGAATTAATGTTGCACAGCTGTTCCAGTGTGAAAATAAATATTTTGCAAATATCCAAATGCCATGCTGATACCTTAAGCAAATAGTTTAGTTTATATTCTAAGGGTAAGGTACATTATGGAGAGCAGGTAATTTATTAATTTTAGTGGTAATATTTTATTTTATTGCAGAAGTTTGCAAACTTTCTCAGTTCACAATATTTTTAGTATTTCATTTTTTTTTCATTATGTCCCAAACCCCAATACATACCTAGCAGTCCTTGAAGTTAAGGTCAAAGAAGATTATTAATATTTGTGCTTTAACAAATCAGTAGTTGCTGGGGAAAAATAATAATGTGCATGGGTTTAAAGATAAAATGTTATTAATTATTGTTAAATAATCTTAGTTACTTCATGGAATGCATTTTAAGGAATGGGCAGTGTTGGGAATCAGATTGAATACTGAAGCCTTTCTTTTCAATATACATTAACTTTCACATAGTACTCACTTTATCAAAACAGTTGTTGAAAATCCAGTGTCACAAAAATATATTATCATTAAAAATATGTAGTATTAACATGGAGTCAATGAACTACCTTGAGAAAATTATTCAAGTGCTATTTTTGCAGATGTGGAACATTTCCATGATTCCATGAGCATTTAATATATTGTGCTGAGATCTTGCGAGTTTTCTTAACAGGGAACTTCAGAACACATATAGAGACCTGAGTCCCTGTTAAGCTGTCATATCCTTTTAGTAACTATAAATTCCAGTGATCTTATCAGCTATTTCAGAAACTATAAATCTTATGTCTCCAAAATTTAGTGTTCACTACTAAACTTATATACTTCATTTATGCTCACTCGACATATGTAAATTATAGAGGGGTAACTCTTCATATATTCACAGTCTTATAAAAACTCTTTCAAATTGTATGTAAATATTTTCTGCATTTAACTTGACTACAATGCAGTCTCTGACACTCATCATCATCACTTTTTAAATTACTCACTCACATTACCTACAGCTTATTCCCCACTGTGTAGTTATCTGTTAGCTCTGTAGGTCATTCAGTTGAACCAATAAATGCTACTACTATAAAATAAAGAACTACAAAGTAACCAACAATCACCTCTACAAGAAAATTCTTATAGACAGAGATAAAAAGTGTTCATTTTGTAGGCACTTCAAAAACTTTTGAAAACCTTCAACCCATGGATACTTTTTCATTCATTTCAATATATAACCATATATATTGAAAATGAATTTCATAGTAACTGAGATAAAATGGCAAGAAAAATATTTTTTCTTTATGATTACAAAACTTATTCCAAATTTACACATAAACATAAACCAAAAAGAAGGTCAAATATTGGAAAGAAGCTTTGTAAGCAATGTAAAACAGTAATTTTACTCATTTTCCAATGAACCTCAGTACTCCAAAATCTTAGAACCTAAGCAGTCTACTTTCTTTCTGAGAAATTCAAAGTCATGTGGAGTCTCACTTCTAGCCCGCTGATGAGTCATTTTACTACCTGAGGCTATGCGAAACCATTTAAAAAATCTTATTATAATACTATAATTAAAGACAATGGATATTTTTAATAATTCTCTTAAAACTTGGGCTTCTAAAGAATTTAATGGGTTTTAATTCATCTGGATCTTCAACCCTGTCTTATAATCTTACAAGGGAAAACTCAGTAACTATATGCCGGATAGCTCTCTGGGTGACCTTGAATCTATTACATAAAGCCAGAAGGGTTGCTGTTTTCCTGAGTCCTTTACCTGTGATGCAGGTGAGGCAAGCATACATTTGAGACAGTAGGCAACCCAGTCAGCTTTCCTGAGCAGTGGGGGAATAGATTGCAAGGACACTTAGGCTTTTGTTGTTCCTTGATTCCCCTTTGTAACTAATTAACCCAGTTCATGTAACTTGTTGTGTGCGGGTGTTCTGTCTCACTGGATCCAAACAAATGTCTAACCAGTGGATAGAGACCTTGAATCAGACAACTGTTCTCTTTACAAGTAACTTCCACTTACCGTATTATCAAAGAACCAAATTCCAGCATCTTTCTTTTATTCATAGACTGTGACTTTAGTTCCCATTGAACAGTTAATATTTAGACCTCTATGGAAAAAAATCATTATGTTTCTCTTATGTTAATACTTCCTGTAGGTCCATCCATACCTTGGGTATGTTCTTCTCATATAATCAATTCCATGCTTGTAAATGGTAAGTATTATATTGGAAGATATTAAAAGCATAGGAATTAAGTTTCTACAATCATAATGGCTTGACTATAAATTCCACATTCCTAAATACTTAGTTGAAGATACTTATAAAACTAATTTAGCATTCATGTATTCTAAATGATAAAATAATATTTACCTCCTCACAGGTTTCCTGAGGATATTTATATAAGTGTAAAGTTGAAATTAATAAGTGTTATAATATATAACCTGTACTGTATTTCTTCCTTCTAATTCCCATATGCATGTTGGTAAATTAGAAAATGTATTTCCATTTTAAATTTTCACTTTTTAGTGTTGTTTCTAATCTTATAAATGTACGCATGCACACCTTTGCTTAAAAATGAGAGACAGTTATAAATGATTTTCTCCTCAAATACTTAGTTGTATTGTTTTCTTCTCATGAATCTTAAATTCCTGGAGACAGTACCCTGTCATCATATCTAATGAAAAACAGTTATTCTCTATACTTTGAAGGGAATTTCCTCACTGTTGATTAAAAATATTATTGTAGTATGCATAGAAGTATTTTCATCCTTTCCTACTCTACATCTTCTTTTTAAGATGTGCTGACATTTTATGAATATGAAATAATATTGTTTAAATTTTTACCTATATATTGTAAACTGTTAATACACTATTAAATATATTCTGTTTGCAGGATATATTTAGTCAAACTTTATGAATGACCATCATAACCAGTAGACCACACCCAGACCTTCTTTTAAAAATTTCTTTCTATTTTGAGAGATGGTTTTACTAAGCTGATTAGGACCTTGATAAATTGCTGAGGCTGGCTTTGAACTTGCAATCCTACTGCCTTAGCCTCTTGAGCAGCTGGAATTACTGGCATGCATCACTGCACCTGCTCAACCTAAGCATTTTACAATTTGTTGTTATTGTTGTTATACAGTTCATTTTATTTCTGCTGTGAGATATTTGCCATATAATCTACAGTGATGCATAATATTTCTTGTGTGATAAGAAGCAAGGAGAAGAATGGAAGAGAATATGGTGAGTCGGCTTCTCCATCATGCAGGACAAGCTGCTGAAGTCACACACAGGGAGGTGGGGCTAGAGCAGGCAATGGTCATGAAAAAGTAATAGCTTAACTGTGATAAAGTGAAGGAGTGTTTACATTGCTTCTCTTAACTCTGTGATTCAGCAGAATAAAAGTTGGAAATAGTCAGCATCAGTGACTCATGATTTTATACCAAAGGAGACTCGCCTGTCATATGCATTTTGAAAATGCCATGTACACAGTATTCCACTGGAATACTGCTTAAGTTGTTCCACACTATTAACTACATGCAAGCAAACCTTTTTCTGGTTACAAAATTCCATTATGTGATGTGACTACCTCTGAAAGTGTGTTGTGATGTTTTTAAAATCACATTGGCAAATTAAGCCATGAGGACTACTTTTTTTTTATAAAGATTTTTCCTTTTTCTTTTTAACCAAAATAATTATAAAAATTAACTATATCCATTAAATATTCAACCTGTGTTCACAGTTAAACATGACATAATTTAAGAAAAGTTAATTAGCTAAGCATAAATCCCACAGAATAATTAGAACATTCTTATATGAAACTAATGATAGTCTTCCAAATAACAGGCTACCTACTTGGAAACTAGAGACAATATTATTTATTGTGTTACACAAACACACACAAACTTAGGGGATTACTGTTCTAACCTAAATTAATTATTAATTTTTTCTTCCTAATGAGAATCCCTAAGGATTTTTTTCAATAGGTTTATTTACTTTACTTAATATCTATACTAGAGAAATCAGAATGGCCTTAGAGAAACTCCCAGGCTATAACACAGAAGAATAAAAATTGGAGTCATAATCCTAAATCTGTTGTAAGTTGGCCTAAAAGGTGCTATACTTTGAATAACCTACTTTTTAAAATCCTTCATCAGAGTCAGCAATGACTGAGCCATGGTCAGGACACAGACTATGAAGTAATGACCAATCTAATTATAGCAACATAGTACATCAGATAGCTGACAGATTTTCTAAAACAAATAAATATTATTTTAAAAATGCTATAGTATAAAATGTATGAAATTTTCTGATGATGACATGTCATCTTTCTAATATTTAATAGAAGCCCTGGTCAAAACTCTTGCACCGGGGATATAATTTGTGATGTTATATGAATGTCAAAAGCAGGGATACATTCTGTCCTTTAAAGATACTAAAATGTAAACAAATATACCATTAAAAACAGTTCTCCACTTACTAAGGCTAACAAAATTTAAAATATTGAAATTTAGTAAACTTTTTAAAAATAAAACAAACATAGAATGAATAAATCACATATACATTTTGATGATTTTTTTAAATGTAAATATAGCAAGTGCCCAAGCAATCACTTCATCGTCTTAGCTTTAATCTATCCCAAAGGTAAATAATCTGATTCCTATTGTCATATAAACTACATCTGTTTTAGAACTTTATATAAATGGAAAGATAGAGCTCATATTATGGAATTGGTTTCTTCTGTGCATTATTTTCATGTTTGAGATATTTATCTATATCATAGAATGTAGCAGTAATTACTTTGTATTGCTGAGTAACATATTCTGTAACTGTATCAATATGAATAAACCATCCTATTCCTGAATGGCATCTGGGATGTTTTCATTTTGGGCCTATTATGAAAAACATAGCTATAAACATTCTGTTATCTTTTCTTAATGCACATATTCATGCACTTCATTTTGGTATAACAATGGAATCACTGGGTAATGATAAAATCAAGAGTGTTCCAAACATATTAGATGGATTTGTTTATTTCCACCAGCAGCATATGGAATGTCCTTTTGCACTACATTTTGCCAATATTTGACAGTATGCACATTAAAAAATTTCCCCTTTCTTGTGTATGTGGACATTTGTCTCATTGTGGTTTTAATTTGCATCACAGTGATAAAGAGTAGTGTTGAACATGTTGTCTTATGTTTGACATTTGGTTATTCTCTTTTGTAAAGTACACTTGATTATTTTTTTTTTAATTTTGTTTACCTGTCCTTTATGTTGTTTTTTTGTTTGTTTTGTTTTGTTTTAGAAGATTAAGAATTTGTATTTTCTCTGTATAGAAATCTGGTGCTAAACATGTATATACATATATGTGTGTATATATATATATATATATATATATATATATATATATATATATGTAGTAATTCTTTTCTTTGTTGTTTGATAGCATAATAAATCAAATAGAATCTTCTGTCCTTTTCTTCTTGCTCTGTTTCTTCCTTCCTTCCTTTCTTCCTTACTTTGTTTGCAATGTCATGTTTCTTTAGAGCCTTGACAGGTCACTACTTATCTGTATGTTAAACCAACATTAAACAAGTATGGAAGTGCAGTTGAATAAGAGAAATAAATTTTAATATTCTAGATCACAGTGAGAAAACTATGGTTGATGACAATTAATTATGCATTTCAAAGTAGCAAATAGATTTGTAAATGTTCTTAACATGAAGAAATAATAAATATTTGAGGTGACAAATATTCCAATTACCCTGATTCCATCAATATATGTATGCACATATCTTGAAATATTATATCATACCCCATAACTATATACACTTAGGCCAATAAAAGCAAAAGTATATATTTAATGTATTTTAAAAATAAAAAAGAACACTAAATTTTGAAATAAAGAATTTGTGAAAATACGAAAATAATCATAAAGAGGACTAGGGTATTGCTTAGTATTAGAGTATCATGCTAGCCTTCTTAAGGACCTGCATTTGATTACCTATCACTGACAATAAATAAATAAAAAATTATAGAGATTTTTAAAAGTTTTAAAGTTAGCTAGTGATTACAGGACTTAAATGCTCCAGATGGTAATTTTATTTGAGTACTTTAAATGACACTGGGTCATGAAATAAAGAATGACTCTATCAATAGGGTATATAGGGGGACTCTTTCAGGAGATATTTTCAGTCACTTCAATTACCCTCAAATTACATGTTCTGAATGACTATTCATCCCACATATGTATATTACCATACTTGATTATACAATTCTGTACCTGTCTAATCATTTAATATCCTAGTGACCTATTTCAAAAAATTCATGCAAAATAGAAATATATACTGTTAGTGCTTAACTTGTAGATTAATATTATATTTCTAATTTGTCAAATTTTATGTTAAAAAGATGAGTAGAGTATTATATTGTATTAGAAAATAGGTAGAGGCACTGAACATTGTCAATTCCATATTGCAGAGCAACTAAAATTTCAATGTTTCCTAATTAGCGTTATCATTTTCAAAATGACCACACTTATCCTTCAGTGATTCTGTTGCAGGAATATAACATAATGCCAGCAGTCACTAACAGTTTTACCAATAATCTGGTTATTCTATTCATACCATGGAAAAAAGTGTGTGACTCTGTAAGTGGTTGTTTTGGAAGTATCGAAATATGCAGATTATAATATTAATTTTTATTTTCTTTACTGATAGATGCAAGTCATTATATCAAAGAAAGAAGAGAATTGTAATTATTTGAATAGAAAGAAAGTACTCTGGAATTTTAAAGATCATTCACTTTTAAGCATGGTTAAGATTGAAATTTTGAAAAACGACCTTCATTAAGGCAATGAAAAAGTCAGAATATTTAAATTAAATTAAATTATATATATATATATATATATATATATATATATATATATATATATAGTTTATCTTCATTATATTCAGATTCCATATTTGTGAATAAATCTTCTTGCCAAAATTTACTTGTGTTTGCCCAAACGGTACACATGCTGCACTCACAAACATTTGTGTATTTGGGAAAAGTAGCAAAACAATTGAGTCAGTCAAGGCACACATTCTCAGTTGAGCTTGACAGGACATATCCTGACTTTTTGTCTAAACACTTTATAAATATGTCTTTTGTATGTGTGTGATTTATTTATTACTGCTCATTTCTCCCCACGTTTTTGGGCTCTTATTGGTGACTTTGCTCTAAAGAGGCTCCTAAGTATAATACTAAAGTGCTTTCCCTAAGCACAAGCAGGCTGTGCTGTGCCTTACAGCATATTCATACATGTTCAGATAAATTCCATTTAAAAAAATGATTTCAAAGAAACATTTACAGAAGAAATTTACAAACATGGAATTTTTGCAAATAGTGTAATGACAGATTTGAGGGTCTTCCTTTGACTTCTTTAAAAAAAAAATGAGAAATATAACTCATTCCAAAGACTGCACGAAATATATGTGTACAGTTTAATAAATTATAGACTAAACATCTGTGCAGTACCAATTTTCAGGAGGACTGCCAGATGACCTTACAAGTAGACATTCACTGTCTCTGCCAGAACAAAATCTTATCCTGATATTCACAGCAAACATATATCTATTCCTCTTTATACTCTTACTTATTTTTGTGAATTCTTTGAAATGGTAAATCATTGTAATTATTTCTTTTTTCTGTCACTTATTTGGAATACAATCTCACATTTTTAGTAGTTGTATACATACTATGACAAACATTTTTGATTTATTAATAATATACTTTATTGATACTTTCATCCTGAACACAGACAATGCAAGAACCAGAGAACATCTTAACTCTATTATCTCTCTTTCAAACACTTCATGTTTATGTGACATTGTGCTGTAATAATTAAACTCTTGCATGTGCTTGTGTTTATTTAGTGACACATACCAATATTATCATTTAATACAATCAATGTAGTATCTTAGTTTCTCTACACATACACCTCTTTGTGACTCTTGACCTCTTCTTGCCATTTTAGTCTTCTAATTGGTCTGTGGGATGTTATTTATGCAGTCTCCACAAAGTCCTCTATTCATCATTTAGAGGGATGTTAGTTGTGAAATTTCTAAACATTTTTATCTTCAAATATTCTTAATAAAAATATCTGTTTTCAGTTAAATTGGAATTCTCAATTTTACAATTGTGTTTAAAGCATATATGAAGTATTATTCCATTGTCTTCTGTTTCTCATTGTTGATGACAAAAAGACAATATAATAACGAATTAAGGCAATTTGCTGATGGCAAAGTAGAATGTTTTCTGTCCTTTCTGAAAATCTTGATGCTCTAACTATTTGTGGAATTATTTTTGTCTATCTTAGATTTATTGGAGTTCTTTCTTTTATAGGTTAATATATTTGATTACTTATTAAGTTATTGGCTATTAACTCCTTAATTATTATTTACTTAATTGTACCCTCTTGGAAATAAAATTTTAGAAATTTATACTGTCACCTTTATTTGTCTTTTCTTCTCTTGATTTTTTATCTTTATGGATATCTGTGCCTCATCCTGTTTTTAATAATTGTCCATTTTAATTTTTCATTCTAAAATTTGTTTGTTTATATTTAAAATCCATGTTGTCCATATATTTTCTAGTTCACTGCTGAAATCCTATAAGTGTATATTTATGCTCTTTATTATAGCAAGTATAGTGACTTAATGGTTCAATTATGAATATCTCCATACTTAGGGTGCTAACAGATATATTATTGCTGTGTGTGTGTGTGTATGTGTGTGTGTGTGTACTCTTTTCTTGGGTCTTCTAAAGTGCCTGTTGGTCCTTGATTATATTCTAGACATTGAAAAACTTTCATTTTGTTAAAATTATCTGTGACTTAATTTCTTATGAGTGTATTCCCACATTATTTTGCCAGACCCTGGGAATACTTTTGTTCTTATTTTGCACCATTTGAATTTCAGGATTTGATATTTTGTGGGTTATCTAATCAATTTACAGTCGTTATGGAAAAGCGGTTGTGTTTCTAGTACACCAACATTTCTGGAATTCCTAAAAAGGACCTTTTATCTTATAAGACCATAAATCTTTGTGGAGTACTAAAATTCTAATCTTGAAAAATCCAGTTGCAATTTGAAGTTAGAACCATCATAATTATAAAGTCTGAGTAGAAATCATAATTTATAAAAAATACCGATAGAGTAGATAGATTTAGGGCATAAAATGATGTATTATAAAAATTTTGACTCTCATATGACCAAAATATGTCCAAAATGAAAAGGTAGAATAAGCAGTGGGACCGATGTCTGCAGTTTAGGAAAAGGATGAAGATATAGAAAAAAAGTTAAAAGTTATCAGCATACAAATATTTAAATCCACAGGGATAGATGCTTATAAATACAAAAAAAATGAAGAAGTCCAAAGTTGAAATGTTATGGTGTTTCGATATTGAGATACGGAGTGAGCAGAGACTGGCCATGTAGAACTCAGAGAGGTAAGAAGTAAAGTCTATAGTCTTAAAAACCAAAGAGAGTGCTCTAAAGAGAAGCTGATGATAATGAAAAATACTGCTTATAAGTTAAAAAAAAAAACAGAAATATCAAGAGCTGATAAATACATGTATAAAGTGAAAGTTATTGGTAAACTCAACAGAAGTGATATTAGAACTTTGGAGTTAAATTATAATGGGACTCACCTCTTAAAGAAAATGGGAAGAGAAAAATTGAAGCAGAAACCGTGTGTTTGTGTGTGTGTGTGTGTGTGTGTGTGTGTCTCATTGGAAGATGTTTTGAAAAGAGGAATAGAACAGAAAATTACATTTTATTATTTTGGTTTATTTATTTTATTTTATTTTTGAACATCAGAGAAATAGCAACATGTTTGTATGCTGGTGGATAGTATATAATGGGACTATATGCTGTTTAAGGCTGAAGTATACCAAAATTTAAGGACTTCAGAGAAGGAGAAAATCTCAAAGCTTTGAGTAACAGGCATTATGTTTCCATTGATAATTGAGAGGGAAAAAAGTTAACTTATAATTTCTAAAGTAAAGAATAAGAATTTGAAGGGACTGTGTCTTTCCCTGTAATTAAAAAAGGGGAGCATCCATAGTCTCATAACCATAAAGGCAAAGGTGGTTTCTTAAACCAGTCCCTCTTTGAAAAACAATGGGGTTGCAGGAAAGGATTCTTTTAACTTTTCTTGTTTCCTAGAAGCTCAAGATTCTTGTAGAATTCAGCTTTGATAAGACAAATGATAGATGCTTTGTGGTAGAAATCATGGTCTTCAACTAGCAGAAATGTAAGAGACTCAATTAAGATACAAGTGATATCAATGTAAAATTTTCAAGAATAAAGTGGGGTGTCTTTGATATTGATTGACTACTTCATAATAAAATTAAAAAATAAAAAAGATGATGAAAATAGGCTTACTTAGAGGAGATATGGACAAAAATGATGTACCTAAAAATAATGACATACAATATAGTACACAGATAATATTTACTTGTTAATGATTGAAATCAGTATACTGCCATTTACAAAACAGTTATATTCTTAGATTCATGACTGAATAATTCATATACATTAATTAACCTTTCTTGTTGACAAGGGAACTATATATTGCCTGGAATTTTTTGCTTTGAATTTTGAGTATTAGGATCCATGAAAATGATAGTTTCTGCTAATAATATTAAATGAAAAAACATTTGCAATTTCTCAGCGATATAAGCATTATGAGACTTTAAGTAATACATTTACCAAACTTTATTTATCTATTGAAATGAGAACATTTTCAAAAATATATAAATCTAAGTTGATATTTACCCATTCATAATAGCATAGTTTTTAAAACACTTACCTATGGTTGAGACTAGATAGAACTTGTCTTCATACATATATTCTCACTTTTCCATTAGTGAGAATATCTCATTCTATGAATATATCATGCCTGATGTTTATATATCTTCATTGGAGAAGATTTTACATCAATTTCAATCACTTGTGTAATACTTTCCAATATAATTTAATGGCAGTATTGATTTAGTTTAAAAGCTTTCTATCATTAATCTATCCAAATTCAGTGTGGCATTATGAAAACATTTTTTACAAACATACTCAGGTTCTTTTGATTCTGAGTTAGGCTAAAGATGCTCCTTATTTTGCCAAACACTGCAATCATCCCCATTGTTGCTTATGCAGTTTGGACTGAAGTGTTTAAGTGAATAAATAATCAGAAAGATGTGTCACATAAAATCCCAATGGTCAATTCCCCATTTTTTTTAATCATACACAATGCAAACAATGCCTCCCTCTGTAAACACAAGTTTTTAAATTTGGTTGGCACAGGGCAGTTAAATCGTCACACTTCAATTAAAATGATTTGATCTGTATTTTCACCTTCTCTTTCTTAAGTATCCCTACATAAGTTATATATTAACGTGAATATACCACGAGTTACATATATTTCTATTACATATGTGTATGTATATTTTACTACATACTGAATTAAAGCAATGGAAATCTTACCTGATAAAAATGTGACTGTAAATATACTGAGGGAGACAAATATGTCTCTTGTTAAAGAAATTCTTTATTATATTTAGCATAACATTTAGCAGACATTATACATAGTAAATAACAAAATTAGTCCAATAATACATTAAAAAGTGTAGATGCACCAATTTATTATTCAGGTAGGAATTTAGCAAATGAATCATTTTTGTTTAAGGACAAAATTATTTCAGATATCATTTTAAAAGTCCACCCCAACACATTACTTGTTTTACATTTGAACTGCTAAACCATCTACAATTGACATAATTACAAGGAAGTAGATAATTACGTTTTTAAGAATGTATTTCAACCGTCATGAATTTGACTTCTGGGTAGGATTAATTGTAGAATCAAGCCTCCAAAACAGTTTTATCTGATCTAATCTGTGTAATTGCATATGGGAAGAAAGCAGTTAAGAAGGAGACAAGACTCACAGTGTCACTTTAAATGCCATTGCAACCAATGAAAGAATCTCCAGTTTTGGCATCTGCTGAACCTCTGTAGGCTCCATTTTCTCATCTGTAATATGCTGGCAATAGTCATTCCCCCATCATTAGGTTTATGAGAGATGATTAAATTTACCAAATGCGCTTCACATACTTCTTGGAACAATAACTTCACCAAATGTTAGCTATTATTAATGAATGAATATATTTGAATTTTTTGACAATTCAATTAAAGAACATATGCTCCTCAGATTAGATTTGTAAAGGTATGCATAAGTTTTGAGCATGTGGTTGGTATGGCTATTAATATTTGTAGTATTTTGCAAACATGACAGAGAGGTCCCAAGATCTGGTAATGGGAAAATTTCACTATTTTAAGTTTTAATATAATTAAGAAGATGTGCTACTTTAATTAATATTTTTAAATGTTAATATCATTTTACAAGTTAATTATTTCACATTATTACTTATTTTTATATTGGCTTATTAATTTAAGGTTTTAAGTCATAATCCTCAGATAGAGTGCCACAATATTCATGTGTTTGCTTGATTTAAAAATTTATCAGGAAATTGTATTATTTATTGTTGTTTTCTTTTTTATATGCTAACAAATTAATTGCTTTAATAGATATTAAGTGATTTAAAACATAGCTTTAATAATGTCACAAGTGATTTGAAAAAGCATTGTTGCTACAACCAAGAATCAGAACTTGCAGTTTAAATTATTTTTTTTTCTTGCATTTCTAACACTATTCAGCATATCTGTGCATCCTTCTTTTAGGTCTTTAGATATCCTTGTAACATTAAAATTTGACCCTATCCTAAGTTATCAGGAGCTAATGATGTATTTACTCCTGACTTCAATTAGGTGAATTAGCAATAAAAATGTAAGTGATTATAAAAAAGAGTCGACTAAGACCATTGTGTTTGATTTCACTTTGCTTATAACCACTATTTCAAAATTCCATTAGCTAAATTAGAGGTTTATCCTATAATCCATTTCTCCTATGCAAATGGCAACTCGACATTTGTGCTGATTGTCACTGTATAATTTTATGAGTTTTTCATTTAAAAAAATAAATGTAATTGTACCATCTTATGGCAGAGAAAATGAAGCTATTCAACTCTCCTCTACTACCTCACAGATATTCAAATGAATATTACATATTTTTCTACTGAGCGGCTGTGGGTATAATGAGATTACACCTATTCCTAGTACATTTCTGGATAATAAGAAGCCACTACTGTACAAGATCATTTTCAAAGTCATTGGAAAGTAGAAAATGACTACAGCACACTAATAATGAGGGCACAAGTAAAATTGCGATTAAATTTTTTCACTAGATAGCACCAAACTCTATGAAGAGAAGTGGAGAGACACCCATCATTTTTTTATAGCTAATGAGAAAATACATAGAAAGAGGATTTTAATGGTCATTTTTACTAAGAAATAACCATGAATTTTACTTCAGGAACTGCTATAAAATATTAACAATTTAAAATAGGATATCATTTTTACTTACTAGAATAAGTAGCACTGATTTAACGTTGATGTAGAGTTCAAAACTGGAAAGATAATAATATAGCTCACATTTTATCATAGTACTGATCTTCATGCATGCATTGTCAGTGAAATTCAGTAATTATAGTTAAATCTATTACTGAAAAGAAAATCCAGAATTAGTAAACCCTACTGTATCCAGATGTTTCCCTTTGTCCCCATTGCAATATTTAGACAAGCCAAGTGTGAATAAAGACCGCTGTCTTCAGTAAGGTGTGAAAAACACATGAGAAGTTTTTTTTAAGAAAAAAAGATAATTTTGTTTTGTTATGGTTTAGATATGAGGTACCACCCAGAAGTTCATGTGTGAGATAATGCAAAAAAGTTAACAGGTGAAATGATTGAGATATGAGAATTTTAAACTAATCAGTGCATTAATCCTCTTGAATAATACATATTACCTGGGTGGTAACTGTGGACAGGTAGAGTGGGGCTGGTGGAGGTAGGTTATTGGGAGCATGCCTTGGATGTATGTATTTTGTCCCTGGTAAACCAAGCTTAAGCTTTTTCTGCTAATTGCTAAGTCCTGAGTTGCTTACCTCAGGTTCAAACAAATGGAGTTGGCCATCTGTGAACTCAGACCTCTGAAACCCTGAACACTAAATAAAATTTTAATACTTAAAATTGTTCTTGTTAGGTCTTTTGGTCACAGTGGTGAAAAAGCTGATGAGATACAACTCAAAGTTGAATTTTTGAATTAGAATTTTTGATAAAAAGTGGGTGACAAGGCATTTAGTTTCACTGTTGTCACCAATGTTGTAGAAAAAGCAGCTGATTGCAAAGTTCTTTAAAACTGTGAAGCATTAGAATTGTTCTTTGATTTTGCTTTAAGAAACAAATTCACCATATACATCAATAGGAATAATTTGGATGTAAATGAAATAAGAAAAGGCCATCCATATTACCCTATACTAAAATGTTATGTGGAGATGATTAAAACTTTTGGTGATATTTAAATTTTAAAAAAATGATTTATATACTTATTTTCATGATTTATGAAAGAAGTTAAACTAAGAATTTGAACTAGACCCATTTTGAGTATTAGCCTAATATAAAACTATTGCATCACATTACAAATATAATGGTTTAATTCCTTGAATATATAGTTATAGGTCACTAAAAATATTTAGCTTGATTTTGAAACACTTGGAACATTTAAAAATTATTAGTATTGTATTCCTCTCATTTTTTCTCTTGATGTAGAACAAGTTTTACAAAATGTAAATATGGGTTGAACTATAATTTATGTGTGTGTGTTTATGAGTTTCTATATATAGAGATATAGATATGTGACCAATGAAGGAAATATTATTGGGATTTATCTAGTCAATACGAATACAAGTAAATCAATTATCCAAAGATTGTATTGTGACTCCTTAACAGAATTGTAATTATAAATTACATCATGGATAAACTAAATAATCATGAAAAAGAAAGCAAATTGAAAATTGTTTCATTCCAAAACAATTTGGCAAACTTTAAGCTAGTTATATAGTCATGATAAAATATCAATAGCTGAAAATCATTTTTAAAAAGAATATAATTCACATGAGAAATAATTGTATCATTGAAAGTATTACAACTTTTAAAGCTAACAGAGAAAAACCAGCATTTGCAATTTTTAAATTATTTCATATTTTAAATAAAATTTATTCTTTTCATAGTCATCTTAAAACTTTTTATTATTGAGATAAGGACAAATTCATCAACTTTCTAAATTGTATCTTTACTTATAAATTTTTAGGCACATAAACATTCTGTGATTTTGCAGTTAATATCATTTAAGTTCTGCTAGAGCCATAGGTTTCAATTAAACACAATGAGTTTTACTTATAATTTGATGTACATATGTATCAAATTTAATTTTGATTCTAAGTAAAAAATTTAAAAAATATTTTAATAAAAGAATTTTCAAATATTCAGAAAAATATGTGGGGATTTTTCTTATGTAAATAAATTTTCATGAAATTAGAGACCTCTGAAAATAAGAAACACAGATCAGAAACTATTAAAGGAGAATAAAACCAATACCATCAATTTAAATATTTCTTTATAGTGAAAATACAAAGTTCAAAAGACAAAATTGTTATGATATATGTTAAATATCTTACAATGTATTAATTTTAGGGCTGGGATTGTGGCTTATTGGCAGAATGCTTGTTTCGCATGTGTGAGGTACTGGGTTCAGTCATCAGCACCAGATAAAAATAAACAAACAAATAAATAAATAAATAAAAGTATTGTGTCCATCTACAACAAATTTTTTTAAAGTATTAATTTTTAACATATGTTTTAGTTCCTACAATTTGACAAGAACAAATATTAGTTGTCTAATATAGACAAAGAATATTTTTTTTTAGAGAGTGAGAGAGGGAGAGAGAATTTTTTACTTTAAACAGAGAGAGAGAGAGAGAAATTTTTAAAAATATTTATTTATTTATTTTTAAAGAGAGAGTGAGAGAGGAGAGAGAGTGAGAGAGAGAATTTTTAATATATTTTTTTTTTAGTTTTCGGCGGACACAACATCTTTATTTGTATGTGGTGCTGAGGATCGAACCCGGGCCGCACGCATGCCAGGTGAGCGCGCTACCGCTTCAGCCACATCCCCAGCCCAAAGAATAGTTTATTGTGAAAATTAAATACTTGTTATTTTTATGCATGAATCTATGCAAAATGATATGTAAATAAAAAATGGAAGGTGGCCAGGCAAGGAGGCACATGCCTGTAATCCCAGAAGCTCAGGAGGTTGAGGTAGAAAAGTTCAAAGCTAGCCCCTTCAACTTAGTGAGGCTCAGAACAACTTAGCAAAAACCTGTCTCATGATAAAAGATAAATAAATAAAATGGACTGTTGATGTGGCTCAGTTGTTAAGTTTCCCTAGTTTAGATTCCTAGTACTAAAAATAAAAGAAAATAGAACTAAGCAAATGGGTGTAATGATGCAGGCCTTTAGTCTCAGAGATTGTAGATACTGAAATAGGAGGATTGCAAGTTTGAAAGTTTGAAGACAGCCTCAGCATCATAGCAAGATCCCAAATCCAAATGAAAAATGGCTAAACTGTAACTCAGTGGTAGAGCATCTCTGAGTTCAATCCTGAGTACTAAAAAAAAAAAAAAAAAAAAAAAAAAATGCCAAACAGCTGTGACAACATTTTCCTATCAAGATAATTAAGAATTCAAACTTTAATTCAGAGTGTTTATTAAGTTTTAAGGAATATCCAATTCAATTTGGAAATATTTATCAAATTAAAGTGAATATGAACTTTGATCCAGCTTTTAATCTTTCATAAATTTCTGTTAAAAATAGGCTTTCTCATATGAAAGGAATCATTGGGACAAAAATAACAACATTGTACTTGATAAAGAGAGAAGCAATACAATATTCTCAACAAAAAATAATTAAAGCATAATGTGGCATCTCAACAATGTGACATAATGCCACAGTAGCAGACTCTTTTGGTATTCTGCCCAGATTTCTTTTGACAACCAGAGAAATTCATCCCCCATGTTCTGTGAGTTTGGAGTGCTCACTGCTTACAATTTACAACAGCTTACAATATTTCCAGGGAATTGGCTTCATGACTGTAATCACCTCACTTGGGAAATTATGTTTTCTTCTGGGAGTTACGAAGACACTGTCAATTACTGACACAGCCATACAAACTCTAGCCTACTTGCTTCAAGAGGAGGTGACTCTGCTGCCACTCATGCTCAAGAACTCCCCATGGGATCAAGCTGAGACTACACTTGACTAAAATTTTATCTGAGTGTACTTCTTCCCAGACCTTAGGTTGGTTCTTTTACTCTTTAAGAGATTACTCCTGTGAACTCTCTTCCAATAAATCATTTATATAAGAATCTTTATTTCTAAGGAAATTGAATGAATAGCCATAATAAAAAATTAAGTCAATATTATTATTTTATTATTGAACAATTACTAAGAATATTAAGTGAAATTGAGCACTCTAGAGTAAGATTTCAGTTTTAGAAAAAGAATCACATGATGCATATTAAATATTCATATTAAATAATGTTAATATGAAATTTTTGAGTGGATGTCTAAAAAACTTCATAGAGTTTGTTACACAGATAGTGAATATGAAAATGAAAGACTTCCTTTCACTAAAACTTTAAGTTAAAGAAACCAGACTTAGAAAGTCAAAGATTGAATGTATTCTTGAATATGTAAAATCTGGAACAAAATAAGGTAAAACAAGAAAGGGTAGGGTGGGCCTTATAAAAATAGAAAGGAGATCAGTAGAGTAGAGAAAGGGGATTGAAGGGAAGGAAAGAAGGGGAGGAAGGAGGAGAAACTGTGGAATGACGTTGACCAAATTTTGCTATATAACATGTATGAATATACCACAGTCAATTTTACCTTTATGGATATATATATGAACACATATATCAATAAAGGTGAAATTAGACATATATAATAATAATTATATATGCATATATATATCCATAAAGGTGAAATTATATCTAAATACATATATATATATATATGAATTAAAATAACAATAAATACATAAAAGGAAGACAAGTAGACCATAGGAAGGGAACAGGGGAGGGAGGCAGAAAGGGAAAATGGAAGTACTGGGGATTGAAATGGAACAAATTATACTCCATGCATCTATGAATATGTGAGAATGAACTTCATTATTATATATAACAATGCATTTAGAACATTTAAAAATGTATATATATATATATATATATATATATATACATACATACATATATACATATACATACATAAGTATACATATGTGTGTGTGTGTATAATTTTTCATTTTTTGACTGTTGGGAAATTTTAGAATAAACATTAAATTACATTTTAAGTTATATAAGATCATTTTACATTATAACATGAATTATTTGGTATGAATTAACATGACATATAAAATATGTCTTAAAAGGTATGATACTTAAAAATAAATTTGCAGACATAAACATGTGTATATTGCTCATTCATAAAATTAGTCAATATGTACCTCTTGAAAATTTTCATAAAGTACTGACTACTAATATTTATAATATGCAAGAAGAGGCTTGGCAAACCATAATAAACATTTCCTTCATTAATATGACAACAAAATTAATCAATTTATCTCATTTTTGAATTTAGAACTACATTTTGGCTTGAAAACAGTGTTTGGGATCATATTTAAAATTTTCAATTAGGGCAATGTGGTTCTTAAAAATGTATTAGAGACCCTCACAAAAAAAAAAAATAAAATGTGAAAACCTGAGATTTTACAGTCCTTACCATCTCAGATTCCAAATATTTTACTAAGATCCCAGTGAGGTCAGACATGATGGTGCATGCCTCTAATTCTAGCACCTTGGGAGGCTGAAGCAGGAAAATCCAAGTACAAGACCAGCCTCAGCCTAAGCAACTTAGCAAGACCCTCTTATCCTGTTTCAAAATTAAAAAAAATACAAAGGGCTAGGGATGTGGTTCAGTGGTTAGGCACACCTGGATTCAATCTCTAGCACACACACAAAAAATCAATTTTTTAATAATCTATTTTATTTTATTAATAAATATATAATTAAAATTAATTATAGGCAAGGAGAATCATGATGACCGTTTTAGTGATTATTTCCCTTTAAATGTCTTCTTTTTATTCAACTTTCTTTCCATGAAAACTCTGAAACTCTGAGAGCGGGAAATTAGTTTTATAAAAATGTAATTTTGGTGGCTGAACTTTGCAGGTCACAGTTAATTATAGAATCAATATTCTCCTCTCCAGGTGGTCAAGCTACATAAAATCACACAGCTATTTTATCACATTAGTCAAAGTTATATTTCTCTGAGGCCAAAAGGAGTGAAAAAGATTGAGTTTACTTTTTAAAACTGTAATTATCATGGAATGTCATGGTTTTTATAGGCATTATAATGATGATGTTCTAAGCCTTCTACAGGTATTAAGTAATTTAATGTTCCAGAAACAATATTGATCACATAGATTGCAGTAAATTTTCAAGCTTGTAACATTAAGATTTTTTATTAATGCATGTATATTTAAATTTGAAGTTAATTTGAGTGTAATGTTTCAAGTACATTATTCTGAATCTGACTTCAGAAATTCCAGTCAAAATCGTATAGAGATCTGTACATTTTTCTTATGTATATGTATTCCTTTAAAATATATCAGATTCTGAAATTAATAAGAATTTATTTTAAATAAAACTGACATAAATGTTTATCATGTCTCCAGAAATATTTATATAACACTTATATATTTGAATTAATAGTAATAGGTAAAATAGTCATGTCCTTTCATTGAAAAGATTGCTTTTAAGAGAGACAGTTGGTATTAATTAATTCATCAAAAAATATATGATGAAAACTGTGAATAGGGGAAGAAGGTGCTAGGAAAACATGAAATGTGTAACACAGAAACATTCTAGTGTCTTGGGGTCAGAAACACTTTTCTGCTTTTCGTTTTTGTTCACAAATGTATGTCTACAATTGTAACTCTCATTCTTGCAAAGATGACTGAAATTATAGGGCTAAGGTCATCGTTCATTCTTTTGTTTCTGTGAATGCTTTGATAAACATAAACACAAGACTAAGCCACATGTGGAAGCACAGCCAACAATCTTCAATTAAATTAAAAATGTATGAAATACCTTAAAAATTCAAGCTTTCCAAAATCTTTTTTCAATTGCATTCAATAAGGTAAATTAATTCAGTGCTTAACCTGTATATAATACAGAAAACTTTAAAGTTTCTGAGTCTCAAAAATCCAAATTCTAATGTATGACAAATAAGTATGTGTGCAAACACACATGCACACACACACATTCACATGCACACACTCACATAACTTATCTGTTGTAATAATTCAGGCCTGGTTCAAAACAATAGTTAACTGGTTGGATCATCACATTGTTTTAGGTGATTTTTATAAACACTGATAATTTTGATCCAGTTTAAGATAAAAATATTTCTTTTAAAACACAATATGTAACTGATTTTCAAAACAGTAAGTTCCAAACATTCAACTGTTGCAGTAATAATATTTTTTTAGTAACCATAACGAAACTTGAAGTTTTAGTGTTATATCTAAAGCTGATATTGCAAATGGTGGTAAAATTAATTTCATGTCAATTTTATATTTTCAGAATTGAAAAAACTATGATTTTGCTCAGATAAAACTAATATATTGTAATAGTTTCTTACTAAAAAAATCAAACTGGTATAATTCCAAGATGATTTATAATTTTACAATAAAATGAAATAATGTAGAAATTAATATAGAGCTATAAATAGGTATCTTAAAGCATCATTAATGTCATTTTAACTCATCTACTTGCACCAATGTCACATAGAATTAGTGGTGCTATCAACACAGCAATCTGCATTTAAGTTCTATTTTGTGTGTTGGTCATGGAAAAAATGCTTTTAGTGAACTTTAGAATCCAAGAAAAAATCTGGTCTCAAATTATTTGGGTATTTTCATGAAGCAAAATTTGAATTTGAGTATTTCTTCATCCATCAAATATTTGGCATCTTTGTCAGAAAGAAAAATTAAAACATCCATGAAGAAGATTGATGGGGCAATTACTTGAATATACATATTTAAATAATCTCTGTATAAAGCTATATACTGCAGCACAATCAATGTACTTATTTCAAACAAGAAATAAAATGTTTCATTAATGTATTGATATTTCTCAAAAATGTCTTTACCAGTACTCTAGTACAATTTCATTTAACAGAATAAAATATTTAATATTTCTCATTAATGCACTTGGCATTATAAGAAAATTTGGGGCACAAGAGTTTAGGCTCCTTGATACATCATATAGTGTAGTGCTGTCAGGGATTTTCCAATATTCCCTAGGATATTTTATTAATTTTCTACATGTTGGCTGCTACTGTGATTTCCTATTCATCAGCATCCTTGTGTTTGTCTGGAGACCTGAATGTGGTTGCCAGAATGCTCTTTCTACTGTAGAGGACCCTCTAAATTTATCTTTCTATATGAACAGATTTTAAATGACCAATGACGGGTGCAATGGTCAAAAGACTCTAGAAATCTTCTAGGCATTTTGTTGATATTATTTCTCTGAATATTTTAATATTCATTTTGCAAAAATATAAGCTCAATTTCAGTTAACATGATATTTTTATTGCATTCTAGTGAATCCCAAAATTAAATAAGGTATTTTTTCAAAATTCTTTTCTATTTTCAGATATATCTCTTTGATGAAAACAAAACCCACACTCTTACTTCCTGTCATCAATTGCTATTCTTCAAAAGAAAATAAATTGTCAGAAAGTCAAGAATTTATCACTCTGTTTTCAAATTGTTATAATTTTTATTATATTTGTATGTTTCATAAGTAGGTAGGTGATTTATTTATGTGTGCGATTTTATTACAATTGGAAACTCTATAATTGAATGAATAAAAGTTTGATCATGAATCACAAGAGTTGATATGGATTCATTCAACAATAATAAAGAACTATTTCTCTACATGCTAGAGATAGATAAATTTATAAAGACATAAACAAGACAGACATATGCATGTTCTCTTTGATCATATGCTGTGTAGAGAATAAAAGTGACTATATATAAGCAAATTTATTTATAAATAAGATTATCCCAGATAGAAATTTAAAAAAGAAAATTAAACTAGTGATGTGCTAAAGCAGTGATTATCTCATCATATTTTTAAAAGTACTGACGTCCTAACTCCATCCTCACACATTTTTTATTTGCTTGAACTGAAGGATGGGCCAAAGAATATACCTTTTTAATTATATTTTAAATAATCCAGGTAATGCTATTTTGCAGGAATTGTGCTATGGGAGTTTGCAGATGACTTCAGATTTTCTAATCTATGGAAGATATGTGTGTGGAAACTGCATTTGAGCAGTTCATTTAATAATGATAAGGGACTAAATATTAAAATATTATGGAATTGTTCTGCAGGAAGAGGCATAAATCATTTCAAAATCTTCAAGGTAGGATGAGCCATGGTGATTGGAAGAACAGAAGGAAGACTAGAAGTCTGAGAAAGGTCAATATCAGGAACTATGAGATGAGGCCCAAGCCAGAAGCTATAATATGAGGTCCTTATAAGCCACAGTAAGGAGTTGTGTGTTTCCAGAGAGCTAATTGTGAGTCATCAGTGTATTTTAACTAGAGATACTTAATTTTATTGTGTCTAAAAAGATAATAGGAAGAATGGAGAGAAAAATTCAAAATTGTAAAGGAGAAAAATGTGAAGTTTGTTTTATAATTGATCTTCATCTTTAAATAGCCAGCATGCTAGTGATTAAAAGATATTCAATGGTACATGACAGTGATTAATAGCAAGGAAGTCAAAGTCCTGTGCACTAGCATTACCAGCAAGAACTGAAGTGGATGAGTAATAAGCTGGATCCAAATAAGTTGACATTTCTCTACTGCAAAACTTCTTTGGTTGGCCTCATCCTAAACTACTGCAGCATTCAATTGCAGAAACTCAGAAAAAAACAAAACCACTAAACCTCTTTGCCAAATATCCTCCCTTTACCTTGATCCTTTATCTCACAGTCTCTTCGTAGTTACAAGGGTATACTCATTTGTGAAACTATATCTCTGAGCTACAAGTTGAAATAGAAATATCCTGTCATTTCACTTCAACAACTAGAGTGCTTTTCTTTTCTTTTTATTTCTAAGGGATCCTCTTGGAAGTTATATAACATAGTAAGTGTCCTGTAATCAAATGTCATCTTTTGTTTTGTTTTTTGCTGTGAGATTGATCCCCTTAATTAATTGATTATGCAGTGAAATATAAGCTATAGTTTTAATAAGAATAAGACCAATAATAGTTATTTGATAATTAACATTGAGTTCTTACTATTTCATGAGTCCTTATTATCCATCACTGAGCAATTTTTAACACAATGTACAAGTAATAACACATTTAACTGTATAAGTTCCTATGAGATAATTTTAATTGCCTCCAGGTTTTAATTTTCTCTATTGTACATATTTTTAAAAGATAAATATCACATAGTATTATCTGTCTCTACAAAATTTAATTTTTATTTCAAAAACTTTAATTTCCCAATACATGCTAATGATGTTTTGAAATGTAAACTATTTAACTTCCTCTTATGTAACAATTGTTTTCTAAAGACATTCTACCCTGGTATGTTCATCATTCCTTCGGTGAAGTTTAGCAAAGGAAAACACCAGCAGAAATAAATTCTGAGACAATATGTTTGTATCAGTATCAGGGATCAATGATGATTATAAAAGCCTGACCAATAGTTCACCAAGTACATTGTCTCTATTGGTTATATGGTAGGGTAAACAATAATTTTTCTATAATATATTAACCTCATTATGTTATTTATCTGAAACACTATCAATTATTTATGGTAAGACAACATGGCGTTCCTTTACTCAACCAAGAATATTTATTTATAATTTATTTTTCCTCTGCCATTATTGTGGATAGTCATACCTTCAGGAAAAGACTAAAACTATTTCAATTGGATCACTTGCTTGGCTGCACTATATGGTGGGGCATCTAAAATTCTAAGGTCCAAAAGAAATTCAGATGTTCACCTTTTCAAAATATCAATAGAATAATTAAAAAAAGAATCAAGATTACCAGAACCTAGAACTGGGTGAAATGAAAGGAGGAATAGGTTCTTATTAAGTCATTTCAGAAGAACCAGATTATGTTTTCCTTTCATAAAGAGAAAGCACTAATTTTGGGGGTTATTTAAAAAAATAATTCTGTTCATCTACATTTCATATTTTGAAACATGCTGAATATTACAAATTTTCAATCATACTTGCAGTATTGGTGGCCTTTTGTACAGTGAACATCAAAATCATAAAATGGCTATTGCTTGAATTTATATAAGATGTTCTGAATTTTTGTTTAATCCCAATTAAGTAATTCCACATAGCAATTTTTAAAAGATTAACTCAGGTTTAATTAGCATCCTATAATAAAATCAGCTTGAAAATAATAAAAGTTTATAAAACTATTCTTTTATATATTTATTGTTATTTCAAGTAGTTAATCTTTAAAAATATAAAATATCTTCTTTTTCATTCTATGAAAACCATCCTTGATGTTTTCCTCACTACTGTTCTTGTCAATATTCTTGGAAGCCAAATTTCCCAGATGCAAGTTCCTGGCAGTGATGTCATGAACCAGCAACCATGCTTAGCAGCCTGAGTGCATCAACAGGCAGTTTCTAGACGTCTCATTTGTAGTTAAAACAGTCCTGATGCTCTTTGAGCCATTGGCAGCCTCCTTGATTCCTGTTTTAACTGGTTATCAAACCAGAGTTATTACTCTGAATGCATTGAACTTGGAGTAAGTCAAGCAGAAGCAATCAATCTGCCAACTGTTATGAAAGGTGTTTTTTCTTAGATGCAGTTTGTTGAAGGCATTCTTCTCTAAATAGAGAAGAAATGTTAAGTGCAAACATGGGAGACATTTTCAAGAGAATTTTGATAGGATATGTTTGTTCAGCATTTCATAAAACACTGAATCAAGGTATACCTTTAAATCTAGTAAACAGAAAAAAAATAGAAAATAGATACTTTATTTTGAAGAAATATAAACAACATTCTGATGAGTGATTTTTCTCACCTTTTGTTTATCCTATCTATACATACAAATAAAGAAAGTTAACACATTTTTAGGTAAAGGCATCATTGGGCAAAAAGATACCAGAACTTCTTTAATAAATGAGACCAGCATTCTCATATAGAGGGTAAAAATAATAGTATTGAACTGTGTGTAATACCACATCTTCTTTTTCTAGTCATCTCTCTATCAACAAGTAGTTTGCTTCCAGTTGTAGTATATTGAGTACAGTGCTATGATAGGCAGATAAATCTTTGATATTCTGATTTTATTTCCCTTGGATATGTACTCAGTAGTGGGATTGCTAGTTCATCAGGTAATGTTCCTTACTTATTTTTTTAAGAATCTCTATATTGTTTTCCATAAAGTCTATACTGATTTTCATTTCCACTGAATAAAGAAGAATGAAATTCAGTTATTTTTGGCAACATGGATCAGCCTAGATGATGAAAGAAAGAAAGAAAGAAAGAAAGAAAGAAAGAAAGAAAGAAAGAAAGAAAGAAGAAAGAAAGAACAGAAGATTAACACAACATGAACTCATTGATTTGTGGAGTCCAAAAATATCGACTTCATAAGAGTAGAAAGTAGAATGGTGGTTATGAGAGACTGGAATGATAGTGGGGGAAAAGAGAGTGAGATTTGAGAAAATGGCTACAAAGATATGGAGTGTAGGAATAAGCTCTAGTTTTCTGTTGCATGGTAGGATGATTAAAATATACAATAATATGTTGTATAGCTCAAAATTCATAGAAGAATTTGAATGTTCTGACCATAAAGACATGATCATTGAGATGATATTTATTTTAATTACCTGAATTTGACTCTATTATAAATTGTATACATGTCTGACAACATCTCTGTATTTAATAAATGTGTGTAATTATTACATGTTGATAAAAATAAAAAAATAATAAATTCACTGATATGGGTTGAATTGCAACCTTTCACAAAATTGATGTATAGGTCCAATGTTACCTCTGAATTTCCATATTTTGAAATAGGGTCTTTGAAGAAATAATTTATCTAAAATGAGATCATTACAGAGGATCCTAATCTAGGATGATTGGTGTCCTAACAAGAAGAACAAATTTGAATGTTCACATTTAGAGGGGAAACTCTAAGAAGACACAGGGAAATATGAGTATCATATTCAAATCCTTCTCTCTCTTGGATCCCAGAAGGAATCAACCCTTCTGAAACCATAATTATACAGTATTAGCCTATAGCAGTATAAGAAAAATTATGGTGTTCACTTGGTGTGAACATTCTGTGTCACTTTGTTATAATAGACCAAACAACTTCATTCATTCATTGAAAAGAATTATATCATTGAATTAGATACAAGATAAATTTGTATTCCTTTATAGGTTTATAGAGGTCTCCATTGCCATCATCATTATAATTACAACCAATTTGATTCATCTAAATATATACTTAGAGATACAGGAAAAAACACATACACATGAGTACATTCACACACCTGCAGTTCTAATAGTGCCATGTTCATATATAAAATACAATATACCACAATATCTCCTATTTATATGCCTCTTTTTCTTCTATCTACATAACATAGGAATATAATATCTATTTAAATGCAATCTCTCCAAAACCATTTCTGGCAGTCTTTTGGAGTAGGTTATAGATAATCACAAGTGGTATTTTCATTTTTCTTATTTTTCTTCCATTGCAGTGCCCTTTGTGATACCATTTCTAACAAGGGCATTTGAATACAAGCTTTGCTCCTTTCATTACTGCCTGTAATATTGAGAAAAGAGAATGAGTCCCTGAAGGAGAATAGGACAAAATGGCATAGCTTATTTCTTCTGATCTATGCAAAAAAAAAAAATGGAGTTATCTTGGTGTTCTACATGTTTCCCAATTTGCCTTTGGATTATTCTAAAAATAAATAAACAGATTTATTCCCTGGCCAAATATTTTCTAACATCTGTATTCTATTTAAAATTATTTCAGCTTTTGTGAGATATAATCAATAAACATTCCATATATTTAAGGCTCATAAAGTAATTGTTGGATTAAATCATACACATATATTTTGAAATTGAGTACAATGATGTTAAATAACACATTGACACACACAATTACATTATTCATTACTTCTTTTGTGATGAGAATTCTTAAGATCTACTGTCTTAGCAATTTTCATATATACAAGCTGATACTATTAACTATATTCTCTATGCTGTATATTAATTAGATCCTGTGAATTTATTCATCTCATAACTAAGACTTTAAGTATAGAATTTGACTAAATTCTCTACATTTCTCTTACCTCCCAGCCACTGGCAGTCACCATTCTACTCTCTGCTTCCACGCATTTGACCTTTTTAAGTTTTATCTGTAATGACAAACATTTTGTGTGTGTGTGGAGTGGGTAGCCAGGATTGAACCCAAGGCCTCGTGCGTGCAAGGCAAGCATTCTACCAACTGAGCTATGTCCCCAGCTCCAAACATTATTTATCTTTCTATCTCTGGCATTTAGCATATTATCCTTCAGATTCATATACAATGACAAAAATGATGGGATTTCTTTCCTTCAGTAGCGAAAAACTTTCATCCCAGACTTCTGTATTTATTTATTTATTCATCTATCAATAAAGAATTTCTATACCACAAAAATGTATATTTCAACCGGGGGGGGAAATATATATATATATATATATTTTTTTTTTTTTCCTTCTTTGCATACTGTTATGGTTTGGATATGAGGTGTCCTCCAAAAATCCCTGTGTTAATGACTGGAGTGTAAGAGCTGTAACCCAATCAGTCCATTCTAGTTTGAATAGATGGGGTGGTACCTGTAGGCAGATAAGGCATAGCTGGAGGAGGCAGGTCACCGAATCCTTGCCCAGAAAGGATTTATCATACCTTTGTCCTCCCACCCCCAAATTTTCTCTCTCTGCTTCCCTTGCCATAATGTCCTGAGCATTTTTCCTCTATAGTGCTCTTCTGCCATGATATTCTACCTTACCTTGGGCCCAGAGTGATGGTCTTGGCCAACCATGGACTAAACCTCTGGAACCATGAGGCAAAATAAATTTTTCCTCCTCTAAATGTTCTTGCCAGGTATTTTGTTCACATCAGTAAGAACTAAAACATACACCCTGTCCAACCCTTATCTCTGGACTTCTTAAATTGCTTTCTGAACAATTATGAAGGAGATATCTCTTTGTGGTTTTCATTTTATTTATTTATAATGTTGATCGCTGTTTTGTTTTGCCATTTGTACATTTTCTTTGAAAAACTATCTACTGAACTTCTTTATTTTTAATCAAGCAATTCATTCATGTATTGTTTATTTTTTCTACAGAGTTGTAAGAGTTTTTATATATTTCAGATATATGGTTTGCCAATATTTTCTCTCACCTTATAGGTTACCTTTTCAACTTTTGATTGTTTTCTCTGCTATGTGGAGTTTTTTTTTTTTCAGATAATCACACTTACACATTACTTCTTGTACTTTTAATGTCATCTCAAAGAAATCATTGCCAAAATCATTATTAAGGACGTCTCCCAGGGCAGGGATTCTGGCTCAGTCATAGAGCACTTGCTTAGCATGTGTGAGGTACTGGGTTCAATCCTCAGCGTTGTATAAAAGTAAATAAATAAAAAAAAGATATTGGGTCCATCTAAAACTAAAAATATTTCATTAAAAAAGGACCTATTTTTTGTTGTTGTTTTTTGTTGTGGTTGTTGTTTTTAGGTACTGGGGACTGAACTCAGCGGCACTTAACCACTGATCCACATCCCCACCCCGTTTTTTTTTTTTATGTTTTAGTTAGATACAGGGTCTTGCTAAGTTACTTAGGACCTCACTAAATTGCTGAGGCTGACTTTGAACTCCTGATCCTCCTAGCTGCTGGAGTTACAGGCTTGTGCCAGTGCATCTGGCTTCCAAATCCATTTTGATGTAATTTTTGTACATGGTGTAACATAAAGTTCTGGTTTTATTCTTTCATAAGCAGATAGCTAGTTTTATACCACCATTCAGTGAAAAGACAATGATTTAATATAGTATATTCTTAACAGCCTTAATCAAATATTAATTGATCATATATGTTTGAGTTTATGTCTGAGCTACTGATTATGTTTGTTTACCTTTGTGTTTGACCAGTACCACCCTGTTTTGATTTCAATAATGTTGAAATATAGTTTGAAATTAATTTTTAATGACTTTAGCTTTTTTTTTCTTTCTTATATTGGCTTAGTGGCCAGATATTATTTGGGGTATTTTCATGGTTCCATACCAAATTTTAGAATAGTTTTTCTGTTTTGTAAAAAAATTCTGTTGGGATTTGAATATAGAATATATTAAATTTGTAGGTTATGTTGAGAAGTATGAACATTTTGTTTATTTATTTTTATGTGGTGCTGAGGATTGAACGCAGGTCTCACAAGAGCCAGGCGAGCCCTCTACCACTGAGCCACAAACCAAGCCCAAGAAGTATGGACATTTTAACTATATTAAGTCTTCCAATCCATCAATATGTTTTTTTCCCTATTTATTTATGTATTTTTCAGTTTCTTTCATTGATGTCTTAAAGTTTTCATGATACAGATCTTTAATTTTCTGGAATAATTTTGCTCCTAGTTATTAAAGTATTATATGATATAGTAAATGGAATTATTTTCTTTTTTTTTTTGAAATTTCATTTTTGTTGTATAGAAATGCTACTGTTTTTTCCGCATGTTGATTTTGTACTCAGCAATTTTACTGAATTGGTTATTTTGTTATTTTATTCTTTTTTTGTTAGAGTTGTTTATGGTCTTCTAGATATAAAAACATACCATATACAAATACAGTCAATATTCCCTCTAATATTTGGATTTTGTTTTTGTATTTTATTTCTTTCAGTATTCTTTCTTTTCCTTTCTCCTTGTCCTCTTCTCCTAAGACTCTTATAGTTCATACATATACTTTCACTAGTTGGTGTTCCATAGATACATTATGCTTTTTTCACACTTTTTCATTCTTTATTCATCTCTCAAATTTTAAAGAAGCTGTCTTTGAGTTTGCTTATTCTTGTTTCTGTGTAACTGAGTCTATTGTTAGAACTCTGCATTGAATTTTCAGTTTGGTAATTGGTTCTTCCAGCTTCAATGTTTCTATTTGACCTATTTTTATGATTTCTCTTTCCTTGTTGAACTTCTTATTTATGTCTTATTTTTCCTGATTTTTATTACTAGTCTGTCTTCTCTTGCATCTTCTTTGGCTCCTTTAATATGATTAGTTTTAATGATTTGTTAGGCAATTTATAGATTTCTGTTTCTTTGAAATTGGTTACTGAAGAATAAATCATTTCCCATAGTAGTGTCAAGTTTGCCTGATTCTTCATGATATATGTAGCCTTATGTTGCTATCTTTTCTTTTGAAAGTGTAAATATCTCTCTCAGTCTTTACAAATTGGCTTCAGCATGTAAGAACCTTCTTCCATTGAGCCCCAGGATTCAGGGAAGATTTGCCTCTGGAATTGTAGTTGATTATGGTTGGAGCTGATCACATGACTGCTGTTTGTTCTTTAATGGGATAAGTTATTATCTCTGTTTATTAGAATTTCAACTGGGCATGGATCCTCCATTTGTAGGTTGACTGACTGCTTCCAGGACTTTGGTGACCCTAGAAAAGAGTCCATGTAATGGTCTATAGAAATTAATCCTGATATAGGTGTGTGTCCTTGGTTGGCTTCTGCTAAGGCCCATGGAAACTTCTGCTTGGTCTTGAGGTATATCCCTGGGTAAACAGTGATAGCCCAAGACCAGTGCTGAGAGCACCTAAAACTGAATATCAAGGATGTTTCAGTATTCAACTGCAAGAACAAGGTATGCACACTTGCCTCTGGGTCATGGCCAAATGTTTCTCCTAGTTGTCCAAAACTTTTCTAGGACCATTATGGAGTGGGAATCCATATTGATTTTTGGATCCAGGTAGATATGGTTGTCAGACTTCCTTTAGGGGAATGAACATGCATGTCCCTCATTAAGTCCTTGGGCAGACAGGATCTTCTCTAGATCACAGCTGAGAGGTTCCAGAATCTAGCTGTCAGACTTATTTCAGGATTTTCAATCGTACTGAAATAATGGGGATTGCCTCCTTGGAAATGAATGAGCTTGTTTTCTGGTGGGTATTAGATAGCATGACTGCACTCAGAACATATTTAGAAAAGCAGGAGGTAAATCATAGGTCATTCCTATGTCCACAGCTGGCACCAAGGTCAGTGGGCCTGCTAACTAAGTCATAAATATACATGAGTCCTCCCTGATCATTTCAAATGCTGTTATGGCAGGGCCAAGAACAAATGGAGGTGTAGCTAAACCACCGAGAAAAGATCTATTTTAATATATATAGCCAAAAGTATAATCATTGAACATACTACTAGGATGTGAATGTATTTTTTGAAACAGACATTTATGGCCTTTGGCTCCATTGGTCTATCACAATCTCCTACCTAGATCCCAAAGCTCCTACAGTGCCTACATTTTTCTTGGTGAATAGCCAACAAATTACTATTGCATGGGTTCTCTTATTTTGCCATCTTGCCTAGGTTTTGTAACTATAACCCTGTTTTACTGGATATTAACTAATTAAAATGGAACATATCATGTTTAATGATTCTATCTCCAAGTTCCTGTTTACTAGTTTACATTTCCAGGATCCATTTGTTCTATAAAAAGCACATGTTATAGGTCCTTGAGGTCCAAAGACCCAGAAATCCAGGCATATCATATACTCATGCCTATTACTATTTTTAACTTGGCTTAGTCAGAAATTTTTTGCATGACTACCTATTTATCCAGCTATGTATCTGAAATTTTTACCATCAATCTTATCAAGAATATTATATATTAAATATAAGATATAACATATGAATCAAGATCCCATATCTTAAGTCATATTGTTTATTAATTAAATTGAATACATTCGATAATTTTTTCCTAAAAAATATGAGTTCTATTTTAGTATTTCTGAAGAATTATAAATATTATTTCTGATTGACTTGTTTTATCATATTATCATATTTAAAGAGAAGACATTTTATATGTAGTAGGAATATTAGTTCATTTTGTATTCCTACAACAATATAATTAAGGCGTGGCAATTTTTTCCTGAAGATACGATATTTTAATTTTTTACTTTTTTATTTGTTCTAATTAGTTATACATGACATCAGAGTGCATTTAGAATCATTGGACACAAATGGATCACAACTTTTCATTTCTCTTGTTGTATATGATGTGCAGTCACACCACATGTGCAGTCATACATGTGTATGTATGTGTAGTGTAATGATGTTCATCTCATATCACCATTATTCTTGCCCCCATTCCCCATCCACTTCCCTCCCTCTCCTTTGACCAAAGTTCCTCCATTCTTTCCAATGCCCCCATTATAGATCAACATCCACTTATCAGAGAGAACATTTGGTCTTTGGATTTTGGGGATTGGTTAACTTCACTTAGCATTATATTCTCCAACTCAATCCATTTACGTGCAAATGCCATAATTTTATTCTCTTTTAATGCTATATAATAATTCTACTTGGTATATAGACGACAGTTTCTCTATCAATTCATCTGTTGAAGGGCACCTACTGTGAATTGAGATGCTATGAACATTGATGTGGCTGTGTCACTATAGTATGCTGATTTTAACTTTTTTGGGTACAGAATGAGGAGGGAGATAGCAGGGTCAAATGCTAGTTCCATTCTGAGGCTTAGTAATTTTTAAGTAAAAGATATTCATGTAGCTCACAATTTTGCATAATTCAATTCCACAAGATTAGGTGGCACCTTAGATCTATGATTTCTCTCGTGACTGCATCACATCAGGGCAGATGACATCATGGTTGCAACATGTGTGACAGGGATAGATTACATTGCTTAAAAAAAAACACAAACAAAAGTAGGGAAAATCTAGTTTTGTTCTATTACAAATCCTCTCATGGAAACTAACAAGGGTCCCATGAGAATTTCTTTAATTCCTTCCAAACTAGTACCACCTGGTAACTGCCCACCATCCTACCACTTAAAAAGTCCTAGCATCTCTTAAAATAACCACACTGTGGACCAAGTTTAAACATGTGAATTCTTGGGAGACAAACCAAATGAAATAAACACAACAGAAAATTACTCTATAATAATTGTCACTTTGAATAAGAAATAAAATAAATCATGTACTTGGCTTACATATGAAAGCACTTTCAAGTTTTAGATAGTAAGTCCATTTGATTGATAGCCAAATGAGCATAAATACAATAGGAGTGAATCTCAGGGTGCTAGACAAATAAGCTGTGTAAGGTATTTTTCCCTAGAGCAATAAATATTTTGGCACTTTGATTGAAACAAACTTGATTTGTTGTCTTTATGAATTGTATAGTTTTCTCTTATTTGCTCAACTTCTTTTCCACTAGCGTAGATATTCAAGAGACTATTACATTATAATTGCAAAAAAATGTTAGCTGAATTTCAAATACATGTGTTTAAATGAGATGCACCTCACAAAGGTAGACAAATGAAGTATCTATGAGTAGTCAAGTGGTATAAATCAAAACACTGTTCATATTTCAGTATCCCTTACCTACATGATGGCCTCTTTGTTGACATCTAATTTTTTTCTCTATAGACTGTTTTAGTATGCTTATTGTGTAAAATCTTGAAAGATTTATGGCACATTCACCCAGCACTAATCCCATAAATTTTTAAGGTTTTCATTTATCCTGATTCATATTGCTTTTTTACTATCTGCATTAATTGGAAGGCATCCTTCCATACAAATAAGGGCTTGATCAGAAACATTTTGAGACCATGGTACAATGAAAGAGAAATTTTATACATAAAAAGGAAAAAGTTTTGTTTTAAAATGGTAACATCCAAGTCACCTTTATCTTATCTTCATCTACATTGTATATGAAGATTTGATTTTCAAAAGTCCAGTTGTTTCTGAAGATAATGAAATAAAACATACTCATCACATACTTGTCTATCTGAAGGTAATTGATAATTTAATGTCTGATCAGTTATTTGTATTGTTATGAAAGGCCAATAGATTATAAAGTATAAAGATTTCTGATTAATTAATAATGGTGTTATAATACTTTGAGAAATATTTTGTATGTACCCTTCAGTGAACAACAAATGACTTCTATAGTTTTAAATAGTATGAATCTTTTTTTTTTCAGTGATGTGGTAAATATTTAACTTGCCTTATATCTTATTCGTTAAACACACAAAAATGATTTGACTCAGGACACTGTTTTTCCAGGCAAAATTTAATTAAGGCAATGGAAGTTTAAAGACTCAACAGCAAGCCTAGAATGTATAAATAGAAAAGCCATTATAACTGTTTGGTATTCAAACTTTTAATCCTTAGGTGCATGGTGGGAGATCAGAGACTTTTACTTTGGGAAAAATATAAAAGCAACATTCTGGAAAACATCATAGATCAGTGTGCCCTATTATGTTATACATGTTATGGAACATTTTGAATCGGGATGATTTTTCTCAGGCCTATTGGTGAAAGACACTGAGGATACTAATGGAGTACAATAAACAATTCCAAAAGGAAATCTGCAGAAAATGGCCTCTACTTACATACTAGAGAATCAGTTGGCTCTTTGATCTCCCTAGCTCATTCCTAAACCTCACCAAAGCTAAATTGGTGGCAATATGATCCTTCTACACTTTTTACTACGTACAAGTTAAATATTTGTAATTTGAATTATTGAAGAGCCCCAAATATACAAAGAAATAAAGAATAAATAATGAAAATGTATGTATATAAAAAATCTTATCAACTAAAATAATGTTCAGGTTAAAAGCACATACTATATGATTTCTCTACTGCTATCTCCCCTACTGCTATGTTACCTATCTTTATTCAGATGCTCCTTAACCATAAAATCATAATAAATTAAAAATGTCATAAGCCAAAAATACATTTAAAATCTCTAAGCTATTTAACATCATAGCATAGCAAAACAGAATGTTGTAGATTATCTGTTGTTAGCTTCATAATCTCATGCCTGATGGAAGCTGTGGTTCAGAGCACTGTCCAGAATTGCAAGGCAGCACAGGATCTCCTATGTTCAGCTGGCAGAAAAAAAAATCAAAAATTCAAAATTCAAAGATCAGTTTTATACAATATGTATTTCCATTTTCATCATTTTAATGTAAAAAAGTATGTAAGGGTTATCTCTAATATTATCTTTGAATATAGTCAAAGATAAGGTGTGTCTCTTTATTAGGTAAAATGTATTAATATGTTGAGCAACCAGAGAAGCACTGAGGTCTACATGGGAGTATAACAAAACTCATTCTTACCCTGTCATTTGATGAGTACTAGATTTTTAAATTTATTTGGAAAGACAATAAACAAAAACATTCAATATGACAATAATATGAAGGAAAGAATAGATATCTAATGAGAAAACATAGTAAAGAAATCTCAGTAAATACTCTCTGGGGAAGATTTTCTTAAAACTTTATGTTGTAGCCGGAGCAAGTCAGACTAAGTCTGGTGGTCAGGGCAGTCAAGAGTGGAAAATGAATGGGTAGAACTCTGTGGTACTGCTAGACCTGTGAAAGAATATTTTATTAACAAAAAGACTTTTTCTACACTTAGAAATGTATGTCCAGGATTTTAAATATGCTAATGGGACAATATAATTTATATTTTAAAATTATATCAGTAATAGCTGTTAAAAGAAATAATTATGGGTAAAGAGACCCTCACCAGAATGAGTGTGGAAGAAACCATGCAATATTAAAGATGTACCTCCCATTATAATTCTAAAATATTTTGCTAATGGCCCGTCTAAAGTAATGGGAGTAACTTTATTTTAAAAAATGGTATCAAATAGTGTTTTGTGATCAAATGGTCCATGAATGCTACATTTCAAACGTGTGTGGTATTTTCAATAATGCATAAAACCTAAAGGCAAGCTGTACTCATTTATATTTATAGCCAGGGCATAAGAGAGAAAAGAGAAGGAACTATATTCTTGGTATGCTAACTAATTCTATAAGAAAAGTGGACTCGTGTTTCTGATTATTTAAATTAAGTAACATAACCTGAGTTGAGACTCAGAGAAAAGGCTGTGCTAATATAGGAAACTGCATTCTTTTATGAGAAAATGTTTTTCTGAGAGGTAAACAGGTATGCAAAGAGAACATTTGTGGATATGAATTGTTGAGAATGATCTTTTTAAAGGATGTTTCTTTTTTCTTGTTCCTGTATGTAGTAAATTGACACAGAATTTGTCAATTCTGTAATATGAATGTTATTGTACCCCCAAAATTTACATGTTGAAACTAATCACCAGCTTGATGTAACATGAGATGGGGATATTCACAAGAGAATACTATATGAAGGCAGAATCCTCATAAGTCCTTATAACAGAAGTGCCTTTTGAAGAGAGACCCCAGAAAGCTGTCTTGCCCTTTTCTGTCATAGAAGGACACCGCTAGCAGGCACCATCTGTAAATCAAATAGTGGGTAACGTATGGGCTTCCCAGCCTGCAGATCTGCAAGATACATTTCTAATGTTTATAAATATGCCCAGTTTTTAGTGTTTCTCTTAGCAGCTTGAAGAACAAGTTTTCTTATGTTCATTCATGTCCTGTTTATGAATACAAATGAACACTCTAATTTTTTAGTAGGTTTGAAGCTCAATTATATAATTCACATACACTTGTAATATTGCATTTACAGAAGACCTGATTACCAAATCTCTCTGGATCTCAGTTTATTCATAAAGTACGTGAACCAATTGCTGCTCAGTTTAAGATGTTGGAGCCTTTGAATAAGATGGACTAATTATATATCCCCATCCAAGAATACATGTCTGGAAACGCCCTGAAAAAAATTAATGAGAATACTCACTGGAAGAGTGATGGAACTGGGGTACAATTTCCACAGTGATGGCAACTGCAATAGACATTCATTCACCATAGATTCCACCTTCTCATCTTTGATTCCATTAAGGCCTACAATCTATTTGACAGTCTTACCCACATTCAGGGTGGGTCTTCCCCTTCAGTTTGATATTTCACATGCCAATAATCTATGAAAAAATATTCCTGGCCACACCCACAAGTCTCTTAATCTGAGGAATATCTCAATCCAATCTAATTGATAATCCAAGTTAGCTGTCAAAGTTGGTGGGTGAGAACTAATTACTTAAACGTACCTAGGTTAAGATGAAAAAGGAAAAATAATTTCACTCTGGTGAGTAAATTTTCAGTGATAAAATTTCACCAACTTTTTTTTTTTTATAAATTTGGTGGATGGCCACTCCTCTCTACTTCTTTTTTTTTTTTTTTTTACATAAGAACAGAAGACTAGGACAGATCACCAAAATATTGTAACAAAATTAATAATATATCAACCTTTTTCTGTAAAACATGAACATTCATTTTGTGGTTGAATTTGTCCTATTTCTGAGTTTAATAGAGGTTATATGGTGGAAGGTGAAGAGAAAAAGGCACAAAATTGTTTGGGTATTTGGGAGTTCATCTTCTCTGACCATCTAGTAACAAGTTCACATGATTTCCACTGATTTGCCCCTTAAAAATATACATTAGATACTTTTGAGAATTTATTTAATCTATAGATGAATTGATAATTGTTGTCAGCATGATAATTAGATGATATTTTTTTAAATCCTAAACTTCATGACTTGACAGTGTGATATATTCAGCAGTAAATGAGTAAAGGATTTCAGTGAGTCTTATATAAGAAATTTTATCTTTTAAAATCAAAGAACAGCAACTTCTTTGAATTTGCAATGTTCTTAATTTTATTGGCATTAGTAATTTTACTATTAGCTATGTTTTTGTCATGGTTTATCTATTCCTTTCATAAAAGTTTTCTATTGTATTCTGAAAGATAGTGATAGGAGAAGCAAGATATTGGAAGTAAAATTGATTAGAAGAGGTGCTTACAAAGGGAAATGTCATTAAACCTCCTTAGTGTCCATCAACAGGGAAAGGTTTGTAGAAATATGCCATAGTTACACAGCAGACTGCTATAAAATAGAAATGAACAAAGTACTACCAAGACAATAGCTTGAAGACACACTTAGGTAAAATGCAAAATGACATAAACTGTGGAATTTTGCATAAAGCGTGAATTTCTGGAAGAATATGCAGTACACACACACACACACACACACACACACACACACACACGCTATCTGTGGGAGTGGTTGTGAGACACAATGGAACTTAAATCTCCCACAGTATTAAAAGTTTTTCCCCCAGGGGGCACTATTGGAAGATGGTGCTACCTTTGTGAGGTAGAGCCTAATGGAAGGTTTTAGTTCATTGCAGACCTACCCTAAAAAGGGATTGTGGGACCCCAAACTCTTCCTCATTCCCTCTTTGCTTCCTTGCCTTGAGGTAAATAATTTCACTTTGTCATGTGCTCTCACTGTAATGTTCTGCCTCACCACAGTCCCAAAAGCAATGGGGAAAATTCATCCAAGATTGGAGTCTCCAAAAATAAGAGTCTAAATAGCCTTGTTATAAGTCCATTATCTCAATTATTTGTGCTAGTGATATTCTCTCTCTCTCTCTCTCTCTCTCTCTCTCTCTCTCTCTCACACACACACACACACACACACAGGCTATCTGTAGGAGTGGTTGTGAGACACAAATGGATCTATAATGCTACAGTTTGGATCTTAAATGTCCCACAATATTAAAAGATGAACATTGTCTGTTCATCACTTTTATAAATAATGTTATCTAATTATAATAGATAATAACAAGATTCCAGACATTCTTCTTTTCTTATTGCTTTCCCCTACCCTGCATTAGATACTGTCAGGTGTCATTCATTGTTCAAGCTCTAATGATCTCAGTCATCTGTGACTTATTTTGCTTGTATGCCCTTATTCCAGCCCACATATTCCAACCTTGATGTCTATAAACGTGTGCAAGTCACTTTCTCATATTAATTTTCTCACAGTCCTTCTCATTTCCCTCACTCTTTCTGTCCACAGTTCTGCTTTAGCTCAAGTCATGCAGGCTGGAGAACATACTTTTATTTAATTTTTTTCATATTCTTTCTATATATAAGATGACAGTTCATAAATTATTTCTTACCAGACCTTACATTTTGTTTTCACTTCTGTATCCCAAGTTTAATTCCTTTTTGCCGTCTTGCTTTGTTTAACTATCATTTAGTCATTAAGCATATTATCTAGAATATGGTTATTTTATTATGATCCTTCTCATCCCATAATAATCTTATGACTTCCTGACACACATAACACATGAGAACACTTTAACTCTGACAATTTATTATTTGGATTTTTTTTTTTTTTTTTGCAGGGCAGTGGGGGTGGGGGTTACTGGGGATTGAACTCAGAGGCACTCAACCACTGAGCCACATCTCCAGCCCTATTTTGTATTTTCTTTAGAGACAGAGTCTCACTGAGTTGCTTAGCACCTCATTTTTACTGAGGCTCGCTTTGTACTCAAGATCCTCCTGCTTGGGGCTGGGGATGTGGCTCAGGCGATAGCTCGCTCCCTGGCATGCATGTGGCCCAGGTTCGATCCTCAGCACCACATACAAACAAAGATGTTGTGCCCGCCGAAAACTAAAAAATAAATATTAAAAAATTCTCTCTCTCTCTCTCTCTCTCTCTCTCTCTCTCTCTCTCTCTCTCTCACTCTTTAAAAATAAAAAAAGAGATCCTCCTGCCTCAGCATCTGGAGCCACTGGGAGTACAAGCATGTGCCACCATGCCCATCTTATCATTTGGATTTGAATATGTTTAAATAAATGTAAATCTGTATTTGTGAGTTAAAAGGTACATGGGTCATGCCTATTTATATCTTAGACTAAATATCTAATATCTAAGACTCATTATATAAATAAATTTATATAAAATTATATACAATATATGTCATGTAATGCAAAATATAACAATTGGACAGAGTATATAGGTTTTTAATTTCCAAGAGAAACTGACTTTAACACTTAAGTGAATAAAATTAATTTTATGCTTTGATCTAAAGTGTTAAGTGTCTATTTATCAAAGGTACAATGATAAATGCTAACAGAAATTATTTTGTTGTACTAGTCTTTTTTTTTAAGAGAGAGTGAGAGACAGAGAGAGAGAGAATTTTTTTAATATTTATTTTTTAGTTTTCGGCGGGCACAACATCTTTGTTTGTATGTGGTGCTGAGGATCGAACCCGGGCTGCACGCATGCCAGGCGAGCGCGCTACCGCTTGAGCCACATCCCCAGCCCTGTACTAGTCTTTAATGACAGGGGAATATCTCTTCACAGAGATATTCTATAGATAGAAGAGAATGAAAAAAACATGTGGTGCAACTTTTCTGGGCCATAGTCAATGTGCATGAACGTTAAATATAATAAGCTTCATGTTTCAAGCCTAGGTATCTAGGAAGATTGAAGGATTGTAAGAAAGTATTTTACATAGGGGAAAGAAGATTTATGAAATTCATAAAAATTCAAATGTAGTTATATTCTTCTCCAAGAAATATTATTCAAAATAATGTTTTCTTCTTTTTCAATAGCAATCTTTGGGGATGAAGTTGTGGCTCAATGGGAGATCACTTGCTCACCATGTGTGAAGCGCTGGGTTTGATCCTCAGCACTACTTAAAAATGGGTAAATAAAATAAAGGTATAAAAAATTGTGTGTGTGTTTGGGCTGAGGATAAAGCTCAGTTGGTAGAATGCTTGCCTCACATGCACAAAGCCCTGGGTTCAATCCCTAACACCACCAAAAAAAGAAAAGAAAAAGAAACAATCTTTTAGTTTTGAATATAAAACCTTCAAATGTATTTTTTTAACAAATGGTGCTGGGAAAACTAGATATTCATATGTAGAAGAATAATAATGGATTCCTATTTTTTACCCTGCACAAAAGACAACTAAAATGGATCAAAGACCTAGGAAGAGTAGGAGTAAGACCAGAAACTAAATGTACACTCCAACATTATTGGCACTTTCATCAACTTCCTTACCAAGATTCCTAGAGAAATAGAAATAAAGTCAAGAATCAATAAGTGGGATGACATCAGATTAAAAAGCTTCTGCACAGCAAAGGAAGCAATGAAGGCTGGAGTAGACAGCCTACAGACCTGCTCCTCAGATAGGGGATTAATATCCCTAATACATAAATAATTTAAAAACCTTAAAACCAAATAAACTGATAACCCTAAAAGTAAATTAGCAACAGAACTCAAAAGACATATTTCAAAAGAAGAAACACAAATCACCAATAAATATATGAAAAAATCAACATCTTTAGCAATCAATGAAATGCAAATCAAAACTACTTTGAGATTCATCTCAAAATGTCAGAATGGCAACTATCAAGATTGCAAATAGTCATAAATGTTGGTGAGAATATGGGGAAAAAGGTAAACTCATACATTGTGTGTGGGACACCACATTTATATAACCCTTCTGGAAAGTAGTAGGATTCCTACAAAAAGGAAAAAAAAAATCTAGGAGTGGAACTACCATATGACCACTCTCTTCTATTTCTCAGTATATATTCCAAAGATCTAAAATCAGCATAGTATAGGGATATAGTCACATTTAGAGCCACACAATTCACAATATCCAATCTGTGAAAACAATCTAGGTGCCTGTCAACGCATTAATGGGTACAGAAAATGTGATACACACACAAACACACACACACACACACACACACAATGGAGTATTACTCAGTCACAAATAAGAATGAAATAAGGTTTTGCTGGTAAACTGATCATCATAGTAAGAGAAAAATGTCAGACCCAGAAAGTCAAAGTTTGAGTGTTTTCTCTGATAGATAAAAGTAAGACCCAAACAGGGGGAAACAAATTTAAGAGGGGGATGCCCTGAAAATAGAAGAGAGATCAATAGAGTAGAGGAAAGGGATTAAGTGAGAGCTGGGAAGAATTGTAAAAGGGAAAATGGTGGAATTAATTTGACCAAACATTCCTTTGTACATATATGAATATACTTAACCTTACTTTTATGCATGTATACAAGGCATTAATTTAAAAATACACTATAATTAAATAACAGAAAGGTAGTAGAGGAAAAAGATCAGGAGAAGAGGGGAAGAAAAGGGAACTACTAGGAACTGGATTAGAGCAAATTATATTTCATGCTTACATAATTGTGTCAACTTGAACATATACATAAGTAAAATGAATTAATAAAAATTAAATTAAGAGTAAAAAGTTTATAATGAAGGGAATTTGAAATAAAGGTTATAATTCTTTATGAAAGTATTATAACTTATTAAGTTCACCAATATGTTAGTAGCTTATGTCAAAGAAAAATTTTGCTGGCAATCTCAAATTTATTCAAGACTATTGCAGTAGAGGATGAAGACTGATTGACTTCATTGAAACAAAAGTTAGAATAAATTTGAACTCTTGAGTAGTAAAGAAATACAAGAGGATGTTAGGAGGGAGATTGATGATTGAGACTAAACAATCTGTGTCTACTAGTTGGCATTTATCAAAATAAGGCTCTTCTTCTTAAATATGGATGTATGATCTCTTTCTTGAAGATTAGATTTGAAAGGGACATCTTTCAGGTACTTGAGAGAGGTGTTTATGAATTATAAAACTGCTAGACGTTTTAGAGAAAGAATTGCAAATATTCCCAGGTAAGTTACCTAGAAAAAAGTGGTCAAGATCCTATAGTCAGGAAAAATCTTTCAGTCAAGCTGAGGAGAATCTTAAGTTTATATTGATCACTTACAAAGTAAACTGATAAAAGCTGATGTTAGATTTGGAAAATGAAGGGTTAGGATTGAATGAAATGTTTTTAAAAATCATACATGATGCAATGCATCTACAATAATGAGGCATGAACTGATTTAAATCCAGAGAAGAGAACTGTTTTCTGTGGTAATTTTGGACTGGCCTTTTTGGAAAAGAACAAACCCTCTTGCAAAATCTAGGAGAAGTGTCTTTGAATATTACATTAATGTGTAAGCATAAACTAAGTTTCTACAAGAGGCTAAGTTTCTCCTATAGTTATAAATTTGCAATTGTTTTCATCTTGCTAAAAAGTGGGGAAGTAGTACAAAACATGCCAAAAGTCAATTAGAAATCCAAATAGTGCCACATTATCAACATAAATATAATGGTATTCTTCAGCAGTTTGTAAGGTTGTATTTTTAAATTATTTAAAATTATTCAGTAATAACATATCGTTCTTATTGTTCAGAAGATGTCAGAGACTGACAGTGATAAATGATCTTGCATTCAGTTATTCAGTAGATGATAATGTCCTATTCACAAACGAATAGCTTTATCTGATAGTGATTTTTTAAAAAGTTCTTTTTACAGCTGAACTGTTATAATAGAAAGTCTCTGTATTGCTTACCACAGTTATCAATGTGCAGTGTTCCTCCTGAATCTGAAGGATGGGGGACCCATCACATTCTATTTATATGAGGTACAAACTATAATCTTAAGGTAATGATCCAAGTGTTCAATTCAGAGTAGAAATCATCCTATTATAAAAGAAACTACTTTTTTAAACTTAAATATACCTCAGTATACTTTAGTCTCTGATAGATTGCTATGAGAGTCTTGCTGAAAAGGAAATAATACTCGAATTTTAAGCCCAGTGAAATGATTCATTTCTTTTAATTCAAATCATTTTAATTTAAATTCAATTAGTCACTAATTTATTTGATTTTTAAAATGTATTTATAAAAGATAATACCAAGAAACACATGAACCATTTTCAATTATATGATTAATTTTCATTCTTATAAATCAAGACTATAAAAAGAATTCTCTGAATAAAGCCATGGAAGTCCTTTGTTGATCTAACTCTCTAACATCATATTTATACAGCATCTTTGGAACGCACTGAATATATTTTACTTTCCACATATTTAAATCATAAGCAAGCTAATGGGATGGGTGTTATGTCACATTATTTATTTGTATTATTTCATTATATATATGGTTCCTGAAACTTTGTTAGGGATAGATGTTGAGAGGCTGAGTATTCATTGTGTTAGACTGATAAGATTTTGGTGAAATTTTCTTTATATCCTCTTTTATAACTTTTCTTTATATTTCTTTATATTTATGTTTTAAATTACTCACCATAGTATAATTTATGAATAGATTAAAATGCAACCATGTAAAAACACTACAATTTTAGTTTTTCCACTTGTCTTATAGAAATGCATGTTACAATTATATTTGTATTTCAGAATTTATGACTTTTTGAGATTATTTAAAATAAGAAAGAAAAAATAAAATTTTAAATGTCAGTGACCAAAATATAATTATTTTAATTATAATTTATTTTTAAAAGCACAAATTTGGATATAAGTCAAATAGTATAAGAGTCTATCTTAAAAATAAAATAAATTCCTACTCCTTTATTTTCTTTGCCCCATGTTCTCTCCATATTTAAAAATAAAGGAAAATTAAACCAATGAAATATTGTCATGTATATGTTTGATTGGCAAGTAGGTAAATATAATGGCTTACCTTATTTTTCAATTAATGTTTTAGGGGTATAAATCTGTTCATTTAAATAAGAAAAAAATTAAATTATCTGTTCTGTTTTTATAACAGTTATGTGGTCAGTTGGATTCTCTTATTAAATTGTGAGAATTTTCTAGGAATATTCAATGGAAATCTGATTGTGTGTATATTTTCAACATTATCTATGTTAATGAAATAAAAGGAAGTCCCAAATTTTTTAATAGTTTAATTTTAACATTTTAATTTTTGAATAATTGTTAAAACATTTTTTAAATTTTTTCAGCCATTTAAATATTTTCAGTCATTTTTGATGTTTGAAAATTTAAGATCATTTTTAAGATAATCTTTATATGAATTTTTTTAACTCTTTTGAATATACTTGGAATTATTCTTGATTGGTATACTATACAATCAACTAAATCAAGTTTTCATTAAATATCATATAATCATATTTCTGTAATTTTATATCTGCTCTTTATTTGCTATTTCCCCTTTTATTTTGTATTTTTTATCATAAATATATTTTACCTAAAATATTTATTTGCCAAAGCCTTTATAGATATATACCCTATTTTATCCTCTTTTGAACAAATATCTTTTTCTGTTCAAGGCATTACAATGGAAAATGGATTTTATAGATAAACCAATCCTTATCTCAGTTCTTTATTTGTTGGTGAGCCTTCCCTTGCAATCCTTCATAGCCCTTATCAATACCTGATAAATGTCTGTGTCCCCTAGTGTGATGGTGAGTGAAGAGGTAGACTGTGGGAGGTGATTAGGTCATAAGGATAGAGCTCTCATTAATGGGATTAGGGTGCTAATGAAAATACCACAAAGAGCTCTCTTTAAGTTTTAACCACTTGTGAGGATACATGTAACCAGAAGGAAGCCCTCACCAGAACATGATCAGGCTGGCATGCTGATTTCAGACTTCAGCATCCAGAAATTAAGACATTCATTTCAGTCTAAAAGCCATGTGTTTTATGGCATTTTGTTATAAGATCTCAAATTAAGACAGGTGCTACAGGTGCTACTGATTGATTTCAGTCAGTATTCATTCTAGGAAGTCACAACTTGCCCCAGTTTAGCAGTGTGAACTGGACATCATCATCTCCATAGAACATTCAATGCCTTTCTTTTTACTTCTGTTCATTGTTGCTAAATGGCCTTACTAATGTGATTCTTTCTTCTCAAATTTTAATGGAATAAATTATTTCATGGACTTCCATACTCAGTGCAGTCATATCACTTTCAAATATAAGCCATAGTACAAATAGGTTTTTTTTACACTTGTGCTTTTATTTTTTTTTTTTCATTTAAAAATGGACCCTAGCTTAGTATTCATAGAAGACTTAAGTTACATAGCAAACACAAAACAAGCCTAAATAAACTGCAACCCCAGCAATTCACCTAGTAAATGACCTAAAACCAAATTAGGGAAAAAAAATTTAAAAAAAATCCTTGGAAACAGATTTTTCTTCTTTTCATGGAACTTTGTGGATCCATTTGCCTTTTAAAAATATATCTACTTGAAACACTAAGAAAAAAGCTGTGAGTCAACATTGGGATGGCAAAAATTTGAGAAATGTAGCCATGCTACTTTGAGTAGATAAGGTAAAACAAGTGCAATGGAAAAGTGGTTCCAGTGGTCTATGAGGACAAAGACTGAGATAAAAAGAATGTACTTCCTCACAATTCTAGATGACCATCAAAATTGATATTTTTATCTCTAATATCATGATCAGATGAAAAGAAATATGAAATATACTGCTATTTGTTTTTAAATACCCACATATATGTATTTAAGTAATTATCTACAAACTTGAAGGTAACAGACACTTGAAGAGCCCTCTTCATAAATGCACACTACATACATGACTATGGCAAAACATTCAATTATTACCTAAATATACACCAGAAGGATTTTTGCTTATTACTAGAAATTGTAGATATAATATTTCACTGTGAATGAGTCGTGATCAAAAAGAACATATGGGCATAATCATTCTTAGATGAACAACATATAAAAACTTGACAAAACTGGCAAACAAGAACTAACTGGAGAACTCACCTCTTGATCCAGTTATAAAAATGAGTAAACACTGACTCTAGGTGCGTTTCATAGTGTATAACAGTAGAGGTGGTGGTGGCAGAAGTTATCATCTCTGGGTTTATATAGGAAATTGTATGATATTTTCTTTATATATGTGGATATATGTAACACACATCTATATATAACATATATATAATGTGTTTTATATTATATATATGTATATATTATATATACACACATATGTGTTTTTGTGTGTATATATATATGTATATAATAATCAGAAATTTATAAAAGAAAAGCCTTTGTGACATTTCCCTTGCTACAGTAGTATTCAGGGATAAAGAAGAATCAAAAATCATTTAACCCACCTAAAATTTGTTTAACTTATTTTTACATGATTTAATAATTGTTCATTTATATTTAATAAGTTTTTAAACTTATTTTTGTGTTCACTTTCTATTAACTGAAAAAAAAGTTCTCAGTAAAAGCTCAATGCCACATACACACAGTAGTCCTTTAATTTGAGCCCATCGTAAGGAGGGAACATTGTCCTAATGGATGCACAGGTGTGTGTTCTAGAGAAGGTCAACATTCATGTAATCAGAACATTTACCATAACTCTTAGTGAACAGCTCATATCTAAGAACAAGTTTACTAATGTAAAATCATTTTTATTCATTTGGGAATAAATTTATCAAATAAATCAATGTTTACTGCTACTGTACATCAAGCACTGAAGCTATAAAAGTTGAAAAGGAATAGAATATTTTCTGATAGAACTAATACACTAAGGGAAGAGATGGACAGGTTTTCAAGAACATGTATAATGAATGGCATGAGTACATAGATTAAAAACTTGAAATTCAGAAATCATGTTTCTCAATAAGTGGAACGTGTTCAGTATATGTAGAGTAGAAAGTTAGGGGAAGTAAAGGATTGTGATGTAAGTGTAAGTTACACTTAGAGGTAAACCTCTAGTTTGAATCTTTCCTCAGGACAATGGTATGAAATTGAAAGATTTTTAAATGTAAAGTGGCATTATCTCCATAGAGCCTTCCTGTCCAACAGCATCTTTTCACAGCTCAGTAGACAGCGAATGCCTGCGGCATATTCCAGAGTGAGACTATGGTGTCCTCTACAGATGTCATTGCTACTGTCACCCTGGAGACTGCCTCCTCCCAGAGTTTCAGGAAATCCAGAAGCACTGTCTTTATTTTCCATAATGGCACTGAAAAGTCATTTGTGACAGAGTATCCTTCCTAGAACCTCTAAGTAGATAGATTTTTATTGTTACTTGTGGTGGTGAATTTTTAACTTTTTCTTTGACATTAAGACTCATATGGACTTTTCCCTAGTGGAACACACGTCAGCACATACTAAGGGAACTGGATTGGCAAAGAATGCAAGGCAGACTCTCATTAAGACTTTCCAGCATTTGACTTTCTAAAGAAACATGGAGGTACTGATGGAGATGGTGATTCCTATGTAATACTGTGTCCCTGACCAAATCCAGGACTCAGAAGCCAGAACTGAATAGCCTATCCACATGATAACTTTTAGATAAACCTACCCACAAATAAAATAATGATATAAAGCTACACCAGCAGAGAATCAGAATACACATCTGGGGACAATGTTTATGGGTCTTCATTATTTATTCACCTAATGTAGCTTCTTTTATTTTTGAGAAAAATATACCAAGAGAAAATACTTCTTAAATAGAAGACCTATTTTAGATAGTTAAATTTCAAAAAGTTTTGATGAAGATTTACATATGTTACCTGAAGTTAATATTTCTCTTTTTAAATTATGTATTTTAAAATGGTACAGAAAATTGTACATGGTAGTGAAGTAACATAATATTTTGATACATGTATACATTATGTTTAAATTGTGTAGTGTTTAAATCAGGCTAAACATATCTAACTCTGCAAACATCATTTCCTTATGGTGAAAATTCTCCAAGTCCTTTCTTCTATCTTTTTCAAACGTACAGTACAATATTGTTGTCTACAATCAGCCTGTTCTGCAATATCAAATCAAAGTGCATTACTTTTGTCTAATTATGATTTAGTGGCCAATGATCTGAGTTGTCTCCTCCCCACCTTCCCTCTACTGTCCTCATCTCTGTTGACTTTGTTCTCTCAGCTTCTATGTGATCAAGTTTTAGATTTCACATATCATGAGGTCATGCTGTACCTGTATCTGACTTACTTTACTTAGCACAGTCATCTCTAGTTGCATCCATTTTGTCACAAATTACAGGATTTCATACTTTTATGGCTAACAACTATCTCATTGTGTACATATACCACATTTTCTTTTCTGTTCATCAGTTGATGAACACTTAAATTCTGTTTCTATTTCTTAGCTATTGTGAAGACTGCTATAACATATAAAAGTGCTGATGTCTCGGACATACTGATTTCATTTTATTCTGGTATATACCACGTAGTGGTGGGACTACTGGGTGGTATAGTTGATGTATATTCAATATTTTGAGAAGTCTCCGTACGGTTTTCCATATGGCTATATTAAATTCCATTTCTACCAACAGTGTATATGGATTTGTTCACTCCACATACTTATTATAGTCTGTTTGGAGAAAGTAGTTTTTTTGTATCTTTGATTGTAGGCATTCTTACCAGTATAAGCTGATATCCCATTGTGTGCTGGATTCACGTTCTTCTGATGACTAGGGATATGGAGCTTTTCTTTACATCTATTGACCATTTTAATGTCCTATTCTGACAAATGCTTATGAAAGCATATTGCTCATTTTTTAGCCAAATTATTTGTAGTCTATTGTGTTTTTGGAGTTTCCTTTATAATCTGAATATTAATCCCTTGTCAGATGAATAGTTTGCAAACATTTTTCTCCTAATATGTGTGATGTCTTTTCACTCTGTCAATTCTTTGTTTTGCTTAGCAGCTTTTGAATTTTTATTTTAATAATCCTATTTATTGGGCTGGGGTTGTGGCTCAGTGGTGGTTTGCTCGCCTAGCATGTGCAAGGCACTGGTTCTTTCCTCAGCATCACATAAAAATAAATAAATAAAATAAAGGTATTGTGTCCAACTACAACTAATTTTTTTAAAAAAATAATCTCATTTATCTATTTTGACCTGTGTTTCCTTATGTTTCCAGGGTCTTATTAAAAAACTTTTTCATCCAAAATCCTGAAGTTTTTCCTTTAAGTTTTTGTCTAGCAATTTTCTAGTTTCAGGTCTTACATTTAAGTCTTTAACACATTTTGAGTTGGATTTTGCAACTAAATAAAGATAGGTTCTAATTTCAATATTCTACATGTGGATACCTGAGAGTCCCAGCAGCATTTATCTAAAAGATTGTGCTTTCTCTAATGCATGTTCTTAGCACCTTTATTGAAAATCAGTTCAGTAGAGATGCAGGGGATTTGTTCTACGCTGTCTGCTCTGTTCCATTAATCTGTTTTTCTGTTTTTATGCCATGACCACACAATTTTAATTGCTACTCCTGGCAGGTATTTTGAAGTCTGGTAGCATAATGCTCACTTCCTTGTTCTTATGTTTGTCTATTCCAATCCTTAGGGACCTTCCATGTGACACACATGTAGACTACATTTAGTATTTTTTTTGTACTTCTTTTCTAGATATATTGATAAGACTCAATTTTCATTTTGCTGCTGAGGAGTTAATGAGTCATTTAGTTTTCATTAGAAAAAGGAACTATTTTATAACCTACTTCTATGATCCATTTGTTGTCATTGTTGTTCTCTCTTTCTCTAGAAGTTCCTAATTAGCATAATGCCCACTTTAAAAACAGTACAATAACAGACTGTATTTCTTATTCTCTAAAAATATTCATTCAGTTTTTTTTAATTGCTTTTAGTTGTATATGGACTCAAAGCCTTTATTTGTTTTTATGTGGTGCTAGAATTGAACCCAGTGCCTCACACTTGTGAGGCAACTGCTCTGTCACTGAGCTACAACTCCTTTCATTCACTTTTAATTGCCCAAACCTGTATATATTAAGCATGTTGTACAGGTACATATATGTACACACACACACACACGCACACACACACACTGTGCAATGTCAAAGCCAAACTAAGTAACATATCCATTAACTCACACAGAAGTAATTTTCTTATAGTGAGAACATTTAAAGTCTACCCTCAGCAGTTTTTAAGCATACAGTACACTAGCACTAATAATACCCATAATGTTTTACAATAAATCTCTTGAATTAATTTGTCTGTATAATTGAAATGTATCCTGTGACCAATAACTCCCCACTGTTTCCCTGGAGTATTTATTATACTTTAAAAACACGCTGTATTTATTTATTTATTTATTTACTTACTTATTTATTTATATTGAGGATTGAACTCAGGGGCACTCAACCCCTGAACCACATCCCCAGCCCTATGTTGTATTTTATTTAGAGACAAGGTCTTTCTGAGTTGCTTAGTGCTTCACTTTTGCTGAGAAAATATGCTTTATTTTTAGAGTAGTTTTATGGTCACAGAAAAATTGAAAGCATGATAAAAAGATTTCCCATACAGTTCCTTCCTTCACATAAGCATAGCTTCTCTACTATTAACATTCCGTCACCAGAGAGGAACAGTTGTCACTACAGTTGTCACACATCCTTATCCCACAGTGTCCATACTGCACATTAGAGGTTTACTCTTGGTGATATGCATTCTATGAATTTGAATAAATGTTCTACAGTAACACATAACACCATCAGAGTACATTATAAATATCTTTGATGTCTCCTAAATTTCCTTTGTGCTTTTCCTTTGATCCCCCTCTTTCTCCTAACCCCTGAAAAACCACTGATCTTTTTATGGTATCATAACTTTGTTTTTTTCTAGAATGCCATATACTTGGAATCACACAGTATATAGTCTTTTCTAGATTTATCAGATTTATTTGTTTTACATAGTGATGTGCATTTAAGGTTTCTGCATGTGTTGTCATGGCCATTTTCCATGGCTATTATCAGATTTATCCACATATATTTTTCAGAATGTGTGCATAGAGAACAGCTTTGGAAGATGGATATAGTTGTTTTCCTTCATGAATGAGGGTAGATATGCTTCTTGAAAACCAAAAAACAACAACAAAAAAATTTCTTTGTAGGGGAAAGTTTGTGCTGGTTTGCTAGCAGCTCATTTATACAATTAAGAGTTTCCTGTCCTCAAGTTTTTTCAGCTCTGACAAACCAGAAGAGTGTGTATGTGTGTGTGTGTGTGTGTGTGTGTGTGTGTGTGTGTGCGCGCGCTCACGTGCCCACTCCAATAGGACTTAAGAGTCAAGGGGAGCAGACAATTACATATAGATAATGCTGTCACTTGAACTACAACTAATCAAGGCATTTGAATCTGACACAGGAGTCTTCATCCTTTTCCTATCATCCATAAATCTGTGCCAGGAAAACTCAATAGGTTGTAATATCAGATTTTTTATAATTTTTAACACCTTACAACATACAAACTATGAAGGAAAACACTTTTATCTTTCCAGAGATTGAATATAACTATATGAGAAAAATACACAGTTTAAAATTTGCAGTCAGATGATTTTAGACAAGTATACTATTGCCAACACCTCCAAACAGAAATAAAAGTGTCCATCACTTTAGAAATTTTAAAAAGCCCTTCTCTGAATCTATCTCACCAATGACAGGTAAGTTAGCTTTTTTCTATTCTTTAAATTTATTAAATTAAATCATTTTGTAGGAGTTATTTTGTGTCTATTTTTCCTTTTCAAAATACAATTCTTAAGAGTACTCCATATTATATTAGTTATTGCTGGCTATAATTTCATTGACAGGATAAGCAACAATTTGTGATCTATCCTTCTGTGTATTGACATGTATATTATTTTGAGGTTTTAATTTTTTATGAATAAATCTATTAAATAAGCCTCTTTATGTACATGTTTTCACGTCTTCTAGCAAAACACTTCATACTTTGCATATAGGTGAATAAAATATTAGAGTCACTTTGGAAATTTAAAGAACAATTACTTCAAAAAGCTGAATACTTATTTTGTACTACTTTATAGAGGTCCATCATTTTTTTATCCAAGTGTTTTGCTAGAAGACGTGAAAACATGTACATAAAGAGGCTTATTTGATAGATTTATTCATAAAAAATTATCCATGCTATTCTATTAATGTATTGCTTAATATTTAAATATAAATGGTGGCATTAGATGTTAGTACATCTCTAAGAGATAATTTCCCGTAGATTTTTAGCAACCCACAGAACACCACAGGAGATGATGGCAGACATGGAGGCCAAACATAACATTAATGAACTTTCCATTCTTATTAGACAACTTGTGTAGAATTTTTGCATGGTGTGCAAGGGAGTGGAAGTACAACTCTAATTGGTCTTAATTGGAGATGCATAATTAATTATCTTCATACTGTGCTAAAAATCACAGTGTCTGTTGATTCAATTGGTCTCTACATGAGAAAATGAGAAAAATTGCATTATAGTAATAATGTTTATCAAATTAAATTTTGAAATTTAAAATACTTTATTTTTCCAAAATAATGATAGTTATTTTATGTTAACATGTAAAATATTTTTCATTCACATAAAATTTATAAATTACTATTTAAAGGTAAGTGCTGGAAGGATAATTAAGGCAAATCTGCTGATATTAATGAATGGTTTTAAAGGGCACTTATTATAAGGGCATAAAATGATATTACTTCTAAGTGGACAAAGTAAAATGTTATGAAAAAAATTACACATGAAGAGGAAAATTTGATTTCTTCTCTAAGAAAATTGATGTTGCAAACATAATACCATTTAAATTTTAATTACAATCCATGTAAATGTAATCTAAATCAATAAGAAATTTGAATATAATCATGTCACATGCTAACATTTAGTCATTTAATCTAATATGACAAGATGTTGTTAAGAGTCATATCTTGTGTATTATTATTTTGGAGATTAACTTTTGAATGATCATGTGGATAAAATATATATAAGATACCTTAGATCCATAAGATAAGATGCCTATGGATAAGCTGATGATACAGTGAACAATTGGGGTAATGTGCTTTGTTAGCCCTGGAGTCAGTTATAATTAAAATCCTTATTTTCGTCTTAAATTTATTCTATATATTTTTGTTTATATCAAATAACCCAAATCATTAATACTTTAATACTAGGTCTACTTGAGGTTTAAGAATAATTCAATTACTGAATAAAAATACTGCCTGTTTCATACAGTGTTTTAATCTATTTTGCATATATCCTGAGTTTTCTCATGCAATATATTAAGAAATTTATTAGTCCAGTAATTAGAAGGGTGAAAAAAATTTATTAGGTAATTTTGTTCAACCCAAAGTGTTTTTATTGATTCATTCAGATAACATATTTTTATTTTAAAATAAATTATGCACATATGAAGGAATATGTGCTCAATTTTACTGAATAGTTCATACATTTTTAACCCTATAAGGCTATGCTTAATTATGTAACTCTGAACAAACCTACTTATGATTCTAATTTATCTAAAGTAAACTTGCTCACACATTATTCATGATGATTCACAATAGATATTAAGTGTACCAAAATGCAAAATGTACCTTTGCCACCCCCAAAATGATATGAAATAATTTCACTACCAAAGATATAAGTGATAATACTTACTTATTTTTAAAACATTAAAATGGGAAAAAGAAGAAACACTTTACAAACATGGCAAAAGTGATAAAAATTTTAAAGAGAGAGAGAAACTATTTGTAAGCAGGACATAGTAAATACAAAAGAGATAATTGTGCTAAACATAAAGATGAATGTCACTTTTATTCACCAATAACCATACATATCACAGTGCTGGCTTTTAGGAATTGCAAGACATTTATAAAATAAATTGACAAATGATGGCTTAGAGGGCTAAATTGTCATTCAAATTTAGAACCAGAAAATTTTAAAGGAACATCACTTAATTTGAATATGTTTAAGGAAAAAAAAATCAATGTCTCACCATATTTATTAAAATGTATGCAAACATTTTCTAACACATTAAAGAAATTACAAATACATTCACTAAAAATTGTCAATAAAATAACTTCTTTCTTACTTTTAGAAAATATTTCAGAGTGATGTGGTTTTAAACCATTGCAAATGCCCACATTAAATTTTATTTTACTTTTCTGGCTCAGGAACAAAATGCTGATTGAACTCATTCTCAAGTAAATGAAATGGAGATGGACACTAAACCACCAGAAACATATATTTTTGTTGATAATGATTTTTAACTAATATGTACTTGCATATTAATCAATATTTTAACAAGAATAAACATATAAAAAGGATAATCTATTTTATTTGTGTATGTAAAAAGCCACATCTAAGGTAGACATTAAAAATAATAATAGAAAGTTTATGTTTGATTGGCTCTTATTTCTTTACATATTAAAAACTATTTTAGTAAATCTAATGACTAAGGTCTTTTTTTGATCTAATAACAGATTATAACATTCAAAGATTATTCTTTAGATCATGTTTGCAATAATAGTCTTAAGATAAACTTTCATCTAGGGCAATCAGTCTTTTAATTGAGGTGAATCATCAAACATTTATCTACTGTAATACAGATGTGGAAATAAAAGCACACTATCTAATATTTCTAGTTAGTCAATTGCAAAAAATATGGGAAATATTTATTCTTTCAACTTCTGTATAGATATAGAGTATAACATTAAATTCATAGTCAAAAACTGGCTCAGCATTTCAAAAACATGAATACTTATAATGTGTCATTCATTTTATATACTTAAACCCCCATTAATGCAAGGGGCAAAGTAACTTCAGATTTAATATAAAAATGTAAGATATTCTAATATGAAAGAATTACATTTCAATCTCCAAATATAGAAAAATGGGAAAAAGTGAACAAATAAAACCAAGATACCAAGATGATAGACTTAAGTTAAACCAGATTGGTTTAGGATCAATCATGCTGCACATAAAAAACTCATCTTGTTATAAATATCAAACATTTTTAAAATTTGTTTGAATATTTTGTGTCTATTTTTATTGTGCTCTTATCTGAAATGTCTCTCATTCTCCCTTTCCGTGACACTCTCCTAACTAGTTTTCCACCACTTTATCTAGTTTGCCTTTTCACAAAATTACATTTTAAATTTTGCTTTAGCACTGTTAAATTTAAATTTTGCTTTAGCACTGTTAACAATTATTGGTGAATGTATATATAACTGCTATTTTTCTCTGTTTTACTGAATTCTATACTTAGCTCTTTTATTACTTGTTACTTGGAAGGAACAAAATGAAATCTCCCATCCCTTGATTTTTCTTTAATAATTCTCATTCATAATGCTGTGCATCCTATTGTAAGTATTTATTTTGCTGTGCCTAACAAAATTTGTGTCCTAAATCATTTTTTCTCTCATTAAATTATATATATATATATATATATATATATATATATATATATATATATACACACACACACACAGATGTGTTACAGTTTATCTTTAATCCAAATTATATCTTGATGTGCATATTTTATTTTCAAATATAATTAGTATTAAGGTTATTTTATTTTTAATGTTGATTTTCAGTTGATATTAATTTTTTTATTTATTCTGGATGAAGAACTAATCATAGGAGTTTTGTATATTAACACTTATATTGTGACCTATTTGTCCTGAAGTATGAAATAATTCTGGATGGAATATCCATGTCCCTATTAGGTAAGATTTGGGAAATATGCCCTCATCTGGGCTCTGTTGTAGCTTGGGCTTCTAGTTATCTCTTAGCCTCTAGCCAGAATTCAGGAGATGATAGTTTTTCTAATACATAGTAAATTAGAATTGGCAAGCAAAACTTTCCTTGAAACAATATGAAAAAAGCAGAGTACACTGGGATATCACTTTACTCTTACCCTGTGACTATCATACCTGGCCTATTGCTCCTGGTGCACACAGACTGGAATCAAACATGCTTTCACCAGGCATACCTAAATTTTCTTCATTTGATCCCTTAAACAATGGTTTACTGGGAATTTTGCCTGAATTCTCCCTCGCTGACACTCTATATGAAAAGCTGAGAAAGAGTGGTCAGAATCTCAGGAGATGTTGGGAAAGGGTCACTGGATTTGACATGATTTGTGTTAAGATCTATTTATCATTCATTTCACTTTTTTTTTCCAGAGAAGTCAATGTGCCAGTGTAACAGATTTGTCAGTATTTGTAAGCATGTGAATGTGTTCAATAAACACACAATAGTGGTCAGTATTTGTGTGTGTGTGTGTGTGTGTGTGTATGTGTGTGTGTGTGTGTGTGTGTGTGTGTGTGTGTGTGTGTGTGTGTAATGGCTTCTCTATAGTGTTCAGTTTCTACACTTCATCAGTGTATTATGGAAAAAAGACTTTTCAAATATGGCAAAAGTGTTAAAAATACTGATAATATATAAGAAACTATTTGTAAGAGAGGCATAGAATGATCAAAACAAGAGAGAAAATTTTGTTAAACATAAAAAATATCACTTTTATTCACAACTAAATATGTGTATCACATATTGATTATAGTTATTATTTTACACTTTCTTTGCCTAGATTACATCTAACACCTCAAAATACATCCTGAGTGAGGTCATAGCAGGTAGAAGCCTTCAGTAAATTTGCTAGGATTTGGACTCCCACAACCCCAGTATTGAATGTCTAGCCAATAATGCTTCCCTCATTGTGACACCCCAACTCTGCTTGTAGAAGCCAGCAGATCTTAAAATTACAGTGGGTCAATTCAGGTAATGGGAAACCATAACAAAAAAAAAATATATTAGACCCTCTGTAACACAGTAGCAAGTGATTTCTTCTATTTAGACTATTTTTTTCTTGTATTGAACCTTCTTACAAACTTCTTTAAGATCCTGACAGATACGTTGTCAAATGTTTGAAAAATAATTGTTTACCCTGTTTGGGTTTCATGAGCCTATCATTTCTCAGTAAATACTTTGGTTGGTAGGACAGAACAAAAAGATGATATTTACTCTCTTTGTGACCTTTGCAAGATCACTTCATTTCTCAAATTTTCAATTTCTTTATCTCTAAAGTTAGAATGATATTTTAAGCATAAATGAACTTATCAAACTAATATGCTTAGCTCAGTTTCTTTGAAAGCATCAGGACTCACATGATATAACTATTATATTTTCATAAAATTCATTTCACTTGAATTTTGTAAAGTCTTACTGAAGTTATGTCCTGCAATAAGAATGATCTACCATGAAATTTAATTTCTTTTCTTTATAGTTATCAATATTTGTGAAGTGAGCTCTAATTAATAGGTTTAAAACACCTTCCTCCCAGAACAGAGCAAAATCTTATGCTTATATTTTCTAGGTTTCCTATATAGTAATTTCAAAAATTAAATTAATTCATAAAAATTAAACTAAACAGATGATAAATTGTTATATTTTAGAAAAATTATATACACTTTAATTTTCCCAGAGATTTAGAAATCACTCATGACAAATCAGCTATATAAGAAAATGAACATTGGTTTTGAAACAAAGTATTATTACATAGCAATACAAGTCATGTGTCTCACAAATTGTGATCAGGATAAAGTGCGTTTTTTGTTTGTTTGTTTTTGTGCAGTACTAGGGATGGCAATCAGGTCACTTTACCATGGATCCACATCCCCAGCCCTCTTTTGTATTTTATTTAGAGACAAGTTCACACTGAGTTGCTCAAGGTATCAAAGAATTGCTAAGGCAATATTCCTGCCTAAGCCTCCCAAGCCTCTGGATAAAGTATGTTTTTTTTAACCACTAATTATTGGTGATTTTTATACATTATGAAAAATAAATAGACAACACATACTTAAATAGTAAATATGCATGTGTGCAAAAATAAAATATTAACAATCTTAATCTTGATCCTAACACTCTGACTTTAATGAACATGCTTATAATTTATTACAATTGAATAATCGTGATAATCTTTTATGATATTAAGTAAAGTAACATTGAGTTAGTTCATTATCAGAAAATAAAATAATTTCTAGGATAAAAAATCCTCTATTTTGTTCAGAGATTAATTCATGTTCCTCCTTTCCAATATATATAGAATTTTTGCAGGATTGAATCTGATAACTTTTTCACCTAAGGAAATCATCCCAAATATTCAGCTCTACAATAATGGGATGAGAGAATATATGTATATATTGCTTCACAGTCCTTTCCTTGTATGATACTTATTATCATTATTTTTTTGGTTGCCATTCGAGTCTGAATTAAACCACAGTTTGAGCTCTCAGTTTATGAGATGATGATGACGCTATTCTGCATATAATAGTCCCTTGTCTCTTTTTTTAGTCATCTGTTACTGATAGAGTATGAATAACAAGATCATAAACATCCCTAATTAAGCCATAAGACATGACAGGTTGTGAATTGTGTTGTAATATTTCACACCTAGTGTGTTGCTAAGCATGCAGCTGAAGGCTCTGAGCCATCAATGCACCTAAGCGTGAATTAACACTATGCAATTCATGCCCTGGAGTGTCTGACTTTGATTGTGAAATAGTTTGTTTGGTAATTAGACAAAGAACTCTTTTTGGTGTTTTCTCTTATTTTAATTTTATCCCATACAGAGTAGAAAGTACCATTTGTTTGGGAGTCAAATATATTGCAAATTATTTTAGATAAAGTATGAAATATACTTAAATGAAAACTGCTAAAATTTGCTTCTTGTATATACTTATAGAAGACTTTTTGAATGTTATTGAAACAAATCACTTTTGACAATGATCATTATCATTTATTTAATTTTTTAAACATTTTATAGTAACTCTTGCCTTATGTCCATCATAATAAAATTCAGTTTGTTACTCTGCAGTTCCCTTAATCCTATTAGTATATAAAAGAAGAATAAAGGAGGGAGGTAGTTAAAAAGAAAGTTCACAGCAGCAGGTAACATCTCAAACATAACATAGCTGACATTTAGAAAATTATATAGCAGTATACTTTATGCTATTCAGATAGTGCCACTTATTATGTTTGTACCCAGAAGTACAATGATTTAAGGCAAAATAGTAGCTAAAACATAGAGAGAAGTACCTTGTTTTTCAAGTTGCCAGGCACAATGCATGTGTATGTATGTATGTGTGTGTGTGTGTGTGTGTGTATATATATATATATAGTGTGTGTGTGTGCATGCATGTATATAAATAAAATTTATTAATTGCTATCAGGACACCAATATCAGATCACTAAATAAGTTGTTTATAAAAACACAGTTATCAATTTGTATGTTGAAAAAAATGAGAATATTTGAACTTTGTCTTTATCTTATACTATCGTATTTTCTTAACAGCCCCATTTTTGCTATAGAACTACAGAATTAGTGCCATAAACTGTCCTAGACTTGAAAGGTAATATAACATTACCTTTAACAACAGAGCTTCATAAAACTGAGTTTGAATCATAGATCTGCAATTTATTTATGTATGATTTTGAAGGGCTACTGAATCAGTTAATTCTTGGTGAAAGGAAAGAAAAACAACACTCTCTTTGTAAAGTTTTTATGAAAATTAATGAAGTACATGTTTGAATTAGAATATGTATCACATTAGTAAGCACTCAGAAAATGTACAGCATGTTATTTCAATACTGTTGTTGTTATTAATTCCATTGGGAGAAAATGCTTCATAATTTTTTTCATGATTCAGAATATTTTATTAAATGGCAAACATCCCCTAGAAGTTAGAGATAGTGCTTTAGAAATATTTAGAAATATTTCTCTTGAGCCATTTGTTTATATTATAATAATGAAAATCATAGAGGTGCTTTCCTCTCTACCATAGAAGCATTTGCTTATTTTCTTGAGTTTTAAAACCTTAATTCCTTTCTTCTCCGTGGTGGGAATGTACGCAGGGGATGGTGCAGATAAGCCCGCCAGTATATGAGAACACTTAGTCTCATAATTTGGGGGTTATGTTGTAAAATTTGCTATATGTTCAGGCAAACATTTGGCTCTCTTTACATTATCATTTGGAGAATGGGTAAGAGGAACCAATATAAATTATATGCACTCTATATTTTAAAATGAATACTCCTGGATTCTAGAGCAATAGCCATAGGTCAATAATTATATGACATTTGGAAAGTTAATATAATTTCTAGCCTGTCTTAAACTATCAGTTAGAATTTTTAATTTGTTGGGAAATACTTTCTAATTGTCTTTCTTCATGAATCCTATTGCATAACTTTATTACCTATACTAGCTAATTATTTAGTTGCTTGATTTCTTTTATTTATTAAGACGGAAAATATTGCCTCCTTGTTAGGAAACTATTATAAAAGAAAACTGATAGTGCCAGAATTATAGCACCAACCATAAAAATGAAAATACAAAAAAATGTATAGAATTAATTATTCATTAAACATATATTAGAGGAAAATAAACTAAATTTTAAGGTTGATTTCAGGTACTTGTTGTGTCAATAGCAAAAATATTTGATCAAATGTCAACAAAATGTCATGAAACAATTGTAAAAACAATAAATAAATAAGAAAATGGAGACTATGCATATTTAATTACCTTTTTGTTTGATTAGATATTTATAATGAGAAATATTTTTCTATCCAAAAATTTGTATGTTTAATAAGTTTGAAGATTTGCATAGTTATGGATAAAAGTACAGTTTTAAGTTCTCTTTAGATATACAACCCAAAATACAATGTGTGACCACATGCTATTAATTAATTGAGATGTGTGTTTAGATACAGATATGTAGGTAAATGAAAACCAAGCATATATTAATAAACTTTTTCAAAAATTTTCTTATTTCAGATATAATTAATATAGTATACATATATTCAGAGGGACTTGGACAAAGTTTTGTTACATGGATTTCACAGGACATGATAAAAGATGCTAGTAAAAGACCTGATAAGGTAATATTTTTGTAGGTGGAATGAATTAGCTCTTTAAGGAGACTGATGATACCTTCATGGGAACTATATTCATAAAGTTGAGAAAGACAAACTCTCTTGATTTCATCAACATCACTAAGAATACTTCCTCCAAATTTTGGATTTTAAACACAGTCACCCTACTTACTATCAATGTGAGCTTGGGAAAACTATTTAAACATCTGTGCCTGGTGTTCTTACTTCATGGGCTTGTTCTTAGAATTAAAATTGTTGCTGTACATTTAGAGTGAGGCTTGGCAAATCACTACATATAAACATGTATTTATAGAGAAAAAATATATATGAATATGTATGAATACACACACACACACACACACACACACACACACACATATATATATATATATATATATATATAAAGATTATATGTATGGATAAAACAAACAATTTTATTTATATATATATATATATATATTTTTTTTTTTTTAATTTAGTTCTTCAGTTGAATTCACAACTTGACCCAACATTGTAGGCACAAGAGTTTAAGGTGCAGTATTCCAGATTGATTCTTCAGTACTCAGTTCATTTTCAGTACTCAGTTCTTTGATAGTATCACGAAGTGTGCGAAGTGTGTATCACAGGGTGTATATTATAGACAAAAGGATATATATATATATATATATATATATATATATATATATATATATATATATATACTGAGCTTCCTTACAATATTAAAGGGAAGAGCAGGAATTATAACAGATATTCATTCACAGTTCAAGCAGTGTTTGCCTCTCTATATCTAACAAGTAGTTTAGTATCAATTTACCTCTTGTTAGCTAACATAATTTAATTGTAATATATCTATGCGATACCCTCTTCTCTGTCCCAGATACATATATCTTCTTCACCACTACAAAAAAAGTTATTGTGAATTTGTTATTAAAAATAAATTAGTAGAAATACTGGAATAATTGCACAGATTTTAAATTATTGGGTGGAGCTCTTCATTAATATTAATTAATCTTATTTTGATCTTTAAAAAGTATGGGACATGAACCTGTCCACCTAACAAAGGTGATAGGCAATAACCAGACCAGAAAGCACAGTTACAAAAGGGAGGATGAAATTTCCCTGAGTAATGCCTCACACATAATGATTAAATTGAACTGGTATCCAACAGTGGAGTTGCAAAATGAAAGTGCCAATGGTTTATTTTAGAAGCATACTTATTTATTTTCCACTCAGTTATTAAGTTAGGTATAGAAAATTGTGGACACAAAAATAAAATTTGGGGCATTAGGTGCAGAAAAAATACAGAATGTTTATATACAATAAAGCAAGGGTTGCTGAAAACCTGCAACATCAGTATCACTTAGAAACTTGTTAAAAATGTTAAACTTATTAAAAGTGCAAATTCTCAGTTCCCACCTAAGGACTACTGAATCAGAATCTTTGCAGGTCAAATGATCTATTTTTTACTAACCTCTCCAAATTATCTGATTTCCTCTAAAATGCAATAAGGAAATATTTTTGACTAGAATGTGGGATCACCTACAGAGTTTTTTAACAACATATTGCAAATTTAATGAGTGTGAGATTTTACACTTCTTAATTCAGTTGTGTAAAGAATGAACTATCTTTATATTTCTTTAACTAAGTATAAATCTGGATTTTTTAGTCAGCATTTTCACTACTGTGACCAAAACACCTGACAATAACAGAGGAGGAAAAGTTTATTTGCAGGTATCCATGTAGGGATTCAGATCCAGGTAACAGATTTGGGATTCCAGCAAGTGGAAGAATGGAAGACTCATTAAGCATAGTAGACATGCTTTATTCAGAGGTAGCATTAGCCTCCAGGATCCATCTTCAGCCTTAGACCCAGCAAGTTCCATTTAGCCCCAATAAGTTCCACCTTGAACCATTATTATAGACCTTTATATGCAGACCAAATAAAGAAGGCACAGTGCCAACAGGACATATAAGTGGGATCATGAGCAAAAACTAATGTTTATGACCTTGAGTGCATATACTGAATTAGAGTGTTTGTGATCTTGACCACACATTAACCATAACATTGCCAACTCATGGTGTTGGCCGCACACTAAAAACAAGATATAGGCCACTGGAAGCCTTAAAAAGAGTATATAATTATAGCCTCTATTAAAGCTCACGGTTTCAGAGATCTCAGTCCACAAAAAGCCAGCTCCATTCCTCAGAGCTCTAGGTGAGGGAGAACATCATGATGGAAGGTTGTGTTGGAGGAAAACAGCCAGAAATATGGCACGGGGATTAATGCACTGACTAGGTGAGAGCTCTCATAACTCAATGATTTAAGCTTTCTTGCATTGTCCTAGATTGAGTTTTGGGGGACACCTCATATCTAAATGATAACACTAGACTTCAGGTTTTCATTGACTGTAGGATCATTAAAATTCCCATTTTAAATCTGTGTATCATATCATTTAGATCTGAGTTCCCTTTGGTATGACTTCTTGTTTAATTTCATTGTTATTGTTCTGTCCCTTGACCTTTAAAATTTATTTCTCCCTGAAGTTTGTGGGTTTACATGTCTTCATTATTTTTAAGATGGAAGGGAGTAAGAAGTATCAGGATTAGTCTCTGTCTATGCTAAGTTCCAAATAAAATTAATTGTACATTAGTCTTCAAAACTTGTACCTTACTTATTGTCGATTCTTGAATCAAATGTCCTTCTATAAGCAGTCCCACAAATGACCAATGCATTATACCTATTCCAGAATAATATGGGAGCTCTATTTATTAACCCCTGTTTTTGATGTTTTAAAGGACATCAAAGATTTAGGAAACTTAACTTTGCTATATTGAAGTGTGCTGGACCTCTGCAGTCTTCTCTTAGGGGGCAGGCTAGATCTACCTGAATCACTCTCTCTACTTTACAACTCTTCCTTGCTGACAACGTGTTTGATTTGGGATTTTTCTAGCTATTATACACCTTTAATCCTAAAGATCTGAATATTCTTCTCTTCCATCAATAACTTGAGGGTTTACTACAGGGATGGCAATATTGGACCTCTTCTCAAGAATCCATGTTTTCTAGATTCTTCAGATCATCCTCCTATAAGTTATTAAAACATGGGAAGGATTAACTCTAAAACCAGTTCCTTAATTCTCCTATCCATTGCCCATAGCATAAAGTCCATTCACTGGTTCTTAAAATTTGACTATTCAATTGGTTTACTGTAATCTTTTGGTAATGTCTCCATTACACCTTAAACTTGTCTTTCAAGATTTTACTTTAACAGGGCATGGTGGGACAGGCCAGTAATCCTAGCAGCTCAGGAGGCTGAGAAAGGAGGATTTTTAGTTCAAAGCCAGCTTCAGCAACTTAGTAAGGCCCTTAATAAGAAGTGAGACCCTGTCTTTAATAAAATATAAACAAGGATTGGGGATGTGGCTCAGTGCTTAAGCACCCCTAGGTTCAATTCCTAGGATCAAAAAAAAATATATTACTTTTATCCATCTCAGGTTTTTTGATATATGCATTGGATTATGCAATGTTAAATTTTACCTCCAAAAGTATTATATTCACAGAGGATTTAAAAAACAATCTGAAAAGAAATTCTACTGGCTTTTTATTCTAAGTATATTCATCTAATTCCTCATATAACACATTCTGATGGCTTCATAAGTTAAGGGACCAATGGTAGGAAAATGTGTAAAAACTTTAAAAAAATTTTTAAAAATTTAATGTCACTGCATAAAGAAAGAACTTTCACTTGAAAAGCATACAGTAATCACTAATAAATTCAATGCATATAATTGGAAAACTATGTTCCAGTACTGATGTTAGAAACTAAAAATATAACACAGATCTATTTTAATTTTTTTTTTAAATTACATAAAATCTACAATCCAACAAAACCTAAAATAATATAGTTTCCCTGAAGTACATTAGGCAGTCATGACTATTAACTTCTAAATTCTAGTTACAAATTTGAAACATGTTGTAGAATATACTTAAGAGGTTTACTACTTTAAAATACAATTCTTTATAAAATTTCTGTATGTCATAAAATATTCCTCAAAAAACTTAAAACAGGGCTTGGTAAGTTTGGCCAATTAACAAGATTGAATAGTTATGCCATGATATAATTGGTGTGCATGATTTACACATAATTTTTTAATTTATAATATTACATAGAGCAAAGCTAATAAAGATCAATAATAGTCTTATGGTAGAATCTCTAATAATTTACAACTAACATCATTGTTTTTTAATCATGAATATAATTAACACAAGAGAAAAAAAATTACTTGAATCATGCCCCTTTCATTGCTGTGATAGTCTGCATATCTAAAATACGTTGTAGAAATCAAAAATTATGTGTTTTCTTAATGTTGTATTTTATAAAATATAAATGGTAACATTAAATTTCAAAATATATGATCCAAGTTTTAATATTTAAATCAGACCAAAACTAATAAAAATTAAATTCTAACAGTAAAAATATTCTTAAAGATCTGTAAGATATATTTTAGTTTTTTAAAGATATAGTTTTCTTTATAAATACCATTGTATTTTTTCTCTTGTGAACAGCAGCTATTGGCTAAATTGGGTATTTTTATTTATTTTGAAATAAGTTCATATTGCATTCAATTTATGAGAAACAACACATAATTTATCTCATTGCAAATTTAAAATGTTTGTTTTAATGACAAGCCTTTTCTGTATTTTAAAGCCTAATTCAAAAGTGTGTATTGAGAAGAGTAATAAAGCAAACTGTATATTCTGCTAATGGTGCAAAGTAGTCTGAAGGAACAGACAGGCTGAAAATAGAAAAGTCAATGGAGTAATCAATAAACTCAAAGAAGGATGAAATGGAGGAGATGAAAGTACCATAATTAGTAAGCAAACAATTCATAGCAGCACCCCTGCACAAAATACAATCTGTTTCTATAATATTTGGAAAAGGGGAAAATCCAAATCTAAACATAAATTCAGACTCTAATGCTATGTTATTGAAAAAGTGAAATTAAATACTCTGCCATATGTCAAAAAAATTGTACAGATGGGAGATGCTTTTGAATTCTTTATTGATATATTCATTATTTTAAAGTATGTATTTTATGACTGAATACTTCTTGTAATTTAACACTTTGAAAATCTCTACTGTTTGTGCTTGATTACGCTTTAAAATGAAGAATAACTATTAAACATCCATTCTGTATGGCACCCCTGTGATTTTCTTCCCTTTTTAACTTTAAAGTTATAGAATTTCAATTTAACAGAGAATAAAAATTATTTCAAGCAAAAAGACAAAAATGTGAGAAAATTTCTGAATTAAATAAGTTCTAATTAAATATCAAATATATATTAAATCTGTCCTCAAGCAAACAAGCAACATTTAGTTAAATACTATTTTGCTACATTTTAATAATAGTCAAATATATTTTACTATATTTAGTTAAATGTACTTTACTGTAAAACATATTTAGATGACAATCTCATATGTTGACAAATTTCATTCAAAAAGAGAAAATAATAATAGTAAAGTCATTAAGTCTAATTATATCTAAGTTTCATGTCTCTCTCTCTACATATATATATTTACATATATATATATGTATTCCATATATATATATATATATATATATATATATATATATATTATTTCAACTTTACTTTTTATTGTTGCTGTTTCCTCACAGATTTGTTGCTTTAGAAAGGAGGAACTATTTAAAAGGTTTATTTAATTTTATAAATAAATATGTTTCCATGAAGTATAGTCCCGGCAAGGTTATCAAAGAGGAAAATCCTATTCCACATATTCATCCTATTCTATGTGACACTACTCTTAGGAAGCATTTGAAACCTCACAGCCTCTTTCTCTTTGCTGCTTTTCCTAAATAAAATATATTTAGAAGTAATTGTGTTTTTATCCATTCCTTACGCAGAAATGTAATTTGTTATGGTTACCAATAAAAGCATATAACTCTTGATTTTAAAACATCTCGGGGCTGGGATCTTGGCCCAGTGGTAAGGTGCTTGCCTCACTTGTGTGAGAAACTGGGTTCAATTCTCACAAACACATATGAATAAATGAATAAAATAAAGGTCCATCAACAACCAAAAAAATAAAAAATAAAAATCTAACCAGAGCACACAGGTGGGAGAGATTTCTATAAGTTTCTTTAAACTAACAACAATTTACTTCATCAGTGTATAATTTTCTGGTTAAAATTATACTCCACATAGAATAAAGTCAATGAGATATAATAAAAATATCTATATAATAGCAGACAATTTTACTTGCCTAGCATGCTTCTCCTTTGTTTCTCATGAATATTAATTTTCTTACAGTCTCTGCTGAATGCTACACAACTGTAGAAATGTGGGGAAATTGCTAAATTCCTAGCTCCAGACCTCTAGGGTTTGATGCAGATAATTAAGCTGATTAGTGCATGGGAAAGCTGAGCAAGAATTATCCAATTAGAAGGAAAGGACTCCTATTGCGTGCTTGAGAAAAGAAGTGTTTCACTTTTCCTCCAGTTTTACATTCCTGGTGTCTTATGTCAATGAGGGTATATTCCCAAAGACCAGTTTTGATTAAGAAAAACAGAGAGAAATAAACTGCATTGCTCCCTTGCCCAATGCTATATAAAATAATGCACTATCTTATTCTTTATTTTTTTTTTAAATTAGGGTTTCTATTACTTGTAGCCAATAGCATTTTAATTCTTGAAAACAGCTCTCAAAGTAGCTTGTCAATTCAAAATTTACAACTTAGCTCCAAATAATGCTTTTCCAATATGACTTTCTCATCACAATGTACTTAGGGTGTCTACATTTTATTTGGCATCTTGTAGTAAAAGGGGTTAGCTAATACTTACTGGGAACTTGCATTGTGTCAGGTGTAAATATGGATATTACTTGAGCTAACCTACTTAACAATAAGTACTAATAATTCACTGAGGAGGTGCTGGTATTCTGCCCTCACATTTCAGATAATATAACCTCAAGAAAAGAGGCCCAGGGCTAAACCAAGTCATCTGAATATACATTTATTATCATTATGGCTTTCCTATATGTTCATCTATAATAAGAACACCCCATAGTGGTTGATCAGCAATTCTCATTAATGATAATGTTATGTTGACTAATAGTCCATCTCTGGGACAGTCTATATTTTTCTAATAAACCTGATTGGTGCTTGCTTCAGCGTTTGTTTCACTGAGTAACAGCAGATTGGAGCGATAAAACGAATTCAGAAATCACTTAGTGTTTACTCCAGCAATCTTCTCTATCTAATCTCTCTTTTTGTTGTCACACTGTTATTCACTCCATTAATTTTGGCTGACATAGTTCTAATTTTATTTTCTGGTTAAGTCATTGCATTAAATTTCTTCTATTCTGTAAATGTACGTGTTGCAAAGCAAGGGAAACCAAAGCTAAGAAGGAAATGAAACACCTTGCATATTATAGAGAAAAAAAAATGGAAAAAAAGATTGTAAGTTAATTGGAAGAGATTAATGGCATATATGTTGCATGAGAATAAAGAGCATGTTGTGAATTTTCTTGACCCCTGCTTAAGAAAAGCTTAAATAACCTTCTTGGAATGAAGATAAATAATAATTTGCACTAGTGATTTTGTTCTCTGATTCTGTTTTATCCATCTTGAATTCTGGAGCATTTAATGCCATTTTGTTTTCACTTTCACCAGCTTTGATGACCAATCTGAAGAAAGAAGCAACAATACAAAGAGAACTAGATTGCTAGTTTTTCATTACGTGTTTTCTTCTCACACACTCTATCCTTGTATCATGGTACAAGAATGGGTTTTGAAACACTTGTGACTAAATCCTTGTCTTTCATTCATTTCCCATGTCCACATTGCTATTTTTTTCCCTGTGTCTAAGCATATGCCTTAGTCTATTACTCCAATTTCCGCAAAAATCCTGCCAGAACTGTTGTCTTCATTCTCTTATAAAAAAAATTGATATTTTCCCTCCAAATCTGCATGCTATAACTCTGTCCATTCCTCACTCACACTTACCACCAAATATGTGTCTGACTATATGTGAGCCACAGTTTTGGTAATGTTTCTCTATCCATCATGAGAGTATGGCTGAGAAGCAAGGATTTAACTTTCTGCCAGCTATTTGAAATTCTTGTGGTATAGACCTTTCAAATAAAGTTCAATATGATCTTCTTGACCCAACCAGCCAAACTCTACTTAAGGAAAAAAAGTCACAGAGAATAACCTCTTCATTTATAGATCTAAAGCATTTTTAAAAATAATTTAGCACTCCTGTCCTAACCTAATAACTACTAATACCAGTAATATTTGTTGGGAGAAAAGCATCATTTTTTTTCATAATACCAAGGAAAATTGAATATTTACATAAAAATGTTAATTTTATGACTTTAAATATCGTATACAAAATTATTTTTCAATAAAAAGACACATGTAGATGACAATTTGTTGAGAAATTAACTATCTTCAGAGAAATTAGAATAAACAAATTATAATATGAATACATATGAATGAAATATTATCAATTATCTTTGAAATTTTTAAGTAGATTAAGGGGACATACTCATTTTGACAGTCAACTATACTAACTATAATTGCTTCAGAAGGGGAATCAGTTAAATTATTCAATATATTTTTCTTCAGTTTATGATTGAAAATATTTTGTTTATATAGGGAAGGGGTCATGAAACTTTGTCAGTGAAGATACAGAGAAATATATACTCTAAGGATTTGGGGAGATAAGGTCTTTTGGTGTCTTCTTTATCATTTATTTGAAGAAGGAATATATATCATCTATTGGAAATGATGCCAATGTTAACTGATATCTTGAACAAATGATACATTGATTGTTAAGAGACTTCATGAAGAACATTAGAAAGATCCTTAAAAGTCTAATTCCTAATTAATACAAAACTATTATGTTGCATGTGAGAGGTCCCCCAAACATTCTTGTGTTTATACAGTAATGTTCCAAAGTGAGATCACTGGATTTTGAGAGTGGTAACCAAATCTGTCCATCCTAATGTGATTGGACTGGGTGGTAAATTTAGACAGGTGGGCATGGTTGGAGGATTTGGGTTTCTAGGAAAATGTCCTGGAGATTTTGTCCTTAGAGTCCTTCCCACTTCCCTCTCTCTGCTTCCTGTGTCTGTGAATCAATCAGCAGCTACCTTCACACACTACTCTTCTGCTATGATGTTCTGCCTCAGCTTGGGCCCAGAAAAAATGGACTCAGTAGACTGTGTGCTGAATCTCTGAAACTGTGAAGCAAAGTAAAATTTTTCTCTAAATTATTCTTGTCAGATATTTGGATTACAAAAGAACACAAAGCTGACAAACACAAAAACAGGCAAAATGAAAAGAATTGTGACTTTTTTTTTTCATGTTCAATGATTACAAAGATGATTACAAAGACTTTCCCTGAGAGGGACACTGTGGTGCAAGCCTGTAATCCTAGTGACTCCAGAGGGTGAGGAAGGAAGATCACATGTTTAAAGCCAGCCTCAATGACGCAGAAAGGCACTAAGCAAATCAGTGAGGCCTTGTCTCTAAATAAAAAAGTACAAAATAGGGCTGGGGATGTGGCTCAGTGATTAAGTACCCCTGAGTTCAATCCCTGGTACAAAAACAAAACAAACAAACAAACAAAAAAAAAAATTTTTAACTCTGACAGTTGTCAATGGAGAAAATCTTTCCTTTCCACACCAGAATTGTTATATTTCCAGTACATTGCAGTAATTGTAGGAAGTTGGAATTAGTGACTCATCAACCCCAGACATCCATGCTCATATGCATTCCTGCTATCTTAGCTAAGGCACTTTCATTTCAAGTTGTCTTTATAAGGGAACATTGGACAAGGCCTTCCTCAGATATTCTCTGTTACGACTTTATTAGAAACATGTGGAAAAAATCTTAAAGTACTCAGTAGTTTTCTAACCAAACCAACCACCTCTTTTTCCCCATGGTTCCTACAACTGCAGGATACTTTTTTCAGAGCTCTCACAGCAAAGAGATGACCCTCTCTACCAGTGTATCCTTCCATGGGAATTCTAACTGGGGGAGTTAGTGACTTGTCAGAGTTAGCTTCTTGATTATACTATTAATGATCCTGCTATTGGCTACTATTTCTTTTTGGTATTTGGTTATACTTTGACTATTCTGATTTTGCATCATAGCTCTTTCTTCAGGTCATCTAAACTATTGACTAACATGACTAGGACTAGGGAAAACTATTTCTGGATGGAAGATCTGGAAAAGGAAACTGATTAATGGCTCCAATAAAAAACAATAAGTCATTTGAATTTAGTTTGGTAGATATAGAGTTGTCCTTGAAATCAAGTTAAATGTAGTAGATATTGGTTGTCCTTAAGATACTAACAGAAGAGGATAAATATCTAGTTTGTTGTCTTAAAATACATTTATTGGAGAGGCAGATAGGGATATATGACAGTGATTAAAAGGTAGAGATTGGTAGAGCTCAATAACATAATCCTAAATAAATGAGGATTTATATAGGAGCTGCAGTGTGACAAGGAAGGTCACACTTCCCACTATACCAAAGTTTTCAACAATAACAAAAAAAAGGAGAAAATGAAATACATGCTAATGGAACATATCCTAACCTCTGAGGTGCAGAGGACATGAAATACAAGAGTGTAAGTCAGAACAAGGGAAATTCGGATTGCAACAGGAAGCTGCAACAAAAAGCTAGAGGAGTGAGACAATGGGAAAGAACAACATCTTTATGGTGTATAATATTTTAGCCATGTTTAATGGTAATAAGAAGTAATGTATAATGGGTGGTTTTAGTTGACTACCAAATAGTTGAAGTTACCACAATGACTAGACCACAGTCTTCATATTTCAAAGACACTTGAAAAGGAAATATCAACTAACTATCCTAAAAATCAGGGCCTTTTGGATCCTTTGGTAGGTTCTCTAACTCATGAATTCTTGTAGTGATATCTTGAAATATCATTTATAGCTATCATGAGTCATCCTTTGAAAGTAAAGTGTTATTGGAACCATTACATCATACTAGGAAAGAAGCCTGTACATTTTCCTGTTATAAATTCACATTTTAAAACATTTAGTAAGTTATGTTTAAAATGAACTTCCTGAGTAATCCTATATATTTGTATTTATTAATTTCAAACTATTTAGCATTCACAGAAGTGGACTGAGAGAGCAGAGTTTGAATTCTAACTCCATTCTTGGCTCTACACTGTTAACCTGAGCACTAGTAGCAATAATATGCATTGTAAAGTTGTTTTAATGATAAAATAGCTAACACATGCAGTACACTGTGAAAAAATACCCATCTTACAGTTATCACTCAGTAAATACTTTATATATTTTTATATTTTTATAGAGCTTATGTTAGTACAATTTGCTTTTATTCAACAATGTGTAGTTTCTACCACAAAAATAGCAATATTTGAGGTTCCTCTAAAATTTTTAAAGTGAGAATAAATTTTGAGGGATCCCATTTAATTTTTCATTTCATAAGTAAGGAGGGTGTTTTCTTTGTTTTTGTTCATTTTCTTATAGAATATCTTGGTTTGTGAATGTGACATATTACTTGTTCATTTTTATGTCATAGAATTTATCTATGGTCCTTTTTATTGTTAACAATTTTTCTATATGGTGAGTTATTGTGAATTTCCAGAAAGCAGAGCCTGAGGCAAAGGTATGTATGATAATATGTTTAGAGTAACTCTAAAATCAGTGAAGCAGAAGTGAGGGATAAGAAAATTGGAAGAGAAAGAAGAAGAAATAATGTAAGCATTGTTATCATGTGGTTTTAAAATGTACAGACTGATCTCAAGGCAGTATTCTGACTATTAGTAAAATTAATGTATATCAAAAAAAAAAAGACTATTTGAGAGGGACTCTGTGTGCTGGCTTCTGAATGCCATTAGTCAAAGATCTGTGCTGTTAGATTTTAACTGACCAAATTAGTTAAATTTCTTATGAATATGAGTTGAAATAATTGATATCAGGAACATTCATTCATAGATGCTGTAGCCTTTTGACTTTTTTAAAAATTAGGGGGTATGGAGATATTTAAATTTACATAGCATGATATGTCTGTTTTAAAGATGCTTTAATGGCTTAAATTTATGTGATACCTAGCTGTATACAGCATACTTCATCAGTTAGCATTATCTAAAACTTTTCTTACTGTTACTGTGAAAAATACAAAGAATTAATATATCTTAATAAAAATGGGGATATATTTAATGTATTGGATAATTATGATTGGTAAATAAAATAACTATTATAAATCTAATTGATTAATCTTTTCAATAGACATTTTTCTTATACCACTAAGCAACCATATACTTATTTTATTCTCTTCTGATATTTTTTAAATGATGATAATAATCACACAGATAAATTATTTGACCAAAGTAATGAAATAAGTATTGCAAAAGAAAAATAATTATTTCTCACTATGATGGGAGATTGAATTCCCTACGCTTTTGTTGTGCATGTTATTAGAAATGGAATTGAGTTCTAAAATTATTGCTATAAATTCTTGTCTTTTATAGGAGGGATATTATATAGTTGATTGCATGCTCAATGTCCCATATTAGCAATTCATCATTTTACAATATTAATATTCATTTTTACTAAATATGGAATCCTCATATAATCAGCAATTTCCTCATCAAATTGGGGAAATCAAATTCATTATTAAGAGTTAGTATAATATTAACAGCAAAATGCCATTTCTGGTTTAAAAATAAACAAGTCTTGATTTACCTATTATGTCTATTTTGCATGTTATGAGAAGAGACATTATAATGTAATTCATGAACAATTTTAAAAGTATATTGTTAGGATAACTCATTCAACCTATGTATTAAATGAGAGAAAGAATAAGAAATAAACAAAGAAAGGAAGAAACAAAGAAAGAAAGAAACTAAGTTTTTGCATTTGTAAAGATGCAGACATCAATACAAACTACAAAAGTTCTCATATTCTAAACACTTACTTTGATCTTAGTTCATACCAGGCTCTTTTTTTTTCTTAACACCATGAATGCAAAAGTTCTACTAAATTTTTTATTTATTCATTTCAGAGAAATACTTTTTTTTGAGGTTTGAGGAAAAAACTGTTAATAGCAGAGCTATATGTTTTCTGTTTTAGGAGTACACACAGCTGGTAAGCATAAAATTATATATTAGATGAAAAACAAAGGTCTCATGCTCCTAGACAAAAGTAAAGAATTATGTAGGCAGAGATCTTTCACAGAAACTTTGTGGATATGTGTTCACATTCTTTTGCTATATTCTGTGATTTCTGAATGCATAATTAAGTAAATTGTAGTTTACATTAAAAAAATAACTATGCCTGTTCATGACATAGCTCCCTTGTTTATATCTTAGGAATTACAAGCTTTTACCTGTTCTAAAAGAGATATGCAAGAAACTTTCACATGAAAAAAATAATCAATCAAAAATGTTCATGTTGACAAAAGATAATTGTATAATTTTTGAAATACATGGATTTTAAGAAATTTATTAATAGTATTTTAAGATAATCAAACATGAAATAAAGTGAATCAAATATCTATAACAAACAAATTCTTATGGATTCTTCTGAGTGTTGTAACATTTTGATTTTATATCCATCCAATGGTTCACTAACAAAGCTCTTGATTTCAATCCACAGATGAACAGGATTAAAAAAATGTGGTATACATATACAATGCCATACTACTCAGCCTTAAAGGAATAATGACATTCTGTTGTGCAAGACAACACAGATGGACCTAGATGTACATAATGCTAAATAAAATATTCCAGGCATAGATGGAGTGTAGTGAATGATTTTCCTTATACAAAACTCTAAAAACATGAATATTATATAAGGAAAGTTAGAATCATGATTGTAAAGCATGAGCATGAAGATGGGGAAATGGGAAGATATTGGTTAACGGGTACAACGTTTCATTGAGAGAGGATGAACAAGCACTGTACATCTACTGTTAATATTAATATTAACATTAAAATTAATACTAGTTAATATTGGACATTTGAGCTCTGAAGCATTCCAGTAATCCCAGCAGCTTGGATGGCTGAAGCAGGAGGTTCACAAGTTCAAAGCCAGCCTTAGCAAAAGTGAGGCCCTAAGCAATACAGTGAGACCCTGTCTCTAAATAAAATACAAAATAGGGCTGGGGATGTGACTCAGTGGTCAAGTGCCCCAGAGTTCAATCCCCTGTATCCTCCCAAAATAATAATAATAATGTACATTTGAAAATTACTAACAGAGAAGTAAATATTTTTAAATTTTTCACAATAATGCACGTATGTGAGATAATATGTTGATTATATTGATACATAAATTTCAGTGTGTACATGAATTAAAACATCATATTGTACATTATAAACATACAATTTGAATTTGTCAATTATAATATAAAAATAGCATGTTACAGAAGAAAATGGAATAATATTGAAGTTATGGAATAAATATAAGTACACTTCAAATTCTATTCCTAATTTCCTATTAGGCATAAATAAAACAGAGACATTTTAGATATGCACAAATTGAGATGATCATAAATATGCACTTTTGAAATAAAAATGTTTGTTTTGTTTCATTTTTGTTTTATAGGAAATTCTTCATAAACTCAGGATGTAAGTATAGTAATATCTTATGTATTTCCAAAGATTTTGTAGATCCACCTAATTAGCATAAGTTCAGAATCTCCCAACTTTTAAAAATTTGTTCTAATTAGCAATATACAACAGTAGAATGCATTTTGACACATCAGATATAATAGAGTAGAACTTCTCATTCTTCTGGTTGTAAAAGATGTAGTATCACACCGATCATGTAATCATATATGTAGATAGGGTAATAATGCTGATTCATTTTACTCTTCTTCCTACACCCATACCCGCTCCACTCCCTTCACTCCCCTCTGCCTAATCCAATTTGCTTGTGGTATTATTTACTGAGATGGGGGACCTGGGAGTCAGTTCTCTCATCTCAGTAAATAATACCAGAAACGAAACAGATTCTCAGGCTGAAAATAAAGATAAAGGGAAAATCTATTCTGAGATTATAACCATAGAATTCTTTTATTCCAATATTATCCAGAGAGGTAATGATATTTCCTCTTTGTAACCACAAGTCCCCATATAGAACTTGAAATAAACTCACTTTCTTCAGGTTCTAGACAGTGGTTTCAATTATAACTTCAGACTTAATTTTCCATTTATTTTATGCATTGCCTTCATTCTCTTTGCTACAGCCCAGACAGTTCATCTTCCTTGTTTTTTTTTTTTTTTTTTTTTTTAACCACAATACACCTTTGTGCTCCTTGCTGTGGTCCTTATGTTTTAGATTTGGGCTATTCTGATTCATCAAGTCTCAGGTCATATGACACCTCCTCAAATAGGCTTCTCAGATTGCTTCATAAAACAGCAACTTCATCACTTTAAGTTTTTTCAAGTTTATCAATTTTCTTTAGCATCTATTAAAATTTAGATTTTCTTATTTCTTTCTTTATTTTTCACCTCTAAAAATTGAATGATGATCTTTATATAAAAAAGTTTTTAGATAGCATTATTTAATACAGTGCCTCAATGCCTTTGAAAAAAAAACCAAAATAAATTCATAAGGAAGTAACACCAATGAATACAGGAATGATGAGTACATTGAAAATTATAATTTAATGTAACTCATCTGCATTTATGTTCTATTAATAAAATATAGCATAATATGATGAATATAACTAGGAATGTTTTCTTTTTAACTTATCTGATAATTCTATTTGATAAAATATTACATTTTTGAAAATTAAAGATATTTTATCACACGGAAATTTGATAACCCCTTATTGAAAATAACATCGACAGTCCAATAATAAATATTTTGATTTCTAGAAATGCAAAGGTTAGGCTTTAAAGACAGTGTTTCTATCCATTTATCTATAAACGGTAGTATAGTATTTTACTTGATAGAACTGTGATAAGAAATCTATCAGCCAATGACATGCATATATATTCTGTAATATCCAAAGTGTTCAGAATAGTAATAAAAATCTTGTATTTAAAGATACACAAAGCAAGAAAAATTCTACCTATATAATAGAGTTATTGCTGGCATTAAATGAGAACTGTGTAGCCCAATGAAATCATGCTACTTGCTCATATAGTTTTAATCTATTCAGAAAGATAGCTTTCCCTAATCATTCCATGAAAAATATTGTGCTTGGTTATCTTATATTTAAAAAGCCTGTGAAATAGGACAAACTGTATATTAACTTTACTTAAGTATCTGCTAAAATAATATATAACCTCAATGTGTTTCTGCTAAGTTTTTTTTAATTAAAATGTTTGATAGAAAATAGAATCATTGAATAATACAGCTTTTAAAAATATATCTGAATATATGCTATACCTGTAGAAAAGTAGCTATATTTTAGTCTTAAAACAAATTAATTATTGTGATCAATTTAGAATATAGAAATTGATTTAATGGTCTATAAACCCTGTATACACACACACACACACACACACACACATACATATATACTTGTATATATATACATATATATATATATATATGTATACACACACACACACACACACACACATACATACTCACTCAAATACACACATAATATGTGTATACACATATATATGACAAAATTATTTAAAACATGGTCATTTTAATTCGTAGTGCATATAACACTGTTTCTAATTAAATATGTTTCATAAAATGAAATTATATTTTCTAAACTCTAAACAATTCAATAATTAATCTGAAATTTCCCAACTATTGCTGTTAGTCAGAGCCACTGGAATACTTCTTAGACAGAAGAGAAGAAGGGACAGTGAAAGCAGGAGAGAGTGAGGGAGGGAGGGAGGGAGGGAGGGGGAGGGGGGGAGAGAGAGAGAGAGAGAGAGAGAGAGAGAGAGAGAGAGAGAGAGACAGTGAGAAAAATAGACACAAGGAGATATCTTTGTCAAATCTCTTTGAATGTTCTGTTTCAGTGGTAATGCAGTGATATCCAGAAATGTGTTTTTAATAAGCATGTCAGACATTCACGCAAGTTACTCTATTAAAAGGAAAACTACTTTAATGCTTTTAATGGTTCGTAAAACAGATATTAAAGGTTCATTGAAAAGCTAGTAAATTATAAAGACCTAAATTAAGTACCTGCTTTTTATTCTAAAGCAGAATTCATCACATGGATTTATGTATTTAGTTTTTTAAATATTTTATTTTTTAGTTATAGTTCAACACAATATCTTTACTTTATCTATTTATTTCTATGTGGTGCTGAGGATCGAACCCAGGGCCTCACACTTGCTAGGGGAGCACTCTATCACTGAGCCACAACTCCTGCACCTTTATTTAGTTTTTAGCATTAACATGTTGTTTTCTTTTCCCTTCTTTCCTTCCTCCCTATTTCCTCCTTCCTTCCTTCCTTCCTTCCTTCCTTCCTCCCTCCCTCCCTCCCTTCCTTCCTTCCTTCCTTCCTTCCCCCCTCCCTCCTGTTGGGAAAATATATTACAGCAGCCATACCTCAAAAACCCCAACATGGAGCCCGAGGTGCTTCTCTTCCTGCCTCTCCCTTTCGCGCTGGCGCCAATTCTCCTGCAGGTGCCAATATTCAAATCCTGCAAGCAGGAAACTTTAGCCCCAATAAGAACTAACTCCTTGGGCTCTGGAACTGACATCTGGAAGAACTTACCAATAAACAGGTAACCCGTCATTTACCTAAGCCCTGCCACCTCTCCTTAGATCTATATAAGCCCACAGCCTTTTGTAATAAAGCGGAACCTCTCAGGTGATTTGTGTTGTGTGGTGTGGTGTCTTCCATTCGTAGTGCAGTGTGGGTGTATTTCAGTGATGCCGAAATCCGGGAGATGGTGTGCTGGACAAACCAAGCCCCATCTCCGCCACTGCTGTCACCACCGAACATTTTGCCCTCTTCTATCTTTTTGGACACTGGCTCCCTGCACTCACCACTGATCTTGTTTAGTTAAGTACCGCCTTCCCAGCTCGCCAACTCCCTTTGGGCTGACAGCAGAACCTGTGACCGTAATAGTCCGGCACTCTTCTGACTCCCAGTAGGGAGGAGGGAACCCACCCCACTAACACATTCACTGGCCGCAATGGACCCTCTGGCGATCCACTTCCCTTTGGGGCGTGAGGCTTCTAGGTTTACTCAAGAGGCTCTCTAGTTTCTTCCTCCTCCACGGGAGCTGCATCCCGCTGGAGCTGCATTCAGCTCGGAGCTGAACTTCCTAAAAACTTTCCTGACGTCAGGTTGCCCGCAGGCTCTGGCCCTGTTGGCCTCACAGATCGCACTTCACTGGTGACGACCAGGTAGTGCCCTCTGTATTTCCTCACGACGGATGGTCATTTTGGGGACGGCCACTTGACCCCCATTTGCCCTGAGATTCAGGGAAGCTACTCTGGCTGGGGTTTTCCCTTTGTCTCTCTCTCTCTCTCTTCCATCTCTCCCTGTGACTATGGGTACCTCTTCGTCTGTACCTGAAGCCTCACCTCTCAAATGTCTAATAAAAAATCTGGCCACACTCTCCCTCACACCAGACATCAAGCCCAAACTTCTGATCAAATTCTGTACCTAAGATTGGCCTTCATATCCACTGGATAATGGCAATCATTGGCCTCCCCAAACAGTACTGTAAAGCTGGCCTGTGCCCTGGAGGGACACCCATTCACTCACTATTCTGGTCATTCCTTCATGTCCAGTTCCTCTCCTAGGCAGAGATGTTCTCCAATTATTAGGAGCCACCCTCCAATTACACCCCAAGAATACTACAACCCATCTCCTTTGGCCTTTAACTCTTACACTCTCTAATGACATGACAGTACCTACTGTGCAATTGCCCTCTGATCTAGTTGATCCCTAGGTCTGAGACATCTCCATGCTGGTTATTGCCTCCCACCCCAAGCCAGTCCATACCCAGCTGAAACATTAAACTAAACTTCCTTGTGTTCCCAATTTCCTATCTCCAAAACCCATAGGGAGGGATTTAAACCCATTATAGACCAATTGCTGGCCCAGGGACTCCCAATCCTTATTGACTCCCCTGTAATACTCCTATATTGCCGGTGTACAAACCCTCCAGAGCCTATCACTTCGTCCAGGACCTCCGCCTAATTAATGAGACAGTTTTTCCCATCTACTCGGTGGTTTCCAACCCTCACACTTTTCTTACTCATACCACCCCCCCTTTTTGACCACTAACTTTACTGTCTTGGATCTTAAAGGTGGCTTCTTTACAGTGCCTCTGTATCCTGACTCTTATTACCTCTTTGCCTTCACATGGGAAGACCTTACATTCTTTAGGTTTCAACAGCTGACATGGACAGGCCTAACCCAAGGCTTCAGGGACAGTCTCTACCACTTTGGTCAGGCCTCGACACATGACTAAACTGTTTGTAATTTGGGGATAGCAGTCTCTTACATTTGGATAGAAGCCTTCCCTACCTCCAGTAAAACTAATGACACTGTCGCCTCCATCCTCATTGAGCAGATCATTCCTAGGTTTGAACTTCCTGCCTCCATCCAGTCAGACAACGGTCCAGCCTTCACTTCTCAGATTGTTTAACTAGTTTCCAAAGGCCTTAACAGCACTTGGAGGCTCCACATCTCCCACTGACCCCAATCCTCGGGTAAGGTTGAGAGGCCTAATGGTATTCTCAAGGATCAATTCACTAAACTTGCTATTGAACTCAGACTGTCCTGGCCCAATCTTTTGCCATTGGCCCCCACCCAAATTAGGGCAACCCATAGAGCCCCCTCAGGCCTTAGCCCCTTTGAGCTGTTCTAAGGGCACTTTTCTTAATCAACTAAAACTTCCCTGTCACTCCTCCTCCCCTTGTGTCCTACTGTTGAGAGCCACAGCCACAGGGGCCCCAGCAAACTTCCAGCTGCCAGCAAACTTCCAGCTGCCGGCTGATGATTGGTTCACAGCAGCCCTACCAACATCTAGCTGATTGGCTCCTCCACGGAGCTGCTCATTGGGGGACTTCTTTGGCTCTGCCCACGCAACCCAGCCAATCGGCCTCAAGAGCAGGAGGATTGTGGGAGGTGGAGAGGCTGGTGTGGGAGTGAGAGGCTTGTGGGAAGCCGGTGGTGGCAGTTGGGCTCTGAGGGTTTTTTCCTGAGGAGCTGTTTTGTTTGGCATTTGTAGTTCTAAAAATAAAGTTCATTTCTTTTGACAAGTGGCTCCTGAATTCTGCCCAGCCAGACTGCTGCATCCTACCTGCCCTATCTCATACTTCTATACAAACTCCTAAGAGAACACGCAGACCGGTGTCTTCCTGCACCATCTGTTACTTCTGTTCCAGCATAACCAGGAATTAAATTGGACCCTCTTCAACCAGTTGATGCAGTCTTACTTTGAGAGCTACATTCTCAGTCATTGAAACCTCACCGGACAGGACCCCATACAGTCATATTTCCACCGTGCTAGGGCCCACCAAACTCAAAGTTTCTCGCCAACCCTCTCCTGTTACTAATCATTCATCTCTCTCAAGCTTCTATCCTAACCCACAGATGGAGCTTCTACATCCAAGCAACATGGAAACAGGATGACACCACCCACTCTCAGTTCATGGGTCAAGGCAATTGCCCTTTCACTGGCTATAATTGGGCCCTTAATGTTACTGGATTCAACCAGGCCACCTCATCCCACTTATGTTCAGCAATTCTATGCTTCATAGCAGATCAAACTGAGGAATCCTATAAGCACTGGCCTGACACCTATGGCAGATGCCCTTAATGGGATGATCCTTTTTTGCGCTCTCTTACCCTACATAATGAAGCTCCTTCAAACCCAATTATAGAAAAATTCTAATCAAATTTTCAACCAGCTTCTGCTTAGGTACTACCAGCCTCTGAAGACCAATGAACTCCCAACATCTTCAAGAGAACAGCTCACTTAGTGCTGAAGCTCACTACCAGGCATGATGGAATGCAACGGACATCGGACAGCGGGAGACAATGAGCCCGGAGAACCTCTTAATCTGCCATCCTGGATTCTTGAGCCTTTATGTCCTTTTAAGCCTCCTCATGGCCCTTGGCCTCTTCTCTGTCAGTCCCCCAACATGGAACTTCTGCCAAAAATTGACCTTTGCTTTAATTTTTATATTCATCCTGCTTTGGTTCGCTCTGATCTTCTTCAGGTGCTGGTGACACCATGTCAAGGCAATGCTTCCAATATTTCCTGGAGTCTCTGTTACAGGACCACCAATGGCTGATACTGACAATCTCATCCATCCAGGACTGGTTCGATGCCATCCATGACTTGTGGCTTCAGGGAACTTTCCTAGACTTCACCCCTATGGAAGTAGCTGTCTATAGCCACTGGGTTTTATTTCTGGCTGCCATGATATCCCCAGACCTGCCCCCTGAACATTCCTCCACTTCCCTCTCTAGGCCCTATGCCGCCTCCACACAGCAGGAAGCAGCCATATCTGACTAACAAAGCCCCAATTCCTAAGAAAACAAAAGGGCGGAATGTTGGGAAAGCACATAATGGCAACCACACCCCCAAAAACCCCAACATGGCACCCAAGGAGCTTCTCTTCCTGCCTCTCCCTTTCCCACTGGCGCCAATTCTCCCGCTGGCACCAATATTCAAATCCTGCTGGCGGGAAACCTTAGCCCCAATACGAACTAATTTCTTGGGCTCCGGAACTGACATCTGGAAGAACTTACCAAAAAATGAGTGACCCGTCATTTACCTAAGCCCTGCCACCTCTCCTTAGATCTATATAAGCCCGCAGCCTTTTGTAATAAAGTGGAACCTCTCAGGTGATTTGTGTCATGTGGTGTCTTCCATTCTTAGTGCGGTGTGGTGTCTTTCACACCTCTCTCTCTCTCTTTCTCTCTCTCTCTTTCTTTCCCTCCCTAACTCCCTTCCTACCTTCTTTCCTTCCTTCCTTCCTTCCTTCCTTCCTTCCTTCCTTCCTTTATACTGGATATTGAACCCAGGGACAATTTACCACTGAGCTACATCCCCAACTCTTTTTATTTCATATTTTAAAATAAAGTCTAATTTAAATTGAAGATCTAGCTGAATTGCCCAGACTGGTATTGAACATATAATACTCAACTTTAGCAATGAACAGCTGTAGGCTGCAAAGCTGGAGGAATCAGTAGCTGCTCAACCCAGAAGCTGAAGCCTCAATCCCCCCAAAACAAATGCCGAATCTTTTCTCTGATAAAAGAGGGTGAGGAGCAAGGGAGGGCGAGCATGGGAGGAAGATTACCTCTAGATAGGGAAGAGTGGTGTGAGGGAAAGGAAAGGGGAAGGGGAAGGGGAATAGTAAGGATGGTGGAAGGTGATGGTCATCATTACACAAAATGCATGTATGAAGATGTGAATCTGGTGTTAACATACCTTATATACAATCAGACATATGATAAATTGTGGTATAAATGTGTATTAAGAATTGTTATGCAAAAAAAGAGTACATGTATAACAACATAATTTGGCATGAACATACTTTATATACAGAGTTACGAAAAATCATGTTATGAATGGATAATTATGTATGTAATGCATTCCACTATTGTCATGTATGTAAGAAATGAAAAAATAAATTAAATTAAATATGTGGGGAAAAAAAGCCCTATTTCAGGCTGCAAAGTGGAAACTCCCTGGAGAGTCAATAGACAGAGACTGCATTGATAGAGTAAAGAACCTGGATTCTAAAGTCTCCAGGCAATTGCATCAGCAATCAAGATTCTGTTCAATAAGAATCTAACCTGTGTGGATTGTTGTTTCATCCAACTTTTTGTTTGATCCAAGCCTCCAACTTACTGGAAGGTGCTGCTCATGCTTAGGGTGGGACTCCACTTGAGTTTGAAGTCCCACATGCCAATCATTCCTAGAAACACTGTCATTGAGTCACCCAGAGGCCTCTTAATCTTAAGTATCTCTTAATCCAATCCAATTACACATATTCATATACACTTGTTAAAATGTGGTAGGAAGGACTGGGGTTGAATCACCATAATAAAGTGTTTGCCTAGGGTGTGTGAGGTCCTGGATTTGATCGCCCACCCTGTGGGAAAAATAATAAATAAATAAACAAATAAATAAAAACTTATTAAAGAAAAACATTTTTTATGAGCTACCTATAGTTTTTAAGAATATGTTGAATATACAAATAAAATGTAAATCTTAATTTTATATTGTGCAGTAGCTTACAATTTAGTAATGATAAAAAAACAATGAAATGCTAATGCCTCTAAACAATACAGCTGAAACTATGATTTGCAAATTAAGAAACTGTATATAGGAAATTTAAAGTGATTTTTCTTACAGGGATTAGATCACAAGTCACAATATCATTGTGCATGTCAAAATATCATAATCTCCTGCAGTTGTATGTAAATATACTCTGAGTTGCTTAATGATGGAAGTAAATATGAAAAATTAGAAATTTAATATTAACTCATAGGTTTATGTTTTATCGTATAAGTTAAAAAGAAAAAGTTGATTTTATAATATGCATTTAAGAAGATGCTAAGGATGTAACTAATCATAGAAATGTATCATATGATCTTAAAGATTTATAAACTGTTAAATGGACTTCAGGACAGATGCAGAGAACATGTAACACCTGGCCTAGATATTACATCTAATGATAATACAAATCCTTTATGGTACATTAACACTTCTAAAATGAGTAATGCTCAAAGATTAACTCCACAGAAACTTACAGATGAGGGTCAAAGTAAAATGTAATTTTGTGAAACAAAATCAGCCATAAAATTCATTTAACTTTATTCTGTTAGATCTGTTGCCATTTGTGTTTTCCAATAAACTCAATTTAATGATGTCTATGATAGATGATATTTATTTTCTAAGAGTCTGTGCTATTTTTCTATTTATCTGAATTAAAATTATTTTATATTTTATTTTCATTTTGTGCCTAGTTAATTTACTGTATTAAAATTCATTTCACTCTGTTCAGATTAAGTGAGCTAAAACCTTTTAATTCTATTGTGTTCAAAAATTAATTCTTTCTTCTAATTTAAGGGAGAAAGCTTTATTCATATTATTCAAATCAACCAAAAAAGTATATATTTTCCTCTGAATGTTTTTAGGAACTAAAAGATTTTTATGAAGTTTTCTTTCTTCTTGTTATATGCTCAAATTTAATTGTGAATAATTTAGAGGAATTGAGCAAAAAATTTAATATCATATTTTATATGCAAGTTTAATTTGTATTACATTATTGATTTGAGCAATATTAACAGTGATTTTATTTGGCTAGATTTCTGAACACTTATTGTAATCATTTTAAATACAGATTGATCCTTAATTAAAATATCAAGACTTTTCATTTTAAACACGTTTAGAATGTTAACTTTCTTTCATTTTATATACACATGAAAATAAATTAATTCAAATAGATAAAATGGGGTTTTATTAAGCTTATATACCTGTGATTTATTTATAAGAATCATCACATGATAGTATTTGAATATCATATAAGAATTACTAATGTCAAAAGAAATATACCCCATCAGTCTTATGGAAACATTTAGCACTAAAACTGTTTTAGTGGAGTTTTATCACCATTGTTGATATGTTAATTATTATGATATATTTAAGATTTTAGTGTGATCCATGTTCTTTCCTGTTTGTACACAATCTATTCCTTTCAATAAGTGATTCTGGGTCTGGGAAGTATTCATTTTAAGGCTGAAGGTTACAGTACAAAAAATATAAGTGGAATCAATACTTTATGTATATAAAGTTGACCATTAGTAGAGAAACATTAAATATATTATTTTGTGTTATTGAGGAATAAATTTGTTCTTTTAAGTATTTTGTATATTTCCATAATTTATTTAACAGTTGCCTATGATTCCTTTTATGAGAAATGTCCAGAATAGACAAAAAATTATAGAGACAGAAAGTAGATTAATAGTTCAGGAGACTGAATTGGAAGAGAGGAGTAAAAAGTGAGTTGCAATATGTGTGGATTTTGGCAGAAGAGTGATGGATTTTTATAAAGTTAGATAACAATGGTGGTAATACAACTTTCTGTATACACTAAAATCCTGAATCATATCCATTAAAGAGATAAATATTGAAGGGCTGAGGGATGTGGCTCAAGCAGTAGCAGCTCACCTGGCATGTGCAGAGTGCTTGGTTGGATCCTCAACACCACATAAAAATAAAAATTAAAGATATTGTGTCCACCTAAAAAAAACTAAAAAGTAAATATTAAAAAAAAACATTGGAACATCTTCTGTCATAAAAACTCAGAGATGTGGGAGAGTAGAGTGACAAAGGATAATGTATATGTATAATATGAAAACTACCATCTTATTAATCTGACAAGAAACGTAGGGATGTAAAAATTTGGAACTGTGCAATGTTATGGGAATTATTAGTTACCTAAAGATAGTTATCTTGAATACTGAAACCAATATGTCTATTTTCTTTTCTGTGCGTTTAGGATGAGATTTGCAGTCGCACAAACAATACATGTTGTTTGTGTGACTGCAAATTAGTACAACTACTTTGGAAATCAGTATGTAGATTCCTCAAAAGTTTTATGACTGTAACCACTATAAGACCCAGCTATCCCACTCCTTGCTATTTATCCAAAAGAACTAAAAGCAGCATACAATAATTTTACAGTGCAATTCACAACACCCAGGTTATAGAACCAGCTCAGGTGCCAATCAACAAACAGATCAATAAAAAAAAATGTGGTGTAGATTCACAATGAAGTTTTACTCACCCATAAAGAGAAATGAAATTATGCTGGTAAATAGGCAGAGCTGGAAAACATTAAGCAAGGTGAGCTAAGCCAGACTCAGAAAATCAAGGGCTGAATTTTTGCTTTCATGTGTGCAAGATGGGAATGGGGAATGGGGAGAGGAACAAAAAAGAGATGTCATGAAAATACAAGGGAGAAGAACAGAGTAGAGAATACAAAATACAGACCAGTAATTATAATGACCACTCATTTAAAAATATTAATAACAGAAGGAAGACTAGTAGAGTAGAGGAAGGATATTGGGTGAGGAAGGAAGGGAGGGAAAAGGGAAGTATTAGGGAATGAGATTGATCAAATTTTGTTATGTGGAATACATGACTGGTACAATGAAATTCAATATTATGTATAATTGTAATACAACAATAAAAGCCCAAAATGAATGTTGTTTCTAGTAATATTGGTACAATATTTTAAATTCTACATTAGTTAAAATGTAAGAGGATATATATTCAAATGGAGGTCTTCTTTTGTGTATCATCTGAAATATCTTTTATTTTTATTTACTTATTTATTTTAGCATTATTGTTATTTTTGTGGTGCATGGGCTCTACAACTGAGCTTCACCTTCAGTCCAAGATTCTTAATGACAAGAGATAGTCATGATTTTCTGTATGTGTATGTATTACTTTTTAAGAACAATATGCAAAACAATTTTATTTGACTAGACTACCAAACAAGTAATTCTAATCTTTATTTTTTTATTTTTTTTTTAATTTTTTATTGATTATTTAAAGCATTACATAGCTCATGATATATCATCTTTCATACATTAGACTCAAATTGTGTTTTGAACTCCCATTTTCACCCCAAATATAGATTGCAGAATCACATCTGTTACATATTCACATTTTTACATAATGCCATATTAGTGTCTGTTGTATTCTGCTACCTTTCCTAACCCCTACTATCACCCCTCCCCTCCCCTCCCCTCCCATCTTCCCTCTCTATCTCCCCTGCTGTTGTTCAATTCTCTCCCTTTTTTTTTCCCTCCCCCTTGCCCCTCATAGCCTCTTGTAATTTTATGTATCCTTGAAGGTCTCCTACCATTTCCATATGCTTTCCCTTCTCTCTCCGTTTCTCTCCCCCCATTCGTCTTTGTTATCTGTAGTCTTTTCCACATGCTCTTCCTTCCTGTTCTGTTCTTAGTTGTTCTCTTTATATCAAAGCAGACATTTGGCATTTGTTTTTTAGGGCTTGGCTAGCTTCACTTAGCATAATCTGCTCTAATGCCATCCATTTCCCTGCAAATTCTATGATTTTGTCATTTCTTAGTGCTGCATAATATTCCATTGTGTATAGATGCCACATTTTCTTTATCCATTCATCTATTGAAGGGCATCTAGGTTGGTTCCACAGTCTGGCTATTGTGAATTGTGCCGCTATAATCATTGATGCAGCCGTATCCCTATAGTGCGCTCTTTTAAGATCCTCAGGGAATAGTCCGAGAAGTGCAATAGCTGGGTCAAATGGTGGTTCCATTCCCAGCTTTCCCAGGAATCTCCATACTGCTTTCCAAATTGGCCTCACCATTTTGCAGCCCCACCAGCAGTGTACAAGTGTACCTTTTTCCCCACATCCCCGCCAACACTTGTTGTTGTTTGACTTCATAATGGCTGCCAATCTTACTGGAGTGAGATGGTATCTTAGGGTGGTTTTGATTTGCATTTCTCTGATTGCTAGAGATGGTGAGCATTTTTTCATGAACTTGTTGATTGATTGTATGTCCTCCTCTGAGAAGTGTCTGTTGAGGTCCTTGGCCCATTTGTTAATTGGGTTATTTGTTATCTTATTATTTAATTTTTTGAGTTCTTTGTACATTCTGGATATTAGGGCTCTATCAGAGGTGTGGGGGGTAAAGATTTGTTCCCAGGATGTAGGCTCTCTATTTACCTCTTTTATTGTTTCTCTTGCTGAGAAAAAACTTTTTAGTTTAAGTAAGTCCCATTTGTTTATTCTGGTTGTTAACTCTTGGGCTATGGGTGTCCTATTAAGGAATTTGGAGCCCGACCCCACAATTTGTAGATCGTAGCCAACTTTTTCTTCTATCAGACGCAGTGTCTCTGATTTGATATCTAGCTCCCTGATCCATTTTGAGTTAATTTTTGTGGATGGCGAGAGAAAGGGATTCAATTTCATTTTGTTGCATATGGATTTCCAATTTTCCCAGCACCATTTGTTGAAGATGCTATCCTTCCTCCATTGCATGCTTTTAGCCCCTTTATCAAATATAAGATAGTTGTAACTTTGTGGATTAGTCTCTGTGTCTTCTATTCTGTACCATTGGTCCACCCGCCTGTTTTGGTACCAGTACCATGCTGTTTTTGTTACTATTGCTTTGTAGTACAGTTTGACCTCTGGTATCGCTATACCTCCAGATTCACACTTCCTGCTTAGAATTGCTTTTGCTATTCTGGGTCTTTTGTTTTTCCATATGAATTTCATGATTGCTTTGTCTATTTCTACAAGAAATGCCGTTGGTATTTTGATTGGCATCGCATTAAACCTATAGAGAACTTTGGGTAATATCGCCATTTTGATGATGTTAGTTCTGCCTATCCATGAACAGGGTACATTTTTCCATCTTCTGAGATCTTCTTCTATCTCTCTCTTTAGGGTTCTGTAGTTTTCATTGTATAAATCTTTCACCTCTTTTGTTAGGTTGATACCCAAGTATCTTATTTTCTTTGAGGATATTGTGAATGGAGTGGTTTTCCTTATTTCCATTTCAGAAGTTTTGTTGCTGATATATAGGAATGCCTTTGATTTATGCGTGTTGATTTTATAACCTGCCACTTTGCTGAATTCATTTATTAACTCTAGCAGCTTCTTTGTAGACTCTTTTGGGTCTGTTAAGTATATTATCATGTCATCCGCAAATAGCGATAGTTTAATTTCTTCTTTTCCTATTTTTATGCCTTTAATTTCTTTTGTCTGTCTAATTGCTCTGGCTAGTACTTCGAGAACTAAATTGAATAGAAGTGGTGATAGAGGGCATCCCTGTCTTGTTCCAGATTTTAGAGGGAATGCCTTCAATTTTTCTCCATTCAGAATGATGCTAGCCTGAGGCTTAGCATAGATAGCTTTTACAATGTTGAGGTAAGTTCCTGTTATCCCTAGTTTTTCTAGTGTTTTGAACATAAAGGGATGCTGTACTTTGTCAAATGCTTTTTCTGCATCCATCGAGATGATCATGTGGTTCTTGTCTTTAAGTCTATTGATGTGGTGGATAGCATTTATTGATTTCCGTATATTGAACCATCCTTGCATCCCAGGAATGAATCCTACTTGATCATGGTGCACAAGTTTTCTGATATGTTTTTGTATTCGATTCGCCAGAATTTTATTGAGAATTTTTGCATCCAAGTTCATTAGAGATATTGGTCTGTAGTTTTCTTTCTTTGAAGTATCTTTGTCTGGTTTTGGGATCAAAGTGATGTTGGCCTCATAGAATGAATTTGGAAGAGCTCCTTCTTTTTCTATTTCTTGAAATAGCTTGAAAAGTATTGGTATTAATTCTTCTTTGAAGGTTTTGTAGAACTCCGCTGTATACCCATCTGGTCCAGGGCTTTTCTTAGTTGGTAGTCTTTTGATGGCTTCTTCTATTTCTTCTTTTGTTATTGGTCTGTTTAAATTGTGTGTGTCTTCCTGTCTCAATCTGGGCAATTCATATGCCTTAAGAAATTTATCGATATCTTCGTTATCTTCTATTTTATTAGAATATAGGGTTTCAAAATACTTTCTAACTATCTTCTGTATTTCTGTAGTGTCTGTTGTGATATTGCCTTTTTCATCCCGTATGTTAGTAATTTGAGTTCTCTCTCTTCTTCTTTTCGTTAGCGTGGCTAAGGGCTTGTCTATCTTATTTATTTTTTCAAAGAACCAACTTTTAGTTTTATCTATTTTTTCAATGGTTTCTTTTGTTTCAATTTCATTGATTTCTGCTCTAATTTTAATTATTTCTTGTCTTCTACTACATTTACTGTTGTTTTGCTCTTCCTTTTCTAGATTTTTGAGGTGTTGTGTGAGTTCATTTATTTGTTGGTTTTTTCTTTTTTTGAGGTAAGAACTCCAAGAAATGAATTTCCCTCTTAAAACTGCTTTCATTGTGTCCCATAAATTCCGGTATGTTGTGTCTGTGTTATCATTTGACTCTAAGAATTTTTTCATCTCCTCCTTTATGTCTTCTATAACCCATTGATCATTCAATAACATATTGTTCATTTTCCATGTGATGTAGGATTTTTCCTTCCTTCTCTTATCATTGATTTCCAATTTCATTCCATTATGGTCAGATATGGTGCATGGTATTATCTCCACGCCTTTATATTTACTAAGAGTTGTCTTATGGCATAATATATGGTCTATCTTTGAGTAGGATCCATGTGCTGCTGAGAAGAACGTGTATCCACTTGATGATGGTTGATATATTCTATATATGTCGGTTAAGTCTAGATTATTGATTGTGCTGTTGAGTTTTATAGTTTCTTTATTCAGTTTTTGTCTAGAGGATCTGTCTAATGGCGAGAGCGGTGTGTTGAAGTCACCCATAATTATTGTGTTGTGGTCTATTTGACTCTTGAACTTGAGGAGAGTTTGTTTTATGAACGTTGCAGCTCCATTGTTGGGTGCATACAAATTGATGATTGTTATGTCTTGTTGGTGGATGGTTCCTTTTAACAGTATATAGTGACCTTCTTTGTCCTTCTTGATTAACTTAGGTTTGAAGTTGATTTTATTCGATATGAGTATGGCCACTCCTGCTTGCTTCCGAGGGCCATGTGAGTGGTATGATTTTTCCCAACCTTTTACCTTCAGCCTGTGTATGTCTTTTCCTATCATATGAGTCTCTTGAAGGCAGCATATTGTTGGATTTGTTTTTTTGATCCAGTTTACTAGCCTATGTCTCTTGATTGGTGAGTTTAGGCAATTAACATTTAAGGTTACAATTGAGATATGATTTGTATTTCCAGTCATGCTTCTTTATTTATTTATTTTAGTTTGGTTAGTTTTGCTTTTTGGTTATTTTCCTCCCCCTTTACTGAGATACTTCCTGCTGTTAGTTTTGGGCACTATTTTTCACATCCTCTTCTTGTTGTGTTTTGTTCAAAATGCTTTGCAGAGCTGGTTTTCTTGCTGCAAATTCTTTTAGCTTTTGTTTATCGTGAAAGATTTTAATTTCATTGTCAAATTTGAAGCTCAATTTTGCTGGATATAGTATTCTTGGTTGGAATCCATTATTTTTCAGCGTTTGAAATTCGTTATTCCAGGATCTTCTCGCTTTCAAAGTTTGTGATGAGAAATCTGTCGTTAACCTAATTGGTTTACCCCTGAAAGTAATCTGCCTCTTTTCTCTCGTAGCTTTTAATATTCTCTCCTTGTTCTGTACGTTGGCTATCTTCATAATTATATGTCTTGGGGTTGGTCTATTATGGTTTTGAATGTTTGGGGTCCTGTAGGCTTCCAGGATTTGGCAATCCATTCCATCTTTCATCTCTGGGAAGTTTTCTAGAATTATTTCATTTAATATGCTGTCCATTCCTTTGGTTTGAATCTCTGTGCCTTCTTCTATCCCTATGACTCTCAGATTTGGTTTTTTTATGACATCCCATATCTCTTGAATAGATTGCTCGTGGGAAGTAAGCATCTTTTCTGTGTTGACTATATTCTTTTCAAGTTGATAAACTTTGTCTTCATTATCTGATGTTCTGACTTCTACTTGATCAAGTCTATTTGTAATATTCTCGTTTGAGTTTTTAATTTGGTTTATAGTTTCCTGGAATTCTAGGATTATTGTTTGATTTTTTTTTAATATCTCTATCTCCTGGTAGAGCTCGTTCTTTGCCATTTGAATTTGTTTGTTTAATTCATTTTCAAAATATATTTTTATTTCTTGGACTTGCTGTCTCATGTCTTCTCTAATATTCCTTTCCATTCGAGTTAGGTATGCCTTGAGTTCTTTCCCTATACCTGTTTCTGAAGTTTCTATGTCCTCCTGTAGAATTGAGTAGTCTTGCATTGTTTGTAATCCTTTTTTCCCTTGTTTTCTCATGTTGTCCACGTTACTTTCCAGCTCTTTTTGATTGTCGTGTTTCTGCTCTCCTCTATAGATTTGTTTTGTTTCTGTATTACTCTGATGTCTCTCCTTTGTGTTGTTGAAGTATGACTGCTAACGTGGATTCCGCTGGGAAGGAATTCTGACGTTCGAGCTCCAGTGACGACACTACTCTGCTATGACGGGCCCCAGTCTCCTTGCTGGGGTGCCCTAATGGGGGGGTGTGACTGGACTGTCTCTGTGTGGTTTCAGCTCCCGGTCGTGGCAGGCGGGTAGACTCCAGCCGCCCAGTATCACAGGCCGCGGGCAGGTGATCCGTCACCAACGGGAGGGCGTTCTCCTACCGCCAAGTTACGCGGGCAGTGGGTGAACTGTCGCCGGTGGGCCTGCAGTTTACAGCTGCCCAGTCGCGAGGGCCTTGCCTCTAGGCTCCTGGTTTCTCCTGCTAGCCTTGGTTTCTCCTGCTAGACCAGATTTCCCCTCAGTGATGATTCTCGGCAGTTCAAACTGTACTCTGTGCCTGTTTTGTTGTTGCAATCTGTCGGACAGTGGCGGTGGATACTTCAGCTGTCCAAGATAGTGGCCGCTGGTTACCTTAGTGGAGTGTCCCTTGTGGGGGGTGGGGCTGTACCGCTTCCGTCCCCGCCAACAATCCCGAACTCAGCCCGGGGGTCAGTGCGGGCTTGGGTTTAGCTGGTGGGATACCACCGTGTCGCAGCCACTTAATTCCCTGCTGACTCGTTAACCCCTTCTCTGGGGCGCCACGCCTTCTGTAGCCTCGGGGCAGGCCGCGCGAATCAGACAGCCTGGATCTCCGGGGTCACACCGTTGGCTTTTGGGATCCCCAGCACTCTATGGTTTTGATTTTTTCTGCTTGCCCCTCCCCAGCGCTGGCTAGACAGGTTTTGTTTTGGCCGCTGATGGGAGGGGGGCGGGTGCCTCTAGCTCTCCTTTAGTCTTTATGCAGGCTCACTCTGATAGTCCCTCCCCCTGAAAGTCTAGGAGAGATTTTAAGCGAAATCCCCCTATGTATGGGGGCTGAGCTGGGTGACACACACCTGTTTGTTGTTGCAATCTGTCGGCGAGTGGCAGTGTTTACTTCCGCTGTCCAAGATGGTGGCCGCTGGTTACCTTAGTGGGGTGTCCCTTGTGGGGGGTGGGGCTGTACCGCTTCCGTCCCCGCCAACAATCCCGAACTCAGCCCGGGGGTCAGTGCGGGCTTGGACTTGGCTGGTGGGATACCACCGTGTCGCAGTCACTTAATTCCCTGCTGACTATTTAACCCCTTCTCTGGGGCACCATGCCTTCTGTAGCCTCGGGGCAGGCTGCGCGAATCAGACAGCCTGGATCTCCGGGGTCACACCGTTGGCTTTTGGGATCCCCAGCACTCTATGGTTTTGATTTTTTCTGCTTGCCCCTCCCCAGCGCTGGCTAGACAGGTTTTGTTTTGGCCGCTGATGGGAGGGGGGGGGTTGAGGGTCAGGTGCCTCTAGCTCTCCTTTAGTCTTTATGCAGGCTCACTCTGATAGTCCCTCCCCCTGAAAGTCTAGGAGAGATTTTAAGCGAAATCCCCCTATGTATGGGGGCTGAGCTGGGTGACACACACCTGTTTGTTGTTGCAATCTGTCGGCGAGTGGCGGTGTTTACTTCCGCTGTCCAAGATGGTGGCCGCTGGTTACCTTAGTGGAGTGTCCCTTGTGGGGGGTGGGGCTGTACCGCTTCCGTCCCCGCCAACAATCCCGAACTCAGCCCGGGGGTCAGTGCGGGCTTGGGTTTAGCTGGTGGGATACCACCGTGTCGCAGCCACTTAATTCCCTGCTGACTATTTAACCCCTTCTCTGGGGCGCCACGCCTTCTGTAGCCTCGGGGCAGGCCGCGCGAATCAGACAGCCTGGATCTCCGGGGTCACACCGTTGGCTTTTGGGATCCCCAGCACTCTATGGTTTTGATTTTTTCTGCTTGCCCCTCCCCAGCGCTGGCTAGACAGGTTTTGTTTTGGCCGCTGATGGGAGGGGGGCGGGTTGAGGGTCAGATGCCTCTAGCTCTCCTTTAGTCTTTATGCAGGCTCACTCTGATAGTCCCTCCCCCTGAAAGTCTAGGAGAGATTTTAAGCGAAATCCCCCTATGTATGGGGGCTGAGCTGGGTGACACACACCTTTTTGTTGTTGCACTCTGTCGGCGAGTGGCGGTGTTTACTTCCGCTGTCCAAGATGGTGGCCGCTGGTTACCTTAGTGGAGTGTCCCTTGTGGGGGGTGGGGCTGTACCGCTTCCGTCCCCGCCAACAATCCCGAACTCAGCCCGGGGGTCAGTGCGGGCTTGGGTTTAGCTGGTGGGATACCACCATGTCGCAGCCACTTAATTCCCTGCTGACTATTTAACCCCTTCTCTGGGGCACCACGCCTTCTGTAGCCTCGGGGCAGGCTGCGCGAATCAGACAGCCTGGATCTCCGGGGTCACACCGTTGGCTTTTGGGATCCCCAGCACTCTATGGTTTTGATTTTTTCTGCTTGCCCCTCCCCAGCGCTGGCTAGACAGGTTTTCTTTTGGCCGCTGATGGGAAGGGGGGGGGGTTGAGGGTCAGGTGCCTCTAGCTCTCCTTTAGTCTTTATGCAGGCTCACTCTGATAGTCCCTCCCCCTGAAAGTCTAGGAGAGATTTTAAGCGAAATCCCCCTATGTATGGGGGCTGAGCTGGGTGACACACACCTGTTTGTTGTTGCAATCTGTCGGCGAGTGGCGGTGTTTACTTCCCTCTAATCTTTAAATATAAATTTATTCTTAGTAAGAAAACGTATGTGTGTTTAGGTATCAAAGGATATGTGTTTCTTTGTATTTTGGAAAAAGTGAGAGGCATTGGAAGTTGAGAACTAAGTTGAGGCATAAACTTGGGCTTACACCTTTTTCATGTGTGATAGAAATGGAACATTCTTGGTAAAATTTTAAATCACTAAATATAATTGAAAAAATATTTTAATTTTGTGAGGACTCTTCAGGTAGACTAGAACTGGAGAATTAAGGGTAAGAAAGAGAAAGATCAGTTTAGCAGTTCAATAAAATCCTGCATTCAAATTTAATTCATTTAAATAAGTTTTTAAATCATACTTTTGTATTCAAAGATTAATCAGATCTCATCTTCTGCAAGTGTCTCATAATGTGTGTGTGTATCTTCTCATAATAATATAGGCATCAATTTTATTTTTATATGTTTATTTTATTTAATTATATGTAGTGCTGAGGATTGAACCCAGGGCCTCACAAGTGCTAGGTGAGGTGTTCTACTGCTGAGCCACAACACTAGCCTAATCAATGTTATTTTATAAACAGCAAGCAATATACCCTTTATATTTAAAATACTAAGTTCAATTTATATATTCATATAAATAGATATATGTGCATCCTACTACTAGCTACACAGCACAATAAGCTCATGAATACTTAATTTTTTTCAGAATGTACAGAGGTTTTCCATAGTTTTTCAGCTACAAAAACAGTTCATAAAACCAGCATGATATGACTCTCTAAGTACTTTTAAAAATTAAACTTGAAAGAAAATTTAAATTATTTAGACAAGCAGTATTATGCTTCATATACTTTGCCCAGGGAAGTTAATGGCAATATTGTGATAGGATTTAGTTTACCTTAACAAATAAGTTATTTAAAATTAAACATAGAATGAATCTAGAATATTATAAAATATACATGAGTAATTATTTCAAAAAATTAATAAGAGCATATTGCTACAATAGCATGTATGGTGAATTTTTGTCTAATATAAAAATACATTATGACATTATATTGTGAAAAGAAATAAAAAGTAAGAAAATATCTCTCTGAACACTGTTATAAAATGATCATGATTGGACGTGATTACTTGATCTATGCTTTCACTATTTTCTTTTCAGTTCATTTACCATTAAGCAGGCAATTGAATTATTTTGTATGATAGATTCATCTACTGACAGAAAGTCCATATCATATCAACAGTTCACTGAGTGAAGAGAAACTATGTGACATACTAGCAGAGCATATTTTTCATGTTTATCAAACTTAGTAATAAAGGTAAAACTGTAAAACTTACCATTATTCAAAACTATCAAATTCTACCTAAACAGTGAAAAACTGCAATAATGTGGGTAATGAATGAGGCCGTTGTGGATGATAAGAGGGGGATTGCAAAGCTAGAGAAGCAATGTTTCCAGAAAAAAAAAATAAAGAAGATTAATTTAAGTGATATCAAGTATCATAACTGAGGTACACTAGAAGTCATCACAGAAAAATACACCTTGAGTTAGTGATAGCAGTTTAAGATACTATCTACCAGATAATGGATTTTATCACACAACTTCTAATAGAAATACTTCTGAAAGCAGTTGAAAGCGATTCACGCTGAAATTTGATGATTGCTTATGATCATGCCTTCTATGGGATTTTAAAAATAAAAGTAAAATATGAAACAGTGAATTTGTAACAAGTAAATAAAGAGGAAGACAATCCTTAGATACATGCTTTTAGATAGCTGCCCAACATTTACAATCTCTGCTGCTTATCCTTTCTCTTTCTAACATCCAAACCCTGAATAAAGTAAAGCTTTATTTGGAACTATGGAAATACAATATTTTAAGCTTTATCATGTTAAATCAAATGTTAAATAATAAGTAATAATAATGTTTATAATCATTTGAATACAACTAATTATCTTTATCAGCAGCTGGTAATTACAAGTAAATATCTTGAGATTATTTCATCTATCATATGTCTTTAGTAACTAAATCAAATTTAGTTTGGTAATTTTTTAGGCCTCTACATCAAAATCTTACTTTGAGTTCACAATTGGAAGATAATATTTTTCCAAAGTTATTCAGTCAAAATTGCTGTACAATGGAATAACTTTGGAGAAAAACAAGGGAATAAAAGAAGGGTCTTTAAAAAGTATTGGTATTAATTCTTGGTTCTAAATTCAGACAGATATTTAACTAATATGAATTTGTCATCCAGAATTTCAAAACTATTTTATATGATTTTGGCATTTGGTAAAATTGGGGAATCTAAAGCATCCATGCTACTTGGAAGTTTGTCTTGGATCCATGTGAAGAAAATTGAAAATTGAGAGCAACACCTACACTATTTATTTTATGGATAAAAATGTACCTTGGCACTCTGCATTTTGAAATTTCATGACTGCATCACCAGGGATGAAACAGAAATTTAAATAGTCAATGACTCAAATCCTATTAATGACCTTTCTCTATCTCAACCTCATCTCTAACTTTGTCTGCCTAAATCAGACCCAAATAACCTGCTTACTGTGGTATTATATGTTCTACCTAAAACTCAAAGTGTGTTGACCCTAGTTTTAGTAATAATCAGGCAAAAAGATAGAAACTACTTGTCCTTGATCTCACCTATGTAACTTTACTCTAAGAATGAAATCAGGGTGTTGAGAGACACAGCCAAAGCAGCCCCAGCAAACTTGCAGCTGATTTGGCTCCTCTGCAGTGATGCTCATTGGGCTGTTTCCCAGCCCTTTCAGACCCCTGCTAATTGTGGGACTCTTTTGGCTCCGCCCATGGGACCCAGCCAATCGGCCTCAAGAGCGGGAAGAGTTCCGGTTGAGAGGCTTGCTGGGGGAGCTGGTGGTGGCAGTTGGGCTCTGAGGGAATTCTTGGAGAGCTCCAGTGGTGCGTTCTAAAAATAAAGTTTGTTCCTGCTTGACAACTGGCTCATGAATTGTGCCCAGCCAGACTGCAGCATTTCTGAGACAATAAAAATTACTTGGAAATCAGAAAGACAAGTATGGGTTCCTCAGTGGCCCATGACTAAAGAAAAGATACAAGCAGCCCATGACCTGGTCAAACAACAATTAACGGAGGGACATATACAACCTTCTGTATCTCCCCATAATACTCCCATTTTTGTCATCAAAAAGAAATCTGGTAAATGGAGATTATTGCAAGATTTAAGAGCCATTAATAATGAGATGGTTATTATGGGACCTGCTCAATCTGGGATTCCTCAATTGTCTGCTTTGCCAAAAACATGCTACAATTTTGTGAACAAACAGGACATTTTAAAAGGAATTACCCCATAGGAGGAGGGTTTAACAATACTAGGTATCAAAGGGGTAGAATACCAGGTATTTGCCCAGGATGCCATAGAGGGAGACATTGGACTAATGAATGCCATTCTCAAACCACCATAGAGGGTACTCCCTTTTCAAAAAACAGGCAAGGACCAGGTGTTTATCCACGATATTGTGGAGAAAGGTATCGGGCTCCATTGCCAAAAAACAGACAGGGGGGCCCAATGCTCTGGGGCCCAGGACTACAAATATATGGGGCATTGGAGGAACTCAGCAACACCATCAGGGTAGTGCCCAGGACACATTATCCATTAGATCCCTCACTAGAAAAACCAAAGGAGGCGCAGGATTGAACATCTGCGCCTCCTCCACAGCAGTACTAACTCCAGAGATGGGAGTTCAAAGCATTCCCACAGGGGTAAAAGGACCTCTTCCCCAAGGAACAGTAGGCTTATTATTGGGACGCAGTTCTTCTACTCCAAAAGGACTTATGATAAGTCCTGGAGTAATTGATCCCGATTATGAAGGTGAAATAAAAATTATAGCCAGTTCTCTAAGGGGTATATTAGTAATTTCACCAGGAGATAGAATAGCACAGTTATTAATAATACCCAGCCTACATGATAAATTTTCCAGCCGTGCTGTAGAAAGAGGTTCCAGGGGATTAGGCTCCACAGGTGTAGATTGGGCTATGGGAGTTGGGGGTTGAGGTGCTCGCTGGAGGAGCCAGTGGTGGCAGTTGGGCTCTGAGGGAATTCCTGAAGAGCTTTCCTGGTGCAGTGTGTGCATTCTAAAAATAAAGTTCCGTGTCCTGCTTGATAAGTAGCTCATGAATTGTGCCCAGCCAGACTTCGGAAGGCCCGCATGGGGGGGGGGGGGGGGGGCTGAGGGTAAGTGATAAGGTAAACTGCTTGCCCCTGAGGGCAGGGCGAGAGGATGGGTAGCCATTTTAAGATTCTTCTTTTGTTTTGTTTTAGTAATAATCAGGCAAAAAGATAGAAACTACTTGTCCTTGATCTCACCTATGTGACTTTACTCTAAGAATGAAATCAGGGCAGTATATAGTAGGAATAATTTCCCACAATTAGATACATATGAAATATGTAAGTTAACTATCCTGCTGAAGGGTGGGTTTAGGCAGGAATAATAAGTTACATCTGACTCAAAAAACTTTGTTCTTTATAAAAATAAATTGTGAAATGATGGATATTCAGAAATTAATATAAATGTTTTGTATCATAGAGGTATCATCATAATATCATTTTCGTAACAAGCCACAAGATGGGTAGGTTTTATTTATGGTCAAATGTGTGGAGAAGAATAAATAAATTTATGAATCAACTTAAATGATGCAAAGTTTCTTAATAAGCCTTAATAAACTTAATGGTCTTTTAAGGGTGCCCTTGATACTCACCATCCAAATCAGTGCAATGCTCTAATGTAATGTAACTGAAATCTTACAGAGGCAAATAAATTCCCATACATATATTATGAACAAAGGTTTATAGATCTGAATGTTTTCATTCTATTGTGCGTAATATTTAAATACATTCCAAATGAAAATATCATTGTGTTCTGGGTTACGATTAGAAATTTATTTTCATTTAGTAAATCTCGTGTCATGTCCCACAAAAAATCTAAGTTTCATCCTATAGTATCAATGTAAATGTAAAAATGACTCCTTTCTTAACATGACTAGTCTATGTATACTTCTCTTTCACATCTTCCTTCATAATAATTTTCCTGATGAAAATAGTCTCTACTACTTTTTCCCTATTTCAAATTAGAAATATAAAACTCATCATTTTTTTAGTTTCAGGTGTTTTTTCTTCAAGTTCTTCTAGGTCAATGCAGAAGTAACCACTGCTTTTCTAAATCTATGTCATCCACCATGCTGTTTGTTTAAATGCATCTCATGCCAAGCAGCACTGTTTAGTGTTCTTTCACAGACCTTGACATTAGTAACAGTGGCTTAAAATCATGGCTTAATAACTTATTAGGTGTTTAATTTTAGCCAAATTATTTCAATTATATAAACTGTAATAAATTAAGAGTTTGTATTTCATGAATATGTTGCAAAATATATATGTGATGAATCATTTCTAGTGTACATGACTAGAAATGATTCATCACATATATATTTATATATTTCTATGTATAATAGGAACACTGTATTAGATATGTGCATATATATGTCTATATATATGTGTATATTGAATATAAACTTTGTGTAGAAGTCAAACTTTTGACATTATGTCACTGAATATTCCAGTAAATATTAAAATATACAATATTTTAATGTACTTTAAAACATGTTTGAATCTACATTTTCAATTTGTTTCATATATTGGAAGGAAATACATTCCATAGTATTAATATCTGTTTCAATTACAAATATGATACTTTCAAAGATTAAGAAAAAATTTTAATTAAATTAATCAGACCTATTACCTTTCATTTCTTCAAATACACCCCCCCCCACACACACACAGTCTGCTGTGTTTTCAGAGTTAAACAATATTACCGAATTAAAGCAACTCCTGCACTGATGAACCAAAGTCAAACTTATTTTACTGCTTATTGAATCTTCACAAAATTAAGCTACTTGCTTTCTGCAACAATCCATTAACTCATTTTGGTTATAATGCAGACTGCAAGTAACAAGGTAAATAGTGAGTATGTGTTTCTTCAAACTACTCCTTTCAGAATATTCTGTGCTCTTCTGTGCTCTCTGGACACTTTTAACTGATCACTCTGCCATGCAGCCAGTGCTGGCTTCATGAAAGAAGGTTTGATTCCTAAGTCATTGCTAGGGAGTTTTAAATTAAAGAGACAAGACTCTCATTACCTTTAATATCAGCTCCAGAATGGCTTCTCCTAGCTCCTGCCTCCAGCCACCTAATGTGGTGGCGAGGTTTACAGAAGAGGGGAGAGAGAGAGAGAGAGAGAGAGAGAGAGAGAGAGAAGCAGAGGCAGAGAGGAAGAGGAAGAAGGGAAGAGAGGGAGAGAGAGAGGGAGAGAGGTATAGAGGGAGGGAGAGAGAGAGGGGGAGAGAGAGAGAAGCAGAGGCAGAGAGGGAGAGGGAGAGAGGGAGGGAGGGAGAAAGGGAAAGGGAGGGAGGGAGGAAGAGAGAAGGAGGAAGAGGGAGGGTGAGAGGGAGAGGGTGGGTGAGAGGGAGAGGGAGGGAGGAAGAAAGGGAGGGAGGGAGAGAACACACCAGGGATTGGGCTTTTATTGGGGAACAAAAACTTCCAGGGAACATCCCATTCAATGAAGGTTAAGAGAGGCAGCATTCCAAGATCAGGGGCAATAAGTGGGTCTTTGGGGCAGTGGCCAGACATGCCTCTGGCCTCTGCATGGACAAGCCCTGGGACCTGGAGAAAGGTGGGAAAAGCTCTGATACAGCTGTGTCTAAGTGCCTCTCACCCAGCCAGGGAAGTAACTCAAATCACTTGGGAGGATGGCCTCCCACAGATCGCCCATTATGTTTTGATCATCATCTATTAGGCAGCATAAATTGTAGCACAAAATATAAATAATAGTGCAATAATAATAATAATAATACTTTTATTATAGCCATTTTAGATAAAATAGAATCACAATGATATTTTGATTTTCATTTCTTTGAAGACTAAATATGGTAATCATTTTCCATACATATTGGCCATTTGTACTTCCTTAGAGAACTCTATATTCAGATAGTTTGTCCCCTATTTGATTAATTACTTGGTTTTCCTTTCTTATTGTCATTAAGTTTGGAGGTATATATTATAGATCTATTCTTCAGTTATGTAATTAGCTGGAAAAATTTTTTCTCCCATTTTGGAGGTTGCTTCTTCACTCTGTTGATTATTTCATTTTCTTTTCAGATGTTTTTAAATTTCAAATAATCCCATTTTATTAATATTTGCCTTTGTTTCTTAAACTATTGGCCAATATCAACACCTTGGAAGTGTTTTCTCCGTTGTATTCTTCTAGCAGTTCAAGGTTTTAGGTCTGAGTTTTATAGTTTTCTTAACATAGCCTTTGTACATATTTTGTGCAATTTTTACCTATTTCATTTTTGTTCTAATGAAAATGATATCTGGCAAATTTAATATAATCATTTTTTCATCCCATATTTATTTGAGGTTTTCTGTCTAGAAGATTCATTATTAGAAGCAAAGAAATCTTTCTTCCTTTCTCATTTTTAATTTCTTTTCATTTTCCTATTATATTAACACATTTAGTATACACAATCTGCCTTCAGATATTCATCTGTTATTACACATGTCTAACTTCAGTTACTGGCTTTAGCAGCTTTTTCTTCAGGTAAGCTAATCTGTACTTTTATAATCCTTTCTCCCATTTGGTGGGTGATAGTTTGTCCTGTGACTAAGAAGACTTTAATGTTACAATTGGTTTGATTAAAATTTGCACAGGTTTATGCCTGAATATAGTAGCCTGAATGCTTTCTCTTTGTAGTATTTATTTTAGGCAACTTGCAGTTGCAGTGTTTTGGTACTTTTCTTTTTGCAATTTTTTATATTTATTTTTTTTATTTCACTCAAAATTAATGTATATAATGATTTTTCCCATCTCTTGCCAATTTTACAAACATGTAATATTTAATTCTTAAAGGCCTGGAAATGTGAAAACAAAGCAGGACAGTACCCTTATGTTTCAGTCTCAATGAAAGTGCAGGATACTAATTTCAATGGGTGTCCATGGACAAACTCAGATTGCCTCCTCCAGCAAGGGGGAAACATTTGAAAACTCACAACTTAATGTGCTTGACATTTTCCACTGATTGATTCCCCACTAATGTCATGTAGTACTGTCCTACTTATCTCTCTCCAACACTTAAAAGGTCTTGCATAGTTTGTTTAAGCAGAGTTGAATTTAATTTCATTCTCCTTAATATAGTTTTCTTGCATGTTTATCTTTGTTCAGTACATATTTGCTTTGAAATCTGTGATCTTCATTCTCTGATAAATCTAGGCAAAGTCATTAATTTTAATTTCTTCACTCTTTTTTTTTTTTTTTTTTTTTTTTGCAAATGCAGGAGTACTAACTTGCAAGCTTTTTACATGTTGGAACAGAAACAGAATGTACAAAGACAAGACAAATCTTTAATTATAAATTGTCTGAACAGCAAGCCACTGAGGCAATGATTTGTGTGTATTTTGACCTAAAGAGGTAGTACAAATATATATAAGTAGTAATTAATGGAGAGCAGGAAATTTCCTTAGCAATGAACTTTTGCCCTGGGAATTCTTTGGAACATTCTCTGTTAAGGCTAAATGAATTTTATTCCAATATAAAGAGTGGAAAGTGACTGTAATTTAAGGTACTAACATAAACTTTATCTAATTTATATCTTTAAGCTGATGAAGTTCAGAGATTTTTGACACTATTAAAATTCTTACTTTATTTTATTTTCTTAATTTTTTTTTCGTTCATAGCACCAGGGCGAGCCCTTCCTACCCATGATAACCACATCAAGGCCTTAAAGAAGTTAATTGAAATAAGGAGATTTCAGTTAGTTAATAGAATTTATAATTTTTATCAAATCTAAAAAATCCTTAAAATATAAATTTCTAGACATTTTTAATAGTTTATAGCTAGGTTTTAATAAACAGATGAACACTATAATTCAAATACATATATTTTTAATTAATAATCAATCTCAAATTATGCCTTTTATTATATTGTGATATAGTAATTTCATTATGTGAGTATTTATGCCACAAACTGGGTCATCTTTTATTGACTAACAGCTCTTTGTATAAGATTTTAATTCAAAAAATAAGAAATCTAGTGCCACATAAAAAATTAAGATGTTTTAGATTTTACCTTTATAAGAAATTCCACACTAATCTTAGTTAAAACTGGAGCTTATTTAATTCTTTCAGTTTGTTTGTAAATTTCTGGAACCATTTTGGAAACTTTATTTGGCCTATTTTAAAAAGAATGTCCTATCTACTGAAGAATGCTTAAATCTTATTTGTTTTGCATTTTCAGATGTTTTAAAAGTATTTCAAAACAGATGTGTCATTAAAAATCATCCACACTATCATATTTTTTTGTTGTTTTAAATGACCTTGCTCACCACCCTCAGGCATTCTTTAGCAGAGTTTTTCATATAGTCTTTATTATAACCATAGTTATCAAAGCAAAACATAGAAACTTTAATTATAACTCGGTTAAGACAACAAATTTCCCTAAAATGTGGAGTAATTTTGAAATTAAAAATTTTATCTCTGATTCAATAATTTGTGCACTTTAAACAATTTTATAAATACTTTAACAAAATTCTGGACCTGAAAATCTCCTGAAAGCACAGTTGAAATGTATTTAGAAATAGTCTCCATATGATTTTCTTCCATTGACAGTAGTCCTTCATAAATATAGCACAATTTACAGAGAATCTTTCTGACATTTCCATATTACTTCTTAATGCAGATATTTTTTACATCTTTGTGATAACCTTGAATCTATCTATATATTGAAGATTGATAAAAAGTCCCCTTATTACTGAATCAGATTTGCTCCATTTTTTCCTCCAAAGCTACAATAAATGACTAGAATAAATTGTGACCTACTTCCTTTAATGGACTCTGCAGCATGAATATTGAGTTCTTCTATAAGAAAGATTTAAAGTCTTCTCTATTCCACATCTTCCAACAAACAAGTCTGCATTTCATGATAAATGTTTATCTTTGACCTATATATTAATATCCATCATTGAACAACATGGGGCAACCTTTAACATAATTAAATTGACAATTGCTAATAACATCAAAAAGATGATTGCTATTTGATGTAATTGCCTTGGCAATATTGCTATATGAACTTCAATGAAGTTTTTATTCATTGCACTTTCACTTTCTTTTTCTAATACATCACTTTGAACCCTAAGAAGTAACAGCTGAGACACTCATTACTTTTGACTACAAATAGCTTCAAAATTGATGGGAAAGCTGATTTAGACGACACATTCAATAAAAAGGCCCTTTTTAAGGTGTCTCAGTGACAGACCTTAGTGACAAGGAATTCATGTGTCTTCCTGCATAATTCAAAATAGAATTCTCCATTGCTATTTTAACTTCCTGAGAAATAAAGATAGAATTGAAGATTATAGATTGATTTCTGGCATAATCACATTCAGTGTAAAACTGTTGCACATAATAGAATGTGTATCAGAATTAAATTAACATTAAAATTAAACACATTCCCTTATAGTTTGTAAAAACAATAAAAAGCTGAAAAATATTAATTCTAAAAAATTATGAAAAATGAATAAAACACATGAATAATTATTATCCAGAGCTATTGTGAGAAGACAAATGATCATTTACATGAAGGGTCAAAAGAAAAGTAAGGCTTAAGTTAGAGGAGTAACATTAAGTTCCTATGTCCCTAAATGGTGAACTTAATTAACTTCCGTATGTAAATCTCCTAAAGCATTAACATTTGTAAATTGTGGTGATATTCCCAATGAAAACATAATATTCAACTTAAGTAAATTGAGGTTGAATTAATATATGAAAATATTAATAACTTTTTATTTGTTGGGATCACTGACATTTTTTTCTTTAACAGCTTTATTGTGGGAAGAGTGATATACAGAACACTGCATGTTTAATTCATTCAGTTTGATGAGTTTGAGTATGTGCATACTCTCATTAAACCATCACCATCATCAAGGTCAGACATACATCTATCACATCCAAAGTTGTCTTTATTTGTAGACTGATGTATGGGATTGCTAAATCTATATGAGCTTTTGTCAGGTTTTAAGGTTTTCTTCATTATTTTTCAGATTGTACACTGATTTAATTGTATTTTTTTAAGTAAAAATAGCTTTAACAATACAATTAGGTATTTGATATTATTGTACAGTTTTTATATAACTTTTTTTATATTTTCTTTTTCCACAAGAAATAAATGCTGAAGGCTTTCTTGTGGAAAATAAAAATATAAAAAATATTATTTTAAAACTCTATAATTATATCAAAAAGTTGAATACATATTTAAAACTCTTAGAATCAGATAAAGAATAAGCAAAATGAAAGTGTGATCCAATTAATATTAATATAATAACAACAGTAGTAGAATTAGTATTACTAGTAGTAATATTGGTAGTAATATTAATTATCAGAGCAAAAAGAATGAGAAAATCCATATTGGTTATAATAGAGGTTAATGAATTTTATTTCAGTAGAAATGGGAAAAAAAATCGGGGATTTCTGAAAAATCATAAAATTTAAACTGCATTTAAATTTGATAAATAAACTTACACTTGAAATATAAGAATTCTGTTAAATGTTTAGAAGTTCACTTGTATAACTTCTCACCAATTATATTTTCTTACAAGGAACCAGAAAAATGCCACCACAGCTGGCTAATTATTTTCATAGTTCTCAATTTTCTGCTTATATTCCCTATTAATTTGATAAAATCATATTTTCGTTATTTTAAATAAATTTACATGTTTCACTTATATAGTTTTACTGTATTTATTGTAGTTGCTATATGTCATTGTCTACTAAGTCAGTAAAAGTAGAGGGGGGAAAAAGAAGGATCAAAGAGTATCAAATGGGCTTCCCAAATGAGAATTGAAATAGTTGTTCTGCATCAACAAACTTAGGTAGGAGGATAGTGGGAAAATACTCTTAGACAACTCTATTATGAGCTAGCAAATTGATGAAAACCAAAATTCCAGTTTCTAGAATGCATAAGGAATTATTAAAGGCAAAAGACAGTATCCTTGTGTGTGACAATGGGGGACAGGAAACTCCTCTCCAATGATTCAAAGACATTCTCCCACAGAGTTTAAGAAAAACTTATGCTAACAAAATATATTTAGAATCTAAGCAGTAAATAAGCTCAGAAACAGTGAGCTTCCGCTTAGTCTATATGGGAGAAAATCCTGGTGATTTTCAGTGAGAGAAACCCAGGACTCAGGTAGCCATAAGAGTTTGAAGGGATCTCTTTAGGTTTCCAAAGTTGACAAATTGGGAATCTCTGCAGTTTCCTTTTGTCAGATTCCCTTGGAACTTTTTTTTTTTTTTTTGCATTATTATTAGTATACTTGCTTTTTGAATACCAAAGACCAAACAAAGGCTGGGGATGTGGCACAAGCGGTAGTGCGCTTGCCTGGCATGTGTGCAGCCCGGGTTGGATCCTCAGCACCACATACAAACAAAGATGTTGTGTCTGCAGAAAACTAAATATATATATCTTTTAAAAAAATACAAAGACACTAAACAATCAGGCTCTACCTTTCACTGGATCACTGGGCACCCACCCCATAAATTAATGTGGAAATAAGAATCAGACTGAATCAGAGTAAAGAGAAAATGGCCAGTCAATTGGTGTGGAAAGTGGAAAAGACAAAGAGGTTGTATTCTTTTGAAATTAGCAGTCTGATCTCTGGCATAAGGAGTACTGCTTATGGTGTCATGGGAGAAGACATGTCTAAAGAATAAGCCAAGATATTCCAAGAAAGAAGTGGGAATTCAAATCAGGGCAAACAGGGTCTTTGGCTTGCATTGTGGAAAAGAATTTGAGCATGCAGTATTTGGAGGTATAGGCAGAAGTTTACTTCAGAAATCAGATATGTATTCAAGAGAGAATATAAAAAATCTCAAAGAGATAGATGCCTTTGGGGGTAAAGCAATGAATATGTATTTAAGGTAGAATGTAGGCTACCTCAAGAGTAAGAGACACATTTTTGGTGTTCCCAGATCCTCTTTAAGAAGACTTATGGTAGTCTGGTCATTCTTTTGATTGTTAGATTAATGAATGTTAGGTTAATGTTGAGTCCGTTATCTGTTCAAATTGCACTGCAGAGCTATAGTAATCAAATTAGCATGTTATAACCATAAAAATAAACATGCAAACAAATGGAATATAATAATACTTACACACATATACAAGTCCATATGTGTAGAGTCATTAATCCTTGACAAAGTTGCCAATTGTATATATTTGAAGAAAAAGCAGCCTTTAAAAAAATGGTGTTGGGTAAACTGAATGAATAGCCATATGTTGAAGATTGAAACTATTTTGCTATCTCTCACCTTGCTCAAATGCAAAACTTAGAGATGATTAAAGACCTAGCAATTTGACCAGAAACTTTGCAGATGCTTCAAGAAAACATAGTTTTCAACATCCTAAGTAAGAGTCATAATGCTAAGGAAAGAATACCAAAAATCAACAAAGGAGCTGGAATGAAATTTTAGTTTCTGCACAGCAAATAACATGAGGAAGAGTTTGAAGTGAGAGCCCACAGAATGAGAGATGACCTCTGTCATCCACTGTTCTGACAAGAGTATTTCTATTTAGAATGGCAAAAATTTGACATAAAAAACTAAATAACCCAAACAATAAATATGCCTAGGAACTAACCTCTTATTTCTCAAAGGCCAAAATACAATGGTCAATAAATAGTTTAAAAATGTTCAAAATCTTTAGCAATACATAAAATACAAATCAAAACCACTTAAATTTCATCTCATTCAAGTTCATAAAGAATACAGATAATATATAGGCTTTTATAATAATTTTTAAGCATGGACAACTTACTCCAGTTGGGGTAATATACAGTGAACTGATCTAAATAAATAGTACTTAATCCAATAAAAATGGCATCTATTTGAAAAATAACATATATGTTATATGTCCTGCAAAAGCTATCAACAATATTAACCTATTAACCTCTATATATTTGCTTTATTTTTTCCCCTATATCCAGTGTAATAAATAGATCAGCAGGCAGGAAAAAAAATAAATAGTGAAATGAAGATATTCACAAGGTTTTAATATCAGACTAATTATAAACATTTTCATATATATACTGAAACTGACAAAGGTGAGTCAAAGGAAATGAATAATAAATTTTAGTTGAACTAAGAAAAAATCATCATGCCTTAGTTTATTATATTTAGATAAATAATTACAGACTATAGACTCACATGCTTATAAATAATTAAATTTAAAATTTCTTATTTCTATTTTGTAAAGATATTCTTTGGATTTTCTGGCTCAAGTCTTCAGTTTACTATGCAGTACCCCAAATGGAAAATAACAGATGGAAGAAATACATCTTTCTATGAAACCATAGGGAGAAGATCATAAAATAGAGAAAATGTTGGTTAGAAAAAAAAATGACATACAATTCATCAAACTGCTTTCTTCATAGAACTTTTGATCACTAAATATGTGTTTTAATCACTTCCCAGAGGGTTCCAATGATTCCAAATCCACAGTTTGCTTGGTGGGTCATTCCATATGTTTATGAGTCTCTGTATAATGAAAGGTTTCTTGACATCTGTTCTACATTCTTTCTAAACCCATTTGTGACACATTGTTTTGTTGATGGTGGAAATAACAAAGTATCAACTTGAGTACTTTATGCTTTTCAGAAAAACTTAAGTTATGAAAGAGTTATTTACTCTTTCTGCTTTCAAGCCTCATTTCTTGTGTAACTTTTTTTGTCTTGTTTTTTTCTCATTGTTATTCTGTCTCCCTGCCTGTTTCTAGAGAACTGTCTTTGTTCATATAAGCCACAGCCCCTCCACTTTCGCACTGGAACTTATCCTCCCTACTTCTTCTGAAATACATTGCTCCTGCAATTCACCCGTCTTTTGTTACAGAATGTCATTTTTCTCTCTTTTTCTATTTTCATTATCAAAAATTGTTGTCCTTATTTCTCCTATTTAAATAACATCTTTTCACCCACTTGTTTTCCTGATAATTATCCCTCTAATCCCTACCTTCCCTCTGCAACAAAAGTCCCTGGGGTGAAGAGGAATCTATTCTGCTCACAACATTCCTTTTATTCTTAAATCTACACTAAAAGGAATTTATAGCCAACACATAAAGAAACTATTTTCTATCATGTTCAGCAAGGATTCAACATGTTTTATTACTGTAGGAAAATATCAGTTTTTAGTTTTTTGACATGCCATCAATATTTGACACATTTAATCACTCCCTTCATTTTGGCAGTTTTGAAATCACATTCTCTTAGTTGCCTTCTTATATGACTTGTATCAGTCTTCTAATTTTCCTGCTAGGAAAAGTCTTCTTTTCTCTTTATTTTTAATTTCATAAAGGTTAATTTAAAAAATATTTTTCTATACCCTTTTGTTGAATAGGCTATCACATTTAGTTAAGTGGCTTAAGAAAAATCTAGTAATAATAATAAGCTGAAGAATTCCAAATCTGTTTTTTTCTGTAGTATACTTCATTCTTTATCTAAATTCTTATATATATATATATATTTGACATCAGATGTGGACATTTAAAATATAGAAAATGTCCAAAAAATGACATCTAACTTGCATCCTTCAGTCTTTACTAAACACAAATCCCCCCCCCCTTTTATTTTTTATTTTTGTGACAGGGACTTACTAAGTTATAAAGGCTGGCCACAAACGTATGATCATCCTGACTCAGCTGTCTGAGTTGTTGGAATTACAGGTGTGAGCTACCACACAAGGATCAAAGTATTTTTCTGATTTCTTTTTTTCCCCATGATTTTCACTATTAAATTTCTTTTTTAATCTCTGTCTTAAAATTTTCTTATATATGACAGCAGAATGCATTACAATTCATATTACACATATAAAGCACATTTTTTTCTTACCTCTGATTATATACAAAGTATATTCACACCATTTGTGTCTTCATACATGTACTTGGGGGAATTGATGTCCACCTCATCTTTACACCCCTTTTCCCTTTGCTTTCCCTCCCTCCTCTTTGCCCTATCTTGATTTCCTCTAATCTTCACATGCTTCCCCTCCCAACCCCACTATGAATCAACCTCCTTATATCAGAGAAAACATCTGGCATTTGTTTTTTGGGGGGATTGGCTAACTTCACTTAGCACTATATTCTCCAACTCCATCCATTTACGTGTAAATGCCATGATTTTATTCTCTTGTAATGCTGAGTAATGTTCCACTGTGTATACATACAAAAGCTTCCCTATCCATTCATCTACCCACAGGTATATAGGTTGGTTCCACAGTTGAGCTATTGTGAATTCTGCTACAATAAACATTAATGTGGCTGTGTCCCTGTAGTATGCTGTTTTTAAGTACTTTGGGTATAGACATAGGAGTTGGATATCTGGGTCACATGGTGGTTTCATTTCAAGTTTTCCAAGAAATCTTCATACTGCTTTCCATATTGGCTGCACCAATTTGCAGTCCCACCAGCAATATATGAGTGTGCCTTTTTCCCGAATCCTTGCCAACACTAATTGTTGTTGTACTTTTAATAGCTGCTATTCTGACTGGAGTGGGGTGAAATCTTAGAGTAGTTTTGATTTGCATTTCTCTAATAGCCGGAGACATTGAATATTTTTTCATATATTTGTTGTTGATTGTATATCACCTTCTGATAAGTGTCTGTTCAGTTCTTTGGCCCATTTATTGATTGGGATATTTGTTATTTTAATGTTTAGCTTTTTGAGATCTGTATACTCGCTAGAGATTAGTTCTCTATCTGATGTGCAAGGGGAAAACAATTTCTCCCAATCTATGGGCTCTCTATGCACCACACTGATTGTTTCTTTTGCTGAGAAGAAGCTTTTTAGTTTGAATCCATCCCATGTAAGAATTCTTGCTTTTAATTCATGTGCCATAGAAGTCACATTAAGAAAGTTGGGGCCTAATCCAATATGATGGGTATTGGGGCCTACTTTTTCTTCTATTAGACTCAGGGTCTCTGGTTTAATTCCTGGGTCCTTGATCCACTTTGAGTTGTTTTGTGCATGGTGAGAGATATGGGTTTACTTTCATTTTGTTGCATACGGATTTCCAGTTTTCCCAGCAACAGTTGTTGAAGAGACTATCTTCTCCAATATATATTTTTGGTGCCTTTGTCTAATATAAGATAACTGTATTAATATGGGTGAGTCTCTTTGTCCTCTATTCTGTACTCTGTCTTCTATTCTGACTGGTCTACCAATCTATGTAGGTGCCAATACAATACTGTTTTTGTTACTATCACTATGTAAGTGCTTCACACTTCTTCCTTAGGATTGCTTTGACTATTTTAGGTCTCTTATTTTTTTCAGATGAATTTCACAAGTGCATTTTCTATTTCTATGAGGAATATCATTTGAATTTTGATTGGAATTGCATGAAATGTGTTATAGTGCTTTTGGTAGTATGGTCAATATTAATTCTGCCAATCCAAGAACAAGGCAGATATCTCCATTTTCTAAGGCATTCTTTAATTTCTTTCATTAGTGTTCTGTAACTTTCATTGTAGAGATATTTTAAGTCCTTCATTAGGTTGATTCCCAACTATTTGTATTTTTTTGAGGCTATTATAAATGGGGTAGTTTTCCTTGTTTCCCTTTTAATGGACTTGCCACTGATATACAGAAATGCCTTTGATTTATGGGTGCTGGTTTTGTATCCTGCTACTTTGCTGAATTCATTTACTAGTTCTAGAAGTTTTCTGGTGGAACTTTTAGGTTCTTCTAGGTATAGAATCATATCATCAGCAAATAGTGCCAATTTGAGTTCTTCTTTTCCTATGTGCATCCCTTTAATTTCTTTTGTCCCTCTAATTGTTCTGGCCAGTGTTTCAAGAACTATGTTAAATAGAAGTGGTAAAAGAGGGCAACCCTTTCTTGTACCAGTTTTTAGAGGGAATGCTTTCAATTTTTTTCCATTTAAAATGATGTTGGCCTGGGGCTTAGATTTTACAATGTTGAAATATGTTTCTGTTATCCCTAGTTTTTCTAGTGTTTTGAACATGAAGAGTTGCTGTATTTTGTCAAATGCTTTTTCTGTGTCTATTGAGATGATCATATGATTCTTATCTTTAAATCCATTGATATGATGAATTACATTTATTGATTTTCACATGTTGACCCAACCTTGCATCCCTGGGATGAATCCCACTTGATCATGGTGCATGACCTTTTTGATATGTTTTTGTATTCAATTTGCCAGAATTTTAGCATCTATGTTCATTAGAGATATTATTCTGAAGTTTTCTTTCTTTGATATGTCTTTGCCTGGTTTTGGAGTCAGAGTGACATTGGCTACTAGAATGAGTTTGGAAATGCTGCCTCTGTTTCTATTACCTGAAATAAATTTGAGAATATTGGTATTAGTTCTTCTTTAAAGGTCTTGTAGAACTCAGCTGTATATCCATCTGGTCCTCGGTTTTTCTTGTTTGGTAGGCTTCTGATGGTGTCTGCTATTCCATCACTTGAAATTGATCTGTTTAAATTGTGTATATAATCCTGATTTAATTTGGGAAAATCATATGACTCTAGAAATTTGTATATGCCTTCAATATTTTATATCTTTTGGAGTACAAGTTTTCAAAATAATTTCTAATGATCATCTGTATTTCTGTAGTGTCTGTGTGATATTTCCCTTTTCATCATGTATGTTAGGAATTTCAATTTTCTCTCTCATTCTTTTTTTTGGCATAGCTAATGGTCTTTCAATTTTATTTATTTTTTTAAAGAGCCAACTTTTTTCTTTAATCAACTTTTTCAATTGTTACTTTTGTTTCAATTTCATCTCTAATTTTAATTATTTCCTATATTCTACTTCTTTGGGTGTTGATTTGATCTTTTTCTAGGGTTTGAGATGTAGTGTTAAGTCATTTATTTGTTGCCTTTTTCTTCTTTTAAGGAATGAACTCCATGCAATGAACTTTTCTCTTAGTACTGCCTTCATACTGTTCTAGAGAGTTTGATACATTGTATCTGTGTTCTCATTCACCTCTAAGAATTTTTTAATCTCCTCCTTGATATATTTTGCACCCTATTGTTCATTCAGTAGCATATTACTTAGTCTCCAGGTGTTGGAATAGATTTTATTTTTTATTTCATCATTGATTTCTAATTTCATTCCATTATAATCTGATAGAATGCAGGGTAATAACTCTACTATTTTGTATTTGCTAAGACTGTATTTGTGGGGGCTGAGGTTGTGGCTCAGTGTTAGTTTTCTTGCCTACCACATGCAAGGAGCTGGGTTCAATCCTCAGCACCACATAAAAATAAATAAATAAAATAAACATAAAAAATTGTATTTGTGGCATAATATATGGTCTATTTTAGAGAAGTATCCATGTGCTGCTGAGAATAACATGTATTTTTTCATTGAAGGATGAAATATTCTATATATGTCAGTGAAGACTAAGTTATTGATTGTATTATTGAGATCCATAGTTTCTTTGTTCAGCTTTTCTTTGGACGATCTATCTAGTGGTGAAAGAAGTATGTTCAAGTCACTCAGAATTATTGTGTTGAGGTCTATTTGACTCTTGAAACTGAGAAGATGAACGTAAATGCTCCATTGATGAATGTAGATGCTCCATTGTTTGGGGAATTTATTAGTGTTATGTCTTGTTGATGAATTGTACTCTTAAGCAGTATGAAATATCTTTCTTTATTCCTTTTGATTAACTTTAGCTTGAAGTCTACTTTGTTTGATATGAAGATGGAAACCACTGTTTACTCTCACAGTCCATGTGATTGTTATGATTTTTCCCAAACTTTCACATTCAGTCTATGGATGGCTTTTCCTATGAGTATCTTGAAGGCAGGATATTGTTAGATCTTTTTTTAAAAAAATAAATCCAATCTGCCAGTTTGGAAATGACATTACTATGAGGAATGTCATCTGAATTTTGATGGGAATTGCATGAAATCTGTTATAGTGCTTTTGGTAGTATGGTCAATGAGTTTAGACTATGAACATTTAGGGTTATTACTGAGACATGTTTTGTATTTCCAGCCATTTTGTTTATTTTTGGTATTAACTTGACTTGATTTGATGTTTGATTTGTTTTATCTTCGGTGTAAAAACCTCTATTTGTTGATTTTTATTGTTGTTTTTAAATTCCTCTTCATGGAATATTTTGCTGAAGATATTCTGTAGTGTAGGCTTTTAAGTTGTAAAATATTTTCTGTTTTTCATGGAGGGTTTTAATTTCATCATCAAATCTAAAGCTTAATTTTGCTGGATATAAGATTTTTGGTTGACTCCATTTTCTTTCAGAGCTTGATATATGTTGTTCCAGGACCTTCTAGCTTTCAGGATCTGTGTTGAAAAATCTGCATATATTCTAATCAGTTTCCCCTATATATATAATCTGATTCCTTTCTCTTGTGATTTTTATTATTCTCTCCTTATTCTGGATGTTAGGCATTTTCATTATAATGTGCCTTGACATGGATTATAGTGATTTTGTACATTTGGCATCCTGTGAGCCTCTTGAATTTATTTTTCCAATTCATTCTTCATGTTGGGAAATTTTTCTGATATTATTTCATTGAATAGATTTCTCATTCCTTTGGTTTGGAACTCTATTCCTTCCTCTATCCCAATAACTCTCAAATTTGGTCTTTTTATGCTATCCCTTATTTCTTGTATGTTCTGCTCATGGTTTCTTGCCCTTTTCATTATGTGGTATACATTCTTTTCAAGGTTATATATTTTGTCTTCATTGTCTGAGGTGCTGTCTTCCAAGAGGTCTAATCTGTTGGTGATACTTTCAATTAAACTTTTTATTTGGTTTATTATTTCTTTCATTTCAAGGATCTCTGATTGTTTTTTATTTTTTTTTAAAACCTCTATCTCCATATTGAAGTAATCTTTTGCTTCCTGCATTTGTTTATGTAGCTTGTTGTTAAAATTATCTTTTGCTGCCTGTTTTTGCTCTCTTATATCATCATTTAATTTGCAGAACATTTTAATTATGTACTTCCTGAACACTTCTCTTTTATATCTTTTGCTGTGCTGGCCATGGATTCTAGTTATGTGGTATCTTGATTTGTTTGGGGCATTTTCTTCCCTTGTCTTTTAATATTGCTTGTGTATCTTCCCTTCTAGCACTGTGGATCCTAGGCATTACTGATTTTACCTTATAGGCTTATTGTGCCCTATAGGAATCCAATACCTCTCCTTTGTGGTGAAGGACAATGTTACCAGATGCCAATATAAACAATATAAAACAAAACAAAAAAAAAAAAAAAGGTTGCTAATAAGACATTTACAGTTTTGTTCACAATGTAGAGAAATGGTGAATTTATTTATTATCCTCAATAAACTCAGTAGATTTGTAAAAGGGTTTACAGTTTTTGATGGTAGACAAAGAATCGGGTGTGAGGGGTAGGATGATATGCTGAGGAGGTAGGAGGTGAGGATATAGAGTTGTTAGAAAGTGTGAAAGAAAAATCTAAAGAGGAAGATTAGTATCAGGAGAAAGAAGAGGAAGTACCTTTGAGTAGACAAGTAAGTGGGAAGACAGTAGAGTACATAAAGCAAACACATATATATATCAAGAAAAATTAAAAATGTTAAAATAGCAGAAATTGGTGGAAAAAAGAAAAAAATAGAAAAAATAATTAAAAAAATAAAAAATAAATTGTATAACACAGTGTAATATACTATTCAGTCATCCCAGACCTCAAAATCCTAATCTGAATTCATGCAAAGTAGTTGGTTTCACATATGTTGGGATGTGAGGGCAGGAGAAAGCAGAGGGAGATAAAAAGAGAGAGGGAGAGAGAGAAAGAGAATCTTCAATGAAGAAACAGATCTTGTTTTGGTTGGTTTCTAGTATCTTTTCTGCTTCCCTTCTCATGCAATTGTTGGGGTCATCTGTTGTTAGCCAGTTTCCCTGCCCTCAGGATGGTGAAGGTAACCAGAGATTCACTGTATGGGGTTAGTTGCTGCTGGGGAGAGTGGGGAGTTATAAACTGGATATCTTGAAGATGGTGATGAGTTTGACCCAAGATGGGGGCTCCTGCTTTCAGTAGTGGGGTGTCCAGTCCAGTGTGGGGAGCTTGACTATGGTATTGGATGATTAGTTCCGCAGTGAGCTCTGTGGCTTGCAATGTTACCTGACTTCAGAGCCTGTGTGAAGTTCCTGGGTTCAGGCAGGCTATTGCCCAAGGGGGTTATGTCTGCTGCTGCAGAGTCCCAAGATGGTGATGACCAGGGAATTTCCCACATTGGTAGATGTGTGTCCACACAGGGGTGGCACCAGAGTTCTTACTCATGAGAAGCTGACTGGTGTCCTCTGTGGGAGTGGTTTCCGTGATTTCTGGATGGGTGGCTGAAAGTTCTTTGCGGGTGCTGCTGCCACCAATCTCACTTGGGTATCCAGTAGTCTGTGTGGGCGAGTAGTTGGGAGGCCTGTTCTGTCACTAGTGCTTCCTGCTCAGTAGGGAGACAGGTATATCACTGGCAGAGAAACTGTATTCTCAATACTTGAACCCCAGGTCACAGAGCAACGCAGAATGCTGCCTCCCTCTTGCCCATCATCTTATTTTCTTCACTAAACACAGTTTTTTCACCACCTCATTTGATGACAGTGTTAAATTTCCACTTTCATATATCAATCAATATCCTTTGTTGCCACCCACATACAAACTTTCAAGACTTCTCAGTGATTTTATCTTCAAAATATATGCACACACAGAGCCACTTCTCAATATCAACACTTCTATTACATAATCTCACCATGATTACAGAAATCCTATGGTCAATGGTCTCATGATTTTTCAAGCATACCCCCTGGAGTCTGGTCTCAGGATTGAATTCACAGTGGTCCACTGAAATATGAAAGTTGCATCATCCTATTTCTCTTTTCTAGGGGTGGAGATGGCTACTTGTATTCCATAGGACAAACTGGCCAACAAACTTGAATGCCATTTTTGTTTGTTTTTTTGTTGTAGTTGTTTTGTTTTGTTTTTTGATAAATAATTTTGGAACATAGCCATGCATCTATTATTTTTTTTCTATAATTTGTAGAGATGAGGAAGTGTGACCCATACTATATGGCCTGTAAATGTCAGGTATATTTACTATTAGGTATTTTCCAGAAAAAGTGTGCTGATCCTTGCTCCACTCAAAACTTAATTTAGCCATTTTTCATTCACTCAATCAAGAGAAATGGCATAGTCATTAAAGTAGTATTCTATTCCCTTCATGAAAAGACTTTCCCATTTTCTTTCTCCCATCTCAGTCACATTTGTTTCCTTGTTTTACTTCTTTAGTGCTTTGAGTTTGATGTGTACTGTGAGATATTATTCTCTAGATATTCACAAGTCCCTTTAACCTCTTTCAATACTTTGTTCAAATGTTATGTTAATGAGGGCTATCCTGATAGTATCCATTTTATTTATTTATTTATTTATTTATTTATTTATTTATTTTTGTTTTTTTAATTGATTGTTCAAAACATTACAGAGCTCATGATATATCATCGTTCATACATTAGACTCAATTGGGTTTTGAACTCCCATTTTTACCCCAAATACAGATTGCAGAATCACAACTGTTACATACTCACATTATTACATAATGGCATATTAGTGACTGTTGTATTCTGCTACCTTTCCTATCCCCTACTATCCCCCCTCCCCTCCCCTCTCCTCCCATATTCCCTCTCTTCCTCCTCTGCTGTTGTTCAATTCTCTCCCCTTCCCTCCCCCTTGCCCCTCATAACCTCTTATAATTTTGTGTATCATTGAAGGTCTCCTACCATTTCCATATGCTTTCCCTTCATTTTAAATAGCAACAAATCCCACCATAGGTATATCCACAGAATCTTGATTTTCTTTTCATTGCTCTTATTTCCATAAGTGATTATAAAACTATGGAAAATATATTTATCACTATATAATTTGGCTCTGCCTCCCTAGAGCAAAATGGAAACTAAATTAAAGTAGTTCTTGCTTTACTAAATAATTCCAAGGACCTTAAATAGTTTCAAGCCAAAGTAGGTGTTCAATGCATATATATGTAATGAACTTATTAGTTTTGTGTAAACAACTTACATAGAGCAGACTTCCAACTAATGCCTCTGTATCTTCATGAATGAAGTTTTTGTTTGTTTTTTGTTTTTGTTTTTGTTTTTTGTTTTGAAAAATGATTTATTAATGACACCTAAGTTTCTCTCCTTCTCCTGCCAGGTAGGGTCTGCACAACTTGCAGGCCTTCTGTGGCTAGAAGTGTTAAAGCTCCTAAGGGCAGACCCGAGCAAGTCACTTTCAGTTTCTTCTTCCTGAGTTCTTGTCTCCTTAATTCAAGGAATAAAATCCACAATGAGGATGAGTGTAAGAGTAGGATTTACTGAAGAACAACTCTCCCAATATGAGAGGGAAACCCATAGCAGGTTTTTCCATTTGAGTACATTAGTTTAGGAGTTTATTATAGTATTTGGGTCAAATCAATTGGTCCAAACTTATGTTAATCAAGTTTTGAAAAAAAAAGTATCAAGTCAATTGATTGGATATGATGCTAATTAAGGTTTGGAAAAGTACTGATGCCATTGGTCTACATTTACACTAATTAGGGTTTGGAAAATTACTACTGCTCTTGATTAGCCCTGCAATCCCATTCAGGTCTTCCCTACTTTTGCTTTTCTGTGTCTTTTCAGGAATCAGGAGGTTGGGGTCATCTGACTGTGGATACTCCATAGTTATGAGGTACAGTGCTGACTAGAACTAAAGTGATGTGTAGATCAGGTTTTTGCAGCAGCAGGCATTGGCATTGTACCCAGGCCTGGCCAACATGGGGTGACAGTTTGGCTATCCCTGCTTCACCCGAGGGAGCCCAGGGCCCAGGCCTATATGGGTATGGTGGGGCTCCATGAAGTTGTCATGGTTTCCCAAACTTCCTAGACTGCCACCCTGCTGCTCTGCTGCTTCACTGTTGCTTCTCAGAAGGGACCATGCAGCTGGGAGCCCTATCAGTAACATATACTAAAGAATTACATAGAATATCAACAAAACTATCACTATTAAATACAAATTAATTAGTACTAATTAAATTTGAAAACAAACATTAATTGAAATTTCAAAACCATATTGAAAAAACATGAAATACTATTTAAATTTGTAAACATTAATTGCAACAAATAATAGAATTTCCTAAAGTGAAACAAAATAAAGAGTACTGAATTGAAGTGTCATAGAATGCTTTCATAGATGAGAACTTTAGCCCAAAATGTGCAGGAAGGTCTTTTTGACCTATAAAAATCATACATAGCAGAAATGTTTAGAGTTTCCATGAATCATTTTTAAAATTTTTTGTTTAAATCTATAGGCAGAAGTAAAGAAGTATCTGAAAAAAGCAATGCTGAAGTTGTTGTTGAAGAGCGACAATATCTAGAATAACATCTTAACAGAAAGAATGAGAAAATGTATGTACATTTGATTTTTGTTCCCTGAGCTCCTGGTGTCTTCCAAAAATTTCTTACCCATTCTTTTATCCTTAATCATTGCCCATAGTAGTGGTAGTGTTAGTTCTACTAGTAGTTTCATATCTCACATTTGAGTCTTTACTCCATTTTGTGTTTCTTTTTCGAACTAGTGAGAAATAAGAAACTAGTTTCATTCTTTTTCTTATGGATATTGAATATTCTAGAGATCTATTTATTGAAAGGCTGTCATTTTTCCAATATATGCTCTTAGCACTTTTACCAAAATGAAGTTGGTTGTAGATGTGTGGGTTTATCTAACCTTTCTTAAAAAAAAAGGAAGGAAATATCTAACAGAAATTGAGAATAGAGTGGTAGTAGCCAAAGGTTGGAGTGGAATTGAAGGGATGAGGGAGGGGACTAGTTGATCAATGGATACTTATGTTTAGAATGAAATAAGGATATCAGGTGTGGTATTGTACAGTAGGGTAATCATGAATAACAATTATGTACTGTGTGTGTCTAAAATCCAGAAGAAAAGATGTTGAATAGTTGCACCAAGAAGAAATGATAGATACATGAGGAGATAAATATATTTGATCTTATTTAAACATCATAAAATGTAAACATTTAAAAAATTGAAACAACACATGGTACCACATTTGTATGTAGAATATTTATGTTTTATGTTGTCAATTAAAACATTTAATTTAAAATTTAAAAAATATACCTATAAAAGTAGAAATACAGAACAATGTAAATATTTAACATTATTTGATGCTTAACAGAGTCTATGATCTCTTTGATGTGGAATATGAATTATTTTGTTTCAATATAATATAATTCCAAGAAGATGGTCATTATTATTCAATTGAAATAATCCTTCTTCTAAATATACTTGATATAGTTGTTTTTTTTTCTTCTCCAGGTTTTCATAATCATTAACTGGTTTAGTAATTACCATTAACCATGGTAATTCACCTTGAGAGACTAACCATTAATTTAGTTTCTAAATCTTGAGAATTTGGGGCTATATTTGACTGTTTTTCTTAAAGTGACATTCACTTAATTCCTTTTCATAATTTGTTATCATATATATATGTGTGTGTGTATATATATAAGTGTGTGTGTGTATGTGTGTGTTTTCCTACAACATACTTGGACACAAAATGCTTTGTAAGCTTTAACTAATTCAATCCACATGACAACACTATGATATATATTTGTTATTAATAGAATTTAGAAATAAGTAATTAAAGTCGTATAAGTAATTAAAATACATATTAAAACATTTTGTCACTATTAAGTGACAAAATTTTAAGTGACAAGATTTTAAATTCCAATTTCTCTGCAATCAAAGTCTATATGACCAGTCATTTCATAATATGGATTAATATTGTATCTGGTTTCTACTTATATTTGTTAAATTCTCCATTGTTTTCTCAATTAGTATCCAATCTTATTTATGCAAGTACTAGCTTATTACCTTGTTTTCTATATGTGCTCTTGTCCCCTCAGTTCCATCATTCCCACTAACTTCAGAAAGAGTTTTGCATATTAAACTAGAATCATATCAATTCCTTGTTTCAAACACCTCAATGGCTACCCCCTTTCATGATATTTGCAACCACTGTTGGAAGCTTTGCTTGAGTTAACCAACACTAACTTCTTATGCTTTTGCCATACTAGATCTTTCTTCCTTTTAATTACATCTCACATCTGTAAATATAGTTCCTTTTGTCCATGTTAGAAATTTATTATCTTTACTGACTTTTGTTTACCTCTATATACTCAGTCTTAGATTTCAGCTTAAACATCGCTTCCTCAAGAAAAGTTAAAATTTTATTATCATGTGACCTAAAAGCATTTTGAAATTTGTTGTAATCTTCATTCCTTTTATGAAAAAAAATTACTTGATTTCTGAGTTTCTCATTACCTAATAATGTCCATGAAGACACGGACCAATTTATCTTGTTCATTGATCTCCCTGCTCCACATCCCTAATGTCTAGAACATTAGTTGTACAGAGTTCCCAGTAAATGAATGTGGAAAGAATAAATCAATTGCAATTAGACATACATTAAAAAGTTTAAAATTTCTCTTAGTTATGGTATCTACAATTTTATGAATGTATTTCTTATCCTTTTTAATAATTTGCTAAATATTAAACATTAATTAGGTTTAATTTAGTTTTGTATTATAAGGGTGCACTTCTTTAGCTAAAATGAAAACACCAGAAATATAGCAATAAAACCAATGAGAAATATTGTCCGATTTAAAAAAAAAAAACTTATGATACTTTAAAAATAATATTGTTAACTTTTGCTTATGAAATTTGTAAACATATTTCCATGCATTTTTCTATTAATTAATCTTCAACAGTGTCATTGTTTCAATTAATTGGAGATAACAAAATATAGACCACAAAGCTGTATATTCCACAACAAGTATTATATTTTCTATTAACTAAGGTAACTAATTAGCATATTATCCTTTTAAGACTATAAATAAAGCTCACGTTTTATACCTTAAAAACAATGCAGTGAATGTTAATCAATCATTTCATTGTTTCTATTATAATACCATTATTTATTGCTAATGTTTCAGGGTAAATAGTTTTACATGCATTTTTTTTTTTTGCAAAATGGTTTTACAAAAACAGCCTTATGATATTAATATAGTTTATATAAAAATTATAACTGAAGGACAGCTAAATAGGTTTAGTCAAGGTGGTGTTGGAGGCTGGATTTGAATCTAGGTTACTTGGCTGCAGAGTCAGAGTTGTTAAACCCTGTGTCATAATTATAAAATGATATATTTAGCAATTTTTAAATAACAGAAGTTGATCTTTTTCTAATTTTTAAATCTCTCTTATGTATTACATTATTTTTATCTTAAATCAGATTATGAATATAAATTTAGTCCTCTATATTCCTCTAATATTCTCCTTAGCAATCATTGCTTAACATAGTATAAAGTTTTCATAAATTTTAATAACCTTTGTTAAAATTGTTTTATTATTATTTTGTTTGCTGATTAAATTACCCCATTTCCACAACAACCTTATATTTATATTTATTATAAATGTAGATGAATTTTTTCAAAAACTTTCATGTTTTGCATGAAATAAATATCTATGTCAATAACAAAAACAGATGTAAAAAAATATGCATTGCACCTTTATTCACAGTAGGTAACTATTATACACCATCAATGACCATAAATAAAATAAAGTATGATACTTTCATATAATGGCATGCTTCCCATGGAATTTGAACTAATTACAAAAGCAAACATGGATGATTCTGAATGTTAAAATGGTGCAAAAAATAATTCATGAAAGATTGCACAGTGTATGGTTTCATTTCACTAATGCTTTCTGACTGAAAAATAAGTCTGAGGTGGAAAAAATTAAGATTACAAGTTGTCTGTGAGAATATGGACTAACTGGGAGGGGACATATAAAACTTCTGGAAGATAGATGTATTCTAAATCATGATGCCATATGACTTAAATGGGTGTAACTTTGTCAAAATTGTACAGTTATCGTATATGTATTTTAATGAATTTTTTCTCCAAAGAAACAACAAGTATTAAAAATAATTTTAAAGAAACAATTGTAATAATGAAGACTGACAATAAACAAGGATTTTTCGTGCTCTAAGATAATTGACACAGTGCATAGTTCTTAATATTTCTTTGCATTTAGCTCTATCATTAATTGATTCTTTTACATTTAAATTTTATTGTACATACTTAGGGAAAAAATCAATGAAAAATAAAACAAGTTTTATTTATCTTCCTTCAGGGGTGTATATTCAATGGAAAAGCAAGTAATAGACAAAATGCCAACAACAACAAAAATTGTATAAAATAATATTATGTAGGTAAGGGCTAAAATATAATAAATCATGCCTAGGATATATATCAGATGTAGCCATACTATGACTCACCAGAAAATTGCTGATTCTTTTATAAAATCCTTTATAAATAAAATAGTATTATAGATATGCCAAATTATTTATGTATTTATGTATGTGACTATCTTCTACAAGGAAGACAAAATTAGGACATCATGTTTGGTGCTTATTCAGTTAGAATTCTTTATTCACTGTATGGAATTAATTTTTTTTCTTAGAATAATGTGCAGTTCAAAGAGAAGACTGATACATTTTACCTTGCCTTATTTTTAAATGGTAATATAACTGCTATTGACAATGATCTACAGAAGGCACAATGAAACCAGGGAGACCAGTTAAAAGGCTATTTGAATATTTCAGATGGTAGATGAGGGTGACATGCACAACGAGGGCATAAAGGGAAGTGATGTGTAGTGGAAATATTATGGACGTATTTTGACTGAATAGCCATCAAGCTATTCAGAATAACCATCTAGGGCCACATAATTATTCTAGAAATAGGTAAAGGAATTATGATTGAAATGATGAGGACAAGGAACTAAGAGGCATGCAAAGAATAGGTATGTACACGTCCTGAAGAACACTCTGTGTCTTTTTAGTACTTGATATTTCAGTTTTTTAGTAATAGTGATAGAATAATAGATATCATATTTTTATTTTTGCCAAAATTTACTAACAGAAAATACTGTTGTTTTGACTATGCTTCAAAAGTGATATAAATCTATGTGTTATTTTCCCACATTTTTCAACAATTGTATACTTTATAACCTTTGGTGGATGTGATTACAAAAAAGTGCAATTCTATAAGAAATAAGTTTAAAGTTCTAATTAACTTTCCTGACAAATCTGTTTTTAATGCAATTAACAATGACTTCAATTAACCTACTCCTGTTTTATTACACATAAGTACTATTATTTTACAAACCCAAAGAAATAAAAAAAAAAAAACATGTAATGCTTAATTTAGTGTAAATTTGGTGAACAATGAGATGTAAAGGTACACAACATGTTAGCTCTTGTGATAATACAAATATATTCCTAAAAGGAAATTAAGGATTCAGGATGGAGGATATTAATGAAAGCATACCATTTTCAAATAAATGTAGCTTTGTTTGCTTTGGGCATAACTGATGTGGCTAGTGATGGACAACTGCTTTAAGAGATTATAACCACCTTTAAGATATGTTAAGAGGGGCTGGGGATGTGGCTTAAGCGGTAGCGTGCTTGCCTGGCATGCGTGTGGCCCGGGGTTCGATCCTCAGCACCACATACAAACAAAGATGTTGTGTCCGCTGATAACTAAAAAATAAATATTAAAAACTCTCTCTCTCTCTCTCTCTCTCTCTCTCTTTAAAAAAATATGTGTTAAGAAAATACAGGAAGAAAATATAGACAAAATGATAAGGTGACAATCTCTTTCATGGCCCTTCCACATTTGACCTTCAGTAAGTGTGCTATTTTTATAAATGAGAAATATGTTAAACTTTATTATGTTAGTTTACCATCAACTTCATTATTTTAATTTGATTTTAATGGAATTTTAATCTATTTTTAATTTTGAGTTATAAAAATATTAAAATACAATGAAGAGGTTATGCTTTATTTGTATATGCTGCAATCTTTGTGGAGAGCTGGATGGGTCAATTTGTATGTGTCTGTATGTCTTAAATATGAGTAATTTTACTCCCCCCAAAGAAAACAGTAATGAAATTCCACTTCTTACCCAGAATAGCATCAACTTTGTGTAATTCCACTTTCTGATTTGTTCATTCATATTATACTTTGAAAATGATATTTATTTTTAAATTATTTATTGTCTTAATTAAATATATCTTCACAAGTATGTTGATCATTTCAAAACTTCTTTTGATTTGAAAATTTTATCTTTCCTAATCATTTTTATTTAGACTGATGTTCAATTTAATTTAAATTGTATTAATATGCATAGATTTCAGTATATTGGTTGATACATCTTGTCTTTAAAAAATAGCCAATGTGACAGGAACAAAGAAAAGAGTAGTGAAAGGAATCCCAGACAGAAGGCACTTAAAGCAGTGCAATTTTTATACAAATCTATTGAAGATGATTAAGCATAGATGGAAAATATTCATATTTTCATTTTACAAAGATTATTCTGAGTGTTTCTGGGTGTAATAGATTAAAAAACTTGGCCACATATATAGTCAGACATGGACATGTATTACAGTGGTCTTTGAGTTTGGTAGCACAATGTAAGTAGTAATAAAGGAGACGAGGTGAATTTGAGAGAGGAGTAGAGATCAAAGTTCCATATTATGATGATGTATTTAAAATTAATGTGAGGGAGAGAGATGTGTTTCTCTATACTTGACTTTTGCAATTAGTTACATAACAGTGACTTGTAACTAACATAGTGAACACTGTAAGATGGCAGATTTGAGAATGATGAGCAGTTGCTCATCTTCTGATTAAAAAATCAGGAATGCTGCTCCTCAGAGAGGTTTATGACTAAGGGAATTTACTGAAATTCAACATTGGGCAGCAAAATAATCATAGCAACACAAAAATAAAGAAACTTTGAAAATAATACAAGAAATAACATGTTAAAGACACCTCCAACCCACTACAGAGGGGAGAGGGAAAAGAGAAAAAAAAGTGCAGAAATAAGGAAATAATTGTTTGGGGCAACTTGCAGAATACAGAGACTGACCTAAACTAATAGGGAAAGTTTTTGCATGAAAAATTATTAAAATCAATCAGGTGAAGAGCAGAGAGTTCAAGCAGAATCAGTGCCATGGCAATGGCAACCACCTCCCCCCCCCCTTTTTTTTTTTTTTTTTTTGAGTGACCATGGCACTGTGAGGAGAAGCCAGAAGTTGCCAGCCTGACTCAGGAGTCAGCTGTTGTGGAACCAGAGTACATTTAGACTGGTGTGATTGCCACAGGCTCTGGGAGAACTATGGCTAGGGAAAAATAGGATGGGGATATCAAGAAGAGAGATTTCTCTTTCTAACTGGCCTCTCATAGGAGGATCCGGAAAAATGCTATTTATCAGACAGTCTCATAGAACACTGAAGAAAGAAATTGAAGGCCTTCAATTAGAAGTTGGAAAGAGTTACCATGTTCCTGGACAGGCAGAATCAATATCATCAAAAGGACAATACTACCAAGAGCAACATACAGATTCAATGGAATAGTCATCAAAATACCAATGGCATTCTTCACAGAACTAGGGAAAAAAAAGTCTTAAAATTAATTTTGAAGATCAAGAGATTCAGAATAGCCAAAGCAATCCTTAGCCAGAAGAGTAAAGCCGAAGGCATTACAATACCAGACCTCAAATTATACTACAGAAAAAAAGTACGATATTGGCAGTAAAACACAAACAAAGACAAATGGAATAGAAGACACAGAGACAAACCCACATAACTATGGTCTCCTGACATTTGACAAAAGTCCAAATGTATATGTCAAAGAAAAGATGTCATTTTAAACAAATGGTGCTGGGAAAACTGGATATCCTTAAGTACAATAATGAAACTAGATCCCTAACTCTCATTCTAAAGAAAAGTCAAATCGAAATGGATCCAAGACTTAAGAAACTTTGCGTCTTCTAGAAGAAAACATAGGGTCTTCACAACACCATATTGATGCAGGCACCAACTTGCTGAAATAGATCCCCAAAGCAAAAAAGTAAATAAATAAATAAAACAAAGAATAAATTAGTGCGATGGCATCAAAGTAAAAAGATTGGCACAACAAGGGAAATGATAAAATGAAGGAACAGTATACAGAATGGGAAAAAATTCTTTGCCAGTTACTTCTCTGAGAAGGAATTAATATCCAGAATATATAAAGAACTCAAAAAGCTTAACACCAAAAACAAAACAAAACAAAATCCAACAACTAATGAAGAAAGAAATGGGCAAAACAACACAGCAGGCATTTCTCAAAAGAAGAAAAAAAGTGGCCAAAAATTAATTAAAAAGTGTTCAACATCTCTAGTAATCAGGGAAATGCAACTCAAAACTACACTAAGATTTCATCTCACTCCAGTCAGAATAGCAATTATCAAGAATAGAAATAATAATAAATGTTGGTGAAGGTGTTGTGGAAAAGTTACACTCATACACTGTTGGGATTGCAAATTAGTATAGATACTCTGAAAGGCAGATGGAGGTTCTTCAAAAGACTATGAATGGAACCCACTATATGACCCTGGTATTCTACTGCTTGGTATTTATTCAAAAGACCTAAAATCAGGATTCTGTAATGATACAGCTATGTTAATGTTTATTGCAGCACAATTCACAATAGCTAAGATATTGGACCAGCCCCGATGCCAGTCAATAGATGAATAGATTAAGAAAATATCATATATATATATATATATATATATATATATATATATATATATACACACATACACACACACGCATACATATATACACATACACACAAGGGAGTTTTACTAGTTCACAAAGAATGAAATTTTTGCATTTAGTAGTAAATGAGTAGAACTGGTAAACATCATGCTAAGTAAAATAAGCTAACTCAGAAAATCAATATTTTCTCTCAAACATGGAAGCTAAAGCAAAAGAAGGGAAAACAAGGTGGAAGGGGTAAAATATTATAATGGTACAGGTGAAATCAGTGGAGTAGAGCAAGAAGATCATGATGGAAGTAAGAAAGTTGAGAAGGGGAGGAAATGGCGAATGAATTTTATAAATGTATGTTATGTACATGTAGAAAAATACCACACTGAACTGCATGTTTTATGTAAATCTATAATGGACCAATCAAAAATAAATAATTAGACAAGTGTGCCGCAGTCTGGCTGGGCAAAAATCACAAGCCACTCAAGCAGGAACAAACTTTATTTTGGAACTCCCGCGAACACCATGCACGTGGCCTTCTCCTAAAACACACCACACACCAACCAGAAATCTCTCCTCTGCAAATCCCTCCTCAGGCACTTCCCCAACCAACTTGAACTCCCCAGGAATCCCTGTGAGAACTCCAAACTAGCATGAGAACTCCAAAGTAGCAGGTTGAGGCAGACAGCAGGAGTCTAATATACAATTGAATACACAGCTTAACATAACCATCATTATCTCAATGGCTTGCTGGCATCACCTCTCAACCACTCAGTTCTGGCAAAAATGCCATGCTTCATCCCGACTTGGCTTTGGCCCTCAACACAAGAGAAAGGAAGACCACTAGAGAAAGGAGAATCAAGAAGATGAATGTCAGTATAACATGGAAATATTTATTTATGTAATACTTCCATGTAAATTTAGAAACTGAGATTAATTTTTTTTAGGGTAATTGCTAGGAGCCACAAGCAAATAATATGATGCATGGCACTTTCGGTTGTAAGGTGACTGCCAGCTAGCCACTGAGATGATATGATTATGTTAAGATTTACATTCATATGGAAATTGGACTCCTGCTGTTCACCTTGGCCTGCTACACGTTACAGGACTCCTGGAGAGTTCCCATTGGTTGGGGAAGGATAGTAGGAGGGAATTCTGGGGAGGTCCATTCCGGTAGACGCACACGTGGGTGGACTGGGTTTGGCTTGCCGGCGCTATGGAGTATTGGCGGTTTTTTCCAAAAATAAAGTTTTGTTCCTGCTTGAGTGGCTCGTGATTCTGTGCCCAGCCAAGACATTGGCAGGTAATGACTTATAAAATACAATATATCCTGAAGTTCCTTCAAAATTTAAAGTAAATCAAAACAATAGACTCTAGTGTTATTGTTGAAACCCACTTAAAAATTGAACTTCAGACAACCAACAACATTTTTCAATTTAAGGAAAATGCAATATATTTTTGCAAAAATAGTGAATACACATTAATAATAGACATTCCAGTACTGAGTTTTGGAATTAACAGATATAAACAGATTCTTATATTTAAAATTTATGTCCAAATTATTATATACTTAAATTACTTAATTAAAATATTTTATATATTGGCTCAACTGACTCACTGCTATAGGTCAAGATATGCTTTAACAGTAGTATACACTGAATACATAATGGTAAATATCACTTTACCTTGCACTGAAGATCTCTAGTTATGCTGAACTTTATCTATGTCACTAAATTTGAGTTTACTGTGGTCTACCATTGCCTATGGTATTTTTAGAGTGCTTTTGAATTGAAGTATAAAATGTTGAAGAGAGAGAAAATAAACAAATCAAACACATGAGGTCAGATGAGATGATATTTTCGCCAGAGTGTTGGGCACACTTTTTTTGTTTTGTTCTGATAAACATGTTGATATGACATTACCAACTACCAGACAATAATTTAACAATTCAAACTGAAATATGAATAAGAATAATCATAATAGAACCCAATGAGATGTTGACCAATGTGACATATTCTTTCCAATGTATTTTAACTAGATAATAATTCAAAGATGAATTATTTTTATTTGTAGTAATTAGTAAGAACAAGACAAATTTAAATATCTAAATAACATTCTCTAGAGATCAAAAGTCAGGTGAACAAAATAGCCATTATAATAATATTAAAATGTTCAACGTATTATTAAATCCTGAAAAATGCAAAATTTCCTATTATTTTTCAAATGTCTAAGATGTATTATGCCTCTTGGCTATGTAGAATCTAAAATATTTTTTAATGCACTATAAAATAAAGTATAACAAAAACCTAACTCTGGTTAAGCATTGAGTTCTAAGATCAACATTATACAAAATAACTCATTGACATTGTTGAAACATACTCTTTCATATAGCAAGTTTTAATAAACTAATTGTGACAATGGCATTTGTTTTAAGCGAGACAAATTGTCAGAGTAGGAGTACAAAAAGCCTAGGGGTAACCTGTGTTCCTACTGTTTCTAGAACTCTTGTACCCCTTTAGACTTGAGTAGTTAAGTAAGCTTAACTGTTAGTTAGCAAGTAATGAAAAATATCATATTTAGTAGACAGGATACTGTTCTCCAAAATACATCTATTTCCTAATTCCTAGAGTCCATGAACATATTATCTTGCATGGTAAAGCAGCTATTATGGGTTCAGTTTTTCCACTCACTTTCAAAAATCATTTACTGATTCCCTAATCTTTAGTCCCTCAGAATGTGACTCTATTTGGAAATTAGGCCTTTAAAGAAGCCATGAAGATAAGATAAGGTCTTCTAGGTGGATACTGCATTAGTCAGCTTTCGATCTCTGAGACAAAATTCTTGAGATATCAACAACTTAAATGGAATAAAGCTTTATTTTTGGCTCTTGGTTTTATGGATTTTAGACCATGGTCACTTGAATCCATTGCATTGGGTCTTGTGGCAAGACGTGGAGGAAACTAATCAACTCTTGACACCTGGAAAGCAAACAGAGAGGAGGGGACTGAATCCCCATATTTCCTTCAAGGCACATCACCAATT